>NC_133328.1:518303795-518903795 GCF_042186555.1 Aquarana catesbeiana
TTTAGCTGAACACTGTGCAGAGGTTGCACTATACTAACTTGTAGCTTTAGCTGAGCACTGTGCAGAGGTCGCACTACACTAACTTGTAGCTTTAGCTGAACACTGTGCAGAGGTCACACTACACTAACTTGGAGCTTTAGCTGAACACTGTGCAGAGGTCGCACTACACTAACTGATAGCTTTAGCTGAGCACTGTGCAGAGGATGCACTAACACTAACGTTTAAATAATGTAGCTGCCTGTGGTAGTGATAGGATCAGGAAAACACCACCAACCTTCTACAGGTAGCTTTAGCTGAACACTGTGCAGAGGTCGCACTACACTAACGTGTAAATAATGTAGCTGCCAGCTGTAGTGACAGGATCAGGAAAACACCACCAACCTTCTACAGGTAGCTTTAGCTGAACACTGTGCAGAGGTTGCACTACACTAACATGTAAATAATGTAGCTGCCTGCAGTAGTGATAGGATCAGAAAAACACCACAAATCTTCTACAGGTAGCTTTAGCTGAACACTGTGCAGAGGTTGTACTACACTAACTTGTAGCTTTAGCTGAGCACTGTGCAGAGGTCGCACTAAACTAACTTGTAGCTTTAGCTGAACACTGTGCAGAGGTCGCACTACACTAACTCATAGCTTTAGCTGAACACTGTGCAGAGGTCGCACTACACTAACTCATAGCTTTAGCTGAGCACTGTGCAGAGGATGCACTTACACTAACGTTTAAATAATGTAGCTGCCTGTGGTAGTGATAGGATCAGGAAAACACCACCAACCTTCTACAGGTAGCTTTAGCTGAACACTGTGCAGAGGTCGCACTACACTAACGTGTAAATAATGTAGCTGCCTGCTGTAGTGACAGGATCAGGAAAACACCACCAACCTTCTACAGGTAGCTTTAGCTGAACACTGTGCAGAGGTTGCACTACACTAACTTGTAGCTTTAGCTGAACACTGTGCAGAGGTCGCACTACACTAACGTGTAAATAATGTAGCTGCCTGCTGTAGTGACAGGATCAGGAAAACACCACCAACCTTCTACAGGTAGCTTTAGCTGAACACTGTGCAGAGGTCGCACTACACTAACGTGTAAATAATGTAGCTGCCTGCTGTAGTGACAGGATCAGGTAAACACCACCAACCTTCTACAGGTAGCTTTAGCTGAACACTGTGCAGAGGTTGCACTACACTAACTTGTAGCTTTAGCTGAACACTGTGCAGAGGTCGCACTACACTAACGTGTAAATAATGTAGCTGCCTGCGGTAGTGACAGGATCAGGAAAACACCACCAACCTTCTACAGGTAGCTTTAGCTGAACACTGTGCAGAGGTTGTACTACACTAACTTGTAGCTTTAGCTGAGCACTGTGCAGAGGTCGCACTACACTAACTTGTAGCTTTAGCTGAACACTGTGCAGAGGTCACACTACACTAACATTTAAATAATGTAGCTGCCTGTGGTAGTGATAGGATCAGGAAAACACCACCAACCTTCTACAGGTAGCTTTAGCTGAACACTGTGCAGAGGACGCACTACACTAACATTTAAATAATGTAGCTGCGGTAGTGATAGGATCAGGAAAACACCACCAACCTTCTACAGGTAGCTTTAGCTGAACACTGTGCAGGGGACGCACTACACTTACATTTAAATAATGAAGCTGCCTGCAGTAGTGATAGGATCAGGAAAACACCAACAACCCTCTACAGGTAGCTTTAGCTGAACACTGTGCAGAGGTCACACTACACTATCGTGTAAATAATGTAGCTGCCTGCGGTAGTGACATGATCAGGAAAACACCACCAACCTTCTACAGGTAGCTTTAGCTGAACACTGTGCAGAGGTCGCACCACACTAACTTGTATCTTTAGCTGAACACTGTGCAGAGGTCACACTCCACTAACTCGTAGCTTTAGCTGAACACTGTGCAGAGGATGCACTACACTAACATTTAAATAATGTAGCTGCCTGCGGTAGTGATAGGATCAGGAAAACACCACCAACCTTCTACAGGTAGCTTTAGCTGAACACTGTGCAGAGGTTGCACTACACTAACATGTAAATAATGTAGCTGCCTGCAGTAGTGATAGGATCAGAAAAACACCACAAATCTTCTACAGGTAGATTTAGCTGAACACTGTGCAGAGGTTGCACTACACTAACTTGTAGCTTTAGCTGAACACTGTGCAGAGGTCACACTACACTAACTTGGAGCTTTAGCTGAACACTGTGCAGAGGTCGCACTACACTAACTCATAGCTTTAGCTGAACACTGTGCAGAGGTCGCACTACACTAACTCATAGCTTTAGCTGAACACTGTGCAGAGGATGCACTAACACTAACGTTTAAATAATGTAGCTGCCTGTGGTAGTGATAGGATCAGGAAAACACCACCAACCTTCTACAGGTAGCTTTAGCTGAACACTGTGCAGAGGTCGCACTACACTAACATTTAAATAATGTAGCTGCCTGCGGTAGTGACAGGATCAGGAAAACACCACCAACCTTCCACAGGTAGCTTTAGCTGAACACTGTGCAGAGGTTGCACTATACTAACTTGTAGCTTTAGCTGAACACTCTGCAGAGGTCGCACTACACTAACGTGTAAATAATGTAGCTGCCTGCGGTAGTGACAGGATCAGGAAAACACCACCAATCTTCTACAGGTAGCTTTAGCTGAACACTGTGCAGAGGTCGCACTACACTAACGTGTAAATAATGTAGCTGCCTGCGGTAGTGATAGGATCAGGAAAACACCACCAACCTTCTACAGTTAGCTTTAGCTGAACACTGTGCAGAGGTCGCACCACACTAACTTGTATCTTTAGCTGAAAACTGTGCAGAAGTCGCACTACACTAACGTGTAAATAATGTAGCTGCCTGCGGTAGTGACAGGATCAGGAAAACACCACCAACCTTCTACAGGTAGCTTTAGCTGAACACTGTGCAGAGGACGCACTACACTAACGTTTAAATAATGTAGCTGCCTGTGGTAGTGATAGGATCAGGAAAACACCACCAACCTTCTACAGGTAGCTTTAGCTGAACACTGTGCAGAGGACGCATTACACTAACGTTTAAATAATGTAGCTGCGGTAGTGATAGGATCAGGAAAACACCACTAACCTTCTACAGGTAGCTTTAGCTGAACACTGTGCAGGGGATGCACTACACTAATATTTAAATAATGAAGCTGCCTGCGGTAGTGATAGGATCAGGAAAACACCACCAACCTTCTACAGGTAGCTTTAGCTGATCACTGTGCAGAGGACTCACTACACTAACGTTTAAATAATGTAGCTGCCTGCAGTAGTGATAGGATCAGGAAAACACCACCAACCTTCTACAGGTAGCTTTAGCTGAACACTGTGCAGAGGTTGCACTACACTAACATGTAAATAATGTAGCTGCCTGCAGTAGTGATAGGATCAGAAAAACACCACAAATCTTCTACAGGTAGCTTTAGCTGAACACTGTGCAGAGGTTGCACTACACTAACTTGTAGCTTTAGCTGAGCACTGTGCAGAGGTCGCACTACACTAACTTGTAGCTTTAACTGAACACTGTGCAGAGGTCACACTACACTAACTTGGAGCTTTAGCTGAACACTGTGCACAGGTCACACTACACTAACTCATAGCTTTAGCTGAACACTGTGCAGAGGTCGCACTACACTAACTCATAGCTTTAGCTGAACACTGTGCAGAGGATGCACTAACACTAACGTTTAAATAATGTAGCTGCCTGTGGTAGTGATAGGATCAGGAAAACACCACCAACCTTCTACAGGTAGCTTTAGCTGAACACTGTGCAGGGGACGCACTACACTAACATTTAAATAATGAAGCTGCCTGCAGTACTGATAGGATCAGGAAAACACCACCAACCTTCTACAGGTAGCTTTAGCTGAACACTGTGCGGAGGTTGCACTACACTAACATGTAAATAATGTAGCTGCCTGCAGTAGTGATAGGATCAGAAAAACAACACAAATCTTCTACAGGTAGCTTTAGCTGAACACTGTGCAGAAGTTGCACTACACTAACTTGTAGCTTTAGCTGAGCACTGTGCAGAGGTCGCACTACACTAACTTGTAGCTTTAGCTGAATACTGTGCAGAGGTCACACTAGACTAACTTGGAGCTTTAGCTGAACACTGTGCAGAGGTCGCACTACACTATCTCATAGCTTTAGCTGAACACTGTGCAGAGGTCGCACTACACTAACTCATAGCTTTAGCTGAACACTGTGCAGAGGACGCACTAACACTAATGTTTAAATAATGTAGCTGCCTGCGGTAGTGATAGGATCAGGAAAACACCACCAACCTTCTACAAGTAGCTTTAGCTGAACACTGTGCAGAGGTCACACCACA
The DNA here is from genome assembly GCF_042186555.1 of Aquarana catesbeiana. Taxonomy (NCBI): domain Eukaryota; kingdom Metazoa; phylum Chordata; class Amphibia; order Anura; family Ranidae; genus Aquarana; species Aquarana catesbeiana. The sequence goes on from NC_133328.1 coordinate 518,308,172, forward strand.
CTAACTTGTATTTTTAGCTGAACACTGTGCAGAGGTCACACTACACTAACTTGTAAATAATGTAGCTGCCTGCGGTAGTGACAGGATCAGGAAAACACCACCAACCTTCTATCGGTAGCTTTAGCTGAACACTGTGCAGAGGTCGCACCACACTAACTTGTATCTTTAGCTGAACACTGTGCAGAGGTCGCACTACACTAACTCGTACCTTTAGCTGAACACTGTGCAGAGGATGCACTACACTAACGTTTAAATAATGTAGCTGCCTGCGGTAGTGATAGGATCAGGAAAACACCACCAACCTTCTACAGGTAGCTTTAGCTGAACACTGTGCAGAGGTCACACTACACTAACTTGGAGCTTTAGCTGAACACTGTGCAGAGGTCGCACTACACTAACTCATAGCTTTAGCTGAACACTGTGCATAGGTCGCACTACACTAACTCATAGCTTTAGCTGAACACTGTGCAGAGGTCGCACTACACTAACTCATAGCTTTAGCTGAACACTGTGCAGAGGATGCACTAACACTAACATTTAAATAATGTAGCTGCCTGTGGTAGTGATAGGATCAGGAAAACACCACCAACCTTCTACAGGTAGCTTTAGCTGAACACTGTGCAGGGGACGCACTACACTAACATTTAAATAATGAAGCTGCCTGCAGTACTGATAGGATCAGGAAAACACCACCAACCTTCTACAGGTAGCTTTAACTGAACACTGTGCAGTGGTTGCACTACACTAACATGTAAATAATGTAGCTGCCTGCAGTAGTGATAGGATCAGAAAAACACCACAAATCTTCTACAGGTAGCTTTAGCTGAACACTGTGCAGAGGTTGCACTACACTAACTTGTAGCTTTAGCTGAGCACTGTGCAGAGGTCGCACTACACTAACTTGTAGCTTTAGCTGAACACTGTGCAGAGGTCACACTAGACTAACTTGGAGCTTTAGCTGAACACTGTGCAGAGGTCGCACTACACTAACTCATAGCTTTAGCTGAACACTGTGCAGAGGACGCACTAACACTAATGTTTAAATAATGCAGCTGCCTGCGGTAGTGATAGGATCAGGAAAACACCACCAACCTTCTACAAGTAGCTTTAGCTGAACACTGTGCAGAGGTCACACCACACTAACTTGTATTTTTAGCTGAACACTGTGCAGAGGTCACACTACACTAACGTGTAAATAATGTAGCTGCCTGCGGTAGTGACAGGATCAGGAAAACACCACCAACCTTCTACAGGTAGCTTTAGCTGAACACTGTGCAGAGGAAGCACTACACTAATGTTTAAATAATGTATCTGCCTGTGGTAGTGATAGGATCAGGAAAACACCACCAACCTTCTACAGGTAGCTTTAGCTGAACACTGTGCAGAGGACCCACTACACTAACATTTAAATAATGTAGCTGCGGTAGTGATAGGATCAGGAAAACACCACCAACCTTCTACAGGTAGCTTTAGCTGAACACTGTGCAGGGGACGCACTACACTTACATTTAAATAATGAAGCTGCCTGCAGTAGTGATAGGATCAGGAAAACACCACCAACCTTCTACAGTTAGCTTTAGCTGAACACTGTGCAGAGGTCACACTACACTATCGTGTAAATAATGTAGCTGCCTGCGGTAGTGACAGGTTTAGGAAAACACCACCAACCTTCTACAGGTAGCTTTAGCTGAACACTTTGCAGAGGTCGCACCACACTAACTTGTATCTTTAGCTGAACACTGTGCAGAGGTCGCACTACACTAACTCGTAGCTTTAGCTGAACACTGTGCAGAGGATGAACTACACTAACGTTTAAATAATGTAGCTGCCTGCGGTAGTGATAGGATCAGGAAAACACCACCAACCTTCTACAGGTAGCTTTAGCTGAACACTGTGCAGAGGTTGCACTACACTAACATGTAAATAATGTAGCTGCCTGCAGTAGTGATAGGATCAGAAAAACACCACAAATCTTCTACAGGTAGCTTTAGCTGAACACTGTGCAGAGGTTGCACTACACTAACTTGTAGCTTTAGCTGAGCACTGTGCAGAGGTCGCACTACACTAACTTGTAGCTTTAGCTGAACACTGTGCAGAGGTCACACTACACTAACTTGGAGCTTTAGCTGAACACTGTGCATAGGTCGCACTACCCTCACTCATAGCTTTAGCTGAACACTGTGCAGAGGTCGCACTACACTAACTCATAGCTTTAGCTGAACACTGTGCAGAGGATGCACTAACACTAACGTTTAAATAATGTAGCTGCCTGTGGTTGTGATAGGATCAGGAAAACACCACCAACCTTCTACAGGTAGCTTTAGCTGAACACTGTGCAGGGGACGCACTACACTAACATTTAAATAATGAAGCTACCTGCAGTACTGATAGGATCAGGAAAACACCACCAACCTTCTACAGGTAGCTTTAGCTGAACTCTGTGCAGAGGTCGCACTACACTAACGTGTAAATAATGTAGCTGACTGCGGTAGTGACAGGATCAGGAAAACACCACCAACCTTCTACAGGTAGCTTTAGCTGAACACTGTGCAGAGGTTGCACTACACTAACTTGTATCTTTAGCTGAACACTGTGCAGAGGTCGCACTACACTAACGTGTAAATAATGTAGCTGCCTGTGGTAGTGACAGGATCAGGAAAACACCACCAACCTTCTACAGGTAGCTTTAGCTGAACACTGTGCAGAGGATGCACTACACTAACGTTTAAATAATGTAGCTGCCTGTGGTAGTGATAGGATCAGGAAAACACCACCAACCTTCTACAGGTAGCTTTAGCTGAACACTGTGCAGAGGACGCACTACACTAACGTTTAAATAATGTAGCTGCGGTAATGATAGGATCAGGAAAACAACACCAACCTTCTACAGGTAGCTTTAGCTGAACACTGTGCAGGGGACGCACTACACTAATATTTAAATAATGAAGCTGCCTGCGGTAGTGATAGGATCAGGAAAACACCACCAACCTTCTACAGGTAGCTTTAGCTGAACACTGTGCAGAGGTCGCACTACACTAATGTGTAAATAATGTAGCTGCCTGCAGTAGTGATAGGTTTAGGAAAACACCACCAACCTTCTACAGGTAGCTTTAGCTGAACACTGTGCAGAGGTCGCACTACACTAATGTGTAAATAATGTAGCTGCCTGCGGTAGTGACAGGATCAGGAAAACACCACCAACCTTCTACAGGTAGCTTTAGCTGAACACTGTGCAGAGGTCGCACTACACTAACGTGTAAATAAAGTAGCTGCCTGCGGTAGTGATAGGATCAGGAAAACACCACCAACCTTCTACAGTTAGCTTTAGCTGAACACTGTGCAGAGGTCTCAACACACTAACTTGTATCTTTAGCTGAACACTGTGCAGAGGTCGCACTACACTAACGTGTAAATAATGTAGCTGCCTGCGGTAGTGACAGGATCAGGAAAACACCACCAACCTTCTACAGGTAGCTTTAGCTGAACACTGTGCAGAGGATGCGCTACACTAATGTTTAAATAATGTAGCTGCCTGTGGTAGTGATAGGATCAGGAAAACACCACCAACCTTCTACAGGTAGCTTTAGCTGAACACTGTGCAGAGGACGCATTACACTAACGTTTAAATAATGTAGCTGCAGTAGTGATAGGATCAGGAAAACACCACTAACCTTCTACAGGTAGCTTTAGCTGAACACTGTGCAGGGGACGCACTACACTAATATTTAAATAATGAAACTGCCTGCGGTAGTGATAGGATCAGGAAAACACCACCAACCTTCTACAGGTAGCTTTAGCTGATCACTGTGCAGAGGACTCACTACTAGGGATGAGCTTCGAGTTCGAGTCGAACTCATGTTCTACTCGAACATTGGCTGTTCGCAAGTTCGCCGAACAGCGAACAATTTGGGGTGTTCGCGGCAAATTCGAATGCCGCGGAACACCCTTTAAAAGTCTATGGGAGAAATCAAAAGTGCTAATTTTAAAGGCTTATATGCAAGTTATTGTCATAAAAAGTGTTTGGGGACCCGGGTCCTGCCCCAGGGGACATGGATCAATGCAAAAAAAAGTTTTAAAAACGGACGTTTTTTCAGGAGCAGTGATTTTATTGATGCTTAAAGTCAAACAATAAAAGTGTAATATCCCTTTAAATTTCGTACCTGGGGGGTGTCTATAGTATGCCTTTAAAGGGGCGCATGTTTCCTGTGTTTAGAACAGTCTGACAGCAAAATGACATTTGGAAGGAAAAAACTCATTTAAAACTACCCGCGGCTATTGCATTGCCGACAATACACATAGAAGTTCATTGATAAAAACGGCATGGGAATTCCCCACAGGGCAACCCCGAACCAAAATAAAAAAAAAAAAAATGATGTGGGGGTCCCCCTAAATTCCATACAAGGCCCTTCGGGTCTGGTATGGATATTAAGGGGAACCCCAGCCAAAATTTAAAAAAAAAATTGACGTGGGGTTCCCCCTAAATTCCATACCAGACCCTTCAGGTCTGGTATGGATTTTAAGGGGAACCCCGCGCCAAAAAAAAAAAAAAAAAACGGCGTGGGGTCCCCCTAAAAATCCATACCAGACCCTTATCCGAGCACGCAACCTGGCAGGCCGCAGGAAAAGAGGGGGGGACGAGAGTGCGGCCCCCCCCCCCTCCTGAACCGTACCAGGCCACATGCCCTCAACATTGGGAGGGTGCTTTGGGGTAGCCCCCCAAAGCACCTTGTCCCCATGTTGATGAAGACAAGGGCCTCATCCCCACAACCGTGGCCGGTGGTTGTGGGGGTCTGCGGGCGGGGGGCTTATCGGAATCTGGAAGCCCCCTTTACCAAGGGGACCCCCAGATCCCGGCCCCCCCCCTGTGTGAAATGGTAAGGGGTTACTTACCCCTACCATTTCACTAAAAAACTGTCAAAAATGTTAAAAATGACAAGAGACAGTTTTTGACAATTCCTTTATTTAAATGCTTCTTCTTTCTTCCTTCATCTTCTTCTTCTTCTGGTTCTTCTGGCTCTTCTGGTTCTTCCTCCGGCGTTCTCGTCCAGCATCTCCTCCGCGGCGTCTTCTATCTTCTTCTCCTCGGGCCGCTCCGCACCCATGGCATGAGGGGGGAGGCTCCCGCTCTTCTCTTCATCTTCTTCTTCATCTTCATCTTCTTCTTCATCTTCTTCTTCTTCTTCTTCTTCTCTTCTTCATCTCTTCTTCCTTCTTCATTTCTTCTGCGGGCCGCTCCGCATCCATGCATGGAGGGAGGCTCCCGCTGTGTGACGGCGTCTCTTCGTCTGACGGTTCTTAAATAACGGGGGGCGGGGCCATCCGGTGACCCCGCCCCCCTCTGACGCACGGTGAATTGACGGGACTTCCCTGTGACGTCACGGGGAATGCCACAGGGAAGTCCCGTCATGTCCCGTGCGTCAGAGGGGGGCGGGGTCACCGGGTGGCCCCGCCCCCCGTTATTTAAGAACCGTCAGACGAAGAGACGCCGTCACACAGCGGGAGCCTCCCTCCATGCATGGATGCGGAGCGGCCCGCAGAAGAAATGAAGAAGGAAGAAGAGATGAAGAAGAGAAGAAGAAGAAGAAGAAGAAGATGAAGAAGAAGATGAAGATGAAGAAGAAGATGAAGAGAAGAGCGGGAGCCTCCCCCCTCATGCCATGGGTGCGGAGCGGCCCGAGGAGAAGAAGATAGAAGACGCCGCGGAGGAGATGCTGGACGAGAACGCCGGAGGAAGAACCAGAAGAGCCAGAAGAACCAGAAGAAGAAGAAGATGAAGGAAGAAAGAAGAAGCATTTAAATAAAGGAATTGTCAAAAACTGTCTCTTGTCATTTTTAACATTTTTGACAGTTTTTTAGTGAAATGGTAGGGGTAAGTAACCCCTTACCATTTCACACAGGGGGGGGGCCGGGATCTGGGGGTCCCCTTGGTAAAGGGGGCTTCCAGATTCCGATAAGCCCCCCGCCCGCAGACCCCCACAACCACCGGCCACGGTTGTGGGGATGAGGCCCTTGTCTTCATCAACATGGGGACAAGGTGCTTTGGGGGGCTACCCCAAAGCACCCTCCCAATGTTGAGGGCATGTGGCCTGGTACGGTTCAGGAGGGGGGGGGGCCGCACTCTCGTCCCCCCCTCTTTTCCTGCGGCCTGCCAGGTTGCGTGCTCGGATAAAGGTCTGGTATGGATTTTTAGGGGGACCCCACGCCGTTTTTTTTTTTTTTTTTTGGCGCGGGGTTCCCCTTAAAATCCATACCAGACCTGAAGGGTCTGGTATGGAATTTAGGGGGAACCCCACGTCAATTTTTTTTTTAAATTTTGGCTGGGGTTCCCCTTAATATCCATACCAGACCTGAAGGGCCTTGTATGGAATTTAGGGGGACTCCCACATCATTTTTTTTTTTTAATTTTGGTTCGGGGTTGCCCTGTGGGGAATTCCCATACCGTTTTTATCAATGAACTTCTATGTGTATTGTCGGCAATGCAATAGCCGCGGTAGTTTTAAATGAGTTTTTTCCTTCAAAATGTCATTTTGCTGTCAGACTGTTCTAAACACGGGAAACATGCGCCCCTTTACAGGCATACTATAGACACCCCCCAGGTATGAAATTTAAAGGGATATTACACTTTTATTGTTTGACTTTAAGCATTATTAAAATCACTGCTCCTGAAAAAACGGCCGTTTTTAAAACTTTTTTTTGCATTGATCCATGTCCCCTGGGGCAGGACCCAGGTCCCCAAACACTTTTATTGACAATAACTTGCATATTAGCCTTTAAAATTAGCACTTTTGATTATTCATGTTCGTGTCCCATAGACTTTAACGGTGTTCGCGTGTTCGAACGAATTTTTTTCCTGTTCGCATGTTCTGGTGCGAACCGAACAGGGGGGTGTTCGGCTCATCCCTACTCACTACACTAACGTTTAAATAATGTAGCTGCCTGCAGTAGTGATAGGATCAGGAAAACACCACCAACCTTCTACAGGTAGCTTTAGCTGAACACTGTGCAGAGGTTGCACTACACTAACATGTAAATAATGTAGCTGCCTGCAGTAGTGATAGGATCAGAAAAACACCACAAATCTTCTACAGGTAGCTTTAGCTGAACACTGTGCAGAGGTTGCACTACACTAACTTGTAGCTTTAGCTGAGCACTGTGCAGAGGTCGCACTACACTAACTTGTAGCTTTAGCTGAACACTGTGCAGAGGTCACACTACACTAACTTGGAGCTTTAGCTGAACACTGTGCAGAGGTCACACTACACTAACTCATAGCTTTAGCTGAACACTGTGCAGAGGTCGCACTACACTAACTCATAGCTTTAGCTGAACACTGTGCAGAGGATGCACTAACACTAACGTTTAAATAATGTAGCTGCCTGTGGTAGTGATAGGATCAGGAAAACACCACCAACCTTCTACAGGTAGCTTTAGCTGAACACTGTGCAGGGGACGCACTACACTAACATTTAAATAATGAAGCTGCCTGCAGTACTGATAGGATCAGAAAAACAACACCAACCTTCTACAGGTAGCTTTAGCTGAACACTGTGCAGAGGTTGCACTACACTAACATGTAAATAATGTAGCTGCCTGCAGTAGTGATAGGATCAGAAAAACAACACAAATATTCTACAGGTAGCTTTAGCTGAACACTGTGCAGAGGTTGCACTACACTAACTTGTAGCTTTAGCTGAGCACTGTGCATAGGTCGCACTACACTAACTTGTAGCTTTAGCTGAACACTGTGCAGAGGGCACACTAGACTAACTTGGAGCTTTAGCTGAACACTGTGCAGAGGTCGCACTACACTATCTCATAGCTTTAGCTGAACACTGTGCAGAGGTCGCACTACACTAACTCATAGCTTTAGCTGAACACTGTGAAGAGGACGCACTAACACTAATGTTTAAATAATGTAGCTGCCTGCGGTAGTGATAGGATCAGGAAAACACCACCAACCTTCTACAAGTAGCTTTAGCTGAACACTGTGCAGAGGTCACACCACACTAACTTGTATTTTTAACTGAACATTGTGCAGAGGTCACACTACACTAATGTGTAAATAATGTAGCTGCCTGCGGTAGTGACAGGATCAGGAAAACACCACCAACCTTCTATCGGTAGCTTTAGCTGAACACTGTGCAGAGGTCGCACCACACTAACTTGTATCTTTAGCTGAACACTGTGCAGAGGTCACACTACACTAACTCGTACCTTTAGCTGAACACTGTGCAGAGGATGCACTACACTAACGTTTAAATAATGTAGCTGCCTGCGGTAGTGATAGGATCAGGAAAACACCACCAACCTTCTACAGGTAGCTTTAGCTGAACACTGTGCAGAGATTGCACTACACTAACATGTAAATAATGTAGCTGCCTGCAGTAGTGATAGGATCAGAAAAACACCACAAATCTTCTACAGGTAGCTTTAGCTGAACACTGTGCAGAGGTTGCACTACACTAACTTGTAGCTTTAGCTGAGCACTGTGCAGAGGTCGCACTACACTAACTTGTAGCTTTAGCTGAACACCGTGCAGAGGTCACACTAGACTAACTTGGAGCTTTAGCTGAACACTGTGCAGAGGTCGCACTACACTAACTCATAGCTTTAGCTGAACACTGTGCAGAGGACGCACTAACACTAATGTTTAAATAATGTAGCTGCCTGCGGTAGTGATAGGATCAGGAAAACACCACCAACCTTCTACAGGTAGCTTTAGCTGAACACTGTGCAGAGGACGCACTACACTAACATTTAAATAATGTAGCTGCGGTAGTGATAGGATCAGGATAACACTAACAACCTTCTACAGGTAGCTTTAGCTGAACACTGTGCAGGGGACGCACTACACTTACATTTAAATAATGAAGCTGCCTGCAGTAGTGATAGGATCAGGAAAACACCAACAACCCTCTACAGGTAGCTTTAGCTGAACACTGTGCAGAGGTCGCACCACACTAACTTGTATCTTTAGCTGAACACTGTGCAGAGGTCGCACTACACTAACTCGTAGCTTTAGCTGAACACTGTGCAGAGGGTGCACTACACTAACGTTTAAATAATGTAGCTGCCTGCGGTAGTGATAGGATCAGGAAAACACCACCAACCTTCTACAGGTAGCTTTAGCTGAACACTGTGCAGAGGTTGCACTACACTAACATGTAAATAATGTAGCTGCCTGCAGTAGTGATAGAATCAGAAAAACACCACAAATCTTCTACAGGTAGCTTTAGCTGAACACTGTGCAGAGGTTGCACTACACTAACTTGTAGCTTTAGCTGAGCACTGTGCAGAGGTCGCACTACACTAACTTGTAGCTTTAGCTGAACACTGTGCAGAGGTCACACTACACTAACTTGGAGCTTTAGCTGAACACTGTGCAGAGGTCGCACTACACTAACTGATAGCTTTAGCTGAGCACTGTGCAGAGGATGCACTAACACTAACGTTTAAATAATGTAGCTGCCTGTGGTAGTGATAGGATCAGGAAAACACCACCAACCTTCTACAGGTAGCTTTAGCTGAACACTGTGCAGAGGTCGCACTACACTAACGTGTAAATAATGTAGCTGCCAGCTGTAGTGACAGGATCAGGAAAACACCACCAACCTTCTACAGGTAGCTTTAGCTGAACACTGTGCAGAGGTTGCACTACACTAACATGTAAATAATGTAGCTGCCTGCAGTAGTGATAGGATCAGAAAAACACCACAAATCTTCTACAGGTAGCTTTAGCTGAACACTGTGCAGAGGTTGTACTACACTAACTTGTAGCTTTAGCTGAGCACTGTGCAGAGGTCGCACTAAACTAACTTGTAGCTTTAGCTGAACACTGTGCAGAGGTCGCACTACACTAACTCATAGCTTTAGCTGAACACTGTGCAGAGGTCGCACTACACTAACTCATAGCTTTAGCTGAGCACTGTGCAGAGGTCGCACTACACTAACGTGTAAATAATGTAGCTGCCTGCTGTAGTGACAGGATCAGGAAAACACCACCAACCTTCTACAGGTAGCTTTAGCTGAACACTGTGCAGAGGTTGCACTACACTAACTTGTAGCTTTAGCTGAACACTGTGCAGAGGTCGCACTACACTAACGTGTAAATAATGTAGCTGCCTGCTGTAGTGACAGGATCAGGAAAACACCACCAACCTTCTACAGGTAGCTTTAGCTGAAAACTGTGCAGAGGTCGCACTACACTAACGTGTAAATAATGTAGCTGCCTGCTGTAGTGACAGGATCAGGTAAACACCACCAACCTTCTACAGGTAGCTTTAGCTGAACACTGTGCAGAGGTTGCACTACACTAACTTGTAGCTTTAGCTGAACACTGTGCAGAGGTCGCACTACACTAACGTGTAAATAATGTAGCTGCCTGCGGTAGTGACAGGATCAGGAAAACACCACCAACCTTCTACAGGTAGCTTTAGCTGAACACTGTGCAGAGGTTGTACTACACTAACTTGTAGCTTTAGCTGAGCACTGTGCAGAGGTCGCACTACACTAACTTGTAGCTTTAGCTGAACACTGTGCAGAGGTCACACTACACTAACATTTAAATAATGTAGCTGCCTGTGGTAGTGATAGGATCAGGAAAACACCACCAACCTTCTACAGGTAGCTTTAGCTGAACACTGTGCAGAGGACGCACTACACTAACATTTAAATAATGTAGCTGCGGTAGTGATAGGATCAGGAAAACACCACCAACCTTCTACAGGTAGCTTTAGCTGAACACTGTGCAGGGGACGCACTACACTTACATTTAAATAATGAAGCTGCCTGCAGTAGTGATAGGATCAGGAAAACACCAACAACCCTCTACAGGTAGCTTTAGCTGAACACTGTGCAGAGGTCACACTACACTATCGTGTAAATAATGTAGCTGCCTGCGGTAGTGACATGATCAGGAAAACACCACCAACCTTCTACAGGTAGCTTTAGCTGAACACTGTGCAGAGGTCGCACCACACTAACTTGTATCTTTAGCTGAACACTGTGCAGAGGTCACACTCCACTAACTCGTAGCTTTAGCTGAACACTGTGCAGAGGATGCACTACACTAACATTTAAATAATGTAGCTGCCTGCGGTAGTGATAGGATCAGGAAAACACCACCAACCTTCTACAGGTAGCTTTAGCTGAACACTGTGCAGAGGTTGCACTACACTAACATGTAAATAATGTAGCTGCCTGCAGTAGTGATAGGATCAGAAAAACACCACAAATCTTCTACAGGTAGATTTAGCTGAACACTGTGCAGAGGTTGCACTACACTAACTTGTAGCTTTAGCTGAACACTGTGCAGAGGTCACACTACACTAACTTGGAGCTTTAGCTGAACACTGTGCAGAGGTCGCACTACACTAACTCATAGCTTTAGCTGAACACTGTGCAGAGGTCGCACTACACTAACTCATAGCTTTAGCTGAACACTGTGCAGAGGATGCACTAACACTAACGTTTAAATAATGTAGCTGCCTGTGGTAGTGATAGGATCAGGAAAACACCACCAACCTTCTACAGGTAGCTTTAGCTGAACACTGTGCAGAGGTCGCACTACACTAACGTTTAAATAATGTAGCTGCCTGCGGTAGTGACAGGATCAGGAAAACACCACCAACCTTCCACAGGTAGCTTTAGCTGAACACTGTGCAGAGGTTGCACTATACTAACTTGTAGCTTTAGCTGAACACTCTGCAGAGGTCGCACTACACTAACTCATAGCTTTAGCTGAACACTGTGCAGAGGTCGCACTACACTAACTCATAGCTTTAGCTGAACACTGTGCAGAGGATGCACTAACACTAACGTGTAAATAATGTAGCTGCCTGCGGTAGTGACAGGATCAGGAAAACACCACCAATCTTCTACAGGTAGCTTTAGCTGAACACTGTGCAGAGGTCGCACTACACTAACGTGTAAATAATGTAGCTGCCTGCGGTAGTGATAGGATCAGGAAAACACCACCAACCTTCTACAGTTAGCTTTAGCTGAACACTGTGCAGAGGTCGCACCACACTAACTTGTATCTTTAGCTGAAAACTGTGCAGAAGTCGCACTACACTAACGTGTAAATAATGTAGCTGCCTGCGGTAGTGACAGGATCAGGAAAACACCACCAACCTTCTACAGGTAGCTTTAGCTGAACACTGTGCAGAGGACGCACTACACTAACGTTTAAATAATGTAGCTGCCTGTGGTAGTGATAGGATCAGGAAAACACCACCAACCTTCTACAGGTAGCTTTAGCTGAACACTGTGCAGAGGACGCATTACACTAACGTTTAAATAATGTAGCTGCGGTAGTGATAGGATCAGGAAAACACCACTAACCTTCTACAGGTAGCTTTAGCTGAACACTGTGCAGGGGACGCACTACACTAATATTTAAATAATGAAGCTGCCTGCGGTAGTGATAGGATCAGGAAAACACCACCAACCTTCTACAGGTAGCTTTAGCTGATCACTGTGCAGAGGACTCACTACACTAACGTTTAAATAATGTAGCTGCCTGCAGTAGTGATAGGATCAGGAAAACACCACCAACCTTCTACAGGTAGCTTTAGCTGAACACTGTGCAGAGGTTGCACTACACTAACATGTAAATAATGTAGCTGCCTGCAGTAGTGATAGGATCAGAAAAACACCACAAATCTTCTACAGGTAGCTTTAGCTGAACACTGTGCAGAGGTTGCACTACACTAACTTGTAGCTTTAGCTGAGCACTGTGCAGAGGTCGCACTACACTAACTTGTAGCTTTAACTGAACACTGTGCAGAGGTCACACTACACTAACTTGGAGCTTTAGCTGAACACTGTGCACAGGTCACACTACACTAACTCATAGCTTTAGCTGAACACTGTGCAGAGGTCGCACTACACTAACTCATAGCTTTAGCTGAACACTGTGCAGAGGATGCACTAACACTAACGTTTAAATAATGTAGCTGCCTGTGGTAGTGATAGGATCAGGAAAACACCACCAACCTTCTACAGGTAGCTTTAGCTGAACACTGTGCAGGGGACGCACTACACTAACATTTAAATAATGAAGCTGCCTGCAGTACTGATAGGATCAGGAAAACACCACCAACCTTCTACAGGTAGCTTTAGCTGAACACTGTGCGGAGGTTGCACTACACTAACATGTAAATAATGTAGCTGCCTGCAGTAGTGATAGGATCAGAAAAACAACACAAATCTTCTACAGGTAGCTTTAGCTGAACACTGTGCAGAAGTTGCACTACACTAACTTGTAGCTTTAGCTGAGCACTGTGCAGAGGTCGCACTACACTAACTTGTAGCTTTAGCTGAATACTGTGCAGAGGTCACACTAGACTAACTTGGAGCTTTAGCTGAACACTGTGCAGAGGTCGCACTACACTATCTCATAGCTTTAGCTGAACACTGTGCAGAGGTCGCACTACACTAACTCATAGCTTTAGCTGAACACTGTGCAGAGGACGCACTAACACTAATGTTTAAATAATGTAGCTGCCTGCGGTAGTGATAGGATCAGGAAAACACCACCAACCTTCTACAAGTAGCTTTAGCTGAACACTGTGCAGAGGTCACACCACACTAACTTGTATTTTTAGCTGAACACTGTGCAGAGGTCACACTACACTAACTTGTAAATAATGTAGCTGCCTGCGGTAGTGACAGGATCAGGAAAACACCACCAACCTTCTATCGGTAGCTTTAGCTGAACACTGTGCAGAGGTCGCACCACACTAACTTGTATCTTTAGCTGAACACTGTGCAGAGGTCGCACTACACTAACTCGTACCTTTAGCTGAACACTGTGCAGAGGATGCACTACACTAACGTTTAAATAATGTAGCTGCCTGCGGTAGTGATAGGATCAGGAAAACACCACCAACCTTCTACAGGTAGCTTTAGCTGAACACTGTGCAGAGGTCACACTACACTAACTTGGAGCTTTAGCTGAACACTGTGCAGAGGTCGCACTACACTAACTCATAGCTTTAGCTGAACACTGTGCAGAGGTCGCACTACACTAACTCATAGCTTTAGCTGAACACTGTGCAGAGGTCGCACTACACTAACTCATAGCTTTAGCTGAACACTGTGCAGAGGATGCACTAACACTAACATTTAAATAATGTAGCTGCCTGTGGTAGTGATAGGATCAGGAAAACACCACCAACCTTCTACAGGTAGCTTTAGCTGAACACTGTGCAGGGGACGCACTACACTAACATTTAAATAATGAAGCTGCCTGCAGTACTGATAGGATCAGGAAAACACCACCAACCTTCTACAGGTAGCTTTAACTGAACACTGTGCAGTGGTTGCACTACACTAACATGTAAATAATGTAGCTGCCTGCAGTAGTGATAGGATCAGAAAAACACCACAAATCTTCTACAGGTAGCTTTAGCTGAACACTGTGCAGAGGTTGCACTACACTAACTTGTAGCTTTAGCTGAGCACTGTGCAGAGGTCGCACTACACTAACTTGTAGCTTTAGCTGAACACTGTGCAGAGGTCACACTAGACTAACTTGGAGCTTTAGCTGAACACTGTGCAGAGGTCGCACTACACTAACTCATAGCTTTAGCTGAACACTGTGCAGAGGACGCACTAACACTAATGTTTAAATAATGTAGCTGCCTGCGGTAGTGATAGGATCAGGAAAACACCACCAACCTTCTACAAGTAGCTTTAGCTGAACACTGTGCAGAGGTCACACCACACTAACTTGTATTTTTAGCTGAACACTGTGCAGAGGTCACACTACACTAACGTGTAAATAATGTAGCTGCCTGCGGTAGTGACAGGATCAGGAAAACACCACCAACCTTCTACAGGTAGCTTTAGCTGAACACTGTGCAGAGGAAGCACTACACTAATGTTTAAATAATGTATCTGCCTGTGGTAGTGATAGGATCAGGAAAACACCACCAACCTTCTACAGGTAGCTTTAGCTGAACACTGTGCAGAGGACGCACTACACCAACATTTAAATAATGTAGCTGCGGTAGTGATAGGATCAGGAAAACACCACCAACCTTCTACAGGTAGCTTTAGCTGAACACTGTGCAGGGGACGCACTACACTTACATTTAAATAATGAAGCTGCCTGCAGTAGTGATAGGATCAGGAAAACACCAATAACCCTCTACAGGTAGCTTTAGCTGAACACTGTGCAGAGGTCGCACCACACTAACTTGTATCTTTAGCTGAACACTGTGCAGAGGTCGCACTACACTAACTCGTAGCTTTAGCTGAACACTGTGCAGAGGGTGCACTACACAAACGTTTAAATAATGTAGCTGCCTGCGGTAGTGATAGGATCAGGAAAACACCACCAACCTTCTACAGGTAACTTTAGCTGAACACTGTGCAGAGGTTGCACTACACTAACATGTAAATAATGTAGCTGCCTGCAGTAGTGATAGGATCAGAAAAATACCACAAATCTTCTACAGGTAGCTTTAGCTGAACACTTTGCAGAGGTTGCACTACACTAACTTGTAGCTTTAGCTGAGCACTGTGCAGAGGTCGCACTACACTAACTTGTAGCTTTAGCTGAACACTGTGCAGAGGTCACACTACACTAACTTGGAGCTTTAGCTGAAAACTGTGCAGAGGTCGCACTACACTAACTCATAGCTTTAGCTGAGCACTGTGCAGAGGATGCACTAACACTAACGTTTAAATAATGTAGCTGCCTGTGGTAGTGATAGGATCAGGAAAACACCACCAACCTTCTACAGGTAGCTTTAGCTGAACACTGTGCAGAGGTCGCACTACACTAACGTGTAAATAATGTAGCTGCCTGCTGTAGTGACAGGATCAGGAAAACACCACCAACCTTCTACAGGTAGCTTTAGCTGAACACTGTGCAGAGGTTGCACTACACTAACATGTAAATAATGTAGCTGCCTGCAGTAGTGATAGGATCAGAAAAACACCACAAATCTTCTACAGGTAGCTTTAGCTGAACACTGTGCAGAGGTTGCACTACACTAACTTGTAGCTTTAGCTGAGCACTGTGCAGAGGTCGCACTACACTAACTTGTAGCTTTAGCTGAACACTGTGCAGAGGTCGCACTACACTAACTCATAGCTTTAGCTGAACACTGTGCAGAGGTCGCACTACACTAACTCATAGCTTTAGCTGAGCACTGTGCAGAGGATGCACTAACACTAACGTTTAAATAATGTAGCTGCCTGTGGTAGTGATAGGATCAGGGAAACACCAGCAACCTTCTACAGGTAGCTTTAGCTGAACACTGTGCAGAGGTCGCACTACACTAACGTGTAAATAATGTAGCTGCCTGCTGTAGTGACAGGATCAGGAAAACACCACCAACCTTCTACAGGTAGCTTTAGCTGAACACTGTGCAGAGGTTGCACTACACTAACTTGTAGCTTTAGCTGAACACTGTGCAGAGGTCGCACTACACTAACGTGTAAATAATGTAGCTGCCTGCGGTAGTGACAGGATCAGGAAAACACCACCAACCTTCTACAGGTAGCTTTAGCTGAACACTGTGCAGAGGTCGCACTACACTAACGTGTAAATAATGTAGCTGCCTGCGGTAGTGACAGGATCAGGAAAACACCACCAACCTTCTACAGGTAGCTTTAGCTGAACACTGTGCAGAGGAAGCACTACACTAATGTTTAAATAATGTAGCTGCCTGTGGTAGTGATAGGATCAGGAAAACACCACCAACCTTCTACAGGTAGCTTTAGCTGAACACTGTGCAGAGGACGCACTACACTAACATTTAAATAATGTAGCTGCGGTAGTGATAGGATCAGGAAAACACCACCAACCTTCTACAGGTAGCTTTAGCTGAACACTGTGCAGGGGACGCACTACACTTACATTTAAATAATGAAGCTGCCTGCAGTAGTGATAGGATCAGGAAAACACCAACAACCCTCTACAGGTAGCTTTAGCTGAACACTGTGCAGAGGTCGCACCACACTAACTTGTATCTTTAGCTGAACACTGTGCAGAGGTCGCACTACACTAACTCGTAGCTTTAGCTGAACACTGTGCAGAGGGTGCACTACACTAACGTTTAAATAATGTAGCTGCCTGCGGTAGTGATAGGATCAGGAAAACACCACCAACCTTCTACAGGTAGCTTTAGCTGAACACTGTGCAGAGGTTGTACTACACTAACATGTAAATAATGTAGCTGCCTGCAGTAGTGATAGGATCAGAAAAACACCACAAATCTTCTACAGGTAGCTTTAGCTGAACACTGTGCAGAGGTTGCACTACACTAACTTGTAGCTTTAGCTGAGCACTGTGCAGAGGTCGCACTACACTAACTTGTGGCTTTAGCTGAACACTGTGCAGAGGTCACACTACACTAACTTGGAGCTTTAGCTGAACACTGTGCAGAGGTCGCACTACACTAACTCATAGCTTTAGCTGAGCACTGTGCAGAGGATGCACTAACACTAACGTTTAAATAATGTAGCTGCCTTTGGTAGTGATAGGATAAGAAAAAAAAACACCAACCTTCTACAGGTAGCTTTAGCTGAACACTGTGCAGAGGTCGCACTACACTAACGTGTAAATAATGTAGCTGCCTGCTGTAGTGACAGGATCAGGAAAACACCACCAACCTTCTACAGGTAGATTTAGCTGAGCACTGTGCAGAGGTTGCACTAAACTAACATGTAAATAATGTAGCTGCCTGCAGTAGTGATAGGATCAGAAAAACACCACAAATCTTCTACAGGTAGCTTTAGCTGAACACTGTGCAGAGGTTGCACTACACTAACTTGTAGCTTTAGCTGAGCACTGTGCAGAGGTCGCACTACACTAACATGTAGCTTTAGCTGAACACTGTGCAGAGGTCGCACTACACTAGCTCATAGCTTTAGCTGAACACTGTGCAGAGGTCGCACTACACTAACTCATAGCTTTAGCTGAGCACTGTGCAGAGGATGCACTAACACTAACTTTTAAATAATGTAGCTGCCTGTGGTAGTGATAGGATCAGGAAAACACCACCAACCTTCTACAGGTAGCTTTAGCTGAACACTGTGCAGAGGTCGCACTACACTAACGTGTAAATAATGTAGCTGCCTGCTGTAGTGACAGAATCAGGAAAACACCACCAACCTTCTACAGGTAGCTTTAGCTGAACACTGTGCAGAGGTTGCACTACACTAACTTGTAGCTTTAGCTGAACACTGTGCAGAGGTCGCACTACACTAACTTGTAGCTTTAGCTGAACACTGTGCAGCGGTCACACTAGACTAACTTGGAGCTTTAGCTGAACACTGTGCAGAGGTCGCACTACACTAACTCATAGCTTTAGCTGAACACTGTGCAGAGGACGCACTAACACTAATGTTTAACTAATGTAGCTGCCTGCGGTAGTGATAGGATCAGGAAAACACCACCAACCTTCTACAAGTAGCTTTAGCTGAACACTGTGCAGAGGTCACACCACACTTACTTGTATTTTCAGCTGAACACTGGGCAGAGGTCACACTACACTAACGTGTAAATAATGTAGCTGCCTGCGGTAGTGACAGGATCAGGAAAACACCACCAACCTTCTACAGGTAGCTTTAGCTGAACACTGTGCAGAGGAAGCACTACACTAATGTTTAAATAATGTAGCTCCCTGTGGTAGTGATAGGATCAGGAAAACACCACCAACCTTCTACAGGTAGCTTTAGCTGAACACTGTGCAGAGGACGCACTACACTAACATTTAAATAATGTAGCTGCGGTAGTGATAGGATCAGGAAAACACCACCAACCTTCTACAGGTAGCTTTAGCTGAACACTGTGAAGTGGACGCACTACACTTACATTTAAATAATGAAGCTGCCTGCAGTAGTGATAGGATCAGGAAAACACCAACAACCCTCTACAGGTAGTTTTAGCTGAACACTGTGCAGAGGTCGCACCACACTAACTTGTATCTTTAGCTGAACACTGTGCAGAGGTCGCACTACACTAACTCGTAGCTTTAGCGGAACACTGTGCAGAGGATGCACTACACTAACGTTTAAATAATGTAGCTGCCTGCGGTAGTGATAGGATCAGGAAAACACCACCAACCTTCTACAGGTAGCTTTAGCTGAACACTGTGCAGAGGTTGCACTACACTAACATGTAAATAATGTAGCTGCCTGCAGTAGTGATAAGATCAGAAAAATACCACAAATCTTCTACAGGTAGCTTTAGCTGAACACTGTGCAGAGGTTGCACTACACTAACTTGTAGCTTTAGCTGAGCACTGTGCAGAGGTCGCACTACACTAACTTGTAGCTTTAGCTGAACACTGTGCAGAGGTCACACTACACTAACTCGGAGCTTTAGCTGAACACTGTGCAGAGGTCGCACTACACTAACTCATAGCTTTAGCTGAACACTGTGCAGAGGTCGCACTACACTAACTCATAGCTTTAGCTGAGCACTGTGCAGAGGATGCACTAACACTAACGTTTAAATAATGTAGCTGCCTGTGGTAGTGATAGGATCAGGAAAACACCACCAACCTTCTACAGGTAGCTTTAGCTGAACACTGTGCAGAGGTCGCACTACACTAACGTGTAAATAATGTAGCTGCCTGCGGTAGTGACAGGATCAGGAAAACACCACCAACCTTCTACAGGTAGCTTTAGCTGAACACTGTGCAGAGGTCGCACTACACTAACGTTTAAATAATGTAGCTGCCTGCGGTAGTGACAGGATCAGGAAAACACCACCAACCTTCTACAGGTAGCTTTAGCTGAACACTGTGCAGAGGTCGCACCACACTAACTTGTATCTTTAGCTGAACACTGTGCAGAGGTCGCACTACACTAACGTGTAAATAATGTAGCTGCCTGCAGTAGTGATAGGATCAGAAAAACACCACAAATCTTCTACAGGTAGCTTTAGCTGAACACTGTGCAGAGGTTGCACTACACTAACTTGTAGCTTTAGCTGAGCACTGTGCAGAGGTCGCACTACACTAACATGTAGCTTTAGCTGAACACTGTGCAGAGGTCGCACTACACTAGCTCATAGCTTTAGCTGAACACTGTGCAGAGGTCGCACTACACTAACTCATAGCTTTAGCTGAGCACTGTGCAGAGGATGCACTAACACTAACTTTTAAATAATGTAGCTGCCTGTGGTAGTGATAGGATCAGGAAAACACCACCAACCTTCTACAGGTAGCTTTAGCTGAACACTGTGCAGAGGTCGCACTACACTAACGTGTAAATAATGTAGCTGCCTGCTGTAGTGACAGAATCAGGAAAACACCACCAACCTTCTACAGGTAGCTTTAGCTGAACACTGTGCAGAGGTTGCACTACACTAACTTGTAGCTTTAGCTGAACACTGTGCAGAGGTCGCACTACACTAACTTGTAGCTTTAGCTGAACACTGTGCAGCGGTCACACTAGACTAACTTGGAGCTTTAGCTGAACACTGTGCAGAGGTCGCACTACACTAACTCATAGCTTTAGCTGAACACTGTGCAGAGGACGCACTAACACTAATGTTTAACTAATGTAGCTGCCTGCGGTAGTGATAGGATCAGGAAAACACCACCAACCTTCTACAAGTAGCTTTAGCTGAACACTGTGCAGAGGTCACACCACACTTACTTGTATTTTCAGCTGAACACTGGGCAGAGGTCACACTACACTAACGTGTAAATAATGTAGCTGCCTGCGGTAGTGACAGGATCAGGAAAACACCACCAACCTTCTACAGGTAGCTTTAGCTGAACACTGTGCAGAGGAAGCACTACACTAATGTTTAAATAATGTAGCTCCCTGTGGTAGTGATAGGATCAGGAAAACACCACCAACCTTCTACAGGTAGCTTTAGCTGAACACTGTGCAGAGGACGCACTACACTAACATTTAAATAATGTAGCTGCGGTAGTGATAGGATCAGGAAAACACCACCAACCTTCTACAGGTAGCTTTAGCTGAACACTGTGAAGTGGACGCACTACACTTACATTTAAATAATGAAGCTGCCTGCAGTAGTGATAGGATCAGGAAAACACCAACAACCCTCTACAGGTAGTTTTAGCTGAACACTGTGCAGAGGTCGCACCACACTAACTTGTATCTTTAGCTGAACACTGTGCAGAGGTCGCACTACACTAACTCGTAGCTTTAGCGGAACACTGTGCAGAGGATGCACTACACTAACGTTTA
This sequence comes from Aquarana catesbeiana, assembly GCF_042186555.1. NCBI lineage: Eukaryota > Metazoa > Chordata > Amphibia > Anura > Ranidae > Aquarana > Aquarana catesbeiana. The sequence goes on from NC_133328.1 coordinate 518,329,361, forward strand.
AATAATGTAGCTGCCTGCGGTAGTGATAGGATCAGGAAAACACCACCAACCTTCTACAGGTAGCTTTAGCTGAACACTGTGCAGAGGTTGCACTACACTAACATGTAAATAATGTAGCTGCCTGCAGTAGTGATAAGATCAGAAAAATACCACAAATCTTCTACAGGTAGCTTTAGCTGAACACTGTGCAGAGGTTGCACTACACTAACTTGTAGCTTTAGCTGAGCACTGTGCAGAGGTCGCACTACACTAACTTGTAGCTTTAGCTGAACACTGTGCAGAGGTCACACTACACTAACTCGGAGCTTTAGCTGAACACTGTGCAGAGGTCGCACTACACTAACTCATAGCTTTAGCTGAACACTGTGCAGAGGTCGCACTACACTAACTCATAGCTTTAGCTGAGCACTGTGCAGAGGATGCACTAACACTAACGTTTAAATAATGTAGCTGCCTGTGGTAGTGATAGGATCAGGAAAACACCACCAACCTTCTACAGGTAGCTTTAGCTGAACACTGTGCAGAGGTCGCACTACACTAACGTGTAAATAATGTAGCTGCCTGCGGTAGTGACAGGATCAGGAAAACACCACCAACCTTCTACAGGTAGCTTTAGCTGAACACTGTGCAGAGGTCGCACTACACTAACGTTTAAATAATGTAGCTGCCTGCGGTAGTGACAGGATCAGGAAAACACCACCAACCTTCTACAGGTAGCTTTAGCTGAACACTGTGCAGAGGTCGCACCACACTAACTTGTATCTTTAGCTGAACACTGTGCAGAGGTCGCACTACACTAACGTGTAAATAATGTAGCTGCCTGCGGTAGTGACAGGATCAGGAAAACACCACCAACCTTCTACCGGTAGCTTTAGCTGAACACTGTGCAGAGGATGCACTACACTAACGTTTAAATAATGTAGCTGCCTTTGGTAGTGATAGGATCAGGAAAACACCACCAACCTTTTACAGGTAGCTTTAGCTGAACACTGTGCAGAGGAAGCACTACACTAACGTTTAAATAATGTAGCTGCGATAGTGATAGGATCAGGAAATCACCACCAACCTTCTACAGGTAGCTTTAGCTGAACACTGTGCAGGGGACGCACTACACTAATATTTAAATAATGAAGCTGCCTGCGGTAGTGATAGGATCAGGAAAACACCACCAACCTTCTACAGGTAGCTTTAGCTGATCACTGTGCAGAGGACTCACTACACTAACGTTTAAATAATATAGCTGTCTGCAGTAGTGATAGGATCAGGAAAACACCACCAACCTTCTACAGGTAGCTTTAGCTGAACACTGTGCAGAGGTCGCACTACACTAACGTGTAAATAATGTAGCTGCCTGCGGTAGTGACAGGATCAGGAAAACACCACCAACCTTCTACCGGTAGCTTTAGCTGAACACTGTGCAGAGGATGCACTACACTAACGTTTAAATAATGTAGCTGCCTTTGGTAGTGATAGGATCAGGAAAACACCACCAACCTTTTACAGGTAGCTTTAGCTGAACACTGTGCAGAGGAAGCACTACACTAACGTTTAAATAATGTAGCTGCGATAGTGATAGGATCAGGAAATCACCACCAACCTTCTACAGGTAGCTTTAGCTGAACACTGTGCAGGGGACGCACTACACTAATATTTAAATAATGAAGCTGCCTGCGGTAGTGATAGGATCAGGAAAACACCACCAACCTTCTACAGGTAGCTTTAGCTGATCACTGTGCAGAGGACTCACTACACTAACGTTTAAATAATATAGCTGTCTGCAGTAGTGATAGGATCAGGAAAACACCACCAACCTTCTACAGGTAGCTTTAGCTGAACACTGTGCAGAGGTTGCACTACACTAACATGTAAATAATGTAGCTGCCTGCAGTAGTGATAGGATCAGAAAAACACCACAAATCTTCTACAGGTAGCTTTAGCTGAACACTGTGCAGAGGTTGCACTTCACTAACTTGTAGCTTTAGCTGAGCACTGTGCAGAGGTCGCACTACACTAACTTGTAGCTTTAGCTGAACACTGTGCAGAGGTCACACTACACTAACTTGGAGCTTTAGCTGAACACTGTGCAGACGTCGCACTACACTAACTCATAGCTTTAGCTGAACACTGTGCAGAGGTCGCACTACACTAACTCATAGCTATAGCTGAACACTGTGCAGAGGATGCACTAACACTAACGTTTAAATAATGTAGCTGCCTGTGGTAGTGATAGGATCAGGAAAACACCACCAACCTTCTACAGGTAGCTTTAGCTGAACACTGTGCAGGGGACGCACTACACTAACATTTAAATAATGAAGCTGCCTGCAGTACTGATAGGATCAGGAAAACACCACCAACCTTCTACAGGTAGCTTTAGCTGAACACTGTGCAGAGGTTGCACTACACTAACATGTAAATAATGTAGCTGCCTGCAGTAGTGATAGGATCAGAAAAACACCACAAATCTTCTACAGGTAGCTTTAGCTGAACACTGTGCAGAGGTTGCACTACACTAACTTGTAGCTTTAGCTGAGCACTGTGCAGAGGTCGCACTACACTAACTTGTAGCTTTAGCTGAACACTGTGCAGAGGTTGCACTACATTAACATGTAAACAATGTAGCTGCCTGCAGTAGTGATAGGATCAGAAAAACACCACCAATCTTCTACAGGTAGCTTTAGCTGAACACTGTGCAGAGGTTGCACTACACTAACTTGTATCTTTAGCTGAGCACTGTGCAGAGGTCACACTACACTAACTTGTAGCTTTAGCTGAACACTGTGCAGAGGTCACACTAGACTAACTTGGAGCTTTAGCTGAACACTGTGCAGAGGTCGCACTACACTAACTCATAACTTTAGCTGAACACTATGCAGAGGTCGCACTACACTAACTCATAGCTTTAGCTGAACACTGTGCAGAGGACGCACTAACACTAATGTTTAAATAATGTAGCTGCCTGCGGTAGTGATAGGATCAGGAAAACACCACCAACCTTCTACAAGTAGCTTTAGCTTAACACTGTGCAGAGGTCACACCACACTAACTTGTATTTTTAACTGAACACTGTGCAGAGGTCACACTACACTAACGTGTAAATAATGTAGCTGCCTGCGGTAGTGACAGGATTAGGAAAACACCACCAACCTTCTACAGGTAGCTTTAGCTGAACACTGTGCAGAGGATGCACTACACTAATGTTTAAATAATGTAGCTGCCTGCGGTAGTGATAGGATCAGGAAAACACCACCAACCTTCTACAGGTAGCTTTAGCTGAACACTGTGCAGAGGACCCACTACACTAACATTTAAATAATGTAGCTGCGGTAGTGATAGGATCAGGAAAACACCACCAACCTTCTACAGGTAGCTTTAGCTGAACACTGTGCAGGGGACGCACTACACTTACATTTAAATAATGAAGCTGCCTGCAGTAGTGATAGGATCAGGAAAACACCACCAACCTTCTACAGTTAGCTTTAGCTGAACACTGTGCAGAGGTCACACTACACTATCGTGTAAATAATGTAGCTGCCTGCGGTAGTGACAGGTTTAGGAAAACACCACCAACCTTCTACAGGTAGCTTTAGCTGAACACTTTGCAGAGGTCGCACCACACTAACTTGTATCTTTAGCTGAACACTGTGCAGAGGTCGCACTACACTAACTCGTAGCTTTAGCTGAACACTGTGCAGAGGATGAACTACACTAACGTTTAAATAATGTAGCTGCCTGCGGTAGTGATAGGATCAGGAAAACACCACCAACCTTCTACAGGTAGCTTTAGCTGAACACTGTGCAGAGGTTGCACTACACTAACATGTAAATAATGTAGCTGCCTGCAGTAGTGATAGGATCAGAAAAACACCACAAATCTTCTACAGGTAGCTTTAGCTGAACACTGTGCAGAGGTTGCACTACACTAACTTGTAGCTTTAGCTGAGCACTGTGCAGAGGTCGCACTACACTAACTTGTAGCTTTAGCTGAACACTGTGCAGAGGTCACACTACACTAACTTGGAGCTTTAGCTGAACACTGTGCAGAGGTCGCACTACCCTCACTCATAGCTTTAGCTAAACACTGTGCAGAGGTCGCACTACACTAACTCATAGCTTTAGCTGAACACTGTGCAGAGGATGCACTAACACTAACGTTTAAATAATGTAGCTGCCTGTGGTTGTGATAGGATCAGGAAAACACCACCAACCTTCTACAGGTAGCTTTAGCTGAACACTGTGCAGGGGACGCACTACACTAACATTTAAATAATGAAGCTACCTGCAGTACTGATAGGATCAGGAAAACACCACCAACCTTCTACAGGTAGCTTTAGCTGAACACTGTGCAGAGGTCGCACTACACTAACGTGTAAATAATGTAGCTGACTGCGGTAGTGACAGGATCAGGAAAACACCACCAACCTTCTACAGGTAGCTTTAGCTGAACACTGTGCAGAGGTTGCACTACACTAACTTGTATCTTTAGCTGAACACTGTGCAGAGGTCGCACTACACTAACGTGTAAATAATGTAGCTGCCTGTGGTAGTGACAGGATCAGGAAAACACCACCAACCTTCTACAGGTAGCTTTAGCTGAACACTGTGCAGAGGATGCACTACACTAACGTTTAAATAATGTAGCTGCCTGTGGTAGTGATAGGATCAGGAAAACACCACCAACCTTCTACAGGTAGCTTTAGCTGAACACTGTGCAGAGGACGCACTACACTAACGTTTAAATAATGTAGCTGCGGTAATGATAGGATCAGGAAAACACCACCAACCTTCTACAGGTAGCTTTAGCTGAACACTGTGCAGGGGACGCACTACACTAATATTTAAATAATGAAGCTGCCTGCGGTAGTGATAGGATCAGGAAAACACCACCAACCTTCTACAGGTAGCTTTAGCTGAACACTGTGCAGAGGTCGCACTACACTAATGTGTAAATAATGTAGCTGCCTGCAGTAGTGATAGGTTTAGGAAAACACCACCAACCTTCTACAGGTAGCTTTAGCTGAACACTGTGCAGAGGTCGCACTACACTAACGTGTAAATAATGTAGCTGCCTGCGGTAGTGACAGGATCAGGAAAACACCACCAACCTTCTACAGGTAGCTTTAGCTGAACACTGTGCAGAGGTCGCACCACACTAACTTGTATCTTTAGCTGAACACTGTGCAGAGGTCGCACTACACTAACTTGTAGCTTTAGCTGAACACTGTGTAGAGGTCGCACTACACTAACTTGTAGCTTTAGCTGAACACTGTGCAGAGGTCACACTACACTAACTTGTATATAATGTAGCTGCCTGTGGCTAGTAATAGGATCAGAAAAACACCACCAATCTTCTACAGGTAGCTTTAGCTGAACACTGTGCAGAGGTCAGACCACACTAACTTGTATCTTTAGCTGAACACTGTGCAGAGGTCGCACTGCACTAACTTGTAGATTTAGCTGAACACTGTGTAGAGGTCGCACTACACTAACTTGTATCTTTAGCTGAACACTGTGCAGAGGTCGCACTACACTAACTCGTAGCTTTAGCTGAACACTGTGCAGAGGACGCACTACACTAACGTTTAAATAATGTAGCTGCCTGCGGTAGTGATAGGATCAGGAAAACACCACCAACCTTCTACATGTAGCTTTAGCTGAACACTGTGCAGAGGATGCACTACACTGTTTAAATAATGTAGCTGCCTGTGGTAGTGATAGGATCAGGAAAACACCACCAACCTTCTACAGGTAGCTTTACCTGAACACTGTGCGGAGGACGCACTACGCTAACGTTTAAATAATGTAGCTGCCTGCGGTAGTGATAGGATCAGGAAAACACCACCAACCTTCTACAGGTAGCTTTAGCTGAACACTGTGCAGAGGTTAGACTACACTAACGTGTAAATAATGTTGCTGCCTGCAGTAGTGATAGGATCACAAAAACACCACCAATCTTCTACAGGTAGCTTTAGCTGAACACTGTGCAGAGGTCGCACTACACTAACTTGTAGCTTTAGCTGAACACTGTGCAGAGGTCACACTACACTAATTTGTAGCTTTAGCTGAACACTGTGCAGAGGTCGCACTACACTAACTTGTAGCTTTAGCTGAACACTGTGTAGAGGTCGCACTACACTAACTTGTAGCTTTAGCTGAACACTGTGCAGAGGTCACACTACACTAACTTGTATATAATGTAGCTGCCTGTGGCTAGTGATAGGATCAGAAAAACACCACCAATCTTCTACAGGTAGCTTTAGCTGAACACTGTGCAGAGGACGCACTACACTAACTGTAAATTATGTAGCTGCCTGAGGTAGTGACAGGATCAGGAAAACACCACCAACCTTCTACAGGTAGCTTTAGCTGAACACTGTGCAGAGGTCGCACCACACTAACTTGTATCTTTAGCTGAACACTGTGCAGAGGTCGCACTACACTAACTCGTAGCTTTAGCTGAACACTGTGCAGAGGACGCACTACACTAACGTTTAAATAATGTAGCTGCCTGCGGTAGTGATAGGATCAGGAAAACACCACCAACCTTCTACAGGTAGCTTTAGCTGAACACTGTGCAGAGGACGCACTACACTAATGTGTAAATAATGTAGCTGCCTGCGGTAGTGATAGGATCAAGAAAACACCACCAACCTTCTACAGGGAGCTTTAGCTGAACACTGTGCAGAGGACGCACTACACTAACTTTTAAATAATGTAGCTGCCTGCGGTAGTGATAGGATCAGGAAAACACCACCAACCTTCTACAGGTAGCTTTAGCTGAACACTGTGCAGAGGATGCACTACACTGTTTAAATAATGTAGCTGCCTGTGGTAGTGATAGGATCAGGAAAACACCACCAACTTTCTACAGGTAGCTTTACCTGAACACTGTGCGGAGGACGCACTACGCTAACGTTTAAATAATGTAGCTGCCTGCGGTAGTGATAGGATCAGGAAAACACCACCAACCTTCTACAGGTAGCTTTAGCTGAACACTGTGCAGAGGACGCACTACACTAATGTGTAAATAATGTAGCTGCCTGCGGTAGTGATAGGATCAAGAAAACACCACCAACCTTCTACAGGGAGCTTTAGCTGAACACTGTGCAGAGGACGCACTACACTAACTTTTAAATAATGTAGCTGCCTGCGGTAGTGATAGGATCAGGAAAACACCACCAACCTTCTACAGGTAGCTTTAGCTGAACACTGTGCAGAGGATGCACTACACTGTTTAAATAATGTAGCTGCCTGTGGTAGTGATAGGATCAGGAAAACACCACCAACTTTCTACAGGTAGCTTTACCTGAACACTGTGCGGAGGACGCACTACGCTAACGTTTAAATAATGTAGCTGCCTGCGGTAGTGATAGGATCAGGAAAACACCACCAACCTTCTACAGGTAGCTTTAGCTGAACACTGTGCAGAGGTTACACTACACTAACGTGTAAATAATGTTGCTGCCTGCAGTAGTGATAGGATCACAAAAACACCACCAATCTTCTACAGGTAGCTTTAGCTGAACACTGTGCAGAGGTCGCACTACACTAACTTGTAGCTTTAGCTGAACGCTGTGCAGAGGTCACACTACACTAATTTGTAGCTTTAGCTGAACACTGTGCAGAGGTCGCACTACACTAACTTGTAGCTTTAGCTGAACACTGTGCAGAGGTCGCACTACACTAACTTGTACATAATGTAGCTGCCTGTGGTTAGTGATAGGATCAGAAAAACACCACCATCTTCTCCACAAACATCTTCTACAAGTAGCTTTAGCTGAACACTGTGCAGAGGACGCACTACACTAACTGTAAATACTGTAGCTGCCTGACTGTGGTACTAATAGGATCAGAAGAACACCAGCAATTTTCTTCAGGTAGCTGTAAATACTGTAACAACACCTGCCTGCCTGTCAGTAGGAAGAGAATAACAAGAACAGATCTAGCTAAACTGAATACAGTATATATATATATATATATATATATATATATATATATATAACACCTGGGATGCATATATATACACAATACACTGTAAGTGCAGCTAACTGACTGACTGTCCTGCCTAATCTATCTAACTTAAATCAAATGACACTGTCTCTCTGTCTCTCAATCCCGGAACACACTACACAGGGCCGATGTGCAGGCGGCCTTATATAGAGTGGGGCATGTACTAAACCCCCTGAGCCATAATTGGCCAAAGCCACCCTGGCTTTGGCCAATTACAGCTTTCTGTACAGACGGCGCTGTGATTGGCCAAGCATGCGGGTCATAGTGCATGCTTGGCCAATCATCAGCCAGCAATGCACTGCGATGCCGCAGTGAATTATGGGCCGTGACGCGCCACTCAAATTTGGTGTGAACGGCCCATATCGTTCACAATTCGGCTAATGACCAAACAGACGATGTTTGAGTCGAACAGGGTTCGACTCGAACACGAAGCTCATTCCTAATGGGCAGGCTATCTAGCCAACTCATTCCTGTTTCCTGAGACATTTTTTGCATTCTAGACTTTATTGTGCCATTCAATCTTTCCACTTTCCCACTGCTTTGAGGATGGTATGGGGTGTGGAAAGCTAGTGTGACTCCTAAAGCTGTCCATATTTCTTTGGTCACTGAGGCCGTGAAACCCAGGCCCTGGTCACTCTCTATAACCTCTGGGATGCCATATCTGCACACTATTTCTGCTAGAAGTCTTTTTGCCGTGGTCTTTGCCATCATGTTGGTAACGGGATAGCCTTCGGGCCATCTGGAGAACATCAAAATGATAATCAATGCATATTCATATCGGCCACTCTTTGGCATCTGGATGTGGTGAATCTGTATCCTTTGGAAGGGGTACTGGGCCTTTGCTAGTTGCTTCAGAGGTACCTTCTCCGTTCTTCCTGGGTTGCATTTAGCACAGATGGTTCATGACTTGCAGAAGTCGTTGATAAGTGGGGTAATCCCTGGAGCCAAGTAGTATTTGTTGATAAGAGAGTTCATCAAGGTTTTTGACAGGTGAGAGGCACCGTGGGCCCACTGTATCACTGCAGGAAACAATGATCATGAAAGACATGGCCTCTTGTTTAATTCCATGATCCCTTCAGATTCTGTAGCTCCTTTCTTGATCCATACTTCTTTCTCTTCTTTGCCAGCTGCTTCTTGTTGCTCCTTGAGATGGGTCGTGCTCACAGGAGGGTTTTGTAGAATCATGGCGGTCTGTATAGTCTCTTCAGGGGTGTCCAGTGGATCATCCAGGATGGGTGCATTCACTCCGCTGACCACTTCTCACCTTCCATTCACAGCTTGTTTTGCAGCAGTATCTGCCAGGTGATTGCCTCGTGCTTCTTGGGAATTCAGTTTGCCGTGAGCCTTCACCTTAAGTATAGCCACCTGTGCCGGGAGGAGTAGGGCATCCATTAGGTCCTTGATAGCTGAACTGTGTGTAACAGGTGTACCTGCTGCTGTTAGGAACCCCCCTGATTTTCCAGATGATCCTGAAATCACAGGCAACGCCGAGGGCATATCTTGAATCTGTATAAATATTGGCTCTCCTTCCTTCTGCCAATTTGCATGCCATATTCAGGGCTTGGAGTTCTGCTTCCTGGGCAGACATGGAGGAGGATAATGCTGAAGCCTGAAGAACTGTATCTTCAGTGGTAACTGCATATCCTGTGTGGTATTGTCCAGCGTTGTCTGCATACCTGGAACCATCCACAAAAATTGTCAAGTCAGGATTCTCAAGGGCTGTTTTATTGACTGTCAGTAGATGTGTTGTTTCCATTTTCATCACTTCAAAGCAGTCATGAGCAATGAGATGAGGGTCTTCATTGTCCAAAGAGGCTCCCCCCTCGAGAAGTGGAAATAGAGTGGATGGGTTGAGGGTATCACATCGGAGGAGAGTGATGTTATCAGGGAGAAGCAAGGCAGTCTGAGGTGTCTTGCTGAAGACAGGTGCTTGGGCTGTGTTTAGTTTAGTATGGCAGTTATGTCGTGAGGGGCAAGGAGGATCAAAGGGTGGCCCAACATGAGGTCATGAGGTCAGCGGTCTTGTCCAAAAGAGCTTGGGCTGCAAAGATGGCTCTGAGACAGGAGGGTCCCCCCTTAGCCACTGAGTCCAATTGGCAGGAGTAATAACCAATGGGTCTGAGCCTGTTGCCATGGGCCTTAGCCAAAACTCCTGTGGCATGTCCTTGTCTCTCTGAGACAAAAAGTTTGAAAGTCTTTCCATAGTCTGGGAGACCCAAAGCGGGGGCCATGGAGAGGATCTCCTTCAGAACTTCAAAACTGGTCATAGCCTCTGGGGAGAGAAGGAAAGGATCAGATTTCAGGGCATCATAGAGAGGTTGCATCAAGAGGGAGGCTCCTGGGATCCAGGAGCGGCAATAGGAGATTAATCCTAGGAAAGCATTAAGGGGCGTTTGACCTTGAGGCAAGGGGATGGCCTTGATTGCAGCAACTCTTTCTTCAGTGAGATGTCGAGTGCCTTGGGAGATGCAGTGACCTAGAAAAACCACCTTCTCTTTGGACCACTGGACCTTTTGCTTTGAGGCCTTGCATCCCTGCTTGGCCAGGTAGTGGAGGAGACTTTCGGAGAAGATTGAGGCATCTTCAAGGGTATCTGCACAGAGCAGGAGGTCATCTACATACGGGAGGAGTACGATGTCGTGGTGTAATTTCATCCAGGTGTCCAGAATGAGGGCCATTGGCGAATTGAGAGGGGGAGTTCTGGGAACCTTGTGGCATAACAGTCCAGGTATAGCCCCACCCCTCGTGGGTGAAAGCGAACAGGAACTGACAACGGGAGTCAAGGGGAACACTGAAGAAAGCATTTGCTAGGTCTACTACTGTAAAGTATTTTGCTGTGGGTGGTATTCCTGCCAGCAAGGTGTGTGGGTTGACCACGATAGGTGTTTCCAATACAGTAGCTTATTTCACGGCCCTGAGGTTTTGTACCATTCTGTATTTTTCTGGCTCTCCTTTCACAGTTTGTTTCTTCACTGGGAATAGTGGCATGTTGCACAGGGATGTGCAGGGTACCAGAGCTCCATTTGACAGAAGGGCCTCCACTTGCTTTGAAATAGATGCAGCTTGAGATGGCGTCAAGGGGTACTGTGGCCTTCTGGGCAAGGGGGCCCCAGGCTTCAGTTGTACCATGATTGGTGGCACTTTTAGATGTCCTATATCTTCAGGCCCTGTGGACCACAGGCATGTAGGGACATGATCCAAGACTTCTTTTGGGATTCCAGCCTCACCTTGTGCATTTAAGGAAAATAAAAGGGGGATGGAACACATTGCTGAGGCATCATCGATGGTTAGCGTTGAGGAGACCAGAACACCACCATCGGGTTGGAAGGAAATAGAAGCCTGGAGTCTGGACAAGACATCAGCCCCTTACAGATTTAAGGGGCATGTGGACGAGACCACAAATCTTGCTAGTAGGTCAGGAAAATTGCCAACTTGTAGGGGGCGGGTTAGGGGGTTCTTTCTGGGTGTTCCATCAACCCCCACACATGTTACATCAATGTCTGAAAGGAATTAAGTATCGGATAGTTCTTCTGCCCTGATCACGGATTTGGCAGCACCTGTGTCACATAGGAAACTGGTAGGATGGCCCTCGATGGGGAGGGTTATTTTTGCAAGAGGGACTCCTGAGTCTCCAGAGGACACCATGGTAGGGGTAGGTGACACAGGCTTTCCGGAATCCTAATGGAGAAGGTCTATGGGGTCTGGAGGGGGTGGAGGAAGAGGAGGACAGGAGTATCATGTCTCCGATATTGGGCGTTTTCGTGTGGACCACAGTTGGGGCCTGGTTGCCTGTGGGTGAACTACCGAGGACTTCGGCATTCCCTTCTGAAGTGAAGGTCTTCCGCAGTTGTAGCAGACATGCGGACTTTGTGTTGGTGGGGGCAGATATGGAGTGTCAGAGACCATCATGAGAGGAGCTACCTTTTTGTTGCTTTGTGCAGATTCTAGGCTTTTTGCCACTAGTAACAATGTTTCAAGGGACAATACTCTGTACTCTGGGCGCGAAAGGAGCAGACCCTTCCAGATTGGTTCTCTGAGACCTGAGACAAATGCGTCAGCCAGCATTTGTGTGTGTGCTTTGTTCAGCTTGCTGAAACCAAAATCAGTAAACATTTGTGTTATTCTAGTGTGAAATTTCTCAACAGATTTGCCTTTGTCCTGTGTAACCTCTTGTATACTAGTCGCTTGGTCTGCCAAGCGTTCTTGAGCCCATTTTTTTAATTGGGCCACGAAGTATCATCCTGAGTCATAGCTATTGTCACTATAATATTCATCGAAGCATTTCTCCATCACTGGCCAGTAAGCATCCCCTGCCTTTATCTCGCACAGGCTCACCAAATCCCACCACGTGGCCACGTACGTCTTTTGGATTTGGGCGATCCTTCTGTAAAATGGCATGGGTTGCTTTTCAGGGTCCGATAGGCTCATGACAAGGGATGCAGCCTGAGAGGGGGTGAAAGTTATATACATCAGGGGAGCCCCTTGTGCCGCAGTTATTCCCCTAGGTGCTCCCCCCCGTGTTCTGTGGTGTGTGTCTGAGGTCTTGATGGACTCTCGGTCCATATCCTGGGTGGTACGAAGTACTGGGCGGTGGCTGTTGAGTGCGTGTGTATCGAACTGTGAGTGGCGTAGGGGGGTCTAACAAATGTGTTGTCGAACATCGATGCGGGATCATAGCTATCCCGGCATGCGTTTCAGGTAGGGCTCCGGGCACCATGACAGGGTCAGCATTACTCTGGTTGGGGCTTTGATGGGAGGGACTGGGCTGAGTCTCACATGTCTGTGCAGGACCGGTTGCCTGAGTCTCACGTGTTTTGTGATTAGGGCTCTGTGAGGTCGCCTCATCTTTCTGGCTATCCCTGTCATAGAAAGTGCCTAACATTAACGGGGTAGGTTGGGCCTTATAATATGCTCTGGATGATTGATCTATCACCGGATACATGTGGGTTGGTTTTGGTGTGGGGGGTTCAGATGTTGTCAAGTGTGTGTGGTGGCAACCATATGAGGAGTATAAAGACAAGTGTGCCTTGCCTACATTCAAGCATGGTGGAGGTGTGGGAGGATGAGGTGGAGGTGTCAGAGGGGAGGTGTCACTGTGCATGGGGGAAGGGGTGGTGCCAGAGGGGCGTACCCACTTCCTGAGGACCGGACGCCATCATAGGGTGGTGGCTGGCTGGTTGACTTGGATTTTCACCCCTTTTCTGGCTTTTTATACACATATAAAATACAACCATTTTGATGCGTTTCCTGTTCTGTCCACCCTTCTTCGTGAATGGCTTTCGCAACTTTGAACCAAGCATCTGCTGTACGCAGCAGCCCGTGGTCCGACAACAAACACCTTTTTCTTTTCAAAAGAGTACACCATTCATCTGGCTCTAGCTGTCCACCCAAATGCATAGTGACCCCACACACTTTTGCAAATTTCTTCCCTTTTTGACAGTATGTTCTCCTTCTCGCTCTATTAATAATTCACAAGCCAAACTACCCTCTTTGGGTCTCTCTTACTTCTGCCCCATCGTTAGCTATTGGAGAGTTTATATGTCCGGGCTCAGGACTTGTATGATGGTTTTATGAAGGGTCCGACAATTCTTCTAACCGTCACCTGTCCCTCTTTCAGATCACTCTCCAATATATAATATATGCCTTATCACTTTCTGTCTTGATGATTGGGATATTTATGTGTCTGCTCAGGATTTTAGATGGGTCACAAGGTTGCCTTGGATTATGAAAGGGTCTGACAATTCCTCTATTCGTCACCTGGTACCGGTTCAGACTATATCACAATCTCAAGTTAACGAGGACAAAATGGATAGAGAGAGACAGAGAGAGAGAAAGGAATGTCTACTGTGTTCGACTGCCACGCAAGTCTCCTTGTGTGCGTCTTCCCAAAACGTAGACTAGTCACGTCTTGCCCACCCTAGGTGGCCGCAAGTAGGGGAGGCGAGTAATATGTTACCACTTATTACTCACAACAAGACATAACAAATAAAATGAAGTTCAATGCACCACTTCAAATGTCATTTACATTTCCCAAAACCAAGCCCAAATTTCTCACTCTTTCCCATTCGTCAAACTGTTCTGGTTGCTGCAGTTGTAGTGGACACCTTTGGGCTGCGTGTCCCCCCCTTCTAACTTCACTTTCTATAGCCTGTGGTGACTTGCCAACCTCAAGTTTGACTGGGTAATGTACATTTAATCTGAATACCAACACATCTGTGATCTCCACTAACAAGGGTTTATAACCAAGACATTCTCTTTTATATCCTGGCTCGACCACTTTAACCAACCCCCAACCCCCTTCGTGTGTACCAAACAACAGTCCACAAACACACTTAGGACATGACATAACGGATATGTGACGACCGCAGTGAAATACAGGATTACTCAGATCCTCACGGGATCCCAATGCAGCTGGATGTATTCCTGACGCCTCCTCCTGGTTACCCGTGCTCTACCGCACAATACAATTATTTATTCCCCCAGGAGAAGTTTAACCACGTCAACTATCCTCATCCGTGATTATATAATCAATCCCTCATTCCCAACAGCCATCACAAGACACAAGATCAACAAAACAAAACATACAAGGATACAGGTATAAGGATGCAGATATAATTAATACAGGTTCAATGGACTTCGGGCAAGATACTGTATATATATAGCTGTCTTTGCTGATCACGGGAAGCCGATACAGACACAGAGAATAACCAATCACGGATGCAGGATAAACGGTAGACAAGATATTAAAAGTGTCTTACCATTTTCTCAGAGGTTATCAGTCTCCGTCCCGTCCGTGTTGGTCCGTCCCGGTCACCTCTTGATCGGCTGTCCTTTGGCTCAGAGCCACGAAGCCCCACGTTGGGGGCCAAATGTTCTAGATCGGACCACTAAACCGTCCGAGATATTTATATCTGCTACCTGGCCAAATTGGTTTTGATATATAGAGTGTACACTCTGAAATAATCCATGCTGAGACAGACTCGCTGCTCAGTGTAAAGTTACTTCTGTTTTATTATTTACTCTTTTTGCAGTTTATATAATAGCAGCCAGACATTCATGTCAAACAAGCAAAAATATATTATTATTGTGACAATGTATAAGTTTTCTTCCAAGATGTTGGATGTTGATGTCATGTCTGTCTTGGGTGCAATGCTCAGAAAGGAGGCACAATCTTTTTTTAACTCTTCACAGTTCAGCTTTACAATAAGGGAGGGGGGGAGAGCTAGTAGTTATCTGGAGTAAAAATAAGGTTAAAAAGCTAAGCATTAACATATTTATTACATATTGAAATAGGCATTTTAGCATTTTAGCATTTTAACTGTGATACCTTAATCACATCCATTACAAAATGACATTGCTAAAGGAAAAATTGTCATTTAAAACTGATCGTGGCTGTAATGAATTGTCGGGTCTCTGCAATATAAATACAAATAATTGAAAAAAAGAGCATGGGATCCCCCCCGTATATTACCAGGCCCTTTGGGTCTGGTATGAATATTAAGGGGAACCCAGAATCAAAATAAAAAAAAAATGTGTGGGGGTCCCCATAAAATCCATACCAGGCCCTTTGGGTCTGATATGGAAATTAAGGGGAACCCTGCTCCAAATTTTTAAAAAAATGGCGTATGGTGTCCCCCCAAAAATTGTATGGTTTTTAAGGGGAACCCTGCGCCAAAATTTTTTAAAAAATGGCGTAGGGGTCCCCCCAAAATCCATACCAGACCCTTATTTGAGCATGCAACCTGGCAGGCCAAAGGAAAAGAGGAAGGACGAGAGAGCACCCCCCTCCTGAACCGTACCAGGCCACATGCCCTCAACATGGGGAGGGTGCTTTGAGTTAGCCCCCCAAAGCAACTTGTCTCCATGTTGATAGGGACAAGGGCCTCATCCCCACAACCCTTGCCTGGTGGTTGTGGCGGTCTGCGGGTGGGGGGCTTATCAGAATCTGGAAGAACCCTTTAACAAGGGGACCCCCAGATCCCGGCCTCCCCCGGGGTACAAATGTACCCCTACCATTTTACAAAAAAAGTGTCAAAATGGTAAAAAAGACAAGAAACAGCTTGGGACAAGTCCCAAAAAATAAAAATGTCTCATGGTGTAAGTTCACACCGCCCGAAGGACCATAAAAAAAAAAAGCCGCAACCGACCCACCTCAATGGGAGGCTCCGCCGTCTGACACATCTTCGCTGTGACAGCTCTTATATAACTGAGGCTGGTTATATCAGAGGGGGGTGGGGTCACCCGGTTACCTCACTTTAATCCCCCCTCTTTTCCTGCGGCCTGCCAGGTTGCGTGCTCAGATAAGGGTCTGGTGTGGATTTTGGGGGGACCCTACGCCATTTTTTAAAATTTTGGAGCAGGTTTCCACTTAATTTCCATATCAGACCCGAAGGTCCTGGTATGGATTTTAGGGGGACTTCCACGCAATTTTTTTTTAAATTTTGGTTTGTGGTTCCCCTTAATATTCATACCAGACCCAAAGGGCCTGGTAATGGACTGGGGGGGATCCTATGTCCTTTTTTTCAATGAGTTTTATCCATATTGCCGAGACACGACAATTCATTACAGCCACGATCAGTTTTGAATGACAATTTTTCCTTTAGAAATGTCATTTTGCTGTGGTACTGTTCTAAACATGGGAAAAATGTGCCAATTTACAGGCATACTTCAGACACCCCCAGGCATGATATTTAAAGGAATATTTCATTTTTATTGTTTCACTTTAAGCATTAAAAAAACACTGCTCCCGAAAAAACGGCCATTTAAAAAAAAAATGTTTGCATTGATACATGTCCCCTGGGGCAGGACCCGGGTCCCCAGACACTTTTTATGACAATAACTTGCATATAAGCCTTTAAAATCAGCACTTTTGATTATTCATGTTCGTGTCCAATAGACTTTAACAGTGTTCGTGTGTTCTGCCAAATTTTTTGCCTGTTCGCATGTTTTGCTGCAAAGCGAACAGGAGGGTGTTCGGCTCATCCCTACTCTTGATGAAAGCAAGAATTGGCCTTGCTGTAAAAAATTGCAATGATATGCACCTGTTAAACAGGTACTGAAAAATTGGTCTTTGGGTGTTATTGTGGCCATGAAACCTATACCAAAAACATTCTTCCAGATGAAATGATTGAACACCCTCAAAGCTAAGCAGCCTCGAAGTCCTGCAGAGATTCCACATCCCAAAAAGACTTAATCAGTGATATCGGCATCAGGGGCTTCATATCTGGTAATCCAGGACTGATTCATTTTTAAAGTCAAACGGTCCACAGAGTCTGTGGACAGACCCGTTCTATAATCAGTAAAGAAACCTCCTGCAGCACTGAATGCCCATTCTGAAAGCATGCTGGATGCAGGGTAGCCCAACAACTCAATAGCATACCGGGCAAGTTCTGGCCAGTGGTCTAGTCTTATGACCCAGTAAGTCAGTGGATCGTCAGCTGGAAAGCTCTCCATCTCTGTTTTGGCCCCGATGTAATTGTCCACCATGTGATTCCTGATGCTGCCGATGGGATGTGGAAGCTGACAGCCCTTGGCAGTGAGGACTAAAAAAATTAATTTCACTTAGGCGGACGCCTTCTCCAACGCTCCTCTCTTGAACAACAGAAGGCTCAAAACAATGTTCCACCATACTGTAACCTACTGGAGTCAGGAAAAATGTCAATTAAAATCCTCTTTAACCTGTCCTCAAGAGATGTTACCTTCTGCACTCTCTGTGGGGACGGGATGAATTCTGAGACCTTCCGCCGTATAACGGTGTTCAAGGAAGGTTGCCAACAAGTAATCATTCTTCTCCTTTATGCCATGTATTCTTGGGTCCTTGGGTCCTTTCGCAGGCTTTGAAGCATGAGGTTGCCCATGCACCTCTAATTTGCTGAGGCTTGAGAAGCAAACTCAGGATGACAGCATCTGGAACTTCCTCCTGCCAGACACGTACTAATCCCAAGGGTCCCTGGGCTGGATAGTCATTGCTTGCAGATTGACGCATGTCTTCCTCTTCTTCGAAGCCTATGAAAGTGCCAGAATCCTCCTCCTCATCCTCCTCCTCTCTCCTCCTGTTTGTTCTGTGACACAGAAATGAGGATGTCTGGATAAAGTGGGCCTTGAGAGTAAAGAAAGTCCTCTTCCTCCTGCTGCTCTGCCTACAGTGTCCTGTCCATAATGCCACATAGAGTCCAGCAGGAACACAACAGAGATTGTGTCACTGATGCATGCACTGTCACTGCTCACCATCCTTGTGGCCTCCTCAAATGGTGACAATACAGTGCATGCATCCTTAATGATCAGCCATTGGCGTGGGGGAAAAAAGCTGAGGTGGCCTGAGCCTGTCGTCATGCCATACTGGCACAGATACTCGTTGACGGCCCTCTGCTGCATGTATAGCCACTGCAGCATTCCCAAAACTGAGTTCCACCTGGTGGGCATGTGACAAATCAGGCAGTTTATGGGCAGGTGGAATTCCCGCTGAATTTCAGTCAACCGAGCATTGGCTGTGTATGACCGCCTAAAATGTCTACTGACTCTTCTGGCCAGTTTTAGTACATCTTGCAACCCTGGGTACACACTTAGTAAAATTCTGCACCACCAAACTGAGGCCAGGCATGGCACATGTGTCAACTTTCCTTGTCTAAGGGTGGACAGGTGGTTTGAGCCATTGCCGGACACCACCATTCCTGGCTCCAGCTGGCGTGGTGTGAACCACCTCTGGGCCTGTCCCTGCAGAGCTGCAAGAATCTCTACTCTGGTATGGTTCCTGTTCCCTAAACACCCCAGCTGAAGCACTGCATGGTACCTTTTAGCCTGGCTCTGGGAAAAGCCCTTTGAAAGCTTAGGGGGTACCTGATGTTCATAGGACAATTCTGCAGAGGATGGCATGGAGATGGCAGATGAGGAGGAGGGGATAGAGCTCACAGGTCTGGCATCAAGCTGCAGCACCAAGCCCTGCCCTGCATCCTTTCAAGTTGTAAGCAGCGTTACCCAGTGTGCTGTGAACTAAATATATCGTCCCTGCCCATGCTTGCTGGACTACGTGTCGGCAGTAAGGTGGATTGCCTTGCCCAATGATGCCAGAGCATTCCCTTCCACATGATGGTAGAGAGATGGAACGGCCTTACATGAAAAGTAGTAGCGACTGGGAACCTGCCATTGGGGTACAGCACATTGTGCAAATTCACGGAAGGAGGCAGAATCCCCCTGGCTGAAAGGCAGAAGTTGGAGAGCCAACCGCTTTGACAAGCTTGCATTCAGATGCTGAGCATGTGGGTGACAGGGACTGTATTTTTTTGCTGCAGCAGATGGGGCAGAGAAATTTCTGGCTACAGTCTACAGCTGGTGGTGTGCTGCTGGCAGATGTGCTGCTAGGACCTTGGACACCCTGTGCTATACCATCATCCCTGTCAGTGGAGGCTGCTGAAGGTAAAGACTACGTATCGCAGGGGCAGACTGAAGTGGGTAAGGAGGAGGGACAGATTTGTGCCCCATTTGTGTGGCTTTTAGGTACTCTTGCCAATGGGCTGAGTGGTTGGACATTAAATGCCTTATTAGGCATGTGGTACCCAATTGGTTGGTATTTTTGCTACATTTGATGTGCCTGAGACACAGTTTTCAGATAGCAACAGTGCGATCTGCTGCAGATGTGCTGAAAAAGGCCCCGACAGCTGAGCTTTGGAAAGTGGGCTGGGAGATAACAGCTGCAGAATGTGATGGAATAGGGTGGTTGCTCCCTACTTTTTCTTGATGTCGGCCTCCTTGGGGTTGTGCTGCCTCACCTTCAGTTTCCTCCTCTGCCCTATCGGGCACCCACGTCGCATCAGTGACCTCATCATCATTATCATCATCATCATCATCATCTCCATCTCCTCCACCTTCATCAATACCACTGGAGACAACTTGGCAATAAGCTGCAGCTTGGGGAACACGAATGCCAATTTGTCTACCAGTGTTCCTCCCTCTTTCTAGGCTCATGTTACTGTCATCCTCAACCTCAGAACCAACATCTGAATCCAGTAATGGCTGGGCATCATCAAGGAGCAAGTGGCTGATGCTGTGGTCAAATAAATCAGTTGATGGCTGATATTGGGGCTATGGCAGGAATAGATGTGGACAAGGAGGCAGGTTTATCCACTCTGGCAAATGCAGGGGACTGCACACTTGTCTCTACTTGAGTAACAGAGGATGAGGAAGGTTTAGTAAGCCAGTCCACCACCTCCTCTGCATGCTGTGGCTGGATAGCATGGGCAAACTCACTAAACAGAGGAAATGATGCCCTGCTTGAGGACTTACCACCACGTACACCTTTGCCTGTGGACACATTTGTTACTGCCCCCCTTACAGTGCCAAGGGGACATCTGCCTCTCCTTGCTGTCCACTCAGACATTATTGGGAGGAAGGGGGTGGTGCTTATAAGCAAATGTAAAGAAGAAGTTGTTTGGTGCACTTTAATTTGAATACTCACACTACACAGACACACTCCACGGATACATTATAATATACTGCAATATAATGCGCCAAACATACAGTGACACACAGAACTATATGGCGTTAAACTGGCAGTAACACACACAAAACTATATGGTGTTAAACTGGCAGTAACGCATGCAAAAATATATGGCGTTAAACTAGCAGTAACACACGCAAAACTATATGGCGTTAAACTGGCAGTAAAGCACGCAAAACAATATGGTGTTTAACTGGCAGTAATGCACACAGAACTATATGGCGTTAAACTGGCAGTAACGCACAAACTATATGGCGTTAAACTGGTTGTAACGCACACAGAAGTAAATGGCGTTAAACTGGCAGTAAAGCAATCAAATAGACAGTGTTCAACTGTCACTACACTGACGCTATTTGAACTGTCCCTACTCTAGCTATACACTAATGTCAAGATTACTGACATGGTCTCACTACACTACATATATGAGCTGTCCCTTCTCCACACTAATGTATGTATGAATGACTCGGTCTCACTACACTACAGTAAAACTATCTGAGCTGTCCCTGCTCTAGCTGCACACTATGCAAATCTGAATGATGGTCCTCCTCACTACACTTACACTATCCCTAGACTGACACTAAACTAATATTCTGCACTGACAATTGAAGCAAAATAGCACAGTATAGCACACTAATGCCCCGTACACACGGTCGGATTTTCTGATGGAAAATGTCCGATCGGAGCGTGTTGTCGGAAATTCCGACCGTGTGTGGGCTCCATCGGACATTTTCCATCGGATTTTCTGACACACAAAGTTGGAGAGCAGGAGATAAAATTTTCCGACAACAAAATCCGATCGCGTCAATTCCGACCGTGTGTGGCCTGTTCCGACGCACAATGCTCAGAAGAAATTCCAAGACGGAACAGCTCGTTCTGGTAAACTTAGCGTTCGCAATGGAAACAACACTTTCGTCAAGCTGCAATGTTCAAAATGGTTTAATACAGCGCACTCTCTTCTTCTTTATAATGTGATAAGAATTAAGTAGTTTTGCTGCTCATATTCACACACACTTCTCACAAACTTATTTTGTTACTATTTATCGTGATTCCCTCAATATATTTTGATTTCTCACATCTGACAACATATTTTTGTATATTTTTTATATATTTTTTGGCTTTAATGTAGATTCTTTTTTTGTGTTTGTATTTTATTTATTTTTTTTTGCGATTTTGATTTGTACTCCCGAAAATGTTTGTGTGTGTTTTTTGTGACAAGTTCCCACAACACCATTGATATGTTGTTCTATTTAATCTATAGGAGATTGTTTGGTGTTGTTGTCCCTTGTTAATTTCACATTTTATGTTAGAAATGTACCTGAATCCTCACCAACAAACTGTCCTTTTTGGAAGAAAACACACACAGGAGAGTAGAATTTACCTAAAAAATGTTATTAAGGGCACACAACTAAACAAAGAGGGAGGCAACGCTGGAGAAACTGCAGAAGTGGACGAAGCCTTGGACCCCCAGGGCAGACATCAGCTATGTTTAAGCAAAATTGGTGGCCTGAGGAGTCCTTATCTAAGGGAGGGCAGTCTGGTCCAGAAGTCCCAGAGATCCGGAAAGCAGCAGATGACATCTGTGTCCCCAGGCTGTGGTCATACGAGAGACTGCATCTTCTGTCAGACCAGACTGAACCCAGGGTCATCACTCTTTAGTCTTCTTTCCACGCCTCCTTCCACGCGGTGGCTGTGGTGGTGGAGTTGTGGCAGCAGGAGGAGGAGGAGGAGGATGGTCCCACTCAACCACGTCGGTCTTGGGTGTTAGTTCCCCACTCACCCCCTTACGTAGGACTTTATAAAGCAGGTCCTCACAGAGCTTGCGTTGACCCTCCTGCATGCCCTGCAATTTGGTGGCAGCCATGCAGGCAAAGGCCTCTTCAGGAGTTGGTAAGGCTCTGAGGGATGCCAAAGCCTCCTGGATCAGCCTGAACGCTGAATCCTGCACGGGACTCGGAGTGGCCTTCCTGGCTCGTTTATATGGCAGGCGGAGGGGAGGGACCTGAGACTCAGTCAGGCTGCGACTGGTCCCAGGCTTCTCTTGGCTGACACTTAGCCCCGCCTCCTCCTGGCTGCCACTAATCCCCGCCTCCTCCTGGCTGCCACTAATCCCTGCCTCCTCCTGACTGCCACATTCCACAACCTCCTCCTGGCTGAGGTCTTCCTGTGTATGAAAAAGGGACATAGTTTTAGTATTTTTTCAATCAATCACACACAATTTTCACCTCCTGACTGTTGCAAATTGAATGTTAACAAATATAACAGACTATCATTCTGAGCCCAGGATTTTTCATTCTTGTCCCAATTTTGGGTGCCCACTACTGTCTATTGATATGTAAAACACTTTTTTTATTCAGCAATTAGTGATCAATAATAACATCTAGTAAACATCATTTATTTATTGACCAGAAATCTGTAGAAGAATGCTATACCTGACTCCAGCTGGGCTCCTCCACTTCTTCCTGGCTGGAAGGACCAGGTTGGACATCAGAAGCCTCAGCTGGTATGGAAGGAAGCGTGGGAGGAAGAGTGGAGAGGGATTCCCTGACTTCATTGTGGTCTGACAGAAATCGCAGTCTCTCGTAGTACCACAGCCTGGGGACATAAATGTCATCTGCTGCAGCTCCGGACCTCTGGGAATCTGTGACCTTCTTGCGTTCCCTAAGATAAGTGCTCCTCAGGCCACCAATTTTGGCTTTAAAATAAGGGATGGTTGCTGTGGGGACCACCGGCGTCACCAACTCCAGCAGTTTCTCCAGCGCTGCCTGCCTCTTTTGTTTGTGATTATAGTGGGGGTGTCTCACTTGCCACAGACAGGGCAGCTCCCTGTACTTGTCTATGAACAGGGGCAGGAAATTGTGGTCGTTGAACCCATCCATTTTCTCTGCAAGACACAACACAAGACAAACCCTAATGTCAGGCAAAACTCCCCTAATCTTGTTACAATTTAGGCTTCCATTTCGAAGCAGTATAGGCGCAAGTTTAGATCTTACCTTCGTTATCATGATCGGCGTCTCCGATGCTCCTTCCTCCGCTCACAGATCGTACGTAATACGCACATGTGCTACGCTTTATACACACTGCGCATGCGTATAACTCCGCCCGCCCCTGACGTTCTTTCTAGTCTATTCCCCACCCCTTTTCGTTCGGCGCAGTGGGGGAAGAGCACATGGCGGATAGACAGCAGGTGCATGCTAATTGTAGCAACGAGGAGGAGGAGGAGGACAGGCCGGAGCCTGAAACGTCCCGATCCAGAAGGAGATTTAAGGATATATATAAATATGTCCTTTGGGGAGATGTTGGAAATGGTGGACATCCTGAAGAAGGCCGACTATGATGGAAAGTATGGGCCTTACCCCAACCCCAATGTCCGAAAGGCGAAGATCATGGCGAAAGTGGTCAGGAGTCTGCACCGGAATTTCAGGGTATGACGATCGAAAGATCAGCTCAGGAAGCGGTGGTCGGACCTGAAATTATGAGAACATGAGCAGTACAGAAAGATCCGGAGAGTGCTGCAAAAAAGTAAGTAGTTGTGCTGTGTTCCTATTCTTTTTGTGTTTATTACGTTCGTGCTGCTCCATGTGCTTTTAGGAACTGTTGTATAGTTTAAAATGGCAACTTTCATGTTCATGGGCACATTATTCGTTCGGATCAAACATTTTTCGTCCCAACTATAAAATACCATTGTTTAGCCCATATGCATTTGGCCACCATTTTGACGCCCTATACTTGTCTTCAAAGAATTGGGTTGTGTAGATGGCTTTGTTACTAGAATTAAATGCAAACTAGATTTTGTGTAAGGAGTGGACACTCAGCATCTGTTTTCACATCTGGACACTGGAGCACTAGTGTGGGACACCAGAATACCCTTTTTATTAGGGGGGCCACACAGGTGCTCCAGTGTATACTATAGGGGGGGGCTACATCTGTGAAGCTTGTACTAAACAGGTAAAGTACTGAAGCTTGACAAAGGACACTAAAAAAGCTACATCTTGGAACTCTGCTAAAATAGACAATTGTACCCCACTTCCAAGCAATGTTTCCTATTTATAGTTCTGACATTAAATATCTGTGTGCTAAGTATACCATTTTTGTTTTACATAGGGGAAAAAAGACTCGGAGGACACCCCTCATCCGAGGAGACCACAGACCCCCCCCCCCCCTCTGGAAGAAGGTGAAATACCACCAACCCAAGCTGAGCAGGAGGATGAAGACGTGGTGGAACTAGTCACCACAACAGGTGAATGTCTGCAACCATAGGCTCAGATAAGAGATGGATGGCGGCATTTTTTTTAAACCAAATTTATTTTGGGGTTCCTCTCTTTTTAGGTGATCGTGAGGTTGTGGATCCAGATCCTTTCACATCCGAAAGTGCCCAGATCCTGATCGGGGAGATAATGGGGTGTAATTTACAATTGGAAATCATCAAGCAAAACATCAATGATGTTATTCCAAAATATAAAAACATCATTGATGTTTTGGGGCGAGTTTAAAACCCCTCCAAATCACTTTCTTCTTTTGTGTGCTACAATGTGCTAAATGTTTTTGTGATTTTTCCCAAAGCCAAATTTGGAGGATGCACACAGTGTGTCAACATGTGCTATCTGCCATCACGGGAGATCAATGGACGCGTTTTGGGGTTGCAACCCCTTCCTCAATAATAAATTAGCGGTGAGAAAGGGGTTTCTCCCCCAAAACACATCCCTTGATCCCCCGTGATGGCAGCTAGCACATGTTGACATTGGGAAATTTGTGTGCATCTTCCAAATTTGGCTTTTCCTGGGGTGATTTCCCCCCATCTGAACACAATATCAAACACAGTTCCTAAATACTCATGTCTGATATTGCCTTCAAATTCGACCAACAAATGTGACATTTGAAAGTTCAAGATTTGCGTCTTTTCTTGTTGGTTTTACACAGGCCTGTTTTCTATAAAATGGACATTTTGATTTTGGATAATGCCGCCACAAAAATTGTTATACAACAAACATGTTGGTTTGTTTGAAAAACCTTTGGTAAATGCACATGTGATTGTGCAGGTATTAAAAAGATTGTTAATCAAGAATGTGTGGATTATTGTCTCAACGCTACAACACTTTTGGGGTGATGTAATTGTTGTTTTCTGAGAAAATGGGGTTATTTCCTAAGGGCAAATCCACTTTGCACTACAAGTGCAGTTTCAGTGCAGTTGCAAGTGCACTTGTAGTGAAATGTGTTTTTGCATTTAGTAAATAACAGCCAACAGTGCTTTGTATAAGGTTACACAATCACGCCATTTTCTGCACTCAAAACATTTCTGTCAGGGTCAGCTAAAACAAACACAAGCAGTAAATGTCCACAAAGAATTTTTTATTTTTTTTATTATAAAAAGGCTTCACAGATTGTCTGTCATATTGATAGCCCATCTACCCGCAAAGAACTACAGGTAGCGTAACCGGACATCACGGGCACTCAGGGAGGGCAAGCCAGGACGGCCGCTTTCAAGCGCCGTCAGTGTGGTTTGATGTATGATTCCGGCCTCAGGCCCAACTGAGCCAGCATAGTTGGCCGAATGTTTCCTTAAAAAGTTATGGAGAACACAGCATGCAAGTATAATATGGTTCAGTTTATACTCCGCCATATGGATGGGTGTCATAAATAGGCGGAACCGGCTGGCCAGGATTCCAAATGTGTTCTCCACCACTCTTCGGGCTCTGGCCAGCCGGTAATTAAAAACCCTCTGTTCCAGGGTGAGGGTCCTCATTGGGAATGGCCGCATCAGGTGGTCCCCCAGCGCAAACGCTTCATCAGCAACGAACACAAATGGGAGTCCTTCAACATTGTCCTCTGGAGCTGGCAAGTCCAAGCTGCCATTCTGGAGACGCCTGTAGAACTCCGTCTGGGCGATGACTCCACCATCGGACATCCGGCCATTCTTCCCCACGTCCACATACAAGAAGTCGTAATTAGCCGACACCACCGCCAACATCACTATACTATTGAACCCCTTGTAATTATAATAGTACGACCCCGAGTTGGGTGGTGGGACGATGTGGACGTGTTTCCCATCAATTGCCCCTCCACAGTTAGGAAAGTCCCACCGCTGGGCAAAGTGGGAGGCCACAGTCTGCCATTCCTGTGGCGTGGAAGGAAACTGTTGAGGAAAAAACAATAAACATTACTATTTTTTAACAGAAACATGGCAAGCAGATTAGACACAAACATTATGGGGCAACCTCAAGATAGCATTTAGTAAGGGGAATTTAACAAGGCCAAAGTATAAGGTACACCTATCATATTCCCCCTCCTCCCCTCTCATGGGCCATTTCTAACATTATAGGGGGTGTGTGTAAATCTTGGACAGGTAACCCTCTTCACTTCATTGAGAGATGAATGCCTAAATAATGGGTATTACTTGGAACAGCCCCTCCTTAGTTACACTATTGGCAGCCCACTGGACAGGTAAGAAGTGTCATAATACAAAGATATAAATACACACTGTACACATTTGAGGACATTTGGACATTCTGCTATTACCTATCAAGATAATAATAGGATACAAAAACTTTAAACAGTACCATTGGAAAGTATACAGGCAGGCCCTTGAACTACATGCTTTGGGGAATTCATCCATACATCTGACCACAAAAGAGGTGGGGATAGTGTGTATGGGTTTGGCAAAGTCAGCAGATAGATGATTGAGGATAGAGAATTGGGATCAGCTGACTTAGCAGTTGGGGGGAGGGAGGGTTGCTAAAAATTATTTGGGGACACCACAAAAAAAAACCTCTGGCACTCTGCCTGAATTTAAATCAAAAATAACATTTCCAAACATTTTAGGGGGTGTTTGGGGTAAAGCACTACTATGGAGCTGAAAAAATACATTGTTAAGTGACTACATGAGGTGACTATAGGGCCAGGAGAGCATGCTGGGGAGGTTAGTGAAGGGCAAATATGTATGAAGGACCTAAAATAATAATTACATAAAAATCCAGCATGCATGAGGACAAAGGGGACATTCACAGCATATTACAATCATGGTAATTAGGGAATGAGGAAAGAAATACAAGATATTATCAAACATTCAATACAATAAAATGTGATATAAAAGGATAAAAATCTTACCTTCGTATACTCCTTCTGCAGGACCTGTATGATGGCAGAACAGGTCTCTGGAATGATGATACCCAGAGCCTGGGGGGAGATGCCTGTCGAGAAATTCAAGTCCTGCAGGCTTCTCCCTGTTGCCAAATACCGCAGGGTAGCGACCAACCTCTGCTCCGGAGTGATGGCCTGCCTCATGCAGGTATCCTGCCTGCTGATATAGGGGGTCAGCGAAGCCAACAAACGGTGAAACACGGGGTCCGTCATCCTGTGAAAGTTCCTGAAATCATCAGGATTATTCTCACGGATCTCACGGAGCAAAGGCATATGAGAGAACTGGTCACGCTGAAGCAACCAATTCTTGGTCCATGAACTCCTCCCCACCCTGTTCATGGACTGGACTTGTGTCAAGGTCAGGACCCCAACACCAAGCCCCCGCACAGCACGAACTCTACGAGGAGTACGCATACGAAACATGGCTAGAAAACGGTCGGCTGCTCAGAACGAAGTAACAGAACGCACTGAAGAACAGCAAGGCCTGTGAAGAGCGACCTGAAAAACAGCAACGAGCGGGCAAGATCGCACAGAAAACTCAGATACGAACTGACTGCACGCACTGAAGAGCAGATACAAACCCACAAGCACAAACTGAACGGCAGAAAACGATCTGAAAGCCACGAGTCTGAAAAAGCGCGAATCGTCTCTCACCAAACTTTTACTAACACGAGATTAGCAAAAGGAGCCCAAAGGGTGCCGCGCTTGGTTCTGAACCGGCCTTTTCTAGTCTCGTCGTATGTGGTGTACGTGACCGCGTGGTTGGCGATCGGAAATTCCGACAACTTTGTGCGACCGTGTGTAGACAAAAAAAGTTTGAGCCAACATCCGTCGGAAAAAATCCTAGGATTTTGTTGTCAGAATGTCCGAACAAAGTCCGACCGTGTGTACGCCCTATAACTGATAGCAGTGAACAGAGCCCTGTTCTATCTCTCTCCACGCCGAAATCACGCTGAAAATGGCTGCCATTGAAAGAATACTTTTAAACTGTGGGGCGGGAATGAGCCATGATTGGATAAAGTCATGATGACAGTGTCCAATAATAACTCTGACAGTGCTCTGTGCCCTGATTGGCTGAAGCTTTCACTGCTTCAGCCAATCAGGGCTTGCAATGCCCTGTTCAGTGCCGCAATGCATTGTGATCGGTTCGGGGGCTGAACAAATAGCCGAACGACCAGTTTGTTTGGCTGTTCGCTGAACGACCGAACAATGAAATTTCACCTCAAAGTTATGCTTGGGCCAAACCCTTCACCCATCCCTACCCTTACACAAAATTCTCAGCGGATTATGGCCATGTTTTATAAATTTTCTGCCAAACTATATAAGGGGGAGGAGGGATCTCAACCTTTCTGCTTTTTTAGATGAGATTCGGCTCCCAGCTGGAAATCAGACATAGATCAGCCCTAGGTCAGCCAATAACAGAAGCGTAGGTATTGGAAGCAATTAAAAACTTGAAGAAGGACTCGACCCTAGGAAAAGATGGGTTCTCTACTGGGTACTATAAAGTTTTTTCTACCACTATTACTCCATACTTAATGAGATTCTTCAACTCCCTTTGTGAGGGGTCCTCCCTGGACAATGAGGCCAATCTTGCTTATGTTTCGGTTATCCCCAAACCGAGTAAGGACCACTCTGATGTCAGCAATTACAGGCCTATATCTCTGATCAACAATGATCTAAAAATACTGACAGAGATACTGGCCAATAGATTATCTAAATGTATAGGAAGCTATCTCCACAAAGATCAGGTGGAATTAATCCCGGGGAGACAAGGCCCAGATCAGATACGTAGAGCAGTAGATATAGTATATCTTTTGCAGTCGAAATGGGATGGGGGTCAGGAGGGGTTCCTGCTATCAGTAGACCTACAAAAAGCTTTCAACACTGTTGACTAGTCATACCTATTCAAGGTAGATAATAATAGAATTGCGCTACAGCATTGACTCAATAATGCATAATCAATCAATAGCGTTATTCATGAAGAAAACTGGCAAATTAGAAAAGTCCATCAATATGAAAGACATATGAAATCTGTCATTACGTGGAAAATGTTGCGTGCAGTCCACCACCAGTGATAACATTGGCCACTTACCAGAGCCCCATGACCCCCACTACAGAGGATCAGGGGAAGCTTGTGTAAAATTAGCCCCCCGGGGCTGAATAAATGGACTCAGATACAGGAATCGTAGTTGGTCATAGACATCCAAGGACACCAAAGGGAATTATTGAAACTCAGATCCCATCGTATCTCCCCGGAGGGCTAATTTTACACAAGCTTCCCCTGATTCTCTGTAGTGGGGGGTCATGGGGCTCTGGTAAGCGGCCAATTTTATCACTGGTGGTGGACTGCACGCAACATTTTCCACGTCATGACAGATTTCATATGTCTTTCATATTGATGGACTTTTCTAATTTGCCAGTTTTCTTCATTTATTTTTTCTCGGGTGTTTGACTACATGTTTGGACATTTTATTACAAATTTTTGCATTTACTAACCTTACTTTTCAAAATTTGAGAATATACCATTTGTGGTTATTTGTTTATGTTATATTTGTTCACGGTTCACGGATAACACTATTGATTGATTATGCATTATTGAGTCAATGCTGTAGCGCGATTCTATTATTATCTACATTTTTACACTGTTTTTGTTGTGCAGGAGAATCGCTGCTTCTTTCACATTATTTGCTAATTGTTTTAATTTTATTTATTTGTGTTACAACTCATTATTTTGGTACACTTTAGCGCAGTTTTTTCTCTTTTTTCTTATACCTATTCAAGGTCCTTAATAGGTGGGGATTTGGCCCAAGGTTTGTGCAAATTATACAAGCTCTATATGATCAACCAAGAGCACAGGTCAAACTTCAAAGCTGTTACTCAGACCCTTTCCCAATCTCAAAGGGGACTCGACAGGGATGCCCTCTCTTCCCTATAATATTTGCCATTGCAATTGAAACCCTGGCAATTGCAGTTACAGAGCACCCTGACATTCATGGGGTGATATGTGACCAACGTTCGCATAAATGTGCCCTATTTGCAGATGACCTGCTACTGTTCATCACCTCCCCCCTTATTTCTACTCCTAATATTGTTAAACTCTTACAGGACTTTGGGAGGGTCTCTGGACTTAAAGTAAACATGACCAAATTGGCAGGTTTAAACATTTCCACCCCGGCACAGTTGCTTGAATGGCTAAAAGATCACTTTGAATTTGTCTGGCATTAGTCACACATTTCTTACCTGGGTATAAACTTTGCAGCCAATATAGACCAACTACATAATAGCCCTTTGGGTCTGGTATGAATATTAAGGGGAACCCCGAACCAAAATTTAAATACAAATTGCATGGGGGGTCCCCCCAAATTCCATACCAGGCCCTTCACGTCTGGTATGGATATTAAGGGGAACCCCGCACCAAAATTTAAAAAAATGGTGTGGGGGTCCCTCTCAAAATCCATACCGGGGAACCCCATGCCAAAATTTTTTTAAAAATGGCGTGGGGGTCCCCCTAAAAATCCATATTCAATCCACCTTTGAATACTTGGAATTTGCACTCTGGGTAGTTCCTGTTAGCGATGTAACATAGAATAAGCTGTTAGATTGAAATTTTCACCAAGCGTGGTCTCTTACTGCTTTGAATTTTGACCTCTAGTTCGGTCCTTTTTCTCTTCTTCTATTGTTCATAGAAGTAGATGGGTACTGCGTAATGGTGTTTAGTTATGAGGATTTGTTCTTGGTGTCTGGTGTGCTCTCTATTTCCTTTGACACAGTTAGATCCCATATGGGGTGTTGGGGTGGGTTGGACACTGCCCATTCTCTGATACAATCCCTTCTTGTTTTTTAATTATTTCTCCTGGTCTTATCTCACAGTACTCACTTCATGGCTGGGCTGAGCTATTACCTTTGTGTGTATAAACTTTGAAACAAAAGCCTGTAAACACATTCATTTTTAACATTTAAAAATCATGAAATTTGTATGTCGGAATTGCAGGGTATTTGGTCCATATTATACAACAGAAGTAATGGGGAAATTAATTGGATTATTAACATATCTATTCTGTTTTAGGAAAATGTACTGTATGCCTTCTAAATGCTGTAGAACAGATTTTTTTATTGAAGAAGACTGAACAATTAGGTTTACAATTTTAGATTAAATATCACATACAGTAATTGTATAAAAATATTTAGCTTTGAATGCATGCAAAACTGGACTTTAAGAACATAGCATTTACATATTTCATAGCTTTGCATATTTTAGTAGTTTAAAATGCATAACAATATTTACAAATCTACATTTTATGATGTTGAATTTATATTTGTAATATAAATTTAGAAACATAACATTTCATATAGTGCAGATAATTAAACTTTTTTATTGCCACCATGGCTAATCTTACTCCTGACTTATTTAAATGCTGACTGGATTTTTATTTGAATTAACTTAACATTAATGGTAACTAATTTATGGTTTATTAAAAAAAAGTCCATACACAAATGCTTGTTAATATGAGACCCTCAAAATACCCTTATTTCACTGACAGGTAGATACATTTTTTTTAATTCTTTAGTTGCATGTTTCTATCTGTTTATCTATCTATCTATCTATCTATCTATCTATCTATCTATCTATCTATCTATCTATCTATCTATCTATCTATCTATCTATCTATCTATCTATCTATCTATCTATCTATCTATCTATCTATCTATCTATCTATCTATCTATCTATCTATCTATCTATCTATCTATAAGCTAGATTCTCCCTATTTTTTTTTGTTAACATGATAAATGTTAAAACATGACAGTAATGTATTAAATAATAGAAATGAAAAATCAATAAACATTAATTACAACAAAAAAATTTAGACCCCAAACTGTTTTTTTAGTGGGGGGGGGGGGTTAGACAAAGCTTCCGTTAAATTCCTCAGAATTCCTGGACCTTTTGCCCTTGGTAATGTTCATAAGTACAGAGTGTGCAAGGGAGCAGGATGGGAATAATGAAAATAGGGGTAATGTTGCTTTTTCTAATAGGACATTGCCACACAATTACATGGTAAATGTGGCCAAATAGCAAAGCAAGCACAGGTGATGGTGATTGCGCTGGCGGTGACTATATATGAAGTATCCTCCTTCTTATATTGCAGCTTTAGATACTGTTAGTGGTTAGTGGTTGTCAGTGATGATTATGATAGTGGTGATGGTGATGGTGTTATAAGTATTTTGGGGCATTGAAGATGGGCAGTAAAAAGTTTGCGCTTATTCTGGCTTTGATCATTTTGATGTTTTTTTTTTTTTTTTGGAGACAATATTTCTTACTATGGTAATAACTTTCTGAAAAAGAGGGGAACCAGATTAATCATTTAAGGCTACTGATCCAGTATGCAGACCCAATAACCCATAGGGTTATTGGCTATGTTTTCAGGGACCATGAAGTGGATCAGATGTGACCATTCTTTCCAGTTGTAAAGTGTAACAAGTGACAAGTGTGAATTTGAGGCCCATTCTAAAGGCATAATCAGTGTGAGAGCTTGTAGTTTGTATATTCCCACCATTCACCCTTTTGTTTTTCCAGCATCCTCCTTGATTCCCTACTGTTGGGGCCCTTGACCAACACTTTGGAATCAGATTTATCATTGCCCTCAGTACCATCAGAAGACACTGAGTAAGATGCCTCATAGGAAGTTGAACTTGTTAGGGTATCTAGTACACCATGCCATCCAGTAGATCATGTTCTAAGATTGCAAAACCAAGTCAGATGGCTGCTCTTCAAAGGAGTCTCCTGAAAGCATGCAATGAATCCTGGGAAGATGAGTTATGCAGTCCATCATCTGAAATGATTGACTTGAAAAGACAAGTCTCTTGAAAGCCTTGGGAAAAGTGTTTTGATGCTGCCAATGTACGCATGGTATATTGCCTTTTGTATTTTAACCACCTGTCGACCACTCACAGTAAATATACTGAAAGCAGGCAGCAGGTACAGACACGATCATGTTCATGTACATTCATGTGCCTTCTTCCACATTTGCAGGCGCACATTCACAGTCCTCCTATTGACCCATGTTATCATTGGATTCAGCACGAGTTTGTCAGCAGGTTTCAGTCAATGATTTTGGCCCTGAACCTGCTGGTCAGCTGTAACCAATCACAGAATGGTCCTGTGTCCTGTTTGTAAACATAGACATATGATATTCTCGGTTCCTCTCTTCCTGAATGCTTTTTGGTTCAGGAAGAGAAGAAAGCAACACCACAGTGAGTTAAAGCAGCACATTAACACTTAGACACATTTGATAGGCACATTTAACCCTTTGATTTACACCCATTAACCCTTTGATCACCCCTGTCACCCAGCCAGTGCCATTAGTACAGTGCCAGTATTATCACTGATCACAGTGTCACTAGCGACGTCTGATAGCATCACATAGCGTCAGAGTTAGTGTTCCAGCCAGGGTTAGTTAGTGCTAGATTACCCACCATGCTATCGCAGTCACACAATAAGTTGCTGATCACCACTAGGGATGAGCCGAATACCCCTCGGTTCGGTTCACAGCAGAACATGTGAACAGACCAAAAACTTGTGCGAACACATGCACCCAGCTAAAGTCTATGAGACTCGAACAAGAAAAATCAAAAGTGTGAATTTTAAAGGCTAATATGCAAGTTATTGTCCTAAAAAGTGTTTGGGGACCTGGGTCCTGCCCCAGGAGACATGTATTAATGCAAAAAAAGTTTCAAAAACGGCCGTTTTTTTGGGAGCAGTGATTTTAATAATGCTTAAAGTGAAAAAATAAAAGTGAAATATTCCTTTAAATATCGTACCTGGGGGGAGTCTATAGTATGCCTGTAAAGTGGCATGTGTTTCCCGTGTTTAGAACAGTCCCTGCACAAAATGACATTTCTAAAGGAAAAAGTCATTTAAAACTGCTTGCAGCTGTAATGTAATGTTGCCCCCCCAGCCCATTAATGGGCCCTTTGGGTCTGGTATGGATATTAAGGTGAACCCCGCACCCAAATTAAAAAAAAAGGCATGGGGCCCCCAGGCCCTTTATACTCTGAACAGCAGCAGTATATAGGCGGTCCCTGGGTTACAAACAAGATAGGGACTGTAGGTTTGTTCTTAAGTTGAATCTGTTTGTAATTTGGAATAGGTACATTTTCTAAGTGTCGCTCCAGCCAAAAAATCTATTTAAAAGATTTTTGGATAACATAGGGAAGGGTTATCATCACCCCTGTAACATTTGTTTTGTTGTCTGTGCCCCTGTTCAGAAGATTTCACCTCACTTTCTGTCCCAATGAGAATTGGATTTTGAAAATGTTGGGTTGTTGTAGAAACAAGGATTGGTGATAAAGAATCAGTGGACACAACTTTTTCGCACATTAACTCTTACAGGAGAGAATTTCCCTTCCTAGGGGTAGATTTCCTCTCACTTCCTGTTGTCTCCCTCCGTTTGTAAGTAGGAGTCATTTGTAATTTCAATCTTTGAAAATTGAGGACCGCCTGTATATAATATACAGCCTGCCCTCGCAGTTACTCTTGGTGGGTGCTGTAATGGGCCCTGCTGCAAAATATTATATCAAGAATTGTAATTACATGCCCCTATTAAACAGGGGCAGAAATATTGGGTCTTAGGCAGTGGTGGTGGTGCCACAACACTGTAAAGCCTCACAGATATTCTTGTTGAGCACAGGAACTGGCCCTGCTGTGAAATATTAGATCAAAAGTATTAATTACGCATACCCATTAAACAGGGGCATAAAAATTGGGCCTTAGGCGGTGGGGGTGGTGGTGGTGGTGGCACAACACTGTAACCCCTCACAGATACTCTTGTTGGGTGCAGGAACAGGCCCCGCTGTGAAATATTGGATCAAAAATTGTAACTACACGTCCCTGTTAAACAGGGCATAAAATTGTGCCTTAGGCGGTGGGGGTGGTGGTGGCACAACACTGCAACCCCTCACAGATACTCTAGTTGAGCGCAAGAACGAGCCCTGCTGTGAAATATTACAGCAAAAATTGGAATTACACACCCCTGTTAAACAGGGGCAGAAAAATTGTGCCTTTGGCACTGGTGGTGGTGCCACAACACTGCAACCCCTCACAGATACTGTAGTTGAGCACAAGAACGAGCCCTGCTGTGAAATATTAAAGCAAAAATTGGAATTACACACCCCTGTTAAACAGTGGCAGAAAAATTGTGCCTTTGGCACTGGTGGTGGTGCCACAACACTGCAACCCCTCACAGATACTCTAGTTGAGCGCAAGAACGAACCCTGCTGTGAAATATTACAGCAAAAATTATAATTATACGCCCCTGTTAACAGGGGCAGAAAAATTGGGCCTTAGGCACTGGTGGTGGTGCCTTAAAACAAAAATGTTCTTAGAAGCTATCAACATGAACATTGAGGAGGAATAGGATAGTCTCTCAGCATAGGCAGTCTTCAAGGGATCTCACATTCATAAAAAAATTAATCCGTTACATCAGCATCAGGTGCTTGGTAGCTGGTGATCCAAGACTGATTCATTTTTATGAAGGTAAGCCAATAAACTGAGTCTGTGGACAGGCGCACTCTGTGATCGGTTACAAAGCCTCCAGCAGCACTGAATGTGCGTTCAGAAAGAACGCTGGATGCAGGACAGGCCAGTAGCTCAATTGCATATTGTGCAAGCTCTGGCCAGTGATCCATCCTCAAGACCTAGTAACCCAGTAGATTTTCAGTTGGAAAGGTCTCCAAGTCTGATCTTGCCCCTAGGTATTCCTGCACCATGTAAATCAGACGCTGGCGATGGTTGCTGGAACCAATCAGACCTTGGGGCTGCGGACTAAAGAATTGTCTGAACGCATCAGTCAGATGGCTACCTTCTCCACCGCTCCTTCTGTGAGTGACTGAAGCTTCAGCAAAACGTTGTCCTAGAGGATTAGGAAATTGTAACCTCCCAGGCTCTGGAAACGCATTGCACAAACCTTTCTGCAAGGCCTCCCAAAGATGTTTCATCCTCTGCTCCATCTGCAAAGGCTGGATAAGTTCCGCAACCTTACCCTTGTAACGTGAATCAAGAAGGGTTGCCAGCCAGTAATGATCCCTCTCCTTGATACCATGAATCTGAGGGTCCCACCTCCATGCTGACACAATCCTCATCCTCCTCCTCCTCCTCTTCCTGTGTGATCAGCAGGCCTGCAGAAAAAATGTCAGGATAAAGGGGGTCTTGGGAAGTAAGGAAGTCCTCCTCTTCCTCCCTCTGTTCTGCCTCAAGTGCCCTGTCCATTATTCCACGAAGCGTGTGCTCCAACAGGAAGACAAGAGGGACAGTATCACTGATGCATTCACTGTCACTGCTCATCATCCTTGTGGTCTCCTCAAATGGTGACAGGACAGTGCATGCATCCTTGACTAGTAGCCACTGGCGTGGCAAAAAAAAGCCAAGCTCCCCTGACCCTGTCCTGGTGCCATACTCACACAGGTCATTGATGGCCCTCTGCTGCGTGTGCAGCTGCTGCAGCATTGTCAATGTTGAGTTCCACCTGGTGGGCATGTCACAAATGAGGCGGTTCTTGGGCAGGTTGCATTCCTTTTGAAGGTCAGCCAGCCGAGCACTGGCATTATATGATCTGTGGAAATGCCCACAGATTTTCCTGGCCTGCCTCAGGAGATCCTGTAAGCCTGGGTACCTGCACAAGAACCACCAAATTAAGGATGTGAGCCAAACAGGGAACATGGGTCAAGTGTCCCTGTCGAAGGGCGGAGAGGAGGTTGGTGCCATTGTCGCAAACCACCATTCCTGCCTGAAACTGGCATGGCATCAACCACCTCTGAGTCTGCCCCTGCAGAGCTGCCAGAATCTCTGCCCCAGTGTGGCTACTCTCCCCTAAGCAGACCAACTCAAGCACCACATGGCATCTTTTTGCCTGAGTGCTTGCGTAGCCCCTTGAACGCCTATGGAGCACCGCTGGTTCAGAGGAGAAATCTGCAGAGGAAGAGGCCATAGAGGAAGAAGAAGATGAGGGGGTGGAGGAGAGAGGTGTGGCAGAATCACCACTAATAGCATTTTGGAGCCGTGGTGGTGGAACAAGCTCCAACAATACTGCACCCTGTCCTGCATCCTTCCCAGTAGGGATGAGCTTCGAGTTCGAGTCGAACTCATGTTCGACTTGAACATTGGCTGTTCGCAAGTTCGCCGAACAGCGAACAATTTGGGGTGTTCGCGGCAAATTCGAATGCCGCGGAACACCCTTTAAAAGTCTATGGGAGAAATCAAAAGTGCTAATTTTAAAGGCTAATATGCAAGTTATTGTCATAAAAAGTGTTTGGGGACCCAGGTCCTGCCCCAGGGGACATGGATCAATGCAAAAAAAAGTTTTAAAAACGGCTGTTTTTTCAGGAGCAGTGATTTTAATAATGCTTAAAGTCAAACAATAAAAGTGTAATATCCCTTTAAATTTCGTACCTGGGGGGTGTCTATAGTATGCCTGTAAAGGGGCGCATGTTTCCTGTGTTTAGAACAGTCTGACAGCAAAATGACATTTTGAAGGAAAAAACTCATTTAAAACTTCCCGCGGCTATTGCATTGCCGACAATACACATAGAAGTTCATTGATAAAAACGGCATGGGAATTCCCCAAAGGGGAACCCCGAACCAAAATTAAAAAAAAAAAATGACGTGGGAGTCCCCCTAAATTCCATACCAGGCCCTTCAGGTCTGGTATGGATATTAAGGGGAACCCCGGCCAAAATTAAAAAAAAAAAATGACGTGGGGTTCCCCCTAAATTCCATACCAAAGGGTCTGGTATGGATTTTAAGGGGAACCCCGCGCCAAAAAAAAAAAAAAAAACGGCGTGGGGTCCCCCCAAAAATCCATACTAGACCCTTATCCGAGCACGCAACCTGGCAGGCCGCAGGAAAAGAGGGGGGGACGAGAGTGCGGCCCCCCTCCTGAACCGTACCAGGCCACATGCCCTCAACATTGGGAGGGTGCTTTGGGGTAGCCCCCCAAAACACCTTGTCCCCATGTTGATGAGGACAAGGGCCTCATCCCCACAACCCTGGCCGGTGGTTGTGGGGGTCTGCGTACGGGGGGCTTATTGGAATCTGGAAGCCCCCTTTAACAAGGGGACCCCCAGATCCCGGCCCCCCCCTGTGTGAAATGGTAAGGGGGTACAAAAGTACCCCTACCATTTCACTAAAAAACTGTCAAAAATGTTAAAAATGACAAGAGACAGTTTTTGACAATTCCTTTATTTAAATACTTCTTCTATCTTCCTTCATCTTCTGGTTCTTCTGGTTCTTCTGGCTCTTCTGGTTCTTCCTCCGGCGTTCTCGTCCAGCATCTCCTCCGCGGCGTCTTCTATCTTCTTCTCCTCGGGCCGCTCCGCACCCATGGCATGGGGGGAGGCTCCCGCTCTTCTCTTCTTCTTCATCTTCTTCTCTTCTTCTTTTCTTTTCTTCATTTTCTTCTCCGGGCCGCTCCCCACACATGCTAGCATGGCGGGAGGCTCCCGCTGTGTGACGGCGCTCCTCGTCTGACAGTTCTTAAATAATGGGGGGCGGGGCCACCCGGTGACCCCGCCCCCCTCTGACGCACGGTGACTTGACGGGACTTCCCTGTGACATCACGGGGAATGCCACAGGGAAGTCCCGTCATGTCCCGTGCGTCAGAGGGGGGCGGGGTCACCGGGTGGCCCCGCCCCCCATTATTTAAGAACTGTCAGACGAGGAGCGCCGCCACACAGCGGGAGCCTCCCTTCATGCCAGCATGGATGCGGAGCGGCCCGGAGAAGAAAATGAAGAAGAGAAGAAGAGAAGAAGAGAAGAAGAGAAGAGAAGAGCGGGAGCCTCCCCCCCATGCCATGGGTGCGGAGCGGCCCGAGGAGAAGAAGATAGAAGACGCCGCGGAGGAGATGCTGGACGAGAACGCCGGAGGAAGAACCAGAAGAGCCAGAAGAACCAGAAGAACCAGAAGATGAAGGAAGATAGAAGAAAGAAGAAGTATTTAAATAAAGGAATTGTCAAAAACTGTCTCTTGTCATTTTTAACATTTTTGACAGTTTTTTAGTGAAATGGTAGGGGTACTTTTGTACCCCCTTACCATTTCACACAGGGGGGGGGCCGGGATCTGGGGGTCCCCTTGTTAAAGGGGGCTTCCAGATTCCGATAAGCCCCCCGCCCGCAGACCCCCACAACCACCGGCCAGGGTTGTGGGGATGAGGCCCTTGTCCTCATCAACATGGGGACAAGGTGTTTTGGGGGGCTACCCCAAAGCACCCTCCCAATGTTGAGGGCATGTGGCCTGGTACGGTTCAGGAGGGGGGCCGCACTCTCGTCCCCCCCTCTTTTCCTGCGGCCTGCCAGGTTGCGTGCTCGGATAAGGGTCTGGTATGGATTTTTGGGGGGACCCCACGCCGTTTTTTTTTTTTTTTTTTGGCGCGGGGTTCCCCTTAAAATCCATACCAGACCTGAAGGGTCTGGTATGGAATTTAGGGGGAACCCCACGTCATTTTTTTTTTTAATTTTGGCCGGGGTTCCCCTTAATATCCATACCAGACCTGAAGGGCCTGGTATGGAATTTAGGGGGACTCCTACGTCATTTTTTTTTTAAATTTTGGTTCGGGGTTCCCCTTTGGGGAATTCCCATGCCGTTTTTATCAATGAACTTCTATGTGTATTGTCGGCAATGCAATAGCCGCGGGTAGTTTTAAATGAGTTTTTTCCTTCAAAATGTCATTTTGCTGTAAGACTGTTCTAAACACAGGAAACATGCGCCCCTTTACAGGCATACTATAGACACCCCCCAGGTACGAAATTTAAAGGGATATTACACTTTTATTGTTTGACTTTAAGCATTATTAAAATCACTGCTCCTGAAAAAACGGCCGTTTTTAAAACTTTTTTTTGCATTGATCCATGTCCCCTGGGGCAGGACCCAGGTCCCCAAACACTTTTTTTGACAATAACTTGCATATTAGCCTTTAAAATTAGAACTTTTGATTATTCATGTTCGTGTCCCATAGACTTTAACGGTGTTCGCGTGTTCGAATGAACTTTTTTCCTGTTCGCATGTTCTGGTGCGAACCGAACAGGGGGGTGTTCGGCTCATCCCTACTTCCCAGCTGCCAGCAGACTTACCCAGTGCGCCGGGAAAGAAAAGTAATGTCCCTGTCCATGCCTGCTGGACCATGAGTCAGCAGTAAAATGCACCTCACCACTGACCGCCCTGTCCAACGAGGTCAAGACATTGCCTTCCACATGCCGGTAGAGAGCCGGAATGGCCTTCCGTGAAAAGAAATGGTGTTTGGGAACCTGCCACTGAGGTACTGCACATTCCACAAATTCACGAAAGGGGGCAGAGTCTACCAGCTGAAAAGGCAGCAGTTGGAGTGCTAGCAATTTAGCCAAGCTAGCATTCAGCCGCTGAGCATGTGGATGGCTGGGACCAAATTTCTTTCGATGGTTTAGCAACTGGGGTAGGGAAATTTGCCTGCTACAATCGGATGTTGGTGGAGCGATAGCAGATTGCCGCAAGTACTTGGCACACCTAATTCTACACCTTCATTCCTCTTAGTGCAGGTTTCTGAGAGGACTGAAGGTATAGTGGGGTTGGAGATCCCAGCTGATGAGGAGCAAGGAGAGTTCTGCCTTGTTCTTTGGTGTGGGTCTTTTAAGTGCTGTTGCCAACTGACTGCATGGGAGGTCGTCATATGTCTGTTCAAGCATGTGGTGCCCAAGCAGCTGCTGTTTTGGCCACGTTTGATATGCTTCAGACATATGTTGCAAACAGCAACGGTGCAATCTGCTGCACACGTATCAAAAAAGGCCCACACCAAAGAACCTTTTAAATTATGTGGGGAGTCAGCAGCGCTCTGCACAAGCAAAGCTCTGTGGTGTGATGCAGTGGGGTGGCTGCTCTTAAGCTGGCCCCTGGAGGGCATCCTGCCTCATTGGAGATGTGCCTCCTCCTCCTCTCTTCTATCTGGCACCTACGTAGAGTGAGTGACCTCATCATCCCCTCCCTCCTCCTCACTGGAGCAAACCTGACAGTATGCTGCAGCTGGGGGAACATGACTGCCAGTTTCTTGTCCTTCTTGGGCACCCCCTCTCTCTGGGCTCACATTACTGCCTTACTCAACCTGTGTACCATCATCGGAGCCTTCAAAACGCTGAACATCCTCCTGCAGCATGTACCCGACACTGTGGTCGAACAGTTCGGGGGGACTCCTCCGTGCATGATGGTGGGGCTAGGGAAGGAGTGACTGATGACATTGAGCCGATGGAATAGGCTGCTTTGGCTGGAAAACTGCTCTTAGCCTGGGAGACAGAGGATGAGGAGGATGAGGACGGCTTAGTTATCTACTCTACCAACTGTTCTGCATGTTGTGGATCAATTCGGCCAGCTGCCGAAAAAAAGGACAAGCGTGCCCCATGGCCACGCGTTGAGGATGCACGTGTCCATGACCAGCACTGCTGGCTGTAGACACAGAGCCTGCTTGCCCTCTTTTAGTGGCCTGTGAGCATCTGCCTCTCCATGGTGGCCTTCCAGACATGCTGCAAAATTGTATTAGCAAAACACCGCCTGAAGTTTACTGGAAAAAGTACACCAGGAATGGCCTGCAGTCAGATATAGGCTTGGCTAGACTAGAATGCCGTGGATATATATATGTAGGAGACTGTATATTTTTTATGCACTACAGATCACTGAATCACCTGACTGCCTGCCTGAAAGTGTATTTGAAAAAGTACACCAGGAATGACCTGCAGTCAATTATAGGCTTGGCTAGACTTGAATGCAGTGGATATATATATGTAGGAGACTGTATATATATTTTATGCACAGCAGATCACTGAATCAGGGGTAGAGAAGGAAGCGCCACCTGAGTGTAGTATTAACAAATGATGTTTAATGCTCAGAGAGCTGGCTCTGTGATGGATGAGAGAGGGGTAGAGAAGGAAGTGTAGTATAAACAAATGATGTTTAATGACACCAGGTAAAAACACACTTACAGGATAAAAACATATAAAAGGCTCATCTGTATAGGTATAGGTATATAGGTATATAGGGGCTGGCGTGGAGCGCACGTGGAGCGTGCATGACGTCACAGGTCGTCCATCTGCTTCCGGGTTCGGTATCCAGGGGAGGGATCATCCAGGGGAGGGATCGTCCAGGGAGGAGGGCTAGCAGGGAGGTTGAGAGAAGGCTTCGCGCTCGGAGCCACTGCTCCTTCAATAGGCCCAATAGGGAGGTGTCTGCAATGTGCTTTTATATGGCAGTGCTGTGGGATAACAGGTCCCAGCGTCTGTCACAAGAAAGCACAGCACCAACTGTGGGCGGGAGGGGAACTACAAGGAGATTATATATATATATATATATATATATATATATATATATATATATATATATATATATATATATATATATATATATATATATATATATATATATATATATATGTAAGTATAAAAGCATAACATAATGATAATTCCCATGGTGATGATACAAAAGAACCAAAAAAATGCAACGGTAAGATAAAAAAAATAATAATAATAAAAAATAAAAAAAATAAAATAAATAAATTTAAATAAATAAATAATAACAAATAATAAAAATAAAAATAAATGTGAAAACGAGAACAAAAATAAAAATATTAATATTAAAAATAATAAAAAAAATAAAAAATAAAAAAAAATATATAAAAATAAATAAATAAATAGGTAGAGAAAGGCAAAAAAATGGTGAAAAAATTATGGTATAAGAAGTGGACATGGATAAAGCATGCATATTGGGAAAACACAAGGAACAGGGAAGCATGTATCTGTGCAGGGTTCTTAAAGATATATATATTGTAGCAAGGCTACATCTGTAGGGGTGGTCTCATGAGGAAATGGGGTGGCTGGTGGCTTAAAGTAGTGTGTGCACTTCAATATTCTCGTTCAACCTCCCAGGTGCTAAAGTGCCCAAAGAGTAGATCCAGTAAGTTTCTTGCTGGCAAAGACGTTTATACCGCTCAGCGGCAGGGTATTTGGCCAGGATTGATTCAATGACCCCCACACTGAGGCTTTTTTTTTTATCTTCAAGTTGCATTTTCTGGTTCTTTTGTATCATCACCATGGGAATTATCATTATGTTATGCTTTTATACATATATATATTTTTTTTTTGTTTATACTTACCTCCATTTTTTGCCCCCATTGTTACTCCCATTTTTACTATTGTTAATATTATTGTCTCCATGTTTACTACCATGCACTTCTTCATATATATGTTTCCATGACACTGACTATTATATAACCTCCTTTTTTCTCTGTGTATAATATGTTACCTTGTAGTTCCCCTCCCACCCACAGTTGGCGCTGTGCTTTCTTGTGACAGACGCTGGGACCTGTTATCCCACAGCACTGCCATATAAAAGCACATTGCAGACACCTCCCTATTTGGCCTATTGAAGGAGCAATGGCTCCGAACGCGTAGCCTTCTCTCAACCTCCCTGCTAGCCCTCCCCCCTGGACGATCCCTCCCCTGGACGATCCCTCCCCTGGATACCGAACCCGGAAGCAGATGGACGACCTGTGACGTCATGCACGCTCCACGTGCGCTCCACGCCAGCCCCTAGTCTCTTCCTGATGGCCACAGAAGGAGCTCCCGGCTGGTAATCCACCTTCTGCAGCCCAGCATCCCTGCAGCGTCACCACCACAGGATCAGAGGGAACACCGAGGACCACATATCTATACAGATGAGCCTTTTATATGTTTTTATC
Source organism: Aquarana catesbeiana (assembly GCF_042186555.1). Lineage (NCBI taxonomy): Eukaryota > Metazoa > Chordata > Amphibia > Anura > Ranidae > Aquarana > Aquarana catesbeiana. The sequence goes on from NC_133328.1 coordinate 518,373,739, forward strand.
CTGTAAGTGTGTTTTTACCTGGTGTCATTAAACATTATTTGTTTATACTACACTTCCTTCTCTACCCCTCTCTCATCCATCACAGAGCCAGCTCTCTGAGCACAGCAGCCGCCTAGGCTACCAGCCTATTTTAACCATTACATTACCGGTTACCACTTAACCCTTGAACTTCCAGCCTGTCCCCTATGGACTAAGTTGCTCAGCCCTTTATATCTCCTGTTATATATGGACTTGTGTGTTTGCGCTTACAGTTACCAGTACTCTGCAGATCACTGAATCACCTGCCTGCCTGCCTGAAAGTATATTTGAAAATGTACACCAGGAATGGCCTGCAGTCAGATATTGTCATGTACCTGGTTATTGAGCCCGATATGCAGAGGGAGGCCTCCCTTATGGTCCTGACTTGCGGCCCTGGTAGAGCTGACAGGAGGCACAGGAGTGCAGGACAGCACGAGTGCCTGGCAGGATCAACAGCTGGTATGCAGGTCTGATGCTTCAGACGAAGCTGGGACAGCAGGAACAGCAGGTGGAATGCAGCAGACTGGAAGCTGAAGCAGGAGAGCAGGAGAGCAGGCACTCACAGGATTCAGATAGATGGTCCCAATGATTGAGACACAGGAGGGTCAGACAGGCCGGGTCATACACAGGAGAGCAGTACAGGAACAGATGCAGAAGGCTTGAAGGAAGGTCACTGGGCAAGCCGGGTTGGCAACAAACTGGTACGGATAAGCCAAAGGATCAGACAGGAGCGAGGTCATGGACAGGCCGGGGTCAGGTGCAGGCAGAAGGTAAGGATAGTCACAAGGCAAGCAGGTAGTCACAGGAACTGATCAGGAACACAGGAAACTCTCAGGGAACCCTGTAGATCTGGCAGCAAGATTCCTGTCATGACAGGGTTTAAATAGCGCTTCTGGCGCCAATGGCCGTACACACACACACGGATGCGCTTGGGCACGCACAGGCGTGCGCACAGAACTACTGCTTTCAGCAAGCCTTTCCTGACATTGCCCCCTCCAAAGGGCAGCCTCCGGATGCCCAACCGGGCCAACTTTTCAGGGTGAGTTATTTTGAAGGACAAGGTTAATCTCTTGGCATGGATATTATTTTCCGGTTCCCAACCCTTCCATTTCACCAAGAATTGGATCTGATTATTCCTCTTCTGACAGTCCATGATTGCCTCCACCTCATATTCTTCTTCCCCATTAACAATCACAGGTTCAGGGGGGTCAGAACTTCATCCAGGAAAAGGATTAGCGACAGCGGGCTTAAGTAGGGAGACAAGAAAAACGGGGTGTACCCAAAAGGACTCCAGCAGTTCCTGCTCATAGGCCACCTCATTGATCCTTCTTTTCACTGAAAAGGGACCTGTGAACCTAGGACACAATTTCTTAGAGGGGCAAGCAAGCCTTAGGTTCACCGTGGATAGCCACACCCGATCTCCGGGTTTCAGGACTAGTTCTCCCCGTCTCTTCCTGTCAAAGATTTCTTTGTTGCGTTCCTGCGCCTTGGCCATGGTTTCCTGTAATAATTTGTTATTTGAGTTGAAAAAATTTAAAGTTTCAAAAGCAGCTGGCACCGGACATTCTGGAAGAGAGTTGGGTAAGAATGATGGGTGATATCTGTAGTTGGCGAAGAAGGGAGTTTGCTTTATTGAAGAATGAGTAGAGTTATTGTAAGCAAACCCAGCCAGTGGCAATAGGGATAACCAGTCATCATGTGAAAATGAAGAAAAACATTGCAGGTACTGCTCAAGAGTCTGGTTGGTCCTCTCCGTCTGCCCGTTAGTCTGTGGGTGGTAGGCAGAGGAGAAAGACAATTCAAAGCCAAGGATTTTGCACAAAGCTTTCCAGAACCTGGAGGTGAACTGTACACCCCTATCTGAGGTAATGTTAACAGGAACTCCATGAAGCCGGACAATCTCCCTGATGAAAACTTGTGCCGTTTCAGGGCCAGATGGTGTTCCTTTCAATGGGATAAAGTGTGCCATCTTGGATGGCCGTCAACCACTACAAATATAGCAGAATTGCCTTCTGCGGGAGGGAGATCCACAACGAAATCCATGGAAATAGATTTCCAGGGCCTATCTGGGATGGGTAAGGGTTTGAACAGACCCCAAGCCTTAGTTCGGTTGCACTTGCTCCGGGCACAGATAGAGCAAGATTCCACATAGTCCTTACAGTCCTTGACAACCTGGAGCCACCATAAGGTGTGCTGTATCAAATCTGCTGTCTTGGAAACGCCAAAGTGCCCCGCTAGGGCATGGTCATGACAAAGTTCGAGTATGGTGACCCAGAGACTCTCGGGTATGAAAATTTTATCATTACACCACAGTAGACCATCTTTTGCCAACAACTTTGTTTCCAGCAAGCTAGCAATATTGACAGAAGACTGTTTGACCCGGGCAAGTAGATCTTCCTGTACCAGAAGAACATTTTCCATAGGTAGGATGGTGTCTGAGGAGGCAGCTGTTCCAGAGTTGCTGAACATACGGGAAAAGGCATCTGGTTTTGTGTTCTTTGAGCCGGGCCGGTATGTCACATGGAAGGAGAATCTAGAGAAGAATCGTGCCCATTGGATTGGATGAGCTGCCCCTTCCAGCAGATAGCGCCACTCCTCTAGCGCAGCTTTAATTGCTAAAAGTTCCCGATCCCCGACGTCATAGTTCCTTTCCGGAGCAGATAACTTACGGGAAAAGAAGGCAACAGGAAACAAAAGGAACTTAGGGCCCTGACGTTGTGAGTGCACGGCACCAACAGTGATTTCAGAGGCGTCCACCTCCAAAACAAATAACAGAGCAGGATCAGGGTGTTTCAACACTGAGGCAAAGGTGAACAGACTCTTGAGGGAATCAAAGGCTGCTTGGGCTTCAGGGGTCTAGTGAAAATGGGTTTCTTGTTTGGTGAGCTGAGTGATAGGTGAGATAATGGCAGAAAACCCCTTAATGAATTTACGGTAAAAGCTCGCAAATCCAACAAACCACTGAATCCTTCTTTTCTACGAAAAAGATGCTTGCTCCTGCTGGAGATGTGGATTGGTGGATAAATCCCTTTCTCAAGTTATCTTCAATGTACTCCTTGAGAGTAACTAGTTCTTGTTCAGTGAGAGGAAAGATTCTTCCAGAGGTGATCTCGGCCCCAGGGAGTGGCTCAATAGGGCAGTCGTACACTCGGTGTGGTGGTAATGTCTCTACCTATTTTAAGCGAAGTGGAAGCATTAGAATGAACCTGTAGAAAGTAGCAGCAAGATGATGGAAAAGATGTCCCTGTTAAGGTGTACCTAACCCCAGGTTGCTGAAGTGCTAGAAACGCATAGTTATGCACATGCAACAGGGTGCAAATCAGCGGCGGCTCGTCCATTAGGGGTGCATGGGTGACGCCCCCCTATCCATGCATCCAGTACCCTGATCTACATACAGGGCATCAGACTCATGGATTCCAATGGCAGGGGTGTGTTTTTTTCAAGCACGTGATTAGAGCCAGAAGCTCTAATAGACTTCAAAAAAGGGTGGGCTTGGGGTGCAGAGCGCCCACTTGTGTGATAATAGCGAATGAATATTTGCTATTGCCACACCGATCCTCCTCCTGGGAATCACAAGTATTGTGATTTGTGAACAAACACAAAAATAACCACTATGTGATTAAACAAACATAATAACATAACGTTAAACCAAATTCATAAAAAAAAATTGTCCATCAAAAAATAATATTCATCAAAAAAGTTCATCAAAAAAATAAAAGGATTATATTTTTTCATCAAAAAAATACACATATAAAATGTCCTGGTGTTTTCATTTCAATCCATGTTCAAATCTTTCTATGAAATCAAGTGAACCACTTCCAGTGAAAGAATATTTTCAATGCGTTTTTCCAAATTTATTTAAATGTGCCACTTACCAGATCCCAATGATCTCCAAGTTATAAGAGATCATATATCGCATGAGGTGAACAGATATGTGGATTCCTCCTGTATGTAACCCGACCTCCACGATGGATCAGTCCAGCAGCCTCTTAATTAGCTTCCCAGCCCTGCACACTCCAGCCTGGCCTCGCTTGATGCTCTCCACTCGGTGTATGTGTGGCTGAAAGGAAAGGTGATCCTATTGGATGCCTAGGAGGAGGAGGAGGAGGGAGGAGCCACACGATGGCAGCACCGAAGCCAAGAAGGAGAGGACATAGAAGCCACTGCCTGAAACCTGCCCGCTTCTCACCGCCCAGCAGGAGAGGACACAGGAGCCGCGCTGCTCGCCGCCAAAGCCGAGGAGGAGAGGACACAGGAGCCGCTGCCCTCAACCCACCCGTCGCCAAAGCTGAGGAGGAGAGGACACAGGAGCCACTGCCCGTAGGAGCCCGCAACCCAGATGCCACCAAGATGGGGTAAGTGCTGGGGGAGGGGGGTGCCGCTGACCAACTGACCAACAGGGGGTTGGGGTTGTTTGCTGCCCCCCCAAAAAAAACACCAGCCGCCACTGGTGCAAATATTAGCAATGCACTCATTTTTGGTGATCTGGCAATCACCAGCCGTCTAGTACATCCTGGCTTTTTGGACACCAGCACTGCCATATCTTATAGTGAAGTGGCAAGTATCAGCAGTGCAGTACAAGCTGGAGAGATGGCTAGCACTCGTAGTGTTATGCAACCGCAGCCACTGAGAATTTGAGCGCAGGCCCATAGAGCCCATAGTAGCTTTTCATAGGTGCTTGCAAACCCTAATTTCACTGCCCCCAGATTCAGCAACACCCGTTATCCCCCATTCAAAGCCCAACCCAGGGTTAAGGTGGAAACAGTGAACCTAACATCACCTCTTGATTTTTTGGAGCTGTTTTTCACCGAAGACCTCTACAATTTGATAGTGGATCAAAGTAATCTTTATGTCAAACAGTACATCACCGCCAACCCAAATTAAATTCTTGCCAATAAAGTGGAAATCTATCATGGTTTCCAAATTTGCAACTTTTTGGGCCTAACCCTTAATATGGGCATTACAAAAAAGAATGAATCATGGACATATGCCAGATTCATCATACGTCCATGTTCTCTGCTGCAATGGCCAGGAAAAAGATATGAGACAATAATGTGTTTTATGCATTTTAGTGACAATCTCCTCTGTTGTCTTTGGGGTGACCTTGACTATAATTGGGTCCACAAAATTCAGCACCTAACAATTTACCTGTTGCAGAAATTCGCAAAAGTGTATACGCCTCAACAAATTGTCTGCGTAGATGAGTCTCTTGTATATTTTACTGGCATGCTGGCAATAAAGCAATATCTCCCCAGCAAGTGTGACAGATTTGGGGTCAAACTGTATAAGCTCCGTGAAAGGGCCACAGGCTATAAGTACTGCTTTGGAATTAATGAGGGAAAAGACAGTCAAGTGGAGCCCCCTGGATGCCCAGACTACATGGGGAGCAGTGGAAAGATAATATGGGACTTGTTGTCACCCTTATTCTGTTTGGTGGTATCATTTGTACATTGACAACTTTTATGGAAGTGTGCCATTTTTAGACCTTTGTTCATTAAAGAAATTGGCTGCTGTGGCACTATGTGACCTAATCACAGGGGCTTCCCCAATGGCTCATTAACATCCCACTTAGAAAGGGGGAGAAAGTCTGCTTGCGCAACAAAGAATTATTTGCAGTGAAGTGGAAGGACAGATGGGATGTATTCATCCTGTCTTCCATTCAACTAGACACGACAGTCCAAATTAACATGGGGTCTGGTGAAAAGCCTTTCTGCATCCACGATTATAATCTTAATATGGGAGGCGTACACTCTAACAACCATTAGACCATTAAACACTGGTATAAAAAAGTGCATTATTATTTATTTCATCTGCCAATATACAATGCTTGTGTTATGTATAAAGCTCCTGAAAGAATTGGATCCTACCTAAAATTTCAGGAAGCAATCATTTCAGCCCTTTTGTATCTAAAAGGCACTGTGGCCCAAAGCCCAAATCCAGATGCAGTTAGCCGGTTGCATGAGAGGCATTTTCCAGATGTCCTCCCAGGTACCCCAACACAAAGGACATCCCAGAAAAGATGTCATGTCTGTAGTAAACACGTAATGAGGCGTGACACCTGTTTTTTTGTCCCATCTGTCCTGGCCAACCTGGCCTCTACATCAAGGACTGTGTCCATTGCTACCACACACTAGTGGATTATTAGTCTAGGGTACAGCATGGCACAGTCTAGGTTACCTCATGCACACATTTTTGCATAGAGAAGGGTCTCAAAAGATAATCTGAAAATTGTTCTATCACACTGAGATACCCTAAAATCAAAGGCTGGAAATGTTATGGTTCTAAATAATTAAGTTACAAAGAAAGCAAAAAAGCAAAAAACAAAAGTAAAAAAAAAGTAGTTGCTTTATTGAGTTAATGTTGTATCATTACTGTGTGTTATTGTTATCTGTTGTTGTTTGCTTTGTAGGAATGCCAGTCAGCTGCAGCACTAATCTGTGCATTCTGACTCTGTGTATCTGTGTATCTGTGTATTCAAAATACATACGTCAATGCCTTCAGTACTGCAAGGAGAGATTTTTCCATTTGTAGTTAAAGAAAAATAATGTTTCATAAAAGGTAAACCTCACGCTAGATAATGTTAGGATGGGATTGCTGCAACTGAATCCTAAATACGGGATTTAAAACATTATAAGAAAAAAAGTGTGCTATCCCTTTAAAATTAAGTGAACATGTACAATAATTACATATACACAATGCATTTTCATAAATTCATGTGCACAACTAATTCATAAACGTGCAAAATACAAAACCATATTATCAAATTTATATCCATTCTCAAAGTGTTCAAGTGTTTCCAAAGTGCTCAGTGCACCAAAAATATAAAAAATTGCTCCAGTGCAAATAAAGTACTCTTCCATGGTGTATTAATTGTGGTTTACAAGACAAGGGAGATCTCAAGTTATAGAGATCAAACGGCATTTATCAAATCTCCTGGATAGCAGACACTCTCACCATCAGGCATCCAATTAGCTAAATGACCTCAATAGAAGATAGAGATGCAGTGTCCCTGCTGCCAGAATGTGTATTTGGTTTCTTTACTTCACGTCCACACAATACCCAGGCATGTTAGTCATAAGAAAGAAGAAGCCACATAGCGTAATACAGTAAAAAGAATCTTCTCTAATTATAAATAAAATGCGCTTACATATATCCAACATTAAGATTGCAGTATTAAAAAGCATGGCTTTGGGACCATCTGACTGGCTCATGCACAATAATGTCCCACACTGGCTATGTCGAATGCATTTCTTCAAAACTGACATCATCTGGGATTGGATGCTGGTGCGAGACGTCAGAAAAAAACATTTGAAGCATTGTGACATTGGAAAAGCTAAGAATGGCTTGTGACCCGAGGTTTAAAAGCCTCATCATGAAATGTAATGCTTATAAAAACAAACTGTAGCTGCGGATAATGCACAATAAACATTTCTAAGAATATGTGAAAGTAAAAAAATAATAAAAAATAAGACATGAAAAAAAAATAAACAAAAAAATGTCCATTTATATGCCAAATTGGTAAGTGGGTTCCCATATAATGCAGCAAGCCCCCCCAATGAGAATCAAAATCACCAAATAGCATTCAACATTGAGATCCCAAGGTTGATAGGACTTTAAGTCATAAATCCACTGTGTTTCACAGAGCAAAATATGTATTTTTTAAATTGCTTCCCCTCTAATGTGGAATGTATTTCTCTATCCCTATAACTTCCAATGAAGAAGGGTCGCGTTTATGATGGTGAGAAAAATGTAAGGATAAACTGTGATATTTAAATCCCTTTCCTAATGTTGTTCAGGTGTTATCCAATACGGGTATTGAGTGGATGGGTGGTCCTCCCCGTGTACTGGAGACCACAAGAACACCTGAGCAGATAAACTACCCCATTGGTACAACATTTGATAAAATCACATATAGGGAACCTTTTAGATGTAACATCAGAAACAAAGGATAAGGTCCAGAAGGTACGAGAATTCTTGCACATATTGCATTTTCTACAAGAGTAAAATCCTTTAAAATTTTCAAACAGGGGGCTCTTACACCCTGTTGGGAGCAATAGTGTCCCTAAGGGATCACACCTACCCGAAAATCACTTGGGGACAATCAGGAAGTTGAGGACCTAATATCTTGTCCTTTTAAAGCACTTTCCAGTGTTTTCTCTGGATTCTTTTCACACAGCATTAGGAGTGCTGAATGGAGGCTGAATGAAAAAAGAACACTACATTTATACCCAACATTAGAAGAGTGTTTGGATGTGTGGTGGAAGCTTCTAATGGTGGGCATACTGGCAGAGATTTCTTCATCCACATCGATTGATGTGAATGAAGAAATATGTTAGGTTCTTTTTTATTTCAGCCCACAGGCTGAATGAAAAAAAAGAACATTACAGGTATGTCCAACATTAGGAGTATAGCAGAAACTCCTAACGCTGGTCATACACGTAATGTTTTTAGAGGCCCTAAAATTCCAGGACAGTACAAACACCCACCAAATGTCCCCTTTTTTGAAAGTAGACACTCCAAGTTATTTGTTAAGAGTCATGGTTAAATATTCTGCAGATCTCATTTGTTTTTGGAAAATGAAGAAATAAAGCGAAAATGTCTTTTTATTTTATTTTTTCAAAACCTTGTGACAAAAATTGAGACCTGCAAAATGCTCACAATGCTTCTTATCAAATACCTTGGAGTGTTTACTTACAAAAAAAATGGGTCATGTGGGGGGTTGTAAACTGTCATTTTAGGGCCTACAAAACTGTGATAGGTAATCAGGAAACAAAATTCGCAAGTCACACCCTTTGAAAGCCTGAAGGTGGTCATTGGATTTTGGGCCCCTGTACATGGCTAGGCTCCCAAGGCTCTCACATGTGGTATTCCCATACTCAGGAGAAGTAGCAGGATGTGTTTTTGGGTGTAATTCCAGATATACCCATGGCATATGTCAAAATTTTCCCATTAAAGTGACAACTTTCTGTAAAAAAAATATTTTGTTTTTCTCATTTTCACAAAACGTGTGGCAAAAAATAAAAACTTCTGTGTACGCAACATGTCTCTCAACAAATACCTTGGGGTGTCTACGTTTAAAAAGGGGGTCATTTGGGGGGGTGTTTGTACACATCCTGGAATTTCAGTGCCTCAAGAAATGTGACAGGCAGTGGGAAAGTCAAGCTGTGTAAATTCCAGTATCTATACCATACTTTGTAGACACTATGGCCCCATTCACACATGAGTGTTATGTGGCGTGTAGCACGAAGTAGACATGCGCACTACCAAAAAATTAATTTGTTTTCGTTTCATTCTTTTTTTTTTTCAGGTCATTTATTATGATCACAATTCGTAAATTCATGCATTCATACATTTGAAAATCCGTAAATTCATACATTCGTACATTTGAAAATTCGGAAATTTGGAAATTCGAAATCCGAAAATTCAAAAATCTGAAATAACTAACTATTAAATTATAGGTATTGGAATTTGCTTTCAAATTGGGCTGTTAGTGAACGTAACAAATACGAATTTATCCAAAGTTACGAATTATCCGAAATAATGGATGCCTCATCTAAACAAATGGAACAGAACAAATTAATAATAAATAATAATAATAACAAAAAGTTTTTATTATTATTATTATTATTTATTATTATTAATTCATTACATTCCATTTGTTTAGATACGGCAATCGTTATTTCGGATCATTCGTAACTTTGGATAAATTTGTATTCGTTACGTTCACTAACAGCTGAATTTGAAAGGAAATTTCAATACCTATAATTTAATAGTAATAGTTAAGTTATTATTAGTTAAATATTATTTCAGATTTATGAATTTTCGAATTTATGAATTTACAAATTTACGAATTTAGGAAAGTACGAGTTTACGAATGTACAAATGTATGAATATAAGAATTTACGAATATGTGAATGTGCGAATATACAATTTTACGAATGTACGAATTTACGAATTTACACATTTTCTAATATCCGAATTTATGAATATTTGGAAAAATTAGTTAAATGAATTTTCGTTAATTTGGATATTTCTGAATTAACTAATTTGTCGGAATTCGTTAAAAAACGAATTTGGAATGAAACATGTCTAGCGCAAAGCTCAAACACACACAATAAGCAATAGCCTTTTGTTTTCAATAGTCCTTGTTCACTTCTGAACGTTCTGTCATTTATAGCATAGACTTTAATGGAAAAGCCTGAAAAGCACAAAATGAGCTTTTTTTTGCGCATTTTGTTGTGCATTTTCTGCTCAAGCAGCAGCTCTCAGCCCCTTTTTCAGCAGCAATTCACACCTTTTAGTTGAAAAACACCTGAAAAAACGCCTGACTAAATCTGTGAAAATGTGAAATTCTGCTCCAAAATATGTGAAAAACCATTTGAAAAAATGCTAGAAAGCATGACGCTTAAGTGTGAATGTAGCTTTAACTGTCACACAAATAAAAAAAAAAAATAAAAAACACTTATTGGGATTTTTTTTTACCAAAGACATGTAGTAGGATAAATTCTGGGCAAAATTTATGAAGACATTTGGTTTCAATGGATATGTTTTATAACAAAAAGTAGAAAATATTGTTTTTTTTTCCAAATTTTTTAATTTATGTAATAAAAAATAAAAAACTCAGTGGTGATCAAATACCACCAAAAGAAAGCTATACAATATTTGTGTGAAAAAATGAAAATTTTAATTAATTTGCATACATACCACAAATTGGCAGGATTATCAATGCTGTGGGTCACTCACTATCTGTAAGCATTGAGCTCTGAGGACTGGCATGCAGAAAGTTCTGAATAATTGTAGATTTTTTGCACTTCCCTAGTAATTTATACTTGAAAAGCCCAACAAAGTTGATGAATTATACAGTATAGTCAAATATACAAGTGAAAAATGTTTGTCGCTCAAAAAAGTACATGAGCTACTTTTCAGAAAGAGAGAATCCACTATCATGGAGTCTGGTGTTTGCCTGCCGACATCCCTATATAATAGTAAAAAGGTTGAACCCCCATAGGAATTGGAATTTTAAATGGCAAGAAAAACACCAAATAAAACATAAAGTAAAATATAACAGTTTATTCTAACAGGTTAAAAGACATATAGAAAAACTATTGTATATTGCAAGACACAATTAATGGTATACAAAATATTGGCTAGTTTACATAACCATCAAAGTGTGGAACAGATTTCAAGTTGTAAGTTTCTCCATTTACCCGATGCATTTCACGTATGCATAACCTTTTTTCGGGGATGTAATTTAAGGAGATACTTGATTTGTTTGTATAAAGAAAAAATATATATCATGACATTGGCATGACAAATGCTTAAACATCCACAATGGGATACAGAGAAGCGCCTGTATTGCCTACCACCTTTCATGTATGAAGAAATGTAGCCAAATGCCGTTGCTGCAGAGGATGCGGTGGAGTGACCCCCAGATGAGTAAAAGATGGTGTGTGCATTAGGGGCTGGAGCCCCACAAGTGCCCATGGCTACTTTTCAGGCAAAATATACAAGTGAAAAAATGGCACAGAAATGGCTATGTAGTCTATCTGCACATGTTTATGAATAAGTGGTTTTAGATCATTTAGGGTAAATATTTCATCCACAAAACACCATAGCAGCAGCTCATCTCCAGGATCTTTTGGGAAATCCAACCGGCACCAGAATGTGAAACACAGAGAGTGCAAGAAGAGTGGTAATGTAGTGAATGCTTTAAAAGAAAAGTACGGCCAAAGTTTTTTTGGCCATACTGCTCTTCTGGGTCACAGACGTGCACTTAATTTTGCATTCATGTGACCTAGAATCAACTGACAGCGAGCTACAGCCCGCTGTCAGCTGGCGTCATGGAACAGCTCCAGTCTCTGGAAGGATCCTGAACATATTGTTGGGATCCACCCAGGTGCCTGATCAGCTGCTCATCACAAGGCTAAGAGCCGGAGCCAGCTGCTTCTGCCTTTTTAGCCAGGCACTGCAGTGAGAGCTGGAGGGGTAGAGCAGAGAGAAGGAGAGTCACAGCTGGCAGTCACAGCTCTCTGCTCAGAGCTGACTGTGAGCTCAGTGATTAGCAGTCATGTGATCACTCAGTTCTCAGGCTTAGAGATGGTGGGGGACAGCTGCAGCATCAGATCAATGCTGCAACATAGAGTTGAGTATAGATGCTTGGGGAGTTTTATTTTTATTTCCATACTTCTGCTTTAATGATAAAAAATGACAAATATCTGCTTACTTGAGAACTAGAGTATGCAGTGCCACCTCAAACACATTCTCAGGCCACCCCAAGGTAGAAGGCCCAATATGCAAGACTGGCTTACTGGCAGGAAACTGAGTCTCATAGTGTGTATTTTTATCAACATAATAAACATACACTCATCTAACGTTCTAAGATATCTAGTTATCATTTGAAGCACATGTCCTTGAGCTCTGAAGAAACAGTGAATTTAATTGTAAATGTACAGTATAATGATAAACATTCTATATACCATTTAGTAGGAAAGGAAATCCAATGCAATGAACAATATCTGTTTACAATATTAAATATTTTATAATCTATAAAATAATCACAAAAAATTATTTTAGGGTATTTTTTAATCATTCTCACCAAAAATAATATACATTTTACACAAGAACTCAATTTTTTTCAAACTTAATTTTTACTTGCAATTTGTCTTACAAGCTAACATTTAAACTCTGCACATAAGACATTAAATAATACTTTCAAAGACGATAAAAAAAAAAATTACTTCATGATTATGCATTACAAAGAGAGATGCTGGGTTATACATCAAGGGATGAAAGAATAAATGACAAAGATGAAACACTTAAAGGAGGTTAAAATAATTGTGCTGTACACACAACAATGTAAATACTGGTGCTCACATTTAAGTTGATATAAAGATTTAAGATTGACTTAAGGTGTAGAACAGAGAATTGCATTGATATTGCTTAAACATTTTTATATGTTATGGTTCCTAGGTATCATTTTACATTTACTTTGTGTGAAGAAAAATGTTAGCATTTAGGAAGAATCTGAAAAACTATTATTTAAAAAGTATGTGGAATACACAATCACAGGTATTTATAAAGAGTATCTATGACACTCTTAAGAATTCCATTGTGTCTCTGCATGACGAATGTCGGTTCAAGTGAAAATAGGGCCTTCAGATGAATACCTGAACATTTACCTGTTTGGTAGAAGCTGAACACTATATAAAGCAGTATAACTGCTGTTATATGTGAAAGCTTCCCACTGTCAATGGTTGTTAAGGATGCCAGCGGGTGGACCACCACCAAGTCCTTAACAACCAGTCACTGGCTCTATTCACTTACATCGCTTAATGCATAGTTGAATGACACAATTGACAATGGAATTACAATGAGGGATTTTTGGTGGATTTTTTTTTTCAATAAGGACTTTTCAAATGTTTGGGTGTGCTTATTTCTATATTACAACTTTTTGTTGTGAATGAGTAGGAGTACTTTGTACTCCATACTCATTCTCATGAGGGGTGGTATCTGGGTGTCCCCTTATGGTTAAAGGGGGCTTCCAAATTCTGGTAAGCCCCTCCAACCGCAGAATGCAACAACCACCTAGCAAAAGTTGTGGGCAAAAGGCCCTTGTCATGTTAAGGTCTTGTGGCCTGGTATGGTTCAGGAGCAGGGGTTGCATGCTCATCCCTACCCCCCTTTCCTGGCCACCCAGACAGCATGTTTAGAAAAAGGGTCTGGTATTGATTGTTAGGGGAATCTCACACTTTTTTGTTTATTTGTGTGAGGTACCCCCTTAAAATCCGTACAAAACTCAAATGGTCTGGTATGCATTTGGAGGGACTTTTTTCATTCAAATTACAGATTGTCCCCACTGGGGGGGTCTGTGTCTTTTATTTCTTAACAAAAAATTGTAAATGACAGCTGCCAACGTAATTTGCTTGCAGTTTTAACTACTTCCCACTGGGTGGATGTCCTTGAATCTCCATGGTTATAATGGGATGGTGCCAGCAGCTACAGGCATCATTCCAGTATCTTTTTTTATTGCCTGTAATGTAAAAGACATCCCAGTGGCTGATTAGCTGCTGGATTGCTTTTACAGGTGGCAGGAGGGATGCTCTCCTGTACAAGAAGGGAGCCTGGAATCCCCTCCGATGATGCAGCCAATTAATCATAGAGCTGGCCATGGACCAGATGGTCCCCAGGGATCTCCAGGGTCCTGGGAGGCCGAAAGCTGGCTGGCAGATGTAAACACTGCCATTTTTGTTCTGGAAAGCATACAGTCACTTTTTTTTTACCCCAGATGTCTCCATTAGGAGAACCTGTCATGCCTTATTTACATGTTTACAAGTGATCAACACAAAAAAAAATTTAAAGGGACAGTGTAAAAAATAATCTTTCTAACTAAACTGGTAACCAGCAAAAAATTTTAATGTGTCGCCAATAGAAATTATGAGAATATCAGAGTTTGTCGCCATTCCATAGGCATGCACAATTTTAAAGCATAACATGTTAGGTATCTATTAACTTACCATAATATCATCTTTTATATTTAAAAAAAATAAATTACCATATATATTAGGGATCATTTACTATAGTGCCGCACACTAGTTAGCACTAATTACCGCTAATCATCAATCAAATTACTGCGATCATGGTAATCAGTGATAAAACGGAATTCACTATAGCACCGGTAAAAAGATATTCCCAAAATAGAATTTACTTTAGCTCCCAGAAAACAGATAGCGCCAAAATCTTTACTCTTAGGACCTGGAGAATTGCACTTGGAAATAATGTTTAAATATAATCTGCTTTTAAAGTGTGTGAAAAAGTAATTTCCACACTGAAATATCTTTAAAGGTCTGAGAAGAGATAAATTCCCTATCACTTTACAACTAGGTGCCAGCACAACTGAGCATGCTCAGACATGCAAACTACTCTCATTTTAACTCCCATGGCTTTTTTACCAAGAGGTATAGTGAATACCAAAATTAGCGCTGGGTTACAGAGCTTTTTTTTTGGGAGTGAAAATGAGAGTTATGTAGCCCAATGCAAGTTTCAGCCATTGATTCTAATGGTACAATTGTAACTTCCCCAAATAAATTATTTTCATGTTGAGATGAAATGTATCTTTCTCTCAAAGAAATTGTCCTTGCAACAATGTTTCTTCTTCATCATCTTTTTTGTTTTTAGGAATGCTAGAATGTGTAATGTTTTCATGTTTTGGTAAAATATTTTTTTTCTGTCACTTTCACTTGTTACGGTCCATCTCACAAAAATCTTTATCCAAACTCACACAGGTATTTTTACACACCACAAACAACTCCATTGCTGATGTTAATTTAAAATGAGTCACAATTTTGTGTGTTTTTTATTACTTCCAAATGATCCTAATTTGAGCCCCACAAATGTGATATGTGCACCAACATTAGAAATAAAAATGTAATTCCCAAAATCAGAGGGTAACATCACTATTCTACACTCACACACCAAGAACTACCAAATATCACAGAATAATAATTCCTCACTAATGTAATTTCACCACCTATATATCCAAAGAAATTCAATACATAATATTTATGTATAGGAGGGTTTCACATATGGCAGCTATGGCTTCCCCAGTCCCTCTCTGACACCACAGGGAAAGCCATAGGGAAGTCCCCATGCATCAGAGGGGTCGGGGTCACCGGGTGGCCTCGCCCTCAGTTATATAAGAGCTGTCACAAGAACAGAAGCGTCACACAGCGGGAGCCCCCCATTGAGGCGGATCATTCGGAGGATGAAGCAGGGAAGAAGAAGCCGGAGGAAGATGCCAGAGGAAAAGACCAGAGGAAGAAGTAGAGGACCAGAGGAAGAAGCAGAGGAAGATAGAGGAAGAAGCGGGGAAGAACAAGATGGAAGAAAAAGAAGTAAACCGAAGGAAGACCAGAAGAAGTGGGGAAAGAAGAAGACATTAATAAAGGAATTTTTGACACTTTTTTTCTGAAATGGTAGGGGTACTTGTACCCCATTACCAATTTACACAGGGGGGACCAGGATCTGGGGGTTCCCTTGTTAAAGGGGCTTCCAGATTCTGATAAACCCCACACCCGCAGACCCCCACAACCACCGGGCAAGGGTTGTGGGGATGAGGCCCTTGTCCCCATCAACATGGGGACATCCTCCCCATGTTGAGGGCATGTGGCCTGGTACGGTTCAGGAGGGGGGCACTCTCTCATCCCCCCTCTTTTCCTGTGGCCTGCCAGGTTGTGTGCTTGGATAAGGGTCTGGTATTTAAATTTTGGCGTGGGGTTCCCCTTAAAACCCATACCAGACCTGAAGGGTATGGTATGGATTTTGAGGGGGACCCCATGCCATTTTTTTTAAATATTGTCACGGGTTCCCCTTAATATCCATACCAGACCTGAAGGGCCTGGTAAGGAATTTGGGGGGACCCCCACACATTTTTTTTTAAATTTTGGTTCATGGTTCCCCTTAATATTCATACCAGACCCAAAGGGCCTGGTAATGGACTGTGGGGGAATCCCATGCCATTTTTATCAATGAACTTTTATGTGTATTGCCGGGACCAACAATTCATTATAGCCGCGAGTACTTTTAAATGATTTTTTTTTCCGTTTAGAAATGTCATTTTGCTCTCGAACTGTTCTAAACACGGGAAACATGCGCCATTTTACAGGCATACTATAGACACCCCCCAGGTACGAAATTTAAAGGAATATTTCACTTTTATTGTTTCACTTTAAGCATTATTAAAATCACTGTTCCCGAAAAAACGGCCGTTTTTAAAACTTTTTTTGCATTGATACATGTCCCCTGGGGCAGGACCCAGGTCCCCAAACACTTTTTATGACAATAACTTGTATATAAGCCTTTAAAATTAACACTTTTGATTATTCCCATAGACTTTAACGGTGTTTGCGTGTTCAAACCAATTTTTTGCCTGTTCGCATGTTCTGCTGCAAACCGAACTGGGGGGTGTTTAGCTCATCCCTACTGGTAGGTGTGTCCTTTACTGGGTGGGTGAGAAACCTTAGCTAGTTATTTAAAGGCCTGCATTTGTGGCTGGTGTTTGGCCTAAGAACAGTCCTGAATTTTTCTTTGCAGTGTGTATATTGGGTTTAAAATAGATATTTTTTGTGGGGGGCTTGGGGTGTGCATAATTCCTGACCCACACCCCACTTATGCCCCGTACACATGGTCGGATTTTCCGATGGAAAATGTCCGATCGGAGTGTGTTGTCGGAAATTCCGACCGTGTGTGGGCTCCATCGGACATTTACCATCGGGTTTTCCGACATACAAAGTTTGAGAGCAGGCTATAAAATTTTCCGACAACAAAATCCGATTGCGTCAATTCCGACCGTGTGTGGCCTGTTCCGACGCACAAAGTGCCACGCATGCTCAGAAGAAATTCTGACACGGAACAGCTCGGTCTGGTAAACTTAGCGTTTGCAATGGATACAACACTTTCGTCACGGTGCAATGTTAAAAATGGTTTAATACAGCGCACTCTCTTCTTCTTTATAATGTGAGAAGAATTAAGTCGTTTTGCTGCTCATATTCACACACACTTCTCACAAACTTCTTTCTTTATTATTTAGTGGGATTCCCTTAATATATTTTGATTTGTCACATCTGACAACATTATTTTGGTGTTGGATTTTTTTTGGTTTTGGTTTTAAGGCAGATTAGTTATTTTTGGTTTGTATTTTTTTCAAGGCTGATCTTTGTTTTATTGGATATTTATTTGGACTCCAGAATATTTTTGTGTGTGTTTTGTGTGTCAAGTTACCACAGCACCATTAATATGTTGTTCTATTTAATCTGTAGGAGATTGTTTGGTGTTGTTGTCTCTTGTTAATTTCACATTGTATTTTAGAAATGTACCTGAATCCTCAACAACAAACTGTCCTTTTTCAATGAAAACACACATAGGCAAGTATAATTTTCCTTAAAAAAAATTTATTAAGGGCTCACAACTAAACAAAGAGGGAAGCAACACTAGAGAAACAGCTGAAATGGGTGAAGCCTTGGACCCCCAGGGCACACATCAACTATTTTGAAGCAAAATTGGTGGCCTGAAGAGTCCATATGTAAGGGAGTGCAGTCTGGTCCAGAAGTCCCAGAGATCCGGAAAGCAGCAGATGACATCTGTGTCCCCAGGCTGTGGTCATACAAGAGACTGCATCTTTTGTCAGACCAGACTGAACCCAGGCCCATCACTCTCTTGTCTTCCTTCCATGCTTCCTTCCATGCGGTGGCTCTGCTGGTGGAGTTGTGGCAGCAGGAGGAGGAGGAGGAGGATGGTCCAACTCACCCCCTTACTTAGGACTTTATAAAGAAGGTCCTCACATAGCTTGCGTTGACCCTCCTGCATGCCCTGCAGTTTTGTGGCAGCCATGCAGGCAAAGGCCTCTTCAGGAGTGGGTAAGGCTCGGAGAGACGCAGAAGCCTCCTGAATCAGCCTGAGTGCAGAATCCTGCATGTGAGTCGCCTTCCTCGCCCTTTTGTATGGAAGGCGGAGGGGAGGAACCTGCGATTCAGTCAGGCTGAGACTTGTCCCAGGCTTCTCCTGGCTGACACTTAGCCCAGCCTCCTCCTGGCTGCAACTTAGCCCCGCCTCCTCCTGGCTTCCACATTCCACAACCTCCTCCTGGCTGAGGTCTTCCTGTGTATGAAAAAGGGACATTGTTTTAGTATTTTTTTCATCAATCACACACAATTTTCACCTCATGACTGTTGCAAATTGAATGTTAACAAATATAACAGACTATCATTCTGAGCCCAGCATTTTTCATTCTTGTCCCAATTTTGGGTGCCCACTACTGTCTATTGATATGTCAAACACTTTTTTCAATCATCAATTAGTGATCAATAATAACATCTAGTAAACATCATTTATTTATTGACCAGAAATCTGTAGAACAATGCTATACCTGACTCCAGCTGGGCTCCTCCACTGCTTCCTGGCTGGAAGGACCAGGTTGGACATCGGAAGCCTCAGCTGGGGTGGAAGAAGTAGTGGAAGGAAGAGTGGAGAGGGATTCCCTGACTTCAGTGTGGTCTGACAGAAATCGCAGTCTCTCATAGTACCACAGCCTGGGGACATAAATGTCATCTGCTGCAGCTCTGGATCTCTAGGAATCCGTGACCTTCTTGCGCTCCCTAAGATAAGTGCTTCTCAGGCCACCAATTTTGGCTTTTAAATAAGGGATGGTTGCTGTGGGGACCACCGGCTTCACCAACTCCAGCAGTTTCTCCAGCGCTGCCTGCCTCTTTTGTTTATTGTTGTAATGGGGGTGTCTCACCTGCCACAGACAGGGCAGCTCCCTGTATTTGTCTATGAATAGGGTGAGGAAGTTGTGGTCATTGAAGCCATCCATTTTCTCTGCAAGACAAAACACGAGACAAACCCTAAGGTCAGGGCAAACTCTCCTAATCTTGTTACAATATAGGCTTCAATTTCAAAGCAGTATAGGCCCAAGTTTAGATCTTACCTTCGTTATCACGATCGGCGCCTCCGATACTCCTTCTTCCACTCACAGATCGTACGTAATACGCACGCGTGTTACGCTTTATACACACTGCGCATGCGTCTAACTCCGTCCGCCCCTGACGTACTTTCTAGTCTATTCCCCACCCCTTTTCATTCTGTGCAGTGGGGGAAGAGCACATGGCAGATACACAGCAGGTGCATGCTAATTATAGCAACGAGGAGGAGGAGGAGGAAAGCCCAGAGCCTGAAATGTCTAGATCCAGCAGGAGACGATTTAAGGCCTCAAATATGTCCTTTGGGGAGATGTTGGAGATGGTGGACATCCTGAAGAAGACCGACTATGATGGGAAGTATGAACCTTACCCCAACCCCAATGTCCGAAAGGCCAAGATCATGGCGAAAGTGGTCAGGAGTCTGCACCGGAATTTCGGGGTATGACGATCGAAAGATCAGCTCAGGAAACGGTGGTCAGACCTGAAATTACTAGAACATGAGCAGTACAGAAAGATCCGGAGAGTGCTGCAAAAAAGTAAGTAGTTGTCCTGTGTTCCTAATCTTTTTCTGTATATTACGTTCGTGCTGCTCCATGTGCTTTTCTTAAAAGTGTACATTTTAAAATGGCAACTTTCATGTTCATGGGCATATTATTCGTTCGTATCAAACATTTTGATTTCGGACTATAAAACACCATTGTTTTTGCCATATGCATTTGGCAACATTTTTGATACCCTACTTGTATGAAACTAATTTGGTTGTGTAGATGGGTTTGTTACTAGAATGAAATGCAAACTAGATTCTGTGTAAGGAGAGGACACTCAGCAGCTGTTTTCATATCTGGACTCTGGAGCACTAGTGTGGGACCCCAGAGCAAAATTTTTATTAGGGGGCCACACAGGTGCTCCAGTGTATACTATAGGGGGGTCTCCATCTGTGAAGCTTGTTTAAAACAGGTAAAAAGTATTGAAGCTTGACAAAGGACACTGAAAATGCTACATTTTGGAACTCGGCCAAAATAGACAATTGTACCCCACTTCCAAGCAATGTTTCCTATTTATAGTTCTGCCATCAAATATCTGTGTGCTAAGTATACCATTTTTATTTTACATAGAAGAGAAAAGACTCGGAGGACACCCTTCATCTGAGGAGAACAGAGACCCCCCCTCTGGAAGAAGGGGAAATACCCCAAACCCAAGAAGAGCAGGAGGAAGAAGATGTGGTGGAAATTGTCACCACAACAGGTGAGTGTCTGCGACCACAGGCTCAGGTAAGAGATGGATGCCGGCATATTTTTGATACCTGTTTTTGTTTGGTTTCTCTCTTTTTAGGTGATCGTGATGTTGTGGATCCAGATCTTTTCACATCAGAAAGTGCCCAGATCCTGATCTGGGAGATCATGGGGTGTAATTTAGAATTGGAAAACCTCAAGAAAAAAATCAATGATGTTATTCAAAAAACTAAAAACATCATTGATGTTTTGGGGCGATTTTAAAACCCCTCCAAAACACTTTGTTTTTTTGTGTGCTACAATCTTAAAAATGTTTGAGCTATTTTCAGAAAAGCCAAATTTGGAGGATGCACACAGTGTGCCAACAAGTGCTATCTGCCATCACGGGAGATCAATGGATGCGTTTTGGGGGTGCAACCCCTTCCTCAATAATAAAGTAGCTGAGAGAAGGGGTTTCTCCCCCAAAACACGTCCCTTGATCCCCCGTGATGGCAGCTAGCACATGTTGACATTGGCAAAATTGTGTACATCTTGCAAATTTGGCTTTTCCTGGGGTGACTTCACCTGATCTGAACGCAATATCAAACACAGTTCCTAAATACTCATGTATGATATTGCCTTCAAGTTCTATCAAATGTGAACTTTGTAAGTTCAAGATTTGTGTCTTTCTTGTTGGTTTTACACATGCCTGTTTTATCTTAAATGGATATTTCTATTTTTGATAATGCCACCCCAAAAAAGGTTATACAACAAACATGTTGGTTTGTTTTAAAAACCTTTTCGAAATGCACATGTGATAGTGCAGGTATTAAAAAGATTGTGAATCAAGAATGTGTGGATTATTGTCTCAACGCTACAACACTTTTGTTGTGATGTAATTGCTGCTTTCTGTGAAAATGGGGGTTATTTCCTAAGGGCAAATCCTCTTTGCACTACAAGTGCAGTTTCAGTGCAGTTTCAAGTGCACTTGTAGTGCAAAGTGTCTTTGCCTTTAAGAAATAACAGCCAACAGTGCTTTGGATAAGGTTACACAATCACGCCATTTTCAGGACTACCCACATTTCAGTCAGGGTCAGCTAAAACAAACACAAGCAGTAAATGTCACCAAATATTAGCTTTTTTTTGTTTTATTTGATAAAGGCTTCACAAATTGTCTGGCATATTGATGCCCCCCCTACCCACAAAGAACTCAAGGTATCTTAACCGGACATCACGGGCACTCAGGGAGGGCAAGCCAGGACGGCCACTTTCAAGCGCCGTCAGGGTTGTTTCATTTAGAATTCTGGCCTCAGGCCCAACTGAGCCAGCATAGTTGGCAGAATGTTGGCATAAAAAGTTATGTAGAACACAGCACGCCAGGATTATATGATTAAGTTTATACTCCGCCATATGGATGGGTGTCAAAAATAGGCGGAACCGGCTGGCCATGATTCCAAATGTGTTCTCCACCACTCTTCTGGCTCTGGCCAGCCGGTAATTAAAAACCCCCTGTCTGGGGTGAGGGTCCTCATCGGGAATGGCCGCATAAGATGGTCCCCCAGCGCAAAGGCTTCATCCGCAACGAAGACGAATGGAAGTCCTTCCACATTGTCTTCTGGAGGTGGCAAGTCCAAGCTGCCATTCTGGAGACACCTGTAAAACTCCGTCTGGGCGATGACTCCACCATCGGACATCCGGCCATTCTTCCCCACGTCCACATACAGGAACTCGTAATTAGCCGACACCACCGCCAACATCACAAT
This sequence comes from Aquarana catesbeiana, assembly GCF_042186555.1. NCBI lineage: Eukaryota > Metazoa > Chordata > Amphibia > Anura > Ranidae > Aquarana > Aquarana catesbeiana. The sequence continues at coordinate 518,396,203 of NC_133328.1, forward strand.
ACTATTGAACCCCTTGTAATTATAATAGTATGACCCCGAGTTGGGGGGGTGGGAAGATGTGGACGTGTTTCCCATCAATTGCCCCTCCGCAGTTAGGAAAGTCCCACCGCTGGGCAAAGTGGGAGGCCACAGTCTGCCATTCCTGTGGCGTTGAAGGAAACTGTTGAGGAAAACAAAAAAAATTACTATTTTTGCACATAAACATGGCAAGCAGATTAGACACAAACATTCTTGGCCAACATCCAGATAAAACATTTATTAAGGGGAATTTTACAACACCAAAGTATAAGGTACACCTATCATATTCCCCCTCCCCCCTCTCATGGGCCATTTCTAACATTATAGGGGGGGATCTTGGACAGGTAACCCTATTCACTTCATTGAGAGATGAATGCCTAAATACAGGGTATTACTTGGAACAGCCCCTCCTTAGTTACACTATTGGCAGCCCACTGGACAGGTAAGAAGTGTCATAATACAAAGATATAAATACACACTGTACACATTTGAGCACATTTGGACATTCTGCTATTACCTATCAAGATAATAATAGTATACAAAAACTTTAAACAGTATCATTTGAAAGTATACAGGCAGGCCCTTGCACTACATGCTTTGGGGAATTCATCCATACATCTGAGCACAAAAGAGATGGGTATAGTGTGTATGGGTTTGGCAAAGTCAGCAGATAGATGATTGAGGATAGATAGAGAATTGGTATCAGCTGACTTAGCAGTTGGGGGGAGGGAGGGTTAATAAAAATGATTTGGGGACACTACAAAAAAAAGCATCTGGCACTCTGCCTGAATTTAAAGCACAAATCACATTTCAGAACATTTTAGGGGGTGTTTGGGGTACAGCACTACTATGGAGCTGATAAAATACATTGTTAAGTGACTACATGAGGTGAATATAGGGCAGGAGAGCATGCTGGGGAGTTAAGTGAAGGCAAATATGTATGAAGGAGCAAAAAAAATAATTACATAAAAATCCAGCATGCATGAGAACTGCTTTTCTAATGTGATTTGTTTAATGTGTCTATTTTTTCGTGTCTTACCCTTGTAGATTGTAAGCTCTTTTGAGCAGGGCCCTTCTAAATATATTGTGAAATGTTAGAACATCATTTCCATGGCTTTTTTACCCAAGTACATTAATGTACCAAATGTTTATGTTAATGTTGAAATAAAAAGTTGATTGTTTTTTGCTTTAAGTTTGATTTTAGCAGACTCGAAATACATATTTTTTAAGTGCAAACAATTCATACCCCTTCAAATCTGTATTAAAGACAACCACCAGCCAGGGTTGTTGAGAAGAGGCCCTTGTCCTCATCAAAGCACCCACCCCCATGCTTGCTCATCCTCTCTCTTTCCTGACCTCCAGGTTGCATGCTCAGATAAGGGTCTGGTATGGATTTTGGGGGGACCCCATGCCATTTAAAAAAAATGGCATGGGGGGTCCCCTCCGAATCCATACTAGACCTGAAGGGCCTGGTATGGACCTGGGAGGGACACCACACCAATTTTTTTTTTACTGCAATTTTTGTTTTTTTGAAAATTCAGCTGTTATCACCGAATCCCGTTAACAGCTGATCACTCATCGGTTGTTAAGGATGCGGCATCCAGTTTCTCGGCCCCTTGCTTAGCAACCAGCTATAAACTGTGAAAAGAAAAAGCGCAAAGTATTACCCATTTACTATATTTGAGATTTAATATCTCTCAGATATGATCTGGGTTAAATGAGAGTTCTTTGACCATGAGTGAAAGCTTTAACACAATAACAAAAATGTATTGGTAAAGTAAAGTAGGCCTAGACTAATACACACAATCTGTCTATTTGTACAGGGAAAGGGTAAAAATCATGGATTACATGAAGGAATACAGAGTATATTCCTTAAAGCATAGATCTACAAACAGTAGGACATAAAAGACTCATGACCAACATATTTAGCTACAAGTACAAGGGAGATTTCCCATATTTACTATTCCCATAGAGGTTCCATTCATGTGACTGCTCTGCCATAGAGTGCATGTTTCCCTCCCATCTAGCCTGTGTATAGTCTGTGTATATTATTACAGGCTGATGCCTCATTGGTTGGCATAACGTGGCTCTGATTGATGGACTTCCTTATTCCTGGTTAAGGACTGGCAACATCTCCAATCCCTATACTTTGCATAAGTCAGCCCCCTTTAATGCAAATCCTTGTCCCAAACTCTTTTGAGCAGGAAACTTAACCTTGTAAGTAGATTACATTTTCAGGGAAATTGAGTATACATGGCGGACTGGCCATGGCCCCTCATTGCATATTCAAACATGGGATCCTTTGAAGTGAGTATGTGTAGAACAATGAGGTTTGGGTCCCACTGTTTGTATACACAAGCTTGGGCAATGAATTCTCTAACAGACACTTCTGTGAAGCTATGTTGCACGCCCTCCATAGATACAAGCTAAATGAAATATATTCAGGGCAGGAGGCGGAGCCTAGCAGAGCAGACATGCATTGTTAGAGCTCCACACCGCTGAGGAGAAAAGAGAAGGACAAAGCGGAGCCTGCAGGCTCAAAAGGTATCCATTTGAACCTTTTTGCCCCAGGGAACAAACTGTGAAAGTTTGGGCAGGAAATATGGTACTGGGAGGAAACCGTGGCAGAAATAAAAATCACCTCACAAAGAGCTCACAGGCACTCACTGCAGCTGAAGCAGCTCCAGTCACCTCACAAGATACAGCATCAGGGCGCTCTCACAGACAGAAAATGTCACAGCAAGACTCTCCATTTGAGTCAGATACAGAACAAATCCTCTCACAAACTTCTCCACAAGCCTCCTCAGTATCCCCAGTAATATTATTACAATTTGAAAAGATGCTTCATAAGGCTTTAAAACAAACCTCAGACCAAATAACAAAAAGCCTAACCAAAGAAATAAGATAGCTGGGAAACCGCACCGCAGCCTTAGAAATAAAAATGGATGAAATTGAAATTACAACCCAAGAAAATATAACAGAATTGGAACAATTAAAAAAAGAGAATTTAATACTTCAAACTAAGCTCGAAGATTACGAAAATAGAGCCAGACATTCTAATCTGCGCATAAGGGGAATACCTGAAACTGTGACAGACCTGCAATCTACTATTACTGCTCTATTACAAGAACTAAAGCCAGATATCCCTATTGAACGTTTAGAACTGGACAGAGTACACAGAGCCCTCACAGCCAAAAAGAAAGATGGACCCCCACGTGATATAATCACAAAATTTCATTATTACAGAACGAAAGAACAAATACTAATTGCTGCAAGAGAAAAAAAGGAACTTAATTTTCAAGGACACAATTATCACATTTTTGCTGACCTATCCCAACTTACTATTACTAAAAGACGATCCATGAAACCCCAACTAATGGAACTGCAACGCCACAACATTATGTATCAATGGGGCTTCCCCTTTTCAGTCAGATTTAACTACCAAGGTACAATTTACAGAAGCAGATCAGCAGATGAACTACAACAAACCCTTTTAAAATTAAATCTGACAGAACCCACAAGCAGCAACACTCCCACACTCAGAAGAATGGCGTCATCTTCACCTTCAGGCAGCACCCAGAAAAATTCAGAACAAAATGGGAATCATCATTCTCACAAAAGAGGCCGTTATGCCACATCATCCATGGACCAAGAAGATTCAATGGACTGACATCCTAATTCCTGATATCTCTTCATTTATTATACTAAGAGATGGTTCTCTATAAAAAACCTATATTTATAACTGAATGTAACTGCATTCTGATAGTCACACACTGTGTGGGATCATGTTACATTCCAGTTATATTTCTTATTACTTCTGATTCATATAGCCTTAGAATATATAAGTGAAATAAGGAAATTCTTGTTCAGTTATATATTATCAGGTAATAACAATAGATTTATTACTTTTTAGGACAAATATGTTCAATAATCCAGAAGTAATGGAAGCTTTTTCTTTCTTTTCTTAAAACAAATATATTATTACCTAACTAGTTCCTAGAATTATGTTTTTGTTTATTCTAATCTGAAGCAATACAACCTCAATTTTATGAGTTAACATATCTAAACAGTTGCATATGAATAAAATATGTAATTGTTTACTCTAAAAGGGTTAAAATCCCAAAATAATTCAAACTATCTTCATCAATACCAAAGTTATTAACAGTACCTTTCTAACTGAATTATTTAGCCTAGGGCAAGACTAACCATATACAACCACCCTGGAATAAATAATTTCAACAAAAACTATATTCTGCACTCCAATTAATGAAACATCATTTTGATGTCTTTTGACATAGCACTTCTCTCCTGTAAGCGGAAGATCCGTGTACCCCCATTAGCCCTCCTCATTCTCCCAACCATATTATGTGGGAGTGTGACGAAGGCACTTATTCCCCTGAGAGAGATATTTATTCTCTTTCACGGGTAAATTGTGATTACTTGCAAAAAAATAATTTATACAATGTATCATCAAATCTCATATGTTTTTTGTTTACTCATTACTCCAGAATTCACTGGTTTCTTTTCTATCTATTCATCTCTTCAGTCCACACAGGTTGATCTGCGCAGTCAGCTCTGCATAACAAAAAGTAAGTCAAAACTATTTGATCTATTGCCATGGCACCACTGAATATACTTTCCCTGAATGTTCAGGGAATAAATGTCCCTCAAAAAAGGACCAAAGCCTTCCGTACTTTCCGTAACAAGAAGGCTCACATAGTATGCCTCCAAGAAACACACTTCACCAAAAATTCTACTCCAAAATATATTTCTCCTTTTTATCAACAAATTTACACGGCTTCTGCCTGTACCAAGCAAAGGGGAACTCTAATTGCATTTCACCGATCCACACCATTCACCTTATTATCAGAAATTAAAGACCCAGAAGGTAGATACCTGATACTCATGGGTTATATAATGGATACAGCAATCACGGTGATTTCCTACTACGCTCCTAACAAACAACCTACACCATTCCTCTCACATATATTACAAGTGATTAATACACACAAAATAGGAACAGTGATAATGTGTGGGGATTCGAACCAGGTCCTCCTCCCATTTCTAGATAAATCACCTTTTACACCATCCAAAATAACCTCTAGATTACCTTTTTCTCAACTTCTTTCCAAATACAATCTGGTAGTTTCATGGAGAGAAAGTAACCCAATGAAAAAGAAATTCACTTATTTCTCGCACCCTCATCAAACCTTCACCAGAATAGATCATATTTTTCTAACAATAGGAATGATACCAGAAATTATTGCATCAGATATAATTCGGATTCCGTGGTCTGACCATAATGCAGTATACACTACTATAACCTCAGCCATACCAAAAGCGCATGACCCAACGTGGTACTTACCGGACATAATGCTCAAACACCCACTACATCAGATGGCCATTGAACAAGCTTTAAAGGAATACATATCAATTAATAATACAACAGACATCTCCCCAATAACACTGTGGGAAGCTCATAAGCCTGTCTTGCGTGGTACAATACAAAGACAAATGGCACTATTTAAACGGGAACGCAAAAATCTAGCAAAAAAACTAGAACTCAATTTTAATGCAGCCTACATATCATTTCAAGATAATCCATCTCAGAGTACAAAATCTCATCTGGAAAAATCTAGATTGGAATACGATCTATTTGTCACTGAGTCAGTTGATAAATCCCTCAAACACTCCAAACACAATTTCTACATGAATACAAACAAACCAGGTATATATTTGGCTCGGGCATTAAATTCAACTAACAAATCTTTCAAACCAATACGTTTGAAATTATCAAAAAATGTTTACACTTGTAATCCAGTTAAAATAGTCCATAAATTTCACTCACATCTCGCAACTTTATACAAGACAAACAATGAATTTAATCCTACAGAAGCTGAATCCTTCTTCTCAAAAATAACCTTACCTGAGTTATCTCAGAATCAAAAAAGCAGTTTGGATGAGCCTATAACTATAGATGAAGTTGCTAACGCCATAAAAGACCTAAAACTTAAGAAAAGACCAGGCCCAGACGGCTACTCGGCTTTATACTATAAAACATTCTCAGAAATACTCTCTCCCATTCTCACTGAAACTTTTAACAAACTTCTAGATGGACATTCTTTTCGGCAAGAAACACTAATGGCAATTGTTTGTATGATCCCAAAACCCCTTTCTGATGATACTTCCTGTGTGAATTATCGGCCTATCTCTCTGTTAAACCTCGATATTAAATTATTAGCAAAAATAATAGCAAAACGCCTCAATAGCATTATAGGAAAATTAATACATAGAGATCAAGTAGGCTTCATGCCAAATAGACAGGCAGGCGATAATATACGCAGGGCAGTGTTATTGGCACATATTGCTAAAAAACGGAAAATCCCTTTATGTTTTCTATCTCTTGATATTAAGAGGGCATTTGACACAGTATCCTGGCAATATATGCAATATTCATTACAAAAATGGGGTTTTGGACCCCACTTTTTAACATGGATCAAAGCATTATATAATAAACCCAAAGCCTATATAAAATATGCTGGATACAAATCTGAAGCCTTTAATATCGAAAGAGGTACCCGACAGGGTTGCCCATTATCTCCCTTATTATTTGCCCTTATACTCGAACCCATGGCCCAATACATCAGAACAAACCAAACTATAACTGGCATTGAAGTAGGAGGTATTACACACAAATTATGTATATTTGCAGACGATATATTACTTTTTCTATCATCACCACAGGTCTCTGGTCCTAACTTAATACCAGCTCTTGATGGATTTGCAGCCCTATCCGGCCTTATGATTAATCCTAAGAAATGCCTAGTGCTTAATATTTCACTCACAAACATGGAATTGATCCCGGCTAGGGCTGCACTCCCATTCACATGGGCAGAAAAATCAATCCCATATCTTGGAATTTATTTAACAGCATCTCATTCTGACTTATTCTCAACCAATTATCCTCCTGTATTAAGACAGATCACAAATCTAATAAAACAATGGTCGCAACTTCCTTTATCCTGGATAGGGAAGATTAATGCAATCAAAATGACTATTCTACCCAAATTGCTTTATCTATTCAGAGTCCTCCCTATTCCAATTCCTTCCTATTTTTTGAGAATAGTACAAAAAAGAGCAACTTCGTTTATATGGGGCTCTTCTAAACCACGTATACCTATACACACACTACATCTTCCCAAAAATAAAGGAGGCCTTGGATACCCTAATTTTACTAACTACTACAGAGCAGCACATTTGGCCAGTCTGTCCAAATACCATGCAAAACAGGAAATCCCATTATGGGTATTTATAGAGGCTTCAGAAAATGACCCTCTATTAATATCAAATTTATTATGGCTTGATCCTAAAGACCGCTTTAAAATTCATAATCCCATAACTAAACACTTCTTATCTCTCTGGGATAAACTAAAAACCAAATATCAGTTACAATCTCCACACAATCCTCTCCTTTCTTTTATCAGAAATCCGGCCTTTTATCCGGCATGGATCTACCCAAATTCTTTTAAAGCTTGGACAACATCAGGCATTCAGACACTAAATGACTTCATAGCATCTAAATCATTCCTTTCATTCCCATCGCTTAGAGAAAAATATGATCTACCAAACTCTGAGATATTTAGATATCTCCAAATCAAAAATTTCTATACACCATTCCTAAAGGGGATACACCATTATCCCAATTATCCATTTTTGAATCAATCTGTACAAAAGATCCATTTGCTAAAGGTACAATTTCATCACTTTATAATCAATTATATGGAGTAGCAAATCTTAATAGACCCTCTTACGTTCAGAGGTGGGAGGAGGACCTGGGACGAACTTTAGAAGACACGGACTGGTCTAACATATGGCTCACATCTAAGTCATCTTCACCCAACATCTTAGCACTGGAGACAAATTATAAAGTCCTAACTCGCTGGTACCTTGTACCCGCTAGAGTGGCAAAATATTCACCTAATACCTCAACTCTTTGTTTTCGAGGATGCCCAGAAATAGGCACATATTTACACATATGGTGGACGTGCCCAGTAATCCAAACCTTCTGGAAGGAAGTCTTTGTGATTGCATCTAAAATATTTAAAAAAATAATACAACCAGATCCATATTTAACTTTACTTAATCTAAAACCGGAATGGTTAACACTCTCTCAATTCAAATTTATGATCCAACTAATAACGGCTGCAAAACAAACAGTGGCCAAGGCATGGAAATCTCCTACATTGGTACTAGCAGAAACAATTCACAGAATGAATAATACAATGTCCCATGCTAAGATGGTAGCCATCGATCAAAATCAAATTCCAAAATTTGAAAAACTTTGGCATCCTTGGATAAAACAACAGTTCCTGTCAAACTTCAATGACTCTGTCCTGTTGCCATGGTAACAGATTAAATGACTTACAGAGACACCCATTCTAAGGCTTCAAAGAGAACTAAAAAGAATAATAAACTGACGAGCGGGACAACCTTGTGGACCATACCTCTACCTTTCAACCCTTTTTCTTCTTTCTCTTTCCTTTTCTCCACCTTACGATTAAAGCTCATTATCAGAATTTATTTGACCTATATACACTCTACTTGTAAACAATATGTATAGTAGGTATAAATCATTTAAATACCTACAAAAGTAACTAAGGAAATTATATATATCTTTAATTTAGGTTTACGTGAATCCAATGTTTAATATTTGAAATTTCATGATATTTACCTATATAAAACCTACTGTAAAACAATGAGCTTACTTTATAGATCCTTGTAAACTTACTTTATGTATCTTTATAACATTGTATACTTCTTTTGACAAGGAAATATATTCATAATTACAATGTTTTACAGCTATTAATGGAGATTTCACATAAACTCATAAGGCAACAGATGGCCCCTTATGGCCAGTTGAGAATATGAGACTCGACCACACCTAAAATAATGGTTTATGTGTAATCTCCTTTAATATTTGGAACTTTTGGCTTTGCCTTCTGAAACAAACAAAAAAAACTCTTTGAGGGAAAAAAAACTTTTAAACGCTCTATCTCTACAGTCCACATTTCTGAATCCCAGTATTGGTAGTCATCACTTGTTATGGATGTAATAAGTCCATAATAAAAATCATAAGAGACAGAACACCAAAAAAAACCACAACGAAAAAAATATGAGGAGCCTTGTTCTCAACTAGGGATGAGCCGAACACCCCCCTGTTCGGTTCGCACCAGAACATGCGAACAGGAAAAAAGTTCGTTCGAACATGCGAACACCGTTAAAGTCTATGGGACACGAACATGAATAATCAAAAGTGCTAATTTTCAAGGCTTATATGCAAGTTATTGTCATAAAAAGTGTTTGGGGACCTGGGTCCTGCCCCAGGGGACATGGATCAATGCAAAAAAAAGTTTTAAAAACTGCCGTTTTTTCAGGAGCAGTGATTTTAATAATGCTTAAAGTCAAACAATAAAAGTGTAATATCCCTTTAAATTTCGTACCTGGGGGGTGTCTATAGTGTGCCTGTAAAGGGGCGCATGTTTCCTGTGTTTAGAACAGTCTGACAGTAAAATGACATTTTGAAGGAAAAAACTCATTTAAAACTACCCGCGGCTATTGCATTGCCGACAATACACATAGAAGTTCATTGATAAAAACGGCATGGGAATTCCCCAAAGGGGAACCCCGAACCAAAATTAAAAAAAAAAATGACATGGGGGTCCCCCTAAATTCCATACCAGGCCCTTCAGGTCTGGTATGGATATTAAGGGGAACCCCGGCCAAAATTTAAAAAAAAAAATGACGTGGGGTTCCCCCTAAATTCCATACCAGACCCTTCAGGTCTGGTATGGATTTTAAGGGGAACCCCGCGCCAAAAAAAAAAAAAAAAACGGCGTGGGGTCCCCCCAAAAATCCATACCAGACCCTTATCCGAGCACGCAACCTGGCAGGCCGCAGGAAAAGAGGGGGGGACGAGAGTGCGGCCCCCCTCCCTCCTGAACCGTACCAGGCCACATGCCCTCAACATTGGGAGGGTGCTTTGGGGTAGCCCCCCAAAACACCTTGTCCCCATGTTGATGAGGACAAGGGCCTCATCCCCACAACCCTGGCCGGTGGTTGTGGGGGTCTGCGGGCGGGGGGCTTATCGGAATCTGGAAGCCCCCTTTAACAAGGTGACCCCCAGATCCTGGCCCCCCCCTGTGTGAAATGGTAAGGGGGTACATAAGTACCCCTACCATTTCACGAAAAAAGTGTCAAAAATGTTAAAAATGACAAGAGACAGTTTTTGACAATTCCTTTATTTAAATGCTTCTTCTTTCTTCTATCTTGCTTCATCTTCTGGTTCTTCTGGCTCTTCTGGTTCTTCTGGTTCTTCCTCCGGCGTTCTCGTCCAGCATCTCCTCCGCGGCGTCTTCTGTCTTCTTCTCCTCGGGCCGCTCCGCACCCATGGCATGGGGGGGAGGCTCCCGCTCTTCTCTTCTTCTCTTCTTCTTTTCTTCTTTTCTTCTTTTCTTCTCTTCTTCTCTTCTTCTTCATTTTCTTCTCCGGGCCGCTCCGCAATCCATGCTGGCATGGAGGGAGGCTCCCGCTGTGTGACGGCGCTCCTCGTCTGACAGTTCTTAAATAACGGGGGGGCGGGGCCACCCGGTGACCCCGCCCCCCTCTGACGCACGGTGACTTGACGGGACTTCCCTGTGACGTCACGGGGAATGCCACAGGGAAGTCCCGTCAAGTCACCGTGCGTCAGAGGGGGGCGGGGTCACCGGGTGGCCCCGCCCCCCCGTTATTTAAGAACTGTCAGACGAGGAGCGCCGTCACACAGCGGGAGCCTCCCTCCATGTCAGCATGGATTGCGGAGCGGCCCGGAGAAGAAAATGAAGAAGAAGAGAAGAAGAGAAGAAGAGAAGAAGAGAAGAAAAGAAGAAAGGAAGAAAAGAAGAAGAGAAGAAGAGAAGAGCGGGAGCCTCCCCCCCATGCCATGGGTGCGGAGCGGCCCGAGGAGAAGAAGACAGAAGACGCCGCGGAGGAGATGCTGGACGAGAACGCCGGAGGAAGAACCAGAAGAACCAGAAGAGCCAGAAGAACCAGAAGATGAAGCAAGATAGAAGAAAGAAGAAGCATTTAAATAAAGGAATTGTCAAAAACTGTCTCTTGTCATTTTTAACATTTTTGACACTTTTTTCGTGAAATGGTAGGGGTACTTATGTACCCCCTTACCATTTCACACAGGGGGGGGGCCGGCATCTGGGGGTCACCTTGTTAAAGGGGGCTTCCAGATTCCGATAAGCCCCCCGCCCGCAGACCCCCACAACCACCGGCCAGGGTTGTGGGGATGAGGCCCTTGTCCTCATCAACATGGGGACAAGGTGTTTTGGGGGGCTACCCCAAAGCACCCTCCCAATGTTGAGGGCATGTGGCCTGGTACGGTTCAGGAGGGAGGGGGGCCGCACTCTTGTCCCCCCCTCTTTTCCTGCGGCCTGCCAGGTTGCGTGCTCGGATAAGGGTCTGGTATGGATTTTTGGGGGGACCCCACGCCGTTTTTTTTTTTTTTTTTGGCGCGGGGTTCCCCTTAAAATCCATACCAGACCTGAAGGGTCTGGTATGGAATTTAGGGGGAACCCCACGCCAAAAAAAAAAAAAAAAAACGGCGTGGGGTCCCCCCAAAAATCCATACCAGACCCTTATCCGAGCACGCAACCTGGCAGGCCGCAGGAAAAGAGGGGGGGACAAGAGTGCGGCCCCCCTCCCTCCTGAACCGTACCAGGCCACATGCCCTCAACATTGGGAGGGTGCTTTGGGGTAGCCCCCCTAAACACCTTGTCCCCATGTTGATGGGGACAAGGGCCTCATCAATGTACATAACGGGTGACCCTGCCCCCCTCTGACATCACGGGGAATGCCACAGGGAAGTCCCCGTTAAGTCCCCGTGCGTCAGAGGGGGTGGGGTCACCGGGTGGCCCCACCCTCCGTTATTTAAGAACCGTCAGAAGACGAGAAGCATCACATAGCGGGAGCCTCCCATCATGGTGGATGCGGAGCGGCCTGAGAAGAAGAAGGGAAGAAGACGCCGCAGAGGAAGATGCCGGATGAGAACACCGGAGGAAGAACCAGGAGAACCAGAAAAACCAGAAGAAGAAGAAGATGGAGGAAGAAACCGAAGAAGATAGAGGATAGAAGAAAGAAAAAGCATTTAAATAAAGGAATTGTCAAAAACTGTCTCTTGTCATTTTTAAAAAATTTTTGTGAAATGGTAGGGGTACCTTACCATTTCATACAGAGGGGAGGGCCAGGATCTGGGGGTCCCCTTGTTAAAGGGGGCTTCCAGATTCCGATAAGCCCCCCGCCCGAAGACCCCCAGAACAACCAGGCAAGGGTTGTGGGGATGAGGCCCTTGTCCCCATCAACATGGGGACAAGGTGTTTTGGGGGGCTGCCCCAAATCTCCCTCCCAATGTTGAGGGCATGTGGCCTGGTACGGTTCAGGAGGGGGGGCGCTTTCTCGTCCCCCCTCTTTTACTGTGGCCTGCCAGGTTGTGTGCTCGGATAAGGGTCTGGTATGGATTTTTGGGGGACCCCACGCCATTTTTTTAATAATTTTGGCGTGGGGTTCCCCTTAAAATCCATACCAGACCTGAAGGGTCTGGTATAGATTTTGAGGGGGACCCCACGCCATTTTTAAAAAAAATTTTGGCTGGGGTTCCCCTTAATATCCATACCAGACCTGAAGGGCCTGGTATGGAATTTAGGGGGACCCCCACACCATTTTTTTTTAAATTTTGGTTCGGGGTTCCCCTGTGGGGAATTCCCATGCCGTTTTTATCAATGAACTTTTATGTGTATTGTCGGACAGGCAATTCATTAATAGCCGCGTGTAGTTTTAAATGACTTTTTTTCCTTTGAAATGTCATTTTGCTGTCAGACTGTTCTAAACACGGGAAACATGCGCCCCTTTACAGGCATACTATAGACACCCCCCAGGTGGTACGAAATTTAAAGGAATATTACACTTTTATTGTTTTACTTTAAGCATGAGTAAAATCACTGCTCCCGAAAAAACGGCCATTTTTAAAACTTTTTTTTGCATTGATCCATGTCCCCTGGGGCAGGACCCAGGTCCCCAAACACTTTTTATGACAATAACTTGCATATAATCCTTTAAAATTAGCACTTTTGATTATTCATGTTCGTGTCCCATAGACTTTAACCGTGTTGGCGTGTTCAAACAAATTTTTTGCCTGTTCGCATGTTCTGGTGTGAACGGAACAGGGGGGTGTTCGGCTCATCCCTAGTCTTAGTGCAGATCAGGCAGTGTTAACTAAGCAGACACAAATAACTTGATTTCAGAATTTGGATAAGTGTGATGTCACCAGTTACTTGTGGCTTCAGGAACAATCAAACTAAGTTACTCTTAAAAACAGTTGTACTATACTCCCTGCTATTTGCCAATCATGAGTCTCACCAGTCCCAGTATATCTATATGATATTCAAGCAATGCTCTTTGAACTTAGTTATTGCACAAAAAAGAAAACTGACCAACAAAAAAAATGACTATGTGTATTGCTGCTGTCTGTTGGTGTGTGTATTGCTGCTGTCTGTTGGTGTGTGTATTGCTGCTGTCTGTTGGTGTTTGCTGGGTTGCATTTTGGGGACTTTTCCTTTTAGTTTTTAACTTGCCTTTTGCTGTCACTTTTTAAATAGCTTTTTTTTTTCTGTTTCATCAGTCTATCAATTAAGGGGTGTGGTTAATTGCTCCCAGGTGCCTATTTAACTTGTTGTAGGACTCAGTTGAGCGTGCTCAGTTTGAAGCTGTGGAGCTTGATGTAAGTGGAGCTGGATTAAGTGGGAGTTAAAAACAAGAGTTTAAAACAGGAGGTTATAACAGGGGTCATAGTACCTGTGTAGTGTGAGTATCTGAGTGTTGTCTGAGTAGTGTGTGTGGATCGTTAGTACTTGTGTAATGTGTACCTGTGTATTGTCTTGTCGTGTACCTGTGTATTGTCTTGAGTATTAGTGCCAGGAAGCTAGTTGTTAGGTAATTTGGACAGGGTAAAATCCCCAAATCCTCACTAAATTTAATAGGTACGATGCCCGGCGGGTGTGGAGAGGCAACTCTTTGTACATCTTGCCGCATGTATGCGTTCCTTGATCATCCGATCGAGGGCGAATACTGCTGTGCAAAATGTAAGCACATTGTTTCCCTGGAAGCCCAGGTTCTGAATCTGGGGAAGCAACTGTCAGCACTGAGAAGTCCCTCCATACTTAAGGTGAGCCAGGAACGTACACGGCATGTCCCGGCAGGGGCCAGCACAGAGGCGGGTGGAGACAAAGAGGTACCGGCACTAGCAAAGAGTAGATGGGTGACAGTCAGGAGGGGTAGAGGGGGAAGTGCCAGGGAGGCCGATCCAGGACTGGAGCATCCCAATAAGTACGCTCCATTGAGTGACATTGGTGTAACCAGTCAGGGACCAGCACTGCTGGAGATGAGGGACTCTCCTAGCTGCCAGGGGAAGAACTCCTCCAGTGAGAGTGGGGGGGCAGCAAAGGGAAAGGTAAGACAGATTCTGGTGGTAGGGGACACAATTCTTAGAAGGACAGAGAGGGCAATCTGTAACCAAGACCTGAAGCGCCGAACAGTATGTTGTCTACCGGGCGCTCGGGTTCGGCACATCACGGATCTTGTGGACAGATTACTGGGAGGGGCTGGGGAAGACCCGGCTGTCATGGTGCACGTTGGCACCAATGACAAAGTCAGAGGCAGATGGAGTGTCCTAAAGAACGATTTTAGGGACTTAGGAGCTAAATTGAGGAAAAGGACCTCCAAGGTAGTGTTCTCAGGAATACTACCGGTACATCGAGCCACACCAGAGAGGCAGAGGGAGATTAGGGAAGTAAACAAGTGGCTGAAGAGCTGGTGTAGTAAGGAGGGGTTTGGGTTCCTGGAGGACTGGGCCGACTTCTCAGTCGGTAACCGGTACTATAGAAGGGACGGACTGCACCTAAATGAGGAGGGTGCAGATCTGCTGGGAATGAAGATGGCCAAAAAGTTAGAGGGGTTTTTAAACTAGGCGATGGGGAGGAGGGTCCAGAGACAGTGATAGCCAGCGTGGAAGATACTCCAGAGGGTAGTATTGGGGGCATTAGTGGTAGGTTAACCAAAGCACAAAAACGCAAGGTGAGTATAGTAGCAAGTCCAAGTTGCAATCTTGAAACACCCAATACGAGGACAATATGCGACCGGTCTAAACTATGTGGCATGTTCACCAATGCCAGGAGCCTGGCGGACAAGATGGGTGAACTAGAGATACTGTTGTACAAGGAGGATTTGGATTTTGTGGGAATTTCAGAGACCTGGTTCAACAGCTCTCATGATTGGCTGGCAAACATTCAAGGGTATACCCTATACCGCAAGGATAGAGAGGGTAAAAAAGGGGGAGGGGTATGCCTATATATCAAGAATAATGTACAAGTGAATGTGAGAGATGACATCACTGAGGGGACTAGGGAGGAGGTGGAATCTTTATGGGTAGAGCTCCAAAGGGATGAAGCTAAGGGGAAAATAATACTGGGAGTATGCTATAGGCCCCCTAACCTGAGGGAGGAAGTGGAGACGGATCTCCTATCACAAATTGGATTAGCAGCAAGGATGGGAAGTGTTATCATAATGGGGGATTTTAATTATCCAGACATAGACTGGGCGGAGGGAACCGCGCATTCATTTAAGGCTCGCCAGTTCCTTAATGTCTTGCAGGACAATTTTATGGGTCAGATGGTAGACGCACCAACTAGAAATAAAACATTACTAGATCTACTGATTACCAACAATACAGACCTTATAACAGATGTGGAAATACGGGGCAATTTAGGTAACAGCGATCACAGGTCAATTAGTTTCAGTATAAATCACACAAATAGGAGACATGAAGGGAACACAAAGACACTGAATTTCAAAAGAGCCAACTTCCCTAAACTACAAACCTGGCTAAAAGGCATAAATTGGGATAAAATATTAGGAACAAAGAATACAGAGGAGAGATGGGTTTGCTTTAAGAGCATATTAAATAAGGGCATTAGCCAATGTATCCCATTGGGTAATAAATTTAAAAGAGCGAACAAACGTCCTGGATGGCTTAACTCCAATGTAAAAATGCATATAAAAGCAAAGGAGAAGGCCTTCAAAAAATACAAGGTTGAGGGATCATCCACAGCATTCAGAATTTATAAAGAATGCAATAAGAAATGTAAGGGTGCAATTAGGATGGCTAAGATAGAACATGAAAGACACATAGCGGAGGAGAGCAAAAAAAATCCCAAGAAATTCTTTAAGTATGTAAACAGTAAAAAAGGGAGGACAGACCATATTGGCCCCATAAAGAATGAGGAAGGACATCTGGTTACAAAGGATGGGGAGATGGCAGAGGTATTGAATTTATTCTTCTCCTCAGTCTTCACGAGTGAATCGGGGGGCTTCAGTAACCAAAACTGCAGTGTTTATCCTCATGACACAACACAGGAAGCACCTACATGGTTAACAGAGGACGGAATTAAAATTAGACTTGAGAAACTTAACATTAATAAATCACCGGGACCAGATGGCTTGCATCCGAGGGTACTTAGGGAACTCAGTCAGGTGATTGCCAGACCGTTGTTCCTAATTTTTACAGACAGTCTATTGACTGGAATGGTACCAGCTGATTGGAGAAAAGCCAATGTAGCACCAATATTTAAAAAGGGCCCAAAAAACATCCCTGGGAATTACAGACCAGTTAGCCTAACATCAATAGTATGTAAACTCTTGGAGGGGATGATAAGGGACTATATACAAGATTTTAGTAATAAGAATGATATCATTAGCAGTAATCAGCATGGATTCATGAAGAATCGTTCTTGCCAAACCAATCTATTAACCTTCTATGAGGAGGTGAGTTGCCATCTAGATAAAGGAAGGCCCGTAGACGTGGTGTATCTGGATTTTGCAAAAGCATTTGACACAGTTCCCCATAAACGTTTACTGTACAAAATAAGGTGCGTTGGCATGGACCATAGGGTGAGTACATGGATTGAAAACTGGCTACAAGGGCGTGTTCAGAGGGTGGTGATAAATGGGGAGTACTCAGAATGGTCAGGGGTGGGTAGTGGGGTCCCCCAGGGTTCTGTGCTGGGACCAATCCTATTTAATTTGTTCATAAACGACCTGGAGGATGGGATAAACAGTTCCATCTCTGTATTTGCAGACGATACTAAGCTAAGCAGGGCAATAACTTCTCCGCAGGATGTGGAAATCTTGCAAAAAGACCTGAACAAATTAATGGGGTGGGCGACTACATGGCAAATGAGGTTCAATGTAGAAAAATGTAAAATAATGCATTTGGGTGTCAAAAATATGAATGCAATCTATACACTGGGGGGAGAACCTCTGGGGGAATCTAGGATGGAAAAGGACTTGGGGGTCCTAGTGGATGATAGGCTCAGCAATGGCATGCAATGCCAAGCTGCTGCTAATAAAGCAAACAGAATATTGGCATGCATTAAAAGGGGGATCAACTGCAGAGATAAAACGATAATTCTCCCGCTCTACAAGACTCTGGTCCGCCCGCACCTGGAGTATGCTGTCCAGTTCTGGGCACCAGTCCTCAGGAGGGACGTACTGGAAATGGAGCGAGTACAAAGAAGGGCAACAAAGCTAATAAAGGGTCTGGAGGATCTTAGTTATGAGGAAAGGTTGCGAGCACTGAACTTATTCTCTCTGGAGAAGAGACGCTTGAGAGGGGATATGATTTCAATTTACAAATACTGTACTGGTGACCCCACAATAGGGATAAAACTTTTTCGCAGAAGAGAGTTTAATAAGACTCGTGGCCACTCATTACAATTAGAAGAAAAGAGGTTTAACCTTAAACTACGTAGAGGGTTCTTTACTGTAAGAGCGGCAAGGATGTGGAATTCCCTTCCACAGGCGGTGGTCTCAGCGGGGAGCATTGATAGCTTCAAGAAACTATTAGATAATCACCTGAATGACCGCAATATACAGGGATATGTAATGTAATACTGACACATAATCACACACATAGGTTGGACTTGATGGACTTGTGTCTTTTTTCAACCTCACCTACTATGTAACTATGTAACTATGTAACTATGACTAATGACCACATATGATGAGTGTCACATATTAGGACTGTAGAGAAGTTTGTATGTCACATATGCAAAGAAAATAGTCACATTACCGTTGTTAAACCCTGGTTTTACTGTTACTATTGTCATAGTTGTTAATAGCTACAATGACATAAATGTATATAAAACAATTATCCAATGTTGAAAAAGAAAAAAAAAAGAAACAGAACTGTTGAAACTTGGCCCAGTCCCCAAAATGCTATAAGGAAGCTTTAATATTCTATATCAACATTTTTAACTGTTCTCATTTTTAACATGTTTAAATGTTCTCCATATATTGTTCCCCATACTCCCCTCAAGAATCATTAAAAAATAAATATGATTTCGGAACGAAAGAAAAATAGTTAACATTAAAAGAAAAATAAAAAAAGAAATAAAAAAATGTTTTTTTTCTTTAAAAAAAAAAAGGGGGGGGGGGTACAGATTTAATGCTGCCTCAACCTGAGATTTGTGATACCCCTTTCTCTTTAAATTGTTAAAGAGGATTGAATCTGTATTTTGTTAAACAAAAAAAAACAATTGATACTGCCAAGCATTGCAGCTATACAAAAGGCACCTCCCTCTCTCGGTAGTGATTAACATATTAATTGATTCTCAGTGTAGATCAATTTGCAAGTCAAGCAGGCCACAAGAAGTTGTATTAGATAGAGGACAGAAACTCTGTTTAATGAAACAGACCACCAAAAATATATATCTATTTTAGAATTTAGTTAGGCCTGACTGCAATTAATTCCATTCAAGGCTTCTCCTTAAAACAAACATAAAAACTATGCTTTAAGGTCCTCTGTGTTTCACAGTAATTTGGCCAGTCTGGGACCGCTCTGGAATGTTTGTCCATGTTTGTGTATTTGCCCTAAAATACAAAACTCAAAAACCATTAATAACACCTCACTCTACCTCTCTGAGAGGTTTCCAATGACTATACTAGTTGTGGATGCTTGGAACCACCTTCCAGCAGACATAATGAGTCCATCAACAGTAAGTACAGTCAAAAATGCACAGACACACCCACATATCTGTACTCTGGCAAACAAAAAGTTATAGGAAAACTTGGTGGGTTTATAAGTACTTAAAGTCTAAGAAGATAACATGTAGACATAAAACCTTCACACATATTTACCTCCCTGGCGGTATGATTATTTCAGATTTTTGATGCTGAAAGCAGTACAATTATTTTGCACAGAAATTTGGCATTTTATATTATAGGCCTGTAATTCTTAGGAATAACTCACTTAAATCTGTCCAAACAAGAGTCTAGTAGACATTATTATACAAAAATTATAATATAATAAATAACTATAAATAATTATAACAAATAATAATATAATAATACAAATTATTCAATAATATAATCAAATCAAAAACACTGAAATTTGCTCAGTTGCAGAATTGTCGCTTTCGTTACTTTCAGTGTTTGGTGACGGATCTCCCCACAAATCACTCAATTCTGAAAGTGATTCTAATTTATTATAGCTGTTTTCTAGGGGGTCTAAAACCACTTTTGATGTAAAGGGACAGTTTTGGTTGCTATGGACAATCTCCAGTTTCCAGGCAGAAAGAACACTTTTTATAATATAAAACTGCATGCAGGACACTGGACAGACCACTAGGGACAAAAGGGGATGTGTAATTATTTGATACAGTACTGTAATCTGTAAGATTACAGTATACTGTATCTATACTGTGTGTTTTACTTTTTGAATTTGGTGCCGAACTCCGTCCCCATGCGTCGCAACGCTCGCAGGGAACAGAGCTCGGCACTGTGAATCGAGCGAGACACGGCGGCTCGCCAATCACAGCGGGGAGACATCGCAGGATCCAGGGGACAAGGTAAGTAAACTCTACAAGGATCCTGCAATGCAATCCTGAGTCTGGCTCGGGGATACCGCTTTTGGTATTGAAAATCCACCCCGAGCCAGACTCGGGAATACCGCCAGGGGGTTAACAGGACATGAGTCAATTTGGAAGGAAAAACAAAACACAACACATACTGAATCCATAAGATGCCATGAGTTGCAAAATAATGTATTATCATTTACTTTCCCAGTGTCAGAGTGAATGAAACTTCACTCTAATCGAAGTTTCATTCATATCTGTGCACAGGTTCATTTATATGAGAATAAATTTAAACTTGTAAAAAAAGGTATAAATGTAAACTGGTACCAGTACTGAGCTCATTACAAACGTAAAAAAAATAAAAGCATGCTGCACGCCCTCCATAGATACAAGCTAAATTAAATATATTCATATTCATAATTACAATGTTTTACAGCTATTAATGGAGATTTCACATAAACTTTTGGACGTAATCTTTGTTTTTTTGTAAATTCAGCTGTCAGTGGGGAATCCCGTTGACAGCTGATGACTCATGTTGTTAATGACATGGCAGCTGGCTTCCCGGCCCCTTGCCTAGCAACCAGCTATAATCTGTGAATATAAAAAGCGCAAAACTTAATCAGCAGCATATGCTGACAATAGGCAAATGCCTAATAGCCAATGCCACGTAAGAATGGTTGTTACCATATTATTAATGCCTCAAATGCAAAACATTATTGTATAGAATGAAAAGAATCAGACATTAGTAATTGTATTTTCTATGTAATATTGTGCTCAGCTCTGTAGCATAGTGGTATGACCTGTTACCTTCAAAGGTTTAAGCCATGGGTTTGAATCCCACTGATGGTATCACCTAATGAAAAGTTGTATTGCACTCAGCAGCATCATTAGCCAATGCAATTCAGTTTAGTTGATTCCTTAATATTAACTCTTCAAATGCATGCAATGGTATGTAAGTATTCAATAATATTATGATGTGGAATTCCAAAAAAGCGGCTATTCAAAAATCAAGACAAAAAACGGCTCGCGGTCCTCTCCCAGTCAATACCAGGCCCTACGGGTCCTGTATGGATTTTAAGGGGAACCCCATGCCAAATTTAAAAAAAAATTGACATAGGGTCCTCCCAAAATCCATACCAGACCCCTATCCGAGCATGCAACCTGGAGGTCAGGAAAAGGGGGGATGAGTGAGCGTCCCCCCTACTGAACCATACTAGGCCACATGCCCCCAACATGAGGAGGGTGCTTTGGAGCTGACCTGCCACCGTTTAACGACAGTGGCTTGTTGGCAAGTGCTTAAACTAAATGTATTGATTGTATCAGCAACAGCTTCTCAGTCACAAATACCCACCTCTGCGCTGAAGGACCTTTTTCACATGACGGGTGAAAAAGGGCAAGCTATTACCTCAAGTGCATATTGGGACATCTCCAGCCAGTAGTACATTCTTGATATCCAGTAGTCCATAGATATAATTGTATGTAAGTGTTTTAGTTGTAGTTTAGTTATTTCTGCCCTGGTCAAAAAAAATGGGCAGGGTTGGCAAGGCTGTAAATAAAATGCTTACTAGTTATATGGAGGAAAGAAAAAAACATAACATAAAAAATGAAAAGAATATAAACAATGCAAAGCTCTAAGAAATATTTTTAAAAAACAGTGATAGCGGGTTGGAATATATTAATTTTATGACATGCACAGGCCAAGAACTAGACGAAGGGGGCTGTTTTCGCCAGCTGGCATGGAAGCAAGTTAAGGGTCAGGCTAGCATGGAGGTGCTGGTAATGTTTAGGAGTTTGAAGATATTTTTTTCTTCTGCTCCAGCAAAAACCTGACATAATAAGATTTTTCAAGGACCAGAGAATCAGCGACACATTGGTCATCAGAGAAAATCCTTCCACCATCAGGAAATGCATCAAAGTTCTCTTTGGTATAGTGGCAGTAGATGGTCCATTTTACCATTGCATAAAGGATCTACCAGGGTGGTCCTTTTCTTTGATGACCTGAATCCTGGGATCATTTGAGCTTAAAAGACCCCTTTTCCTCAAATTGCTTGCAGTAGAGGATCCCAGGTCCCCCTCAATCTCACCAACCCATGTATAACTCTCAGGGTTTTGGAGGAGTGAATCATTTATCCCTAGGTCTGCTCCATTTCCTCCTTCTCCTGACTACTAGAACCCCAACTCTCCTCCTCTGCCTAATGCTGCCTTACTTAATTTCACTTTCTTGTGGTGGGCTTGGATGGTCTTCTGGCCTTCTGGTCAAAATAATAGCATCTGGCTACCTGTCAATGTGGTGTACTACAAACCAAAACCTTGTAGAAGGAGGTTGATTTCACAAATTGGAACTGAAGAAGCTGTAGTCAGCAGTCAGCAGTTTTGCCAAACTGGCATTAAGACGTTGTGCATGGGCTTATTTAGGGACATTTTAGGTATAGGAGAATTCTCCAGAGGTTCAAGCTTTTGCTTGGCCCTTCTCAGCATAACTCCACAACCTCTAAAATTTCTTGTGAAATTTCTCTCCTTGTCAGTATAGGCTTGTAGAGGATGCAGTAGGAAAAAAAATTGTTGAGGTTGGGTATGTGGAAAGCATGTAATGAAGTGGATTGCTGGCCCACCCACCAAATTCTTCAGTGTGGTCATAGGTTTTCTTATGCATGTGGCAACCAAATGGCTGGTACTTTATCTACATATGATAAATTGCACTCAGAGGAGGAGTAGAGGGAGGAGTAGATGGAGGAAGCAGAGGAGGAGGAAAAATTGAAAAAGGTAGTGAAAGAGGAGTAGAAGGAGGAGGAGAAGGAAGAGAAAGGACTAGATGATGGTGGTGGAGGAGGAAGATCTAAAGGAGGAAGTGGAGGAAGAGTACAAGGAGGAGGTGGAGAAAGAATAACAGGTCACATTACTAATGTTTGGCTACCCATGTGTAAGCACTTTTAGGCTTGCCTGTCACATTTTTTTTGTGTCATTATATGAGAAAGGCTATGAAGCCTATGGCCATAGTGTTTTCGCTGTTGTATAGGTCAGGATGGCAGCTACATTTGTGTTTTTGAGATTTCAATCAGGATTTGGCGAACCCCCAGTGAATTGAATCTAAGCAGATTCGCTCATCCCTACTTCCAAAATGTTTCTCTTCATACGAATGTAGATACAACAACAATGTATTCTTAATATTATTAGTCCAAACATATTAAGATAAATAAGAATAAAAACAATAAATGATCAATAAAAAGTCCATATATGTGAAACAGAGAACAAAAAGTCCCAAAGTTGACAATATCTCACTGAATCAATCAAAATGATAAGTTCTCTCAAAGTGAAGACACCAGTGCTCACACACTCCTTACCAGATGGAGGGATCTCAAAAAGCAGAGATCAATTGAACTTTAATGTGATACAGCCACATTTTCCCCAATGGAAATTCAGGTTTGAGGTGACACCAGACAGATGGAAAGACCGCAACTTATGGAGATCAAATGTGCCTCGTGGTGATCCAGCCACAATCTCTCCTCTACTTTTAAACGCAAATGAATAAAAAATTAAAATTTTATCTTTTGCTTTAAGAAAAAAGAAAACATAAAAAACATGTTTACATGGTCTGAGAACTGGTAGTGACTCGCTTATCTCTATGGAAAGCCACCACCATTACCGAATGATTTCCCAAGCTCATTGATCGGTAACGTAAGCCAGGAAACCATCAGAAAGCGGTGGGGGCACCCCTTCTGCTGCTTCTAAAAGTGATCCTGCCGTGAATCCACTGCAGGGATCACCTTTATCTGAAAGTCTGGCACCTGAGTGAAAAGGATTATGGCATCTAGCTGCAGCCATAACTCTGGTATTTAACGTCAAACAAATGACGGATTATCGCGGTTAGGTATTTGGTAAGTGGTATTAATGAGAACTGCACTCAGCCAGTCCATAGCCCAGCTATTGGGACAGCACATGCTGAGCTAGTTTAGCCAACCATGACACCTTCTCTTCAGAAAATCTAAATGGAAAAAATAACAAACATATAGGGGGAGATTTATTAAAACTGGTGCACACAGAATTTGGTGCAGCTGTGCATAGTAACCAATCAGCTTCTAACATCAGGATGTTCAATCAAAGGGTAACACCACTTTCGTTTGGGAAAAAAATAGCAAATAAAGAAAAAATAATATAGCGTGTACAATTGTGATACAAGTCATATTGTAAGTGAATGTTATTAAAAATTACCTTTCCTT
Source organism: Aquarana catesbeiana (assembly GCF_042186555.1). Classification (NCBI taxonomy): domain Eukaryota; kingdom Metazoa; phylum Chordata; class Amphibia; order Anura; family Ranidae; genus Aquarana; species Aquarana catesbeiana. Next base: position 518,420,444 of record NC_133328.1, read on the forward strand.
TTCAATCTGCAGCCGCTGTAATTTTCTATAAATGCAATGCAATATTGCTACATGGAGTTGTTCTGTACACACAATGTGTACAGAACGGCCCCCCAGAAACATAATTTCCTGCTTGTGTGATTGGCTCACCAATTTTCCCAGAAGTCTGGCTAACATACAAGTCAGATTTCAGGCATCCCCTGCAACAAAAATGTAGGAAATAGGAACACGTCTAAAGGGATGCAGGTCCAGCAGCTTTCCTCATTAGTGCTCTGCAGGTGCCACAGCTGACTGATAATTATGGAACCACTCCCATTAGACCCACTCAGGACAGAGGCACAGAAAAACACACATTAATTTCTTCAGAATAACAAAAGGTAGGAATCTGCAACAAAGGTTGTTGTAATCCTTGCAATGTACATAGTTTTTTCTCAACAACAGTGGAGTTACGTTTTAAGCTTTGACAATAAAACCTAGAAGACTGGTTACTATGCACAGCTGCACAGCTGGAGTAGAAATACAAACACTCAATGAAACATCCACTTCCAAAATCTTTATTGGTTACATAGCAGGAAAAACAGTGATCATGCTAATGCATTTCAGCCAATTCTAGCTTAGTGGCGCTGCAATGTAAGTGTAAGTGTACTCACTGTTTTTATCCTGCTATGTAACCAATAAAGTTTTGAAAAAAAAATAATTTCATCATAATCTTAGGCCAATATGTATATTCTATAGTATAATAAAATTTAATTAATTTTCAACTTTCATAGATGTGCACAAATACATTAGAAAGTTGAATATTCAGAGATACATTATGTCTAACCCTAATAGATCTTCTACTATGGAAATTACATTGCATACTGTACATTCAGGTCTTGCTAACCCATCGTTGTTTAACCCTCCCTGCCCTACGGCACCCTCGATTAAAGTCTTTCGAGAATTGGTACTGAGAGACCTAGATTAGCTACCGAATAAAAGAACACACAGTGACCCCAATTTAAAAACTGGACTTAAATCTCTTTGTGAACAAAAAAACCTTATTATTCATCCAGCAGATAAGGGGGGGATTGTCATTCTTGACAAAATAGATTACCATACAAAGATGACTAAAATTCTTGGTGATACAGATACTTACGTAAAATTAACTAAAAATCCTACATCTGAGTTTAAGAAGATCTTAGTCGATTTAATTGATACTGGCTCTCAATTAGGAATCCTTGATAAAAAGGAAAAGAACTTTTTAGTTCCAGTCACTCCACGCATTCCTATAATATATTATTTGCAGAAAGTTCACAAGCATGTCACACAACCTCCAGGTCGCCCAATTATTAGCGGCATTAATTCAGTAACATCTCGTATCGGCAAATATATTGATTTGTTCCTCCAATCGTTAGTCAAGTCTATGCCATCTTATTTAAGAGACACTAAAGATACCATCGCTAAACTTGAATGTGTTACATACAGTAAAGACCTCATACTCGCTACTGCTGATGTCAAAGCGTTGTATACTTGCATACCCCATGACTTAGGATTTACAGTAGTTAACTCCTTTCTTTCCAGAAATGGGACTATTTCAAGAACCCAGAAAAGGTTTATCATGGATTTGCTATGCTTTGCTACCAAGCATAATTATTTCTGGTATGATGGTGAATTCTATCTCCAGAAAAAAGGAGTGGCTATGGGGGCCAAGTTTGCCCCCAGCCTATCTAATATTTTCATGGCTAAATTGGAGGAGGATGTCGTCTATGCCCTGGACTCACCACAATTGGTTTTGTGGGCCAGGTACATTGACGACATCCTCCTCCTATGCAGAGGGAACATGGAATCTTTGGATTCATTTATATCCACTCTGAATGATAATCAGATAGGAATAGAGTTAACCTATGAAGCCAGTCGGTCGACCATTCATTTTTTAGACCTTGAGATTACAGTCGTTAATGACCATCTCGTCACTAAGACCTTTTTTAAGGCCACCGATCGGAATGGATACATTCCGATCGACAGCTGCCACCATGCAGCCTGGCTGAAATCTATTCCCCGCAGCCAACTCTTGCGGATTAGACGTAATTGCTCACAACTTACAGATTATTTTGATCAAGCTAAAATCCTGAAATCCAGATTTGTAGATAAGGGTTACAATATATTGGAGATAGATGAAGAGATTCATAATGTGTCCCTGGTAGATAGAAATTCACTAATTTCAGAACAACCCAAACGTAATTTAGAAAATAAACATAAATGTTTTTTTTTCACCAATTTTTCAATTCAGCATAAACAGGTTAAAGATATTATTCATAGGCATTGGAAGGTACTAAAAAATGATACTGTTCTGGGACCTGTTCTTCCAGAGCAGGCAGGAGTGATCTACAGAGGCGCTATGTCCCTGAGGGGACAGATTGCACCTAATGTAATTGACCCCCCTAATGCCCCCTCATCCTTCGATAATATGAAAGGCTTCTATCCATGCCGAAGGTGTAGGGTTTGCAAACACAATGCGCACAGACCTGGAAAGATTGAGAGGTTTGGATCAACTGCCACTGGGAAAGAATACTCTATCAAACATTTTGTCACATGTTCAACGAGATATATTATATACCTCATTACTTGTCCCTGCGGGAAACAGTACGTGGGGCGGACCATATGTACATTTGCCATAAGGGTCAATGAACATATAAAATCCATCAAAAAGGGACACACTAACCATAGTGTACCCAATCATTATTTATTATGTCATAACCGTGATCCCACTGGCACTAAGTTTCAAATAATAGATAAATTCATCCCTCATTGGAGGGGTGAGTTGAATGTGAGAGGAGTATCGAGGCTTGAGACTTTTAGGATACACCAGTTAAGATGTTTTACGCCATATGGACTTAATGTAGAGTGGGACATTAATTCTTTTATTAATCAGTCCTGAACTTATGGTCCAGAGATGGCCTTGGTTCCCCTTTCAGATAACTTTATTTAAAACATCATAAAAGCTTTAGATACACAGGGTTTGAGAATGTTTAATTTTCTTCAATAAATAACCCTGTTCTGTTTATAGCTAAGATGGTCCTTATATGTACATATACGGTGTGATTGCGAGATAAGATCGGCAATAATTAGTCCTGTTCTGTCTAAAATAAGATGGTTCTGGTTTCTTTGTTATAATTAATGTTTTATGTTCAACCTTTCTGATTTTAGATAGGATGGTATAATCTTAGAATTTATGGTCTTATATATCATTTCTATTTTGTTCCAAATATTTGGTTACACATGTTCTGTAATTTATTGTGAATGCAGACATGTGATACCAATTCGTGCCATAATATTTACATCTAAGAAATAAGGTGGTCACTTTTCACTACTATTTTTAAATTTCACGTTATATATGGGCATACTGACTTCCTGGTTTAATATCCTAGCCTTAACATCTATGTTCTACGATTAAATTTTATATTTTCGATATATATAAATTACGGCGGTAGATTTCAAAAATGCCGTATTTACTTCTAATTAAAACACCTCCTGTCTCGATGATCCATTTGGAACGCAGGGCGTTCCAGTGGCCGCGCTGATATGTTCCTGTCTCTGGGTTTCCGTGATGAGGCATACCCTATGCACGTCAGGCATCAGCTCGTGACGTGGGTCACGTGCACGCCAAACACTGTGTTGCACTGTGCTGCATTGGGTTGGCTACGTGGGATTGGACACTCCCACCGAGTGAGAACGTACCCTGTTTGGAGAACGATATCAAGGCCTGGCTGGTAGAGACAACCACTAGGTTTGATTGGCTGATTGTGAGAGCACATGACCTCAAATTGGAATGCACGCCAGGAATCCAGGAAGTCAGACCGCATGCTGTTGAATCAGCTGTTTAGGAGTTGTCATTATAACATGTGTATATAAGCGTGTTGGTTGCAGGGTGGCATATACCCCAGCCGAAGTCTCCTTAGACGAAACGCTTCAGATCTCTTTGCTGTACCCAGCCACTTTTACCACGCTTTGTTTTAAATCATCTTCGTTGGAATCGATTCTAATTTTTATATTTTTATACTGTCGGATGATCCTGTTTGATCAATAAACCACAACTGATTTTTTTGGGGGATTTACACCATGTGGAGGCTCCCTGTTTTTCTTTCTTACATATCATAAGCATGGCTTGCTTGTATTGGTGACGGCAGTGATCGTATCAGCCACTTGGGCAGGCACCTGGTTCCCCATCCAAGGAGGAGGTTCACTACCACCACAGACCACACTCATACTGTCATCCATCTTATGACAGTTCAAGCCTGTTCGACTCACCGCCAACGGCCTGTGAGTCCACCGAAGTCGGTAAGAGTATTTCATCCTCCATTTTGTTTGGGATCATCATTGAGAAGAATAGCACTGCATCATCTGTTTTGCACTTGTTTTGCACCTTTGGGCTGTTCCAGCCATTTTTACAATATTTTTGGACTAAATTTTCATCATATATTTCTTTGCTTCATGGTTTGAGTCTCTTATCATAAGAGACTGTGATATTCCATTTGAGATGATCTGGTATACATGAAAACACAATACAGAAATGTACACATTATATTTTAATGTTGCACATTTCAGAATTTCTTATTTTAGTGTTGCACTCTCCCTTATATGGGAGAAATTTAAATTTATTATTTCCCTCACACAGGTGTGTATTGTTTACTAACATTTTTAGTGTTTGGAATTTCATTCATATATATGTTTCAGTATTAGTGCTACACTTCCCACACCTATTTATTCTGCACAATTTTTGTCTAATTGTAGTGTTGGCTGCTCTTTAAGTTTATGTGATTGGCGCGGTAATTCCTTCTGATCAATATGTATATTCTGCTACATATTTTTTTGTAAAAGAAATTCTAATAAGTGTATATTGATTGGTTTGCACAAAAGTTATAGCATCTACAAACTATTTTGGTATATATACTGGAATTTTTTATATACTAGTAATGGCGGTGATCAGGGACTTATAGCGGGACTGCGATGTTGCAGTGGACTGTCTGACATTGACTGACACTTCTGATACTTTTTGGGAACCAGTGACACTAATCCAGTGATCAGTGCTAAAAATATGTACTGTCACTGTACTAATGGTACTGGCTGGAAAGGGGTTAAACATCTAGGGCAATCAAAGGGTTAAATGTATGCCTAATCAGTGTTTGTGCGCACTATATATGCTGCTTTTACTAGGGGATGTGATGGATTTTATCCCCTTTTTATTCCCTTTTAATCCATCACTTTTCGCTATTAGGATGGAGCTCTGCATTGTTTACATATGAAGAGCTCTGTCCAGCCTCTCTCCTCGATGATCAGTGGGTGGATGCACTATTACTACTCGTGACCTGGTGGTAAATTTTTCAATTCCAAGATGTAATAATGCTAACGAGGGATTAGGGGGCATTGTAACCTGTGATACGGTGGAGATTATGGCAAATATTTGTTTCCAGAATGAGCTTATAGATCTTCAAAACCATAGGATGTGTGTTATGGTACAAGTGCTTCCACATGCTCTCCAACATGAGGGGTGTCCTCATGTTGGAGAGGGGTGTCCTGGGAAGAATTTGGAGATATGGTAGGGTGTAAGATACCATCTGTGTATCATTTTTTGGTATGACTCCTAGTGGTTAGAGCAGTGGGAAGCTGTGAAGCTGTGTTTAAAGGCACGTGTCCACATGTTGGGGGTGATAGTAATGTTTAGTTCTTCTGTCCATTTTGAGAGAGATGGTATTTGGGAGTAGGACCGATCATCATTCAGTGCAGTTGTGTGTGTATAAAAGTTGTGTATTGGTTCAGGTATTTTGGTCATATTGGGAATAGGGATGAGCTTCGAGTTCGAGTCGAACTCATGTTCGACTCAAACATCAGCTGTTCGCCAGTTCTCCGAACAGCTAACAATTTGGGATGTTCGCGGCAAATTCGAAAACCAGCGGAACACCCTTTAAAAGTCTATGGGTGAAATCAAAAGTGCTAATTTTAAAGGCTTATATGCATGGTATTATCATAAAAAGTGTTTGGGGACCTGGGTCCTGCCCCAGGGGACATGGATCAGAGCAAAAAAAGTTTAAAAAATTGCCGTTTTTTTCAGGAGCTGTGATTTTAATAAGTCAAACAATAAAAGTGTAATATTCCTTTAAATTTCGTACCTGGGGGTGTCTATAGTATGCCTGTAAAGGGGCACATGTTTCCCGTGTTTAGAACAGTCTGACAGCAAAATGACATTTTAAAGGAAAAAAAGTCATTTAAAATTACTCGGGGGCTAATAATGAATTGCCGGTCCGACAATACACATAAAAGTTCATTGATAAAAATGGCATGGGCATTCCCCACAGGAGAACCCCGAATCAAAATTAAAAAAAAAATGACATGGGGGTCCCTCTAAATTCCATACCAGGCCCTTCAGGTCTGGTATGGATATTAAGGGGAACCCCGACCAAAATTAAAAAAAAAATGGTGTGGGGTCCCCCTCAAAATCTATACCGGACCCTTTAGGTCTGGTATGGATTTTAAGGGGAACCCCGACCAAAATTTAAAAAAAAATGGTGTGGGGTCCCCCAAAAATCCATACCAGACCCTTATCCGAGAACGCAACCTGGCAAGCTGCAGGAAAAGAGAGGGGACGAGAGAGCGCCCCCCTCCTGAACCGTACCAGGCCACATGCCCTCAACACTGGGAGGGTGCTTTGGGATAGCCCCCCAAAACACCTTGTCCCCATGTTGATGGGGACAAGGGCCTCATCCCCACAACCCTTGGCCGGGTGGTTGTGGGGGTCTGCGGGCAGGGGGCTTATCAGAATCTGGAAGCCCCCTTTAACAAGGGGACCCCCAGATCCCGGCCCTCCCCCCTGTGTGAAATGGTAAGGGGGTACTTTACCCCTACCATTTCACAAAAAAAGTGCCAAAAATTTTAAAAATGACAAGAGACAGTTTTTGACAATTCCTTTATTTAAATGCTTCTTCTATCTTCTATCTTCTTTCTTCTATCCTCTATCTTCCTTTGGTTTCTTCCTCCATCCTCTTCTTCTTCTGGTTCTTCTGGTTCTTCCTCCAGTGTTCTCATCCAGCATCTTCCTCCATGGCGTCTTCTTCCCTTCTTCTTCTGGGCTGCTCCGCATCCACAATGATGGGAGGCTCCCACTGTGTGACACTTCTCCTCCTCTGACGGTTCTTAAATAACGGAGGGCGGGGCCACTCAGTGACCCCACCCCCTCTGATGCACGGGGACTTGATGGGGACTTCCCTGTAGCATTCCCCGTGATGTCAGAGGGGGCGGGGTCACCCGTTTGCTTTGGTCTGTTGGTTGAGAAGTAGCTGTGTCACTTGAAAGGTTGTAGAGGGATGAGTAATAGTCGCTAAAGGCGTTAGCTATATCCTGTGGGTTCGTTAAGAGTTGTTTGGTGGCGGGTGGTGAACGGAAGTTATTTTATTTTTAACGCATTAAGCTTTGACCTGTCGGGCTAGCAAGGCTCCAGCTTTTTTTCCTAGAGCATAGTATTTGGCCTTAGTTCATTTAAAATTGTTTTCCATTTTTAAGAGTAATGCCCTGTACACACGGTTGGACTTTCCGACCGAAAATGTGTGATAGGACCTTGTTGCTGGAAATTCCGACCATGTGTGGGCTCCATCACACATTTTCCATTGGAATTTCTGACACACAAAGTTTGAGAGCTTGCTATAAAATTTTCCGACAACAAAATCCGTTGTCGGAAATTCCGATCGTGTGTACACAAATCTGATGCACAAAGTGCCATGCATGCTCAGAATAAATTAAGAGACTAAAGCTATGGGCTACTGCCCCGTTTATAGTCCCGACGTACGTGTTTTATATCACCACATTCAGAATGATCGGATTTTCCGACAACTTTGTGTGACCGTGTGTATGCAAGACAAGTTTGAGCCAACATCCGTTGGAAAAAATCCATGGATTTTGTTGTCGGAATGTCTGATCAATGTCCTACCGTACAGGGCATAAAAGTGAGTGGAGTTTTTGCCGCTGCTCTAAAAGGTCACTGGCTAGTTGTTGAGATGGAGTAAGTTTATTTTGGTTTTCTAACAGGATGATTTTGGAAAGGACCTCGTCAATCTGCTTAGACCTCTGGTTCTTAACATTGCTATGAAGCTTAATTAAAATGCCACGCATGTAGGCTTTATTTGCCGACCAAAGTACAAACCTATCCATATCCGGTTGGTTATTCGTTTCAAAATAAGAGTAGTGTTCAGTAGAGAGTTTTTGAACAATGTTTGAATCGGAGATGAGGGAAGAGTCAAGTCTCCATATTCTGGTAGTTCTTGGTCTACAGTTTCCCACAGTAAGGGAGATGGGTGCATGGTCCAACCATGTGATGGATCCATTCTCGTTTAAAATTATGGAAATGCGGTGCTCGCAAATGTTTTTAAACATGTGTGACCAAGTGTAGATGAGTGCAGATGTGAATATACAAAGCAAAAAATATGTAAATAAAGTCCAAATAAATGTGCTGAATGTTCTGATCCGCAATGGGAAAAAAACTTTTGAAGTGCAATGAACCACAGACGCTCCAGGACTTTTCAGGTGCAGAAACGCTACCCCCACATGTGTCCCCACTCACCAAATGGTGATGACCCCCAGCTTTGCAGTCTGGGGGTCACTTCAGGCTTATGGGATGGTATCCAGAGAAGCTCAGGAGTGGTGTTGTGCACATCAGATCAAAGGATTTCTTGTTGGAATTTCTCAGCAGAATCACCAGGCACCAAAAAAGGATAAAAAAATTGAACTAATAGTGAAAAGTACCGTTTGAAATTTATTCCATATAAAAATGGGTACTTACAAAATAATTGATAAAAACAGGCATGTAAAGGGATTAGAGATGGAGATGCTCACCGCGTGTGTTCCAGAAACCAGGAAGTGCGTTCCAAGGATCAGGAAATGACGTCAGTGCCACCGGAAATACGTCGACATGTTTCGCCAACCTACAGGGCATTATCAAAAACCTAATTCCCGGGCCCACTCAACCATCTTAAATAGAGGAAAGGAGGAAACATCCCCCACACAGAGGACTAATCACCATCCACATGGAAACCATGCTGATGATGAAATGAAAAAAGGTCACTCCCACAGGCAGAGCACAGCCGCTGGGAGAGACCAAAAAAAGTGCAAATAGAAATCTGCAAAAACGATTCCAAGGTGTAAAGACCTTTCCTCTATTTAAGATGGTCAAGTGGGCCGGGAATTAGGTCTTTGATAATGCCCTGTAGGTTGGCGAGCCATGACGACATATTTCTGGTGGCACTGACGTAATTTCCAGCTCTTTGGAACGCACTTCCTGGTTTCTGGAATGCACGCCGTGAGCAGCGTCCGGATCCATCTCTAATCCCTTTACATGCCTGTTTTTATCAACTATTTTGTAAGTACCCATTTTTATATGGAATAAATCCCTTTTCAAGTACTTTTCACAATTAGTTCCATTTTTTTATCCTTTTTTGGTGCCTGGTGATTCTGCTGAGAAATTCCAACAAGAAATCCTTTGATCTGATGTGCATAACACCACTCCTGAGCTTCTCTGGATACCATCACATAAGCCTGAAGTGACCCCCAGACTGCAAAGCTAGGGGTCATCGCCATTTGATGAGCGATGACACATGTGGGGGTGGCGTTTATGCACCTGAAAAGTCCTGGAGCATCTGTGGTCCATTGCACTTCAAAAGTTTTTTTTTTCCCATTGCGGATCAGAACATTCAGCACATTTATTTGGATTTTATTTACATGTTTTTTGCTTTGTATATTCACATCTGCACTCATCTACACTTGGTCACACATGTTTAATAACATTTGCGAGCGCCATATTTCCATAATTTTACATTTCTAGTGAGTAGCACTTTGTGTGTGGCAGCTGCTTTAGTATTCTTTTTCACTGTTTTTTCATCATTCAGCGCGATTTTAAATTTTATATTATTCACCATTCTCTGAGTTTGTCACGTCCTGAAGGGTGAGTTTGTCAACAAGGAAGAAGTCAATGCGGGAGTATAAAAGTTGAGAGGAGGAGAAATAGGAGAAATCCTTTTCATTGCTGTGTTGGATCATAAAGATCATTTGCTTGAAGAAAGGGGTTCAGAGCAGTTCCATGGCTTCTAGTCGTGGATGTAGTATCCAAACTGGGATCTCCAATTATGTTGAAGTCGCCTCCAATAAGAAGCCTTCCCTCACAAAGTCGTGTTATTTTCTTGTATAGTTGTTTGTGGAATCGCAGTTGTCTTTTGTTTGGTCCATATATGTTGACCAACGTGTAAGTGGTTCGGTTTATGTCACATATGAGGATCAGAAAGCGGCTGCGGGGGTTGGCAATTGATTGATGCAGTTTAAATTGTAGAGTTTTCCATATGGCGGTGAGGACTCCACTTTTCTTCTTCTGATCTGAGGCAAAAAAAACCTGGTTGAAGTTTTTCAGAGTGAATGTGGGAGTTTTGGCATAAGCAAAAAGAGTCTCTTGTACTAAGAGTACAGTATATCAGCTTTTTGGGTGTTGGCTTCTCTAAGGAGTGTAGATCTCTTCTGTGGGGAGTTTAAGCCCCTCGCGTTGACAGAGACAATTTTAAAAGCCATTCTGGGAGAGTAAAGGCAGGGTGAATTGTCCCCAGGTCTGGGTGGTGCTTGTTTGGCGTAGTTCGAATTTCTAGTCCCCCTCGATGTGTTGTGGACGAGGTGGGTTGTCTTTTGTCAAATGGGGTAGAGACCTGGGTATATCTTGGTAGAAAGGTGGGTAGAGATTGGCTGGTGCTGGGTGTGGGTGAGGGGTCTGTGATTAAAAAGGGAGAGCCCAGTAATAAAAGGGACCTGGGCTCAATGTGCAGAACCTACTGCAAACAATCAGCAGGGGGGAGAGAACTTTTGTCCACAACGTGGGACAGGGATCTCTTAACAGGCAGGCAAGTACTGGATAGAGGCGTTACAGTTTCCCAGCCATTTAGTGGGTATGTAGAAGGGTATGTGTTACAGCTGTCAGGGATCTGGAGGGTCTCCTCTGGTCTCCATATGTATTGGAAGCTGAGCAGAAGGACATGGCCTTTCCTCCGGGATGATGTGCCAGTTTCTCAGGAGTGTAAGACCCATAGAGAGGGTACGCACTACATGAGTTTTGTTTTGATGGGTAATGAGTAGTTTAGTGGGAAAGCCCCATTTATAGGGGATCTTATGATTCTGAAGTGCTTTGGTTATAGTCGTCAGCTGTCTACGATTTTCCATTGTTGCTTTGGATAAATCAGCATACAGAGCGATGTTGGTGAAAGGGTCAGGGAGTCTCGTTGCTCGTTTAGCTGCGTACATGACTTTTTCTTTGACAGTGAAAAAGTGGATGCGGGCCAAAACATCTCTGGGTGTCAAAGTAGGAAGGTGAGGAGGCTTAGGGAGCCTATGTGCCCTGTCAATTTCCACGTCACGGGTAGTCAGGTCAGGCAAAAGGGCACACATCAGGGATTGCAGAAATTGTACTAGATCCGATTGTTGGATCGACTCTGGGATATTACGGAATTTAATATTATTTCATCTGGAGCGGTCTTCCAGGTCTGCGAGCTTCAAATTAATTAATTGAAGTTCATCTTCATGATCCGCAAAGCCATCCACTAGCTCATTGTGAGCAGAGAATAAATCTCTCATTTTAGCATCCATTTGTGTTATGGCTTGGTCATGCTGCGTAACGGTTAATGATAGTGAGGAGACAGCAGGGGATAGATCATGTTGGCTCAGTGAGAGCAGCATGCTCTTCATGGTGTTCTCAGATAGTGGCTGATCTGAGGCAGGGAAGACATCCAGCACTGATGATTGCTGTGGTGGGGGGGGGAGTAAACAGGCAGGGAGCCATGACAGGCTGTGTCTGCTGTGGCTCATCAGTTCTGAGTAGGGATGAGCCGAACACCCCTAAGTTCAGTTCGCACCAGAACCTGCGAACAGACCGAGAATTCCCACGAACGTTAGAACCCCATTGATGTCTATGGGACTCAAACATTCAAAATCAAAAGTGCTCATTTTAAAGGCTAATTTGCATGGTATTGTCCTAAAAAGGATTTGGGGACCCGGGTCCTGCCCCAGGGGGCATGCATCAATGCAAAAAAGTTTTAAAAACGTCCGTTTTTTCGGGAGCAGTGATTTTAATGATGCTTAAAGTAAAAAAAAAGTGAAATATTCCTTTAAATATCGTACCTGGGGGGTGTCTATAGTATGCTTGTAAAGTGGCGTGTGTTTCCCGTGCTTAGAACAGTCCCTGCACAAAATGACATTTTTAAAGGAATAAAAGTCATTTAAAAATGCTTACGGCTTTAATGTAATTCAGAGACCAAGAGAATCTTGTACCTTGTTTGGTTAAACTTGTTTTGCTGTCTGTGCTCCTCTTCAGAAGATTTCACCTCACTTTTTGTCCCAATGACAAATTGAAAATTTGGGGTTTTTAGTGAAACAAGGATTGGTGTCACGTACCTGGTGATGGAGCCTGATATGTAGAGGACGGCCTCTCTTACAACTCTGACTTGGAGCCCCTGATAGAGCTGACAGGAAGCACCAAGATGCAGAGCCGCATGAGTGCCTGGCGGGATCACTAAACCTGGAGCTGGATCGGAGCACTCGGCTGGGCTGTAGAGGTGTCTGTAGGAATCCCAGAGCAGTGGTAGGCAGATAGCTGGAGTGAGTAGACAACTGGTCCCTACAGGCAGAAGTGCAGGTGCAGCAGAAGGGATGGTGGCACCCTCGAGGCTGAAGAGAAGGCAGGTACAGGCAGGCCGGGTCATACACAAACGGGCACGTCAGGAACAGAGGCTGAAGCGGAAGCAGAATCAGATTACAGGCCGGGTCGTCAGCAGACTGGCAGCGAAGTGGCAGAAGGAGCAGGCAGATGCAGAGTAGAGGACAAGCCAGGGTCGGATGCAGGCAGGAAACAGGAACGTCAGGAAGCAAGCCGGGTCACAACAGGAACAGAAGTCAGGTAGGTAATTGCAGGATACACAGGGAACGCTGTAGAGCAGACAGCACTGAGTCTGGAAACTGACTGAGTTTAAGTAGCCTGTTTGGGTGTCAAAAAGCTGTCACAGGGTGTGTGTGCACCAATGGAATTCTGACAGGGGCAGAGGTAACAGGTCATCTTCTTCGGCAGCCATTTTGGGTGCTGGCATACCCTTCCTGACAGGCAGAGGTAACAGGTCGTCTTCTTCGGCAGCCATCTTGGGTGCTGGCATGCCCTTCCTGACAATTGGTGATAAAGCATCAGTGTAAAGGAGAAAAGTTTTTCCCATATTAACTCTTACCGGAGAGATTTTCCCTTCCTAGGGGTAGATTTCATCTCACTTCCTGTTGTCTCCTTCTGTTTGCAAGTAGGAGTTGTTTGTAAGTTGGATGTTTGAAAGTAGGGGCCTGCCCTATATACTCTGCAGAAATTGTGGCCTTAGGTGTTGGTGTTGCCACAACACTGTAAGCCCTCACAGGGCCCTGCTGTGAAATATTAGATCAAGAATTGTAATTACATGCCCCTGTTGAACAGGGGCAGAAAAATTGGGCCTTTGGTGGTGGTGCTGGTGCCACAACACTGTAAGTCCTCATAGTTACTCTTGGTGGGTGCAGAAACGGGCCCTGCTGTGAAATATTAGATCAAGAATTCTAATTACATGTCCAGGTTGAACAGGGGCTGAAAAATTGGGCCTTAGGCACTGGTGCTGGTGCCACAACACTGCAACCCCTCACAGATACTCTAGTTGGAGTGCAGGAACTAGCCCTGCTGCAAAGAATTGCATCAAAAATTGTAATTACACGCCCCTGTTAAACAGGGGCTGAAAAATTGGGCCTTAGGCACTGGTGCTGGTGCCACAACACTGCAATCTCTCACAGATACTCTAGTTGGAGCGCAGGAACTAGCCCTGCTGCAAAGAATTGCATCAAAAATTGTAATTACACACCCCTGTTAAACAGGGGCTGAAAAATTGGGCCTTAGGCACTGGTGGCAGCACCCAGAACCAAAAATGTTCTTACTAGCTATCAGCATGATCATTGAGGAGGCAGAGGATAATTACTCAGCATAACAGAATAGTCACTCAGCATCAGCATAGGCAATCTTTGAAGGGATCTAACATTTAAAAAAAAAATATTCGGTTACATCAGCATCAGGTGCTTGGTAGCTGGTGGTGATCCAAGACTGATTCATTTTTATGAAGGTCAGTCAATCGACTGAGTCAGTGAGCAGCACTGAATGTGTGTTCCAAAAGAACGCTGGATGCAGGACAGGCCAGTAGCTCAATTGCATACTGTGCAAGCTCTGGCCAGTGATCCATCCTCAAGACCCAGTAACCCAGAAAATTTTCGTTGGGAAAGGTGTCCAAGTCAGATCTTTCCCCTAGGTATTCCTGCACCATGTAAAACAGATTGACATGATCCGCAGCCACCTCCTCCCAGCCACGTACAAGTCCATGTGTTTCTTGGGACTGTAAATGATCCCTTAAAGACTGCTGCTGATGCTGAGTGCTAGGCTCCACCTCCATACTGACACAATCCTCCTCCTCCTCCTCTTCCTGTGTGATCGGCGGGCACGCAGGAACACTGTCTGGATAAAGGGGGACTTGAGAGCTAAGGAAGTCCTGCTCTTCCTGCCTCTGTTCTGCCTCAAGTTCCCTGTCCATTATTCCACACAGCGTGTGCTCCAACAGGTGGAAAAGGTGGACAGTGTCACTGATGTATGCACTGTCACTGCTCACCATCCTCGTGGCCTCCTCAAATGGTGACAGGACAGTGCATGCATCCCTGATCACTGGCGTGGGGAAAAAAACAAGCTTCCCTGACCCTGTCCTGGTGCCATAGTCGCACAGGTACTCATTGATGGCCCTCTGCTGCGTGTGCAGCCGCTGCAGCATGGCCAATTTTGAGTTCCACCTGGTGGGCATGACACAGATTAGGTGGTTCTTGGGCAGGTTAAATTCCTTTTGGCATTATATGACCGGCGGAAATGCACACAGACTTTCCTGGCCTGCCTCAGGACATCCTGTAAGCCCGGGTACCTGCCCAAGAACTGCTGCACCACCAAGTTAAGGAATGAGCCAAACAGGGCACATGGGTCAGTTGTCCCTATCAGAGGGCGGAGAGGAGGTTGGTGCCATTGTCGCAAACCACCATTCCTGCCTTTCTGAGTTAGAAAGAGGTGTGTCAGAATCTCTAGTAGTGGCATTTTGAAGGCGTGGTGGCGGAACAACCTCCAACACTACTGCACCTTGTCCTGCATCCTTGCCAGCTCCCAGAAGAGTCACCCAATGCGCCGTGAAACTTAGGTAACGTCCCTATCCATGCCTGCTGGACCATGAGTCAGCGGTAATATGCACCTTACCACTGACTGCCCTGTCCACCGAGGCCAAGACATTGCCTTCCACACGCCGGTAGAGAGCCGGAATTGCCTTCCGTGAGAAAAAGTGGCGTTTGGGAACCTGCCACTGAGGAACCGCACATTCCACAAACTCACAGAAGAGGGCAGAGTCTACCAACTGAAAAGGTAGCAGTTGAAGTGCTAGCAATTTTGCCAAGCTAGCATTCAACCGCTGGGCATGTGGATGGCTGGGAGCGAACTTCCTTTTGCGGTGCAGCAGCTGGGGCAGGGAAATTTGCCTGGCACAATCTGACGTCAGTGTACTGATAGCAGATTGCCCCGCAAGTACTTGGGTGTGACACACCTAATTCTACACCTTCATTCCTCTCAGTGCAGGTCTCAGAGAGGACTGAATGTATAGTGGGATTGGAGATCCCAGCTGATGAGGAGTAAGGAGAAGTCCTCTTTGTTTTTTGGTGTGGGTCTTTTAGGTACGCTTGCCAATGAACTGCATGGCAGGTCAACATATGTCTGGTCAAGCATGTGGTGCCCAAGCAGGAGATGTTTTGGCCACGCGAGATACGCTTGAGACATATGTTGCATATACATATGTAGCAGCAGTGCCATCTGATGCACTCGTCTCAAAAAAGCCCACACCAAAGAACTTTTGGAATAACGCGCAGAGACAGGAACACCCTGCACATGTGGAGCTCTGAGGTGTGATGCAGTCAGTGTGCTGCCCTTAGGCTGGCCCCTGGAGGGCATCCTGCCTCATCGGTGATGTACCTCCTCCTCCTCCTCCTCTCTATTATCAGACACCCACGTTGAGTCAGTGACCTCATCATCCCCTCCCTCCTCATCACTGGAGCAAACCTGGCAGTATGCTGCAGCAGGGGGAACATGACTGCCAGATTGCTGTCCTTCTTGGGCACCCCCTCTGTCCCTGCTCACGTTAATGTCTTCATCTAGCTCAGTATCATCATCAGAGCCTTCTAAACGCTGGGCATCCTCCTGGAGCATGTATCCAACACTGTGGTCAAACAGTTCGAGGGACTCCTCAGGAGGACATGGTGGGGCTAGGAAAGGAGTCACTGATGCCATTGAGCCGAGGGAAGAGGCCGCGTTGGCAGCTGCTTTGCCAGACAAAGTACCCTGAGCATGGGTGAGAGAGGATGAGGAGGATGATGATGGCTTGGTCATCCACTCGACCAAGTCTTCCGCATGTTGCGGCCAGCTGCCAAACAAAAAGGCCAAACGTGTCTCACAGCCATGTGCTGATGAGGATGCACCGTGTCCACAACCAGCACTGTTGCCTCTAGACACAGAGCCTGCTTGCTCTCTGTTATTGGCTTGTGACTGTCTGTCTCTCCTTGTTGACCTTCCAGACATACTAATGGCCTGCAGTGAGATCTAGTTGCACTAAGCTGGGATATATATATATATATATATATATCTATATATATATAGATATATATATATATATAGATATATATATATACTGATACTGCAGCTAGCAAAATCAACTGCCTGCCTGTAGTATTATTAGTATGAGAACACCACCAATCTTCTACAGGTAGCTTTAGCTGAACACTATGCAGAGGTCACACTAAACTAACTTGTAGCTTTAGCTGAACACTGTGCAGAGGTTGCACAACACTAACTTGTAGCTTTAGCTGAACACTGTGCAGAGGTCGCACTACACTAACTTGTAGCTTAGCTGAACACTGTGCAGAGGACGCACTACACTAACATTTAAATAATGTAGCTGCCTGTGGTAGTGATAGGATCAGGAAAACACCACCAACCTTCTACAGGTAGCGTTAGCTGAACACTGTGCAGAGGTCACATTACACTAGCGTGTAAATAATGTAGCTGCCTGCGGTAGTGATAGGATCAGGAAAACAACACCAACCTTCTACAGGTAGCTTTAGCTGAACACTGAACAGAGGTCACACTACACTATTGTGTAAATAATGTAGCTGCCTGCGGTAGTGATAGGATCAGGAAAACACCACCAACCTTCTACAGGTAGCTTTAGCTGAACACTGTGCAGAGGTCGCACTACACTAACTTGTAGCTATAGCTGAACACTATGCAGAGGTCGCATTACACTAACTTGTAGCTTTAGCTGAACACTGTGCAGAGGTCGCACTACACTAATGTGTAAATAATGTAGCTGCCTGCGATAGTGATAGGATCAGGAAAACAACACGAACCTTCTACAGGTAGCTTTAGCTGAACACTGTGCAGAGGTTGCACTACACTAACTTTTAGCTTTAGCTGAACACTGTGCAGAGGTCGCACTACACTAACTTGTAGCTTTAGCTGAACACTGTGCAGGGGTCACACTACCATAACGTGTAAATAATGTAGCTGCCTGCGGTAGTGATAGGATCAGGAAAACAACACCAACCTTTTACAGGTAGCTTTAGCTGAACACAGTGCAGAGGTCGCACTACACTAACGTGTTAATAATGTAGCTGCCTGCGGTAGTGATAGGATCAGGAAAACAATACCAACCTTCTACAGGTAGCTTTAGCTGAACACTGTGCAGAGGTCGCCCTACACTAACTTGTAGCTTTAGCTGAACACTGTGGAGATGTCGCACTACACTAACTTGTAGCTTTAGCTTAACACTGTGCAGAGGTCGCACTACACTAACATGTAAATAATGTAGCTGCCTGCGGTAGTGATAGGATCAGGAAAACAACACCAACCTTCTACAGGTAGCTTTAGCTGAACACTGTGCAGAGGTCGCACTACACTAACTTGGAGCTTTAGCTGAACACTGTGCAGAGGTCACACTACACTAACTTTCTAGCTTTAGCTGAACACTGTGCAGAGGTCGCACTACACTAACGTGTAAATAATGTAGCTGCCTGCGGTGGTGATAGGATCAGGAAAACAACACCAACCTTCTACAGGTAGCTTTAGCTGAACACTGTGCAGAGGTTGCACTACACTAACTTGTGGCTTTAGCTGAACACTGTGCAGAGGTCGCACTACACTAACTTGTAGCTTTAGCTGAACACTGTGCAGGGGTCACACTACCATAACGTGTAAATAATGTAGCTGCCTGCGGTAGTGATAGGATCAGGAAAACAACACCAACCTTCTACAGGTAGCTTTAGCTGAACACAATGCAGAGGTCGCACTACACTAACGTGTTAATAATGTAGCTGCCTGTGGTAGTGATAGGATCAGGAAAACAACACCAACCTTCTACAGGTAGCTTTAGCTGAACACTGTGCAGAGGTCGCACTACACTAACTTGTAGATTTAGCTGAACACTGTGGAGAGGTCGCACTACACTAACTTGTAGCTTTAGCTGAACACTGTGCAGAGGTCACACTACACTAACATGTAAATAATGTAGCTGCCTGCGGTAGTGATAGGATCAGGAAAACAACACCAACCTTCTACAGGTAGCTTTAGCTGAACACTGTGCAGAGGTCGCACTACACTAACTTGGAGCTTTAGCTGAACACTGTGCAGAGGTCGCACTACACTAACTTGTAGCTTTAGCTGAACACTGTGCAGAGGTCGCACTACACTAACGTGTAAATAATGTACCTGCCTGCGGTGGTGATAGGATCAGGAAAACAACACCAACCTTCTACAGGTAGCTTTAGCTGAACACTGTGCAGAGGTCGCACTACACTAACTTGTAGCTTTAGCTGAACACTGTGCAGAGGTCGCACTACACTAACTTGTAGCTTTAGCTGAACACTGTGCAGAGGTCGCACTACACTAACGTGTAAATAATGTAGCTGCCTGCGGTAGTGATAGGATCAGGAAAACAACACCAACCTTCTACAGGTAGCTTTAGCTGAACACAGTGCAGAGGTCGCACTACACTAACGTGTAAATAATGTAGCTGCCTGCGGTAGTGATAGGATCAGGAAAACAACACCAACCTTCTACAGGTAGCTTTAGCTGAACACTGTGCAGAGGTCGCACTACACTAATTTGTAGCTTTAGCTGAACACTGTGCAGAGGTCACACTACACTAACTTGGAGCTTTAGCTGAACACTGTGCAGAGGTCGCACTACACTAACTTGTAGCTTTAGCTTAACACTGTGTAGAGGTTGCACTACACTAACTTGGAGCTTTAGCTGAACACTGTGCAGAGGTCGCACTACACTAACTTGTAGCTTTAGCTGAACACTGTGCAGAGGTCGCACTACACTAACGTGTAAATAATGTACCTGCCTGCGGTGGTGATAGGATCAGGAAAACAACACCAACCTTCTACAGGTAGCTTTAGCTGAACACTGTGCAGAGGTCGCACTACACTAACTTGTAGCTTTAGCTGAACACTGTGCAGAGGTCGCACTACACTAACTTGTAGCTTTAGCTGAACACTGTGCAGAGGTCGCACTACACTAACGTGTAAATAATGTAGCTGCCTGCGGTAGTGATAGGATCAGGAAAACAACACCAACCTTCTACAGGTAGCTTTAGCTGAACACAGTGCAGAGGTCGCACTACACTAACGTGTAAATAATGTAGCTGCCTGCGGTAGTGATAGGATCAGGAAAACAACACCAACCTTCTACAGGTAGCTTTAGCTGAACACTGTGCAGAGGTCGCACTACACTAATTTGTAGCTTTAGCTGAACACTGTGCAGAGGTCACACTACACTAACTTGGAGCTTTAGCTGAACACTGTGCAGAGGTCGCACTACACTAACTTGTAGCTTTAGCTTAACACTGTGTAGAGGTTGCACTACACTAACTTGGAGTTTTAGCTGAACACTGTGCAGAGGTCGCACTACACTAACTTGTAGCTTTAGCTGAACACTCTGCAGAGGTCGCACTACACTAACTTGTAGCTTTAGCTGAACGCTGTGCAGAGGATACACTACACTAACGTTTAAATAATGTAGCTGCCTGCGGTAGTGATAGGATCAGGAAAACACCACCAACCTTCTACAGGTAGCTTTAGCTGAACACTGTACAGAGATTGCACTACACTAACTTGTAGCTTTAGCTGAACACTGTGCAGAGGTCACACTACACTAACTTGTAGCTTTAGCTGAACACTGTGCAGAGGTCGTACTACACTAACGTGTAAATAATGTAGCTGCCTGCAGTAGTGATAGGATCAGGAAAACAACACCAACCTTCTACAGGTAGCTTTAGCTGAACACAGTGCAGAGGTCGCACTACACTAACGTGTAAATAATGCAGCTGCTTTGCCAGACAAAGTACCCTGAGCATGGGTGAGAGAGGATGAGGAGGATGAGGATGGCTTGGTCATCCACTTGACCAAGTCTTCCGCATGTTGCGGCTCAACACGCCCAGCTGCCGAAAAAAAGGCCAAGCGTGTCCCACGGCCACGTGCTGATGAGGATGCACCGTCTCCATGACCAGGACTGTTGCCTCTAGACACAGAGCCTGCTTGCCCTCTTTTATTGGCTTGTGACTGTCTGCCTCTCCTTGTTGGCCTTCCAGACATACTAATGGCCTGTAGCTGCATTAAGCTGGGATATATATATATCAGCTAGCAAAATCAACTGCCTGCCTGTAGTATGAGAACACCACTAACCTTCTACAGTATAGCTGAACACTGTGCAGAGCTCGCCAAAAAATAACTTGTAGCTTATTTAGCTGCCTGCGGTAGTGATAGGATCAGGAAAACACCACCAACCTTCTACAGGTAGCTTTAGGTGAACACTGTGCAGAGCTCGCCAAAAAATAACTTGTAGCTTATTTAGCTGCCTGCGGTAGTGATAGGATCAGGAAAACACCACCAACCTTCTGCAGGTAGCTTTAGGTGAACACTGTGCAGAGCTCGCACTACACTAACTTGTAGCTTATTTAGCTGCCTGCGGTAGTAATAGGATCAGGAAAACAGCACCAACCTTCTACAGGTAGCTTTAGGTGAACACTGTGCAGAGCTCGCACTACACTAACTTGTAGCTTATTTAGCTGCCTGCGGTAGTAATAGGATTAGGAAAACAGCACCAAAATTCTACAGGTAGCTTTAGGTGAACACTGTGCAGAGCTCGCACTACACTAACTTGTAGCTTATTTAGCTGCCTGCGGTAGTGATAGGATCAGGAAAACAACACCAACCTTCTACAGGTAGCTTTAGCTGAACACTGTGCAGAGGTCGCACTTCACCAACTTGTAGCTTTAGCTGAACACTGTGCAGAGGTCGCACTACACTAACTTGGAGCTTTAGCTGAACACTGTGCAGAGGTCGCACTACACTAACTTGTAGCTTTAGCTGAACACTGTGCAGAGGTCGCACTACACTAACTTGGAGCTTTAGCTGAACACTGTGCAGAGCTTGCACTACACTAACTTGGAGCTTTAGCTGAACGCTGTGCAGAGGTCGCTCTACACTAACTTGTAGCTTTAGCTGAACACTGTGCAGAGTTCGCACTACACTAACTTGTAGCTTTAGCTGAACACTGTGCAGAGGTCGCACTACACTAACTTGTAGCTTTAGCTGAACACTGTGCAGAGGTCGCACTACACTCACTTGTAGCTTTAGCTGAACACTGTGCAGAGGTCGCACTACGCTCACTTGTAGCTTTAGCTTAACACTGTGCAGAGGTCGCACTACACTAAAAAATAATGTAGCTGCCTGCGGTAGTGATAGGATCAGAAAAACACCACCAATCTTCTACAGGTAGCTTTAAGTGCACACTGTGCAGAGGACGCACTAACTGTAAATACTGTAGCTAATAGGACTAATAGGATCAGAAGAACACCAGCAATTTTCTTCAAATACTGTAACAACACCTGCCTGCCTGTCAGTAGGAAGATAATAACAGGAACGGATCTAGCTAAACTGAATACAGTGTGTATATATATATATATATATATATATATATATATATATATATAACACCTGGGGATGCATATATATACACAATTCACTGTAAGTGCAGCTAACTGACTGACTGTCCTGCCTAATCTATCTAACTTAAATCAAATGACACTGTCTCTCAACACAGGAACACACTACACAGGACCGATGTGCAGGCGGTCTTATATAGTGTGGGGTGTGTACTAAACCCCCTGAGCCATAATTGGCCAAAGCCACCCTGGCTTTGGTCAAATACAGCTCTCTGTACAGACGGCACTGTGATTGGCCAAGCATGCGGGTCATAGTGCATGCTTGGCCAGTCATCAGCCAGCAATGCACTGCGATGCCACAATGAATTATGGGCCGTGACACACCACTCGAATTTGGCGCGAACGCCCCATATCATTCACAATTCGGCGAACGATCGAACAGACGATGTTCAAGTCGAACATGAGTTCAACTCGAACATAGGTTCGACTCTAACAGGATGCTCATCCCTAGTTCTGAGACTAGTTTTGGCAGGGCTGGAAGTTGTGGGTGAGTTGGGAGGAGAGCACTCACCCTGTATGTCAGAGGATCGATGGAGCTCTGGATTTAGTGTGGGGCACTGAGTGGGATTTGAGGAGAAGAGCCGCGCTGTCATTTCTGTCGCCGGTGCCATTCTGGCCGCTTGCCAGGTCTGATGAGGTATAATAATCTGTCAGTTTCCTGGGGAGTTTAGACGATTATCTCCTTTTCACCATCAGTAAGAATTATTACACATTTCATTTTTACATTTTATAAAGTGTATTGTATATTTTGTTCTGTGATGTCTGTAATGTTAACTATGTGGCTGGCTGTCTTGCATGGATGCTCTAATAAACAAAAATGTTTAGTGCATATTAACTTAGGAGACATAGCCACTATCTTAAATTATTATAATTTGATTGGCCTTCTTATGCAAGACTTATGTCCCGTACACACGGTCGGACTTTGTTCGGACATTCCGACAACAAAATCCTAGGATTTTTTCCGACGGATGTTGGCTCAAACTTGTTTTGTCTACACACGGTCGCACAAAGTTGTCGGAATTTCCAATCGCCAACCACGCGGTCACATATACCACGTACGACGAGACTAGAAAAGGCCGGTTCAGAACCAAGCGTGGCACCCTTTGGGCTCCTTTTGCTAATCTCGTGTTAGTAAAAGTTTGGTGAGAGACGATTCGCGCTTTTTCAGACTCGTGGCTTTCAGATCGTTTTCTGCCATTCAGTTTGTGCTTGTGGGTTTGTATCTGCTCTTCAGTGCGTGCAAGCAAGTTCCGTGTGACTTTAATTAGTCATTGTATTCTTGTTCGTTCGTTACTGTTTTTCAGGTCGCTCTTCACAGGCCTTGCTGTTCTTCAGTGCATTCTGTTACTTCGTTCTGAGCAGCCGACCGTTTTCTAGCCATGTTGCGTATGCGTACTCCTCGTAGAGTTCATGCTGTGCGGGGGCTTGGTGTTGGGGTCCTGACCTTGACACAAGTCCAGTCCATGAACAGGGTGGGGAGGAGTTCATGGACCAAGAATTGGTTGCTTCAGCGTGACCAGTTCTCTCATATGCCTTTGCTCCGTGAGATCCGTGAGAATAATCCTGATGATTTCAGGAACTTTCTCAGGATGACGGACCCCGTGTTTCACCGTCTGTTGGCTTCGCTGACCCCTTATATTAGCAGGCAGGATACCTGCATGAGGCAAGCCATCACTCCGGAGCAGAGGTTGGTCGCTACACTGCAGTATTTGGCGACAGGGAGAAATCTGCAGGACTTAAAGTTCTCGACAGGCATCTCCCCCCAGGCTCTGGGTATCATTATCCCAGAGACCTGTTCTGCCATCATCCAGGTCCTGCAGAAGGAGTATATGAAGGTAAGATTTTTATCCTTTAATATCACATTTTATTGTATTGAATGTTTGCTAATATATTGTATTTCTTTCCTCATTCCCTAATTACCATGATTGTAATATGCTGTGAATGTCCCCTTTGTTCTGCAGGATTTTTATGTAATTATTATTTTAGGTCCTTCATACATATTTGCCCTTCAATAACCTCCCCAGCATGGTGTCTCCTGGCCCTATATTCACCTCATGTAGTCACTTAACAATGTATTTTTTCTGCTCCATAGTAGTGCTTTACCCCAAACACCCCCTAAAATGTTTAGAAATGTTATTTTTGCTTTAACTTCAGGCAGAGTGGCAGAGGCTTTTTTTTGGTGGTGTCCCCAAATAATTTTTAGTAACTCTCCCTCCCCAACTGCTAAGTCAGCTGATCCCAATTCTCTATCCTCAATCATCTATTTGCTGACTTTGCCAAACCCATACACACTATACCCATCTCTTTTGTGGTCATATTTATGGATGAATTCCCCAAAGCATGTAGTGCAAGGGCCTGCCTGTATACTTTCAAATGTTACTGTTTAAAGTTTTTGGATCCTATTATTATCTTGATAGGTAATAGCAGAATGTCCAAATGTCCTCAAATGTGTACAGTGTGTATTTATATCTTTGTATTATGACACTTCTTACATGTCCAGTGGGCTGCCAATAGTGTAACTAAGGAGGGGCTGTTCCAAGTAATACCCATTATTTAGGTATTCATCTCTCAATGAAGTGAAGAGGGTTACCTGTCCAAGATTTCCACACACCCCCTATAAAGTTAGAAATGGCCCATGAGAGGGGGGGGGGATATGATAGGTGTACCTTATACTTTGGTGTTGTTAAATTCCCCTTAATAAATGCTATCTGGAGGTTGACCCAGAATGTTTGTGTCTAATCTGCTTGCCATGTTTCTGATCAAAAATAGTAATGTTTATTGTTTTTTCCTCAACAGTTTCCTTCCACACCACAGGAATGGCAGACTGTGGCCTCCCACTTTGCCAAGCGGTGGGACTTTCCTAACTGCGGAGGGGCAATTGATGGGAAACACGTCCACATCATCCCACCACCCAACTCGGGGTCATACTATTTTAACTATAAGGGGTTCAATCGTATAGTGATGTTGGCGGTGGGGTTGGCTACTTACGACTTCCTGTATGTGGACGTGGGGAAGAATGGCCGGATGTCTGATGGTGGAGTCATCGTCCAGACGGAGTTTTACAGGCGTCTCCAGAATGGCAGCTTGGACTTGCCAGCTCCAGAGGACAATGTGGAAGGACTCCCATTCGTGTTCATTGCTGATGAAGCGTTTGTGCTGAGGGACCACCTGATGCGGCCATTCCCAATGAGGACCCTCACCCCGACACAGAGGGTTTTTAATTACCGGCTGGCCAGAGCCCGAAGAGTGGTGGAGAACACATTTGGAATCCTGGCCAGCCGGTTCCACCTATTTCTGACACCCTTCCATATGGCGGAGTATAAACTGAACCATATTATACTTGCGTGCTGTGTTCTCCATAACTTTTTAAGGAAACATTCGGCCAACTATGCTGGCTCAGTTGGGCCTGAGGCCGGAATGATACATCAAACCACACTGACGGCGCTTGAAAGCGGCCGTCCTGGCTTGCCCTCCCTGAGTGCCCATGATGTCCGGTTACGCTACCTGGAGTTCTTTGCGGGTAGGGGGGCCATCAATATGCCAGCAAATATGTGAAGCCTTTTTATAATAAAAAACAAAAATAAATTCTTTGTGGACATTTACTGCTTGTGTTTGTTTTAGCTGACCCTGACAGAAATGTTTTGAGTGCAGAAAATGGCGTGATTGTGTAACCTTATACAAAGCACTGTTGGCTGTTATTTACTAAATGCAAAAAAACATTTCACTACAAGTGCACTTGCAACTGCACTGAACCTGCACTTGTAGTGCAAAGTGGTTTTGCCCTTAGGAAAGAACCCCCATTTTCGCTGAAAACAGCAATTACATCACCCCAAAAATGTTGTAGTGTTGAGACAATAATCCACACAATCTTGATTAACCAACTTTTTTATACCTGCACAATCGCATGTGCATTTACCAAAGGTTTTTAAAACAAACCAACATGTTTGTTGTATAACAATTTTTGGGGTGGCATTATCAAAAATAGAAATGTCCATTTACGATAAAACAGGCCTGTGTAAAACCAACAAGAAAGACAAAAAACTTGAACTTACAAAGTTCACATTAGGTAAAACCTGAAGGCAATATCAGACATCAGTATTTAGGAACTGTGTTTGATATTGCGTTCAGATGGGGGGAAATCACCCCTGGAAAAGCCAAATTTGGAAGATGCACAGCAATTTATGAATGTCAACATGTGCTAGCTGCCATCATGGGGGATCAAGGGACGTGTTTTGGGGGAGCAAGCCCTTCCTCACCGCTACTTTATAATTGAGGAAGGGGTTGCACCCCCAAAACGCGTCCATTGATCTCCCGTGATGGCAGATAGCACATGTTGGCACACTGTATGCATCCTCCAAATTTGGCTTTTCAAAACATTGCAAAAAGATTTCTGAGCTGATTTTTCGATCGTCGTACCCCGAAATTCCTGTGCAGACTTTTGACCACTTTCGCCATGATCTTGGCCTTTCTGATATTGGGGTTGGGGTAAGGCCCATACTTTCCGTCATAGTCGGCCTTCTTCATGATGTCAACCATCTCCAGCATCTCCCCAAAGGACATATTTGTGGCCTTAAAACGTCTCCTTCTGGGTCGGGACGTGTCCGGATCCGGGCTTTCCTCCTCCTCCTCCTCGTTCCTGTAATTATCACGCACCTGCTGTGACTCCACCATGTGCTCTTCCCCCACTGCGCCGAACGAAAAGGGGCTGGGAATAGAATAGAAAGAACATCAGGGGCGGGTGGAGTTACACGCATGCGCAGTGTATATAAAGCGTAACACGCATGCGTATTACGTACGATCTGTGAGCGGAGGGAAGAGCATTGGACGCTCCGATCGTAAGAACGAAGGTAAGAGACAAACTTGTGCCTATACTGCTTCTACATTGAGGCCTATATTGTAACAAGATTAGGAGAGTTTTATCTGACATTAGGCTTTGTCTTGTGTTGTGTCTTGCAGTGAACATGGATATGCTACTGAAAGACAATGACTTCATGTCAGTATTCCTAGATATGTTAAGGGAGCTGCCATGTCTGTGGGAGGTTAACCACCCACATTACAAGAACCAAGCAAAGAGGAAGGCAGCACTGGAGCAATTGTGTGAAATTGTGAAGCAGGTGATCCCCACGGCAGACATCACCTATTTAAAGATCTTAATTGGTGGCCTGAGGAGTACATATCTAAGGGAGCGCAAGAAAGTCCTGGATTTACAGAGATCCAGAGCAGCAGATTACATCTATGTCCCCAGGATGTTGTACTACGACAGGCTGCATTTTCTGGCAGGCCAGACTGAACCCAGGCCATCCCTCTCCAGTCTTCCTTCCACGCGTCCTTCCCCCCCGGCTGAGGCTTCTGACACCCAACCTGGGCCTTCCAGGCTGCAACATGTGGAGGAGCCCAGATTGAGCCAGGTATAGCATTCCTCTAAATATTTCTGCTTGTCCAATCAATTATGTTACCTAGATGTTAGTTGGGAGTACTAATTTAGGATTGTGATTGAGGAAGCAAAAACTAAAACCATGTCCCTTTTTCATACACAGGGAAGTCTCAGCCAGGAGGTGGCCGGGCCGAGCCGGCTGGCTGATCTGCAGGTCCCTTCCCTACACCTGGAAAGAGAAAGTGGCAGGAGGAGGAGTGCCCAAGAGGAGGCTGCCAGAGGACTCTTTTGGAGGGCTACAGTGGTCCTGGGAGCACCACACACCATGGAGGAGGACATTGCTGCCACCATTGCCTATAAAATGCAGAGGATGGAGGAGGGACAACAACTCATGTGTGAGTCGCTCATATTGGAGGCTCTTAACAAAGGTATGAGGGGCCAAATTACAGCTCAGACACACCTTTGTGATGTTCCTCCTCCTCCTCCTGCAGGTCCTCCTCCTCCTCCTTCTCCTCCAGGTCCTCCCAGTCCTCCTCCTCCTCCAGGTCCTACTCCTCCTCCTGCCACATCTCCAACAGCACAGCCACAGCTGGGAAAGAATCGTGGAAGGAAGACCAGAAAGTGAGGACCCTGGATCCAGTCTGGTCGGCCAAAAAATGCAGCCTCTTGTGGTACCACAGCCTGGGGACACACATGTCATCTGCTGCTATCTGGATCTCTGCGAATTCTGGACCAGACTGCCCTCCCTTACATATGGACTCCTCAGGCCACCAATTTTGATGTTCAAGAATTGATGTCTGCCGTGGGGGTCCCAGGCTTCGCTAATTTCTCCTGTTGATCCAGTGTTGCCTTCCTCTTTGTTTGGTTCTGAGCCCTTAACCACTTGACGACCGCCTCACGCCGATGTACGTCAGCAAGGTGGCACGGACAGGCAAAATCACGTACATATACGTGATTTGCCTTCCGCGGGTGGGGGGGTCCGATCGGACGTCTTTTGTCCCACGGCGATCGGAGGTGAGGGGGAGGCCATCCGTTCATGGCCCCCCCCTCGCGATCGCCGCCGGCCAATCGAATCATTCCTTTGCTGCTGTATGCTAAACAGCAGCAAAGGAAATGATGTCATCTCTCCTCGGCTCGGTAATTTCCGTTCCGGCCCGAGGAGAGAAGACAGGTATGTGAGTGCACCAACACTACACAACACAGTAGAACATGCCAGGCACACAAAACACCCCGATCCCCCCCCGGATCGCCCCCCAATCCCCCCCCAATCACCCCCCCGTCACAAACTGACACCAGCAGTTTTTTTTTTTTTTTTTTTCTGATTACTGCATTGGTGTCAGTTTGTGACAGTTACAGTGTTGGGACAGTGAGTATTAGCCCCCCTCTAGGTCTAGGATACCCTCCTAACCCCCCCTAATTAAGTTTTAACCCCTTGATCACCCCCTGTCACCAGTGTCGCTAAGCGATCATTTTTCTGATCGCTGTATTAGTGTCGCTGGTGACGCTAGTTAGGGACCTAAATATTTAGGTTCGCCGTCAGCGTTTTATAGCGTCAGGGACCCCCATATACTACCGAATAAATGTTTTAACCCCTTGATGGCCCCCTAGTTAACCCTTTCACCACTGATCACCGTATAACTGTTACGGGTGACGCTGGTTAGTTTGTTTATTTTTTATAGTGTCAGGGCACCCGCCGTTTATTACCGAATAAAGGTTTAGCCCCCTGATCGCCCGGCGGTGATATGCGTCGCCCCAGGCAGCGTCAGATTAGCGCCAGTACCGCTAACACCCACGCACGCAGCATACGCCTCCCTTAGTGGTATAGTATCTGAACGGATCAATATCTGATCCGATCAGATCTATACTAGCGTCCCCAGCAGTTTAGGGTTCCCAAAAACACAGTGTTAGCGGGATCAGCCCAGATACCTGCTAGCACCTGCGTTTTGCCCCTCCGCCCAGCCCACCCAAGCGCAGTATCGATCGATCACTGTCACTTACAAAACACTAAACACATAACTGCAGCGTTCGCAGAGTCAGGCCTGATCCCTGCGATCGCTAACAGTTTTTTTGGTAGCATTTTGGTGAACTGGCAAGCACCAGCCCCAGGCAGCGTCAGGTTAGCGCCAGTAGCGCTAACACCCACGCACGCACCGTACAGCTCCCTTAGTGGTATAGTATCTGAACGGATCAATATCTGGTCCGATCAGATCTATACTAGCGTCCCCAGCAGTTTAGGGTTCCCAAAAACGCAGTGTTAGTGGGATCAGCCCAGATACCTGCTAGCACCTGCGTTTTGCCCCTCTGCCCGGCCCAGCCCACCCCACCCAAGTGCAGTATCGATCGATCACTGACACTTACAAAACACTAAATGCATAACTGCAGCGTTCGCAGAGTCAGGCCTGATCCCTGCGATCGCTAACAGTTTTTTTGGTAGTATTTTGGTGAACTGGCAAGCACCAGCCCCAAGCAGCGTCAGATTAGCGCCAGTACCGCTAACACCCACGCACGCAGCATACGCCTCCCTTAGTGGTATAGTATCTGAACGGATCAATATCTGATCCGATCAGATCTATACTAGCGTCCCCAGCAGTTTAGGGTTCCCAAAAACGCAGTGTTAGCGGGATCAGCCCAGATACCTGCTAGCACCTGCATTTTGCCCCTCCGCCCGGCCCAGCCCACCCAAGTGCAGTATCGATCGATCACTGTCACTTACAAAACACTTAACGCATAACTGCAGCGTTCGCAGAGTCAGGCCTGATCCCTGCGATCGCTAACAGTTTTTTTTGTAGCTTTTTATTGAACTGGCAAGCGCCAGCGGCCTAGTATACCCCGGTCGTAGTCAAACCAGCACTGCAGTAAGACTTGGTGACGTGGCGAGTCCCATAAGTGCAGTTCAAGCTGGTGAGGTGGCAAGCACAAGTAGTGTCCCGCTGCCACCAAGAAGACAAACACAGGCCCGTCGTGCCCATAATGCCCTTCCTGCTGCATTCGCCAATCCTAATTGGGAACCCACCGCTTCTGCAGCGCCCGTACTTCCCCCATTCACATCCCCAACCAAATGCAGTCAGCTGCATGAGAGGCATTTTCTTTATGTCCTCCCGAGTACCCCTACCCAACGAACCCCCCCAAAAAAGATGTTGTGTCTGCAGCAAGCGTGGATATAGGCGTGACACCCGCTATTATTGTCCCTCCTGTCCTGACAATCCTGGTCTTTGCATTGGTGAATGTTTTGAACGCTACCATTCATTAGTTGAGTATTAGCGTAGGGTACAGCATTCCACAGACTAGGCACACTTTCACAGGGTCTCCCAAGATGCCATCGCATTTTGAGAGACCCGAACCTGGAACCGGTTACCGTTATAAAAGTTAGTTACAAAAAAAGTGTAAAAAAAAATATATATAAAATAAAAAAAAATAGTTGTCGTTTCATTGTTCTCTCTCTCTCTATTCTCTCTCTCTATTGTTCTGCTCTTTTTTACTGTATTCTATTCTGCAATGTTTTATTGTTATTATGTTTTATCATGTTTGCTTTTCAGGTATGCAATTTTTTATACTTTACCGTTTACTGTGCTTTATTGTTAACCATTTTTTTGTCTTCAGGTACGCCATTCACGACTTTGAATGGTTATACCAGAATGATGCCTGCAGGTTTAGGTATCATCTTGGTATCATTCTTTTTAGCCAGCGGTCGGCTTTCATGTAAAAGCAATCCTAGTGGCTAATTAGCCTCTAGACTGCTTTTACAAGCCGTGGGAGGGAATGCCCCCCCCCACCGTCTTCCGTGTTTTTCTCTGGCTCTCCTGTCTCAACAGGGAACCTGAGAATGCAGCCGGTGATTTAGCCAGCTGACCATAGAGCTAATCAGAGACCAGAGTGGCTCCAAACATCTCTATGGCCTAAGAAACCGGAAGCTACGAGCATTTTATGACTTAGATTTCGCCGGATGTAAATAGCGCCATTGGGAAATTGGGGAAGCATTTTATCACACCGATCTTGGTGTCGTCAGATGCTTTGAGGGCAGAGGAGAGATCTAGGGTCTAATAGACCCCAATTTTTTCAAAAAAGAGTACCTGTCACTACCTATTGCTATCATAGGGGATATTTACATTCCCCAAGATAACAATAAAAATGATTAAAAAAAAAAAAAATGAAAGGAACAGTTTAAAAATAAGATAAAAAAGCAAAAAAACAATAAAGAAAAAAAAAAAAAAAAAAGCACCCCTGTCGCCCCCTGCTCTCGCGCTAAGGCAAACGCAAGCGGCGGTCTGTCGTCAAACGTAAACAGCAATTGAGGTATCGCTGCGAAGGTCAGATCGAGGGCAGTAATTTTTGCAGTAGACCTCCTCTGTAAATCTAAAGTGATAACCTGTAAAGGCTTTTAAAGGCTTTTAAAAATGTATTTATTTTGTTGCCACTGCACGTTTGTGCGCAATTTTAAAGCATGTCATGTTTGGTATCCATGTACTCGGCCTAAGATCATCTTTTTTATTTCATCAAACATTTGGGCAATATAGTGTGTTTTAGTGCATTAAAATTTAAAAAAGTGTATTTTTTCCCCAAAAAATGCGTTTGAAAAATCACTGCGCAAATACTGTGTGAAAAAAAAAAATGAAACACCCACCATTTAAATCTGTAGGGCATTTGCTTTAAAAAAATATATAATGTTTGGGGGTTCAAAGTAATTTTTTTGCAAAAAAAAAAAACTTTTTCATGTAAACAATGAGTGTCAGAAAGGGCTTTGTCTTCAAGTGGTTAGAAGAGTGAGTGATGTGTGACATAAGCTTCTAAATGTTGTGCATAAAATGCCAGGACAGTTCAAACCCCCCCCAAATGACCCCATTTTGGAAAGTAGACACCCCAAGCTATTTGCTGAGAGGCATGTCGAGTCCATGGAATATTTTATATTGCTACACAAGTTGCGGGAAAGAGACAAATTTTTTTTTTTTTTGCACAAAGTTGTCACTAAATGATATATTGCTCAAACATGCCATGGGAATATGTGAAATTACACCCCAAAATACATTCTGCTGCTTCTCCTGAGTACGGGGATACCACATGTGTGAGACTTTTTGGGAGCCTAGCCGCGTACGGGACCCCGAAAACCAAGCACCGCCTTCAGGCTTTCTAAGGGCGTGAATTTTTGATTTCACTCTTCACTGCCTATCACAGTTTCGGAGGCCATGGAAAGCCCAGGTGGCACAAACCCCCCCCAAATGACCCCATTTTGGAAAGTAGACACCCAAAGCTATTTGCTGAGAGGTATAATGAGTATTTTACAGACCTCACTTTTTGTCACAAAGTTTTGAAAATTGAAAAAAGAAAAAAAAAATTTTTTTTCTTGTCTTTCTTCATTTTCAAAAACAAATGAGAGCTGCAAAATACTCACCATGCCTCTCAGCAAATAGCTTGGGGTGTCTACTTTCCAAAATGGGGTCATTTGGGGGGGTTTTGTGCCACCTGGGCATTCCATGGCCTCCGAAACTGTGATAGGCAGTGAAGAGTGAAATCAAAAATTTTCACCCTTAGAAATCCTGAAGACGGTGATTGGATTTCGGGGCCCCGTACGCGGCTAGGCTCCCAAAAAGTCCCACACATGTGGTATCCCCATACTCAGGAGAAGCAGCTAAATGTATTTTGGGGTGCAATTCCACATATGCCCATGGCCTGTGTGAGCAATATATCATTTAGTGACAACTTTGTGCAAAAAAAAAAAAAAGTGTCACTTTCCCGCAACTTGTGTCAAAATATAAAATATTCCATGAATTCAATATGCCTCTCAGCAAATAGCTTGGGGTGTCTACTTTCCAAAATGGGGTCATTTGGGGGGGTTTTGTGCCACCTGGGCATTCCATAGCCTCCGAAACTGTGATAGGCAGTGAAGAGTGAAATCAAAAATTTACACCCTTAGAAATCCTGAAGGCGGTGCTTGGTTTTCGGGGCCCCGTACGCGGCTAAGCTCCCAAAAAGTCCCACACATGTAGTATCCCTATACTCAGGAGAAGCAGCTGAATGTATTTTGGGGTGCAATTCCACATAGGCCCATGGCCTGTGTGAGCAATATATCATTTAGTGACAACTTTTTGTAAATATTTTTTTTTTTTTTTGTCATTATTCAATCACTTGGGACAAAAAAAATAAATATTCAATGGGTTCAACATGCCTCTCAGCAATTTTCTTGGGGTGTCTACTTTCCAAAATGGGGTCATTTGGGGGGGTTTTGTACTGCCCTGCCATTTTAGCACCTCAAGAAATGACATAGGCTGTCATAAACTAAAAGCTGTGTAAATTACAGAAAATGTACCCTAGTTTGTAGACGCTATAACTTTTGCGTAAACCAATAAATATACGCTTATTGACATTTTTTTTACCAAAGACATGTGGCCGAATACATTTTGGCCTAAATGTATGACTAAAATTTAGTTTATTGGATTTTTTTTATAACAAAAATTAGAAAATATCATTTTTTTTCAAAATTTTCGGTCTTTTTCCGTTTATAGCGCAAAAAATAAAAACTGCAGAGGTGATCAAATACCATCAAAAGAAAGCTCTATTTGTGGGAAGAAAAGGACGCAAATTTCGTTTGGGTACAGCATTGCATGACCGCGCAATTAGCAGTTAAAGCGACGCAGTGCCAAATTGGAAAAAGACCTCTGGTCCTTAGGCAGCATAATGGTCCGGGGCTCAAGTGGTTAATAAAGGATTTTTGTTTTGAATTATACTCTCCTATGTGTTTTATTTCAAAAAGGACAGTTTGTTTGTGAGGATTCAGGTACATTTCAAATATACAATGTGAAATGAACAAGGGACACCAACAACAAACAATCTCCTTGAGATTAAATAATACAAGATATCAATGGTGTTGGGGTAACTTGACACACAAAACACACACAAAAATATTCTGGAGTAAAAATAAAAATAATATTGAACAAAGATCAGCCTTGGAAAAAATACAAACATTAAATCTAAAAAAAAAAAGGCTTAAAATCCCCCCCCAAAAAAATGAAAAAAAAAAACATTCTGTCAGATGTGACAACTAATAACAATATATTGAGGGAATCCCAATAAAAAAACAAAAATAAAACTTTGTGAGAAGTGTGTGTGAATATGAGCAGCAAAACTACTTAATTCTTCTCACATTATAAAGAAGAAGAGAGTGCGCTGTATTAAACCATTTTTGACATTGCAGCGTGACGAAAGTGCTGTATCCATTGTGAATGCTAAGTTTACCAGAACGAGCTGTTCCGTGCCGGAATTTCTTCTGAGCATGCGTGGCACTTTGTGCGTCGGAACAGGCCACACACGGTCGGAATTGACGCGATCGGATTTTGTTGTCGGAAAATTTTATCTCCTGCTCTCCAACTTTGTGTGTCGGAAAATCCAATGGAAAATGTCCGATGGAGCCCACACACGGTCGGAATTTCCGACAACACGCTCCGATTGGACATTTTCCATCGGAAAATCCGACCGTGTGTACGGGGCATTACACTTATTTAGATTTATATACTTTATTTCTAAATTTTCAGTTTGAGTCAAGGAGCTAAAGGTCACATGAAGTCTAGTATATGGTATCCTATTAGCTGTTTGACCTCACATACTGTCTCCCAGCATGTGTGAGAAGCTAAAATGCAAAGCATAAGGTCAGAAAATTTACAGAGCAGCAACTGTTAGGTTCAAATGATTGTTGACACACTGACCTTAATTTACCAAGAGGAGTAGCATAGAAGCTCTGTGTTTGAAAAAAATAAAAAATAACATCAAGGTCACAAGCCAGGGTCAGTGCGGGCAGTAGTGAATCAGTGCTGGGGTCACAAGCCAAGGTCAGCTACAAGTAGCAATAGAGATATCATGAGACAGCAAGCAGGATTATATACGGAGCACAATAATCTGGCAAGGAAGCAGGAAAGAGTTAAAGAGCTGGGCAACCACCTTAGTTGGCCCCATGATCACATGCAGGTTAGATGCATTGCGACTTCAATTCAACTTTGCAGAACTAATACAATTCTAATTATTAAAGCAAATGCTTAAGTGGCAGCACAGGTAAGTAATGTTCAAGACTATGGGAGGCCCAAGTTCAAGACCAAGCAAACTCAGCTCCTGTCAACAAATGCATAGGTTGTTTAAACAGTGATGCTCAGACGCTGTCTGATTTGTTTCATATGCTATGAGAACTTTTCTTTCAAAGGGATCAATAAATACATTTCTGAGTCTCTGGCTCGTTCATTTGTCAAACGCTTCTTTCATCATTTTACTCACATAGTGTTACACAGTCTTCTCTACTAATGTTGAGCGATTGCTTAATTTATCACATCCACAAGCATAGCTAAAACTTATTCTCATCTCAAATCAATAGACAAACTAAGATAATTAATATGGGTGATGTTTGCGAATTACATGGTTTAAGCCATAATTATTTGCATGGCCCTTAAACTATGGTTGGCAGGCTTATAAGGTCAAAAAAGAGGTCTTTTGGATAAGCCAGGCCCCTCACGATAAAACGGGTGCAAAGAGTAGCCATATGGGTTGATTTACTAAAGGCAAAGAGCCTTTGCAATGGAGCTTTCCTTACCTAAGTGAATGTGGTGAAAATTCAGTTTCAAAGAGCCCCAGATGATGTCTTTGAAGACGAAACGTGTCAGAGCGTATTGAGCCTGCTCCATGTCATTGAACCTTTTGGATTTCCTATGTGATCACGGTTTGAAAGATTTTCCATGGATATGCCTGTAACTTCAGAAGTTTTCTATCTTTTAATAAAGCTTGTGAGAGATGTTTTTACGCTATGTGGAGATTTTTTGTTTTTTCTGGATTTCAAGATCTAACAGATTGGCTGGTCGTAGTGGATCGCTATGTTGACAGATCTTCAGTAATTGCTCCATTGACCATTATCCTGTCATTCTCATCTCTATGCTTGTTTGACTCTTTGCCGCTGGCAGTGGAGTCCACATATTCCTGGAAGCGTGTTTACTCTCCCTCCTGGGTGGTGGATACACGTGCCCCGGTGACTTCTTTCGTGGAAATAGGATAGCCTCCATTATTTTATTGAGCTGATTTCATCCCTAATTTTTTATATCGCAAAAAAAACCACTTTGAACCCCTCAGGGATTGTTAAATGGACCGACCAGGTGAGTAAGAAAGTACAAATTTTATTGAGGCATCATAAGGATAAATGACAAACAGTGCCAAAAAAGACATATATAGTGTAATGTCAGATAAAATCAAATGTAATTGCGATACAAAGTACCCCAAAAAAACATGTCATGCATGTCAGACAGTGGCTGCCCTCATAGAGCTAACGGGCTAGCCTAAACTCACACAGGCGTGGACACCTTACATGTTTCAGACCTTTGTAGGTCCTTCTTCAGAGCATTTAAGTCATATGGGTACTACAATCTACAATGTAAATATATAATATTAGTATCATAGTAACATAAAAAATATGAAACAATATATACATATACATATGGTACTTCACATGTAGTTGGTTTCACATGCCAGCCACGTTCAAAACCATCTGTGCAATTTTGTAAGTAAAGACCATGCAATCCTTACTTACTACATGTGAAGTAACATATATACAGAGACGGTACAAGGGGGGGAGGAAGGGGTGGATGCCCTGGGTGGGACAATGTATTGGGGGTGGGGGGGTGCCGTGAAGTGAAGAGCTGCCTCTGCTGACAACAATGCCGCTGCGGGGTTAAGCTCCGGCCAGGAGTGGTTTAACATTGCCTGTGTGCTCCACGGACAGGCAGTGGAGAGAGAGGATGAAGCATGGCTGTGTCTTAGGCAGGAGGCAGGGCTAGCAATGTGTTGCTAGGGGAAGGAGAGGGGGAGGAGAAGGGGGGGAGATTACAACAACTGGAGCAAAATGTTTCCCGCTGCTCCGGAGACACAGATCGCACTCCCCACAGCTGTCACCTCCCACCACTGGAGTGCTCAGCGGAGCGGTCCCCTCACACCTGGGGGTGGTATCTGACATGCAGTGATGAGGACTGGAAGAGGAAGGTCCTGCGGAGGAGACCCCATGAGCGCTGTATGGAGCTGATTGAAAGGGAGGTAGGAAAGAAGAGGTGTCTGGACCGGGCCACCCCTCTCTGGGGCTGTTAATAAGTGCGGAGGTGGGGACCGGGGCTCCAGCTGCAGGGAGAGGCACAGCTACCACCATGAAAAAAAGGGAAAACTGCGCTAATAGCAAAAAGAGATCAAGCTGCAACTCAGGATGTTATATGAAATCAATAGAATATGTAAAAAAGGGGAAGCTACGCTGAATAAATTGACCTGTGAGGCTACCAACTATTAAATTAAGCACTCACATAAAGTGTTGAATGTGAACAGACATGTGAAATAACACAGTGCAATACTTAAATTAGGCTGCTACAATAAATGTGCACAGAAGTGCCAGTGAAATAATCTAAAGAATGTAAATAGGTGACAAAAATGAGTGCACATAAATTTATACACATAAACTGTCAACAAACCAAATGGCCAATGACATTTATTGTAGCAGCCTAATTTAAGTATTGCACTGTGTTATTTCACATGTCTGTTCACATTCAACACTTAATGTGAGCGCTTAATTTAATAGTTGGTAGCCTCACAGGTCAATTTATTCAGTGCAGCTTCCTCTTTTTTACATACAGCTACCACTATGCCACAACCTCTTTCTGCAGCCAGCAACCACCAACACGAGAAAGAGCCAGCACCCCCCACATTATCCCTCACAGACTGGCCTTTATATCCACCCCCTGTCCCATCCCATCCATTCCACTCCCTTCCTCCTGATCATCAGTGTCACAAACAGTAAGGACAGCTCAGTCTCAGTGTGCCCATCTGTGATTGGCAGCCCTCGACCCCTCCCTCCACCCTGCCCTTACCCCCACCTATGCGGGACTCCACTGTGGGGGGGTCGCATCCTATGCTAGAAGTGCCTGCTAATTGGCTGCCTCTTAAAAATGGGGGGGCGCAGTT
Source organism: Aquarana catesbeiana (assembly GCF_042186555.1). Lineage (NCBI taxonomy): Eukaryota > Metazoa > Chordata > Amphibia > Anura > Ranidae > Aquarana > Aquarana catesbeiana. The sequence continues at coordinate 518,458,934 of NC_133328.1, forward strand.
TGTCATCTTCGCCCTGGGCACCAAATGGCCTTGTCCCAGCACTGCATATATATATATATATATATATATATATATATATATATATATATATATACACAGTGTGGACGGATAGTATTCAGACCCCCTTACATTTTTCACTCTTTGTTATATTGTAGCCTTTTGCTAAAATCATTTAAGTTCATTTTTTCCTCATTAATGTACACACAGCACCCCATATTGACAGAAAAACACAGAATTGTTGAAATTTTTGCAGATTTATTTGTAGCGCTGGTAGATTTTTAATCTATCGCTGTTAGGTAAATCTAGTGGGTCACTTGTTAGAAGAAGTCAGATTTGCCTCTGTTCCAGCTTGGCTGAGTTGCATGTAGTTCCACACTGTGCCGGTGGGTGTCGTAGTCACCATGGGCCAGTGTTGGAAAAGCAACGTGTTGAAGCGTATGAGTGCTCCTCTGTCCCAGGGACAACTCGGTGGAGAAGGTCCTCCGAGTTGCATTCTGGGAGAGGGTATTTATGGGACAGACTCCATATTTTGGGGTTCGTTTTCAGCCACCTGCTGGCCCTCCTGGCTGACAGGTATGTGTTAAGAGTACCACCTCATGGTCCTCCGTTCCGGAGGCCCGCGTCACTGTGGCATGTGGGTGGGCCCAGAAGCCTGTCTGGGGCCTACCACAACAGCAGAGGAATGGTCCTGAGCTGACCGAGAAGATCCCAGGGGAGGACCCGTCATGGAAGGATGATGCAGAGTGCTGGTCTGGAGAGGGGCCTGGTGACTCGGTTGGAGGATGTATCCTGAAGTAATCTTACTGCATAGTACTGCCAGGTTGGCTTAACCACTTCAGCCCCGGAAGGATTTACCCCCTTCCTGACCAGAGCAATTTTTCCAATTTGGCACTGCGTCGCTTTAACTGCTAATTGCGCGGTCACGCAATGCTGTACCCAAACTAAATTTGTGTCCTTTTCTTCCCACAAATAGAGCTTTCTTTTGATGGTATTTGATCACCTCTGGGGTATTTATTTTTTGCGCTATAAACAGAAAAAGACTGAAAATTTTGAAAAAAAATGATATTTGCTATTTTTTGTTATAAAAAAATCCAATAAACTCAATTTTAGTCATACATTTAGGCCAAAATGTATTTGGCCACATGTCTTTGGTAAAAAAAATGTCAATAAGCGTATATTTATTGGTTTGCGCAAAAGTTATAGTGTCTACAAACTAGGGTACATTTTCTGGAATTTACACAGCTTTTAGTTTATGACTGCCTATGTCATTTCTTGAGGTGCTAAAATGACAGGGCAATACAAACCCGCCCCCAAATGACCCCATTTTGGAAAGTAGACACCCCAAGGAAATTGCTGAGAGGCATGTTGAGCCCATTGAATATTATTTTTTTTGTCCCAAGTGATTGAATAATGAAAAAAAAAAATTACAAAAAGTTGTTACTAAATGATATATTGCTCACACAGGCCATGGGCATATGTGGAATTGCACCCCAAAATACATTTAGCTGCTTCTCCTGAGTATGGGGATACCACATGTGTGGGACTTTTTGGGAGCCTAGCCGTGTATGGGGCCCCGAAAACCAAGCACTGCCTTCAGGATTTCTAAGGGCGTAAATTTTTGATTTCACTCCTCACTACCTATCACAGTTTTGAAGGCCATAAAATGCCAAGATGGCATAAACCCCCCAAATTACCCCATTTTGGAAAGTAGACACCCCAAGCTATTTGCTGAGAGGCATGTTGAGTCCATGGAATATTTTATATTTTGACACAAGTTGCGGGAAAGTGACACTTTTTTTTTTTTTTTGCACAAAGTTGTCACTAAATGATATATTGCTCAAACATGCAATGGGCATATGTGGAATTGCACCCCAAAATACATTCAGCTGCTTCTCCTGAGTATGGGGATACCACATGTGTGGGACTTTTTGGGAGCCTAGTCGTGTACGGGGCCCCGAAACCAAGCACCGCCTTCAGGATTTCTAAGGATGTAAATTTTTGATTTTACTCCTCACTACCTATCACAGTTTTGAAGGCCATAAAATGCCAAGATGGCACAAATCCCCCCAAATGACCCCATTTTGGAAAGTAGATACCCCAAGCTATTTGCTGAGAGGCAAGTTGAGTCCATGGAATATTTTATATTTTGCCACAAGTTGCAGGAAAATGACAAACTTTTGATATGCAGTATAAAAAAATTACATATCTGAAAAGCAAACATGGTAAAACATAATAACAATAAAACATTGCAGAATAGAATACAGTAAAAAAGAGCAGAACAATAGAGAGAGAATAGAGAGACAGAGAACAATAAAACGACAACTATTTTTGTTTTTTTTATTTTATATATTTTTTGTGTTTTTATTTATTTTACTTTTTTTTATTTATTTTTTTTACACTTTTTTTAGTAACTTTAAGTTTTGTAACTGGTACCAGGTTTGGGTCTCTCAAAATGCGATGGCATCTTGGGAGACCCTGTGAAAGTGTGTCCTAGTCTGTGCAGTGCTGTACCCTACGCTAATACTCAACTAGTGAATGGTAGCGTTCAAAACATTCACCAATGCATAGACCAGGATTGTCAGGACAGGAGGGACAATAATACCGGGTGTCACGCCTATATCCGCGCTTGCTGCAGACACGACATCTTCTTTGGGGGGCTCATTGGGTAGGGGTACTCGGGAGGACATAAGGAAAATGCCTCTCATGCAGCCGGCTTACTGCATTTGGTTGGGGAAGGTGAGGTGGAGCACCCTCTGGAAACAGAAGGGCTCTGACGATCTCTTCCTGGAATTTAAGGAAGGATCCGGTCCGTCCTGAAGCTCTGTATAGCACATGAGCGTTCAGCAAAGCCAATTGAAATAAATAAACAGACATTTTTTTGTACCAGTGTCTGGCCTTACGAGCAACTACGTATGGCGCCAACAACTGGTTGTTGAGGTCCACCCCTCCCATATTTTGGTTATATTCGTGGACACAGAGGGGTTTCTCCACAACACCAGTCGCCGTAGTAATTTGGACCGTCGTGTCTGCATGAAGGGAGGTAAGAATGAAAACATTCTTATTATCCCTCCACTTCATAGTGAACAAGTTATTACACTGCAAGCAGGCTCTCTCCCCCAGCCTAAGACGGGAATCTACAAGCCGCTGGGGAAAGTCCCGGCGATTAGGTCGCGCGGTGCCACATGCTTCAATCTGTTGATCAAAAAGGTGACTAAAAAGTGGCACGCTCGTGTAATAATTGTCCACGTACAAATGGTACCCCTTTCTGAATAAGTGTGACACCAAGTCCCACACAATCTTGCCAGCGCTTCCTATGTAGTCAGGGCAGTTTGTCAGCTCTACGTGACTATCTTTGCCCTCGTAAACCATAAAACTACATGTATAGCCTGTGGCCCTGTCACAGAGCTTATACATCTTGACCCCGTATCTGGCACGCTTGCTGGGAAGGTACTGTTTGAATGACAAGTGGCCAAAAAATGTAATCAGGGACTCATCAACACAGACAACTTGATGGGGAGTAAACAAGTCTGCAAAATGCTGGTTGAAGTGGTTTCTGAGGGGCCGAATTTTGTAGAGCCGATCGTATTCAGGGTCTCCACGAGGACGACAGAGTTCATTGTTGTTGAAGTACATGAACCGCAAAATCTGCTCGTATCATGCCCTGGTCATGGAGGCAGAGAACAAGGGCATATGGTGAATAGGGTCAGTGGACGAATATGACCGCATCTCACTCTTTTTGGTTATGCCCATGTTGAGGGAAATGCCCAGAAAGATCTTAAATTTGGAGACCGTAATTGGTCTCCAATCTCTGGCAAGGGAGGACTAGGGAATAGTGGCGATGTGTTGACCAGCGTATAAATTGCTTTGGTCCACAATAGATCTATAGAGATCTTCGGTGAAAAACAGCGAATAAATATCCAGTGGCGTAAAATCAACTGTTTCCACCTGAATTCCGGGTTGGCCAGTGAATGGGGGAAGTACGGGTGCTGCAGAAGTGGTGGGTTCCCAATTCGGATTGGCAAATGCAGCAGGAAGGGCACTATGGGCACGACGGGCCTGTGTTCATCTTCTTGGTGGCAGCGGGACACTACTAGTGCTTGCCACCTCGCCAGCTTGAACTGCACTTATGGGACTCGCCACGTCACCATGAGATACTGCAGTGCTGAATGTACGACCAGGGTGTACTAGGCCGCTGGTGCTTGCCAGTTCACCAGAAGGAATAGCGGCGCTAGTACTGCTCTGCTCCATACGAGGGACCTGCGGTTCTTGCACATAAAGGACAGAAGAAGAAGTTTGGGGTCTGGTATGCCTGACCTTGGCAGGGACTGCAACTCCGTCGTCAGAGCTATCTGTCATGGAGCCGCTGTCCTCTACAGGATCGTATTCTGAGCCTGAATCTGACAGATGAGTGACTTCCTCTTCACTATCTGTCATGCTTAGAAATGTGTAGGCCTCTTCACTAGTGTACCTTCGATTTGCCATTTTGGGCTCTAAATTTAGTGGTACACTAGTGAGACTCACAGGCAAAAAAGCTCCTGACTGTTAGCGACTGATTCAAAACGCTACCAAAAAACTGTTAGCGATCGCAGGGATCAGGCCTGACTCTGCGAACGCTGCAGTTATGTGTGCTTAGTGTTTTGTAAGTGTCAGTGATCGATCGATACTGCACTTGGGTGGGCTGGGCAGGGCTGGGCCGAGGGGCAAAATGCAGGTGCTAGCAGGTATCTGGGCTGATCCCACTAACAATGCGTTTATGGGAACCTAAACTGCTGGGGACGCTAGTATAGATCTGATTGGATCAGATATTGATCCGTTCAGATACTATAGCACTAAGGGAGGTGTATGCTGCGTGCGTGGGTGTTAGCGGTACTGGCACTAACCTGACACTGCCTGGGGCAAAGCAGACCTTATCTGACCCTAAAAACGTAAATTATATCACCTCCGGGCAATTAGGGGGTTAAACCTTTATTAGGTAATAAACGGCGGGTGCCCTAAAACTATAATAAACAAACTAACTAACCAGCGTCACCCGTAACAGTTATACGGTGATCAATGGTGAAAGGGTTAACTAGGGGGCAATCAGGGGGTTAAAACCTTTAGTAGGTAGTATATGGGGGTCCCTGTGGCTATAAAATGCTGACGGCGAACCTATATACTTACCTCCCTAACTAGTGTCACCTGTGTCACTAATACAGCGATCAGAAAAACAATCACTTAGTGACACTGGCAATGGGGGATGATCAAGGGGTTAACCTATATTAGGGTGGGTTAGGGGGGTACCCTAGACCTAAAGGGGGGTACCCCAGACCTAAAGGGGGCTAGCCCTAACTGCCCTAACATTTATAACTGTCACAAACTGACACCAATGAAAAAAAAAAACTGCTATTGGTGTCACTGTGACAGGGATTACAGGGGGGTGATCGGGGGGGTGATCGGGGGGTGACTGGGGTTGAAAAGTGTGCCTGCGTGTTCTACTGAAAGTGTAGTGTTGGTGCAACTCACACTGATGTCTTCTCTCCTCAGCGCCGGAACGAAAAGGCCGGCTCGAGGAGAGATGACATCACTTCCTCTGCCTCTGTTTACATTACAGAGGCAGAGGAATGATCTCATTGGCCGGGAGCGATCGCGAGGGGGTGGCCACGAATGGATGTCCTCCCCCTCACCTCTGATCGCCGGGGAAGAGATGCCGACCGCCTCGGGCACCGGGGGGGTCCGATCGGACCCCCCCCGCGGGAAGCAGATCACATACAGGTACGTGATTCTGCCTGCCCATGCCATTCTGCCAACATATATCGTCGTGAGGTGGTCGGCAAGTGGTTAAAGGTTCAAGTACTGTGTCTGACATTCATCGCAATCCAATTCATCCTGTGGCAGAGGATCATACGGGTTTCATTCCAAACAAGTCTGTGGCAGAGACTTTTATTCGTGCTGCGTACTGGCTGCTAGGCAAGTGAGAGATGTCTATCCAGGTGGGCAAAGATTAGATCCTACAAAAAAAGGGGAGACTATTCAACTACAAGTGTTCAATTCCAAAGAATGTTCTGAAGAATGCTACTGAAAGGTATTGGAGCTTCCCTGCAGCTTTCCTTCTGCCTCTTTCCTGCTACTTCCTTTATTTGTTCATTAAAGCATTGGAAAAATATACTCAAGTGTTCAGTGCTTGCATCTCCCAGAGGTAAACTCAACGGAATCCTAGACCCGGTGCAACAGAGGTATCGAGAGTGAAGGTAACAGCCCGCTTTAAACCAGCAGCTCCACCGAGAGTTATTGCTACATATTAAAAAAGAAAACAGAAATATCACATGGTCCTAAGTATTAAGACCCTTTCCTCAGTATTTAGTAGAAGCACCCTTTTGATCCAATACAGCCATGATTCTTTTTGGGAAAGATACAACAAGTTTTTCACACCTGGATTTGGGGATCCTCTGCCATTCCTCCTTGCAGATCCTCTCCAGTTCTGTCAGTTTGGATGGTAAACGTTGGTGGACAGCCATTTTTAGGTCTCTCCAGAGATGCTCAATTGGGTTTAAGTCAGGGCTCTGGCTGGGCCATTCAAGAACAGTCACGGAGTTGTTGTGAAGCCACTCCTTCGTTATTTTAGCTGTGTGCTTAGGGTCATTGTCTTGTTGTAAGGTAAACCTTTGGCCCAGTCTGAGGTCCTGAGTACTCTGGAGAAGGTTTTTGTCCAGGATATCCCTGTACTTGGCCGCATTCATCTTTCCCTCGATTGCAACCAGCCGTCCTGTCCCTGCAGCTGAAAAACATCCCCACAGCATGATGCTGCCACCACCATGCTTCACTGTTGGGACTGTATTGGACAGGTGATGAGCAGTGCCTGGTTTTCTCCACACATACCGCTTAGAATTAAGGCCAAAAAGTTCTATCTTGGTCTCATTATTTCTCACCATTTTGGAGTCCTTCGGGTGTTTTTTAGCAAACTCCATGCAGGCTTTCATGTGTCTTGCACTGAGGAGAGGCTTCCATCAGGCCACTCTGCCATAAAGCCCCGACTGGTGGAGGGCTGCCGTGATGGTTGACTTTCTACAACTTTCTCCCATCCCCTGACTGCATCTCTGGAGCTCAGCCACAATGAGCTTTGGGTTCTTCTTTACCTCTCTCACCAAGGCTCTTCTCCCTCGATAGCACAGTTTGGCCGAACGGCCACCTCTAGGAAGGGTTCTGGTCATCCCAAACATCTTCCATTTAAGGATTATGGAGGCCACTGTGCTCTTAGGAACCTTAAGTGCAGCAGAAATGTTTTTGTAACCTTGGCCAGATCTGTGCAGGCAACAATTCTGTCTCTGAGCTCTTCTATAGACAGGTCTTATATAGACAGGTGTGTGGCTTTCCTAATCAAGTCCAATCAGTATAATCAAACACAGCTGGACTCAAATGAAGGTGTAGAACCATCTCAAGGATGATCAGAAGAAATGGACAGCACCTGAGTTAAATATATGAGTGTCACAGCAAAGGGTCTGAATACTTAGGACAATGTGATATTTCAGTTTTTCTTTTTTAATAAATCTGCAAAAATGTCAACAATTCTGTGTTTTTCTGTCAATATGGTGTGCTGTGTGTACATTAGTGAGGGAAAAAAATGAACTTAAATGATTTTAGCAAATGGCTGCAATATAACAAAGAGTGAAAAATTTAAGGGGATCTGAATACTTTCTGTCCCCACTGTATGTATATATTGTTTCTTGTTTTTTATGTTACTATGGTATTAATATTATATATTTACATTGTAGAATCTATTACCCATATATGATTTTATCTGATGTTACAATATATATATATATATATATATATATATATATATATATATATATATATATATATATATATATATATATATCTTTTTTGGCACTGTTTGTCATTTATCCTTATGATGCCTCAATAAAATGTATACTTTCTTACTCACCTGGTCTGTCCATTTAACAATCCTGGGGTTCACTAGGTGTTTTCTTTAGCAATTTGAATAGTGGATTGGACAGATCTGGGTTTTCTTTATACACACATCAATCCCTCTAGATAGTTATTTTTTTACACCTGGACTGTTTTAACACACAGTGGCTGCTCTGTATTTACAGTTCTTAAGTGTGAACATTTTCACTACTCGTACTTTGTTTTGCACATATTGTTACATTGTTATGTCAATTGTGTTTTTGCACTTTATTATTAGATATAGGATACTATTTTCATTCATTAGCACTGCACTTTTTTTTTTCTGATGTCTGCACAATACCCTGTTAGATTCTATGTCAGCAGCTGTCATTTATTAGGACATTAGTGCAATAATTTTTTATCATTTTTTCAAGTTTGCAACGAGCGCCCAATCATTTTGAAGGAAAAAGAAAACAGTATTTTTGCTTGCACATTATTGGTTGATGGAAGTCATCAGAACTTTACCTCATTCACTAAGCCAAGGTAAAATTCCTTTGCAAAGTGAAAATTCCCTTGCAAAGTAAGCAGTCTTTTTGCTTTTAGTAAATAAACTCCATAGTGTCTGTGTGTTGAAAGCTGCTGTAGGATGGGGAAAGCTGAGAAACTGCATAAGGAGATATTAGGGTCAGTTAGGAAACTGTTCTTTAATTCTGATTGTTATCTTTTTTTTTCCTTTTTATTGGTGGCTTTTTTTCTTAAATTTCAATTTTTGCTTCAAGGTTTTCCTTTTGAAAAATGTATGGGCTTTCATTTCTCTGGATTATATGTTTCATTATATGATTATATGCATTAATACTTTGTTATATATAGTTTCAATCAGTATTTTTTTGCTAGAAAATTACAAAGAACCCCAAACATTATATCAAGTTATCCCAATTTTTTTGTAAAATGTGAAAGTTGATGTTACATTGAGTAAATTACACTGAGAAAAATTCTAAACGCAACACTTTTGTGTTTGCCCCTATTTATCAAGAGCTGAACTCAAAGATCTCCAACTTTTTTTATGTACATAAAAGGCCTATTTCTTTCAAACATTGTTCACAAATCTGTCTAAATCTGTGTTAGTGAGCACTTCTACTTTGCCAAGATAATCCATCCACCTCACAGGTGTGGCATATCAGGATGCTGATTAGACAGCATGATTATTGCACAGGTGTGCCTTAGGCTGACCACAATAAAAGGCCACTCTAAAATGTGCAGTTTTATCACACAGCACAATGTCACAGATGTCGCAAGTTTTGAGGGAGCGTGCAATCTGCATGTCCACCTATAGCTGTTGACCTTGAATTAAATGTTCATTTCTCTACCATAAGCCGTCTCCAAAGGCGTTTCAGAGAATTTGGCAGTACATCCAACTGGCCTCACAACCGCAGACCACATGTAACCATGCCAGCCCAGGACCCCACATCCAGCATCTTCACCTCCAAGATCATCTGAGACCAGCCACCCGGACAGCTGTTGCAACAATTGGTTTGCATTACCAAAGAATGTCTGCACAAACTGTCAGAAACCGTCTCAGGGAAGTTCATCTGCATGCTCGTCATCCTCATCGGGGTCTCAACCTGACTGCAGTTGGTCATCGTAACCGACTTATGTGGGCTCACATTCGATGGGCTCTGGAACCATGGAGAGATGTTCTCTTCACGGATGAATTCCAGTTTTCACTGTACAGGGCAGATGGCAGACAACGTGTATGGCATCGTGTTGGTGAGCAGTTTGCTGATGATCGAGTGGCTCATGGTGGAGGTGGGCTTATGGTATGGGAAAGCATATGCTATGGAGAATGAATACAGGTGCATTTTATTGATGGCTTTTTGAATACATAGAGATACCATGATGAGATCCTGAGGCCCATTGTTGTGCCATTCATCTATGATTATCACCCCATGTTGCAGCATGACGAATGCACGGCCCCATGTTGCAGGGATCTGTACACAATTCCTTGAAGCTGAAAACATCCCAGTTCTTGCATGGTCAGCATACTCACCAGACATGTCACCCATTGAGCATGTTTGGGATGCTCTAGATCTGTTCCTGTCAATATCCAGCAACTTCGTACAGCCATTAAAAAGGAATGGACCAATATTCCACAGGCCACAATCAACAACCTGATCCACTCTATGAGAAGGAGATGTGCTGCACTGCATGAAGCTAATGGTGGCTTTTTATTGTGGCCAGTCTAAGGCACACCTGTGCAATAATCATGCTGTCTAATAAGCATCTTAATATGCCACACCTGTGAGGTGGATGAATTATCTCAGCAAAGGAAAAGTGCTCACTAACACAGATTTAGACAGATTTGTGAACAATATTTGAGAGAAATAGGCCTTTTGTTTACATAGAAAAAGTCATAGATCTTTGATTTCAGCTCATGGGCAATAGGGGCAAACACAAAAGTGTTGCGTTTATAATTTTGCTCAGTGTATATACCTAACATGTCATTCTTTAAAATTGTGCACGCTCGTGGAATGGCGGCAAACTATGGTGCTTAAAAATCTCCATAGGTGATACTTTAACATTTTTTACAGGTTTCCTGTTTAGAGTTACAGAGGAGGTTTTGTGCTAGAATTATTTCTCTCGCTCTACTGTTTGTAGCAATACCTCACATGTTTGATTTGAATACGGTTTGCACATGCTTCCGCGACTTACGTATGCATTCGTTTCTGCATGCAAGGAGGGATGGAACGCTTTCAATTTGTTTTCTTATTTATTTGACTTATTCTATTTTTTTATTTTTACACTGTCCCTGTATTTATTTTTTTATCAGTTTTATTCCTGTTACAAGGAAAGTAAACATTCTTTTGTAATAGAAATAAGGACAGATCCTCTTTATTGAACGATCTAGAGTCAAAAAGGCCCCAAATCTCTCATTTACCTTTAAAAGCAAAAATATTTTTTTTTTAACTGTTTCTTAAAAAAAAAAAAATATCATGGCCTGGGAACCAGAAGTGACATCAAGCGTCACTCCGATGCACCAAAAGGCATAGAGACGTGTGGCAGTCATCTCAACCTCACTAACAGCCACATTGGATTGTTCCCGGACTTCACTGATGGGTCAGGTAAGCCTGGGAGTGATCGAGAAGTGGGGGGGTAAAAAGTGATCCCGTGGGGAATCCGTCCATGGGATCACTTTCATCAGAGAGAGAATTGGCCATAGTAAAAAAAAGAACAGGGTTATGGTAGCTAGCTGCTGCCATAACACTGGTATTTACCCCAAAGTAATGATATAGTTTTACTATGGACCAGTTATCAAGTGGTTAATGTTTTACTGTTTTACTTTAGGAATTATTCAAATAGTTGCTTTCGGGGGGGCAGAGCTTGGCTGCGAATCCTGGATTGCTGCTTGAGAGAGGAGTTCTGCATCCAGGGGAGAATACAGTGAGAATTCCTTGAGAATAAAGGCATCCGCAGCCGTATGCCCAAAGCAATATTACATGTTTAACCACTTGAAGACCAGCCCAAAGAATGTGCTACAGAAACCAAGATCCTGAGAGATCGCAATATCCCATAGCAATGGGGTTTCCTTGCCAAACTTAATAAAGTGACTCACTAAGGAATAGTCCTCGGATCCACCAGTCGAAATAAGGTGCTAAACATCTTCAAAATTGGAGCCTGTCCCTATCCTCCTTTCCTTGGATCTTGTGATGCCCAACCAGCATAGTTCTCCGCAACATGCTACAATCATCTGGGAATCCGCTTTACCCACTGAGTGACCAACTATTACAATTTAACCCATTGCTTGTCATGCAGCTGTTGATGCCCACTGTTGGTACTCAGTTGTATCCCATTCTCCCCTGGCGGGAACAATACTGACTAGTTCTCCATCTCCATTTTGATGTGTGCTAAGCATATCCTGTAAGCCTGCCTTTTACTACAATTCTTATTATTGTTTATCTGTTACATCACATAGGTTATTCACTCCTATCGGAGATGACCTTTGCTACTTTTGCAATTTGGGAGTATTGTTGTCTTTCTCTGATGGAAAACCTTTATATTTGTACTGTACCATATAAGTTGATGGCCTCTTGCAGTATCTGTGTAACCCTACACCTCACCTCATCTCTTTTGTTTTACTACAATGGCACTTAAGAGTACATCTCGAAATGCTAAAGGCCTTAAAAGCCCATTTAAATGCTCTATGCTTTGGAAAGAAGTTATCTCTAAAAAAGGGACATACTTTGCTTGCAAGAGATGCATTTGTCCAAAACGAATGCACCTAAATACTCACACCCTAAGTTTGCCCACTACTTTTTGCAAATGCTGAATCGAAAAAATGGGCAGTTTTAATTGCAATTAATGCCTTTGTCTATTTCCAATTCCATGATGTATCATCTGATATCCAAGGTCGTTTCTTCATTTTCTCTACCACATTTAATTAATTTCTCACCTATGCTAACATCTATGCCCCCAATGTCTGGCAAAAAACATTTTACAAGTCTCTTTTACACAAACTCCAACCCTATAGGGATAAGCCGCTTATCATCTGCAGAGACTTTATCAAAGTGGCTGACCCCATGTTAGACTCCTCCAATATGTCACAACATTAATCCACTTCCCTTACTTCACTTCTATTAAATGAGGATCTATGTGATGTCTGGCATTGTTTAATTGACACTGAAAGAGAATATACTTTCTACTCTAATGCTCATTGCACATACTCATGTCTTGATCTCTTGCTTACTGATAAATACATGCTTCAATTGGTCTCTTATGCCCAGATAGGTCTTATTACATAAGACCATGCTCCAATCTCAATTGAACTGTTTTTTAATGCTAAATATAAATCCACCGCTATTTTGCGACTGAACGCCTCTATCTTAAAAAAGGAAACTTATAAGGAAGTCTCAGTTGCGTTCCTTTTTTTAAATTACGGTATTTCACTCTCAGTATCTAAGCCTAATCTATTGTGCAATGAGCTCAGCGAAGCTAGCCCCCCTACAATCAGCACAAATAAAAACTCAAATGTGTTTCTTTAGTGCTACATTTGTGCTGTTTTGTGCTGTAAAAATTTACATTTGTGCTGCTTTTATTTTTAAGATATTAGCAATTGTTTTTTCCAGACCATGACATCACCTAGCCCCCCTACAACGTCCAAATGACACAAAACTGGTCTTGTTGGTTAGTGCTATGTTTGTGCTGTTTTGTGCTGTTAAAAATTCCATTCTATCTTTTATCGTTTTTGCGTTATTAATGATTTATTAAAGGTCACCAAAGGTCAATCAGCCCCCCTACAATGCCCAAATGACACAAAACTGGTCTTGTTGGTTAGTGCTACGTTTGTGCTGTTTTGTGCTGCTAACATTTCCGTTCTATCTTTTATCATTTTTGCGTTATTAATGATTTATTAAAGGTCACCAAAAGTCAGTCAGCCCCCCTACAACACCCAGATGACACGAAACTGGTCTCGTTGAAGTGGTCTCGTTGGTTAGTGCTACGTTTGTGCTGTTTTGTGCTGCTAAAATTTCCGTTCTATCTTTTATCGTTTTCGCGTTATTAATGATTTATTAAAGGTCACCAAAAGTCAGTCAGCGCCCCTACAACACCCAAATGACACGAAACTGGTCTCGTTGGTTAGTGCTACGTTTGTGCTGTTTTTTGCTGCTAAAATTTCCGTTCTATCTTTGTATCATTTTTGCGTTATTAATGATTTATTAAAGGTCACCAAAAGTCAGTCAGCCCCCCTACAACACCCAAATGACACAAAACTGGTCTCATTGGTTAGTGCTATGTTTGTGCTGCTAAAATTTTTATTTGTGCTGTTATGGTTTTTAAGTTATAACAGATTTTTTTTTTATATTTGTGCTTTTTTGTGTCATAATAATAAAAATTTGTGCTGCTTTTATTTTTAAGATAATAGCAATTTGTTTTTTCCAGATGATGACATCACCCCGCTCTCCTGTCACGTACCTGGTTAGTGAGCTCCTGGTTAGAAAGCAGCCATGGGAGCACAGTGCGGTATGAGTGCCTGTGATCAGTCCAGTAGACTGCGTGGTGGCAGCAGTCAGCAGGTGGATGTGGCGGCAGAACCAGCTGGTGGCAGATGAGCTGGCACTGAGTTTGGCTGGAGGCAGACTGTGGGTAAGTAGCTGGAAGCAGGAGACAGATGAGACCTTGCTGGGCTGAAGAGCTGTAGCAGGCTGGATGAGCAGGATGCAGGGTCAGATGAGCCGGGTCCATAATGGTCAGGCAGATCAGGTATAGACGGCACACAACAGGATAGTCGGGTCACAAGCCAAGTCAGCAACAGGAGGTAGATCAGGCAAGAAGAGAAGGCAGAAGCAGAATCCAGAGACAAGCCAAGGTCAGGGCAGATAGCAGTCAAACGGAGGTCAGGAGCAAGTTGGGTTAGGATCAGATGTCAAACACAGGAATCAGGAATGAACACACAGAAGCAGCACACCAAATTGCAGCCTGTTTAAATAGTCTGTCTGGTGCCAGCATTGGTGACAGGCTCACGCTCATCTGCCCAGCCAGTTGCCAGTCTGTGCATGCACATATGTGTGTACAGGGAGACATCATTTGTGCTATGCAAAAGACTTCCCTGACACCCCCTACAACAGCCAAACAAAATGAAAACGACTGGTTGGTTAGTGCCACATTTGTGTTGGTTTGTGCCTATTTACTTTCCATTCTATCTCCTTTTGTTTTCTAGTTATTGTTTGAACCCCCAAGTTATTCAGTTATTTAATAAAGGTCACCAAAGGTTACCCAGCCCCCTTACAAGAGACAAAAGGCATGAAACTGCGCTGCTTGGTGCCTCCTTTGTGCTGGTTTGTGCTGTTTAAATATCAGTTCTACCGCTTTTTGTTTTTCAGTTATTTACTATTTATTAAAGGTCACCAAAGGTTACTCAGCCCCCCCTACACATGAAACTGGGTTAGTTGGTTAGAGCTGCGTTTGTGCTGTTAAAATTATTATGTGTGCTGCTTTGATTTCTTAATTGTAAAAGTTTGTTTTTATTTGATCAAACCCCACCCATTTGGCATCCCATGTTATTAGATACTATAAGGCCTCATGCACACGAGACACTGTTAAACGCTTTAAATAGTAAATAACTGAAAAACAAAAAGTGGTAGAACTGATATTTAAACAGCACAAACCAGCACAAAGGAGGCACCAACCAGCCCAGTTTCATGCCCTTTGTCTCTTGTAGGGGGGCTGGGTAACCTTTGGTGACCTTTATTAAATCAACAATAACTGAAAAACAAAAGGAGATAGAATGGAAAGTTGTAGGGGGGTCAGGGAAGGCTTTCGCATAGCACAAATGATGTCTCCCTGTACATACATATGCGCATGCGCAGACTGGCACCTGGCTGGGCAGATGAGCGTGAGCCTGTCACCAATGCTGGCACCAGACAGACTATTTAAACAGGCTGCAATTTGGTGTGCTGCTTCTGTGTGTTCATTCCTGATTCCTGTGTTTGACCTCTGATCCTAACCCAGCTTGCTCCTGACCTCCGTTTGATTGCTACCTGCCCTGACCTTGGCTTGTCTCTGGATTCTGCTTCTGCCTTCTCTTCTTGCCTGATCTACCTCCTGTTGCTGACTTGGCTTGTGACCCGACTATCCTGTTGTGTGCCGTCTATGCCTGATCTGCCTGACCATTATGGACCCGGCTCATCTGACCCTGCATCCTGCTCATCCAGCCTGCTACAGCTCTTCAGCTCAGCAAGGTCTCATCTGTCTCCTGCTTCCAGCTGCTTAACCACAGTCTGCCACCAGCCAAGCTCAGTGCCAGCTCATCTGCCACCAGCTGCTTCTGCCGCCACATCCACCTGCTGACTGCTGCCACCACGCAGTCTACTGGACTGATCACAGGCACTCATACCTCACTGTGCTCCCATGGCTGCTTTCTAACCAGGAGCTCACTAACCAGGTACGTGACAGGAGAGCGGGGTGATGTCATCATCTGGAAAAAACAAATTGCTATTATCTTAAAAATAAAAGCAGCACAAATTTTTATTATTATGACACAAAAAAGCACAAATATAAAAACAAGCTGTTATAACTAAAAAACCATAACAGCACAAATAAAAATTTTAGCAGCACAAACCAGCACAAATGAGGCACTAATCAACGAGACCAGTTTTGTGTTATTTGGGTGTTGTAGGGGGGCTGACTGACTTTTGGTGACCTTTAATAAATCATTAATAACGCAAAAATGATAAAAGATAGAATGGAAATTTTAGCAGCACAAAAGAGCACAAACGTAGCACTAACCAACGAGACCAGTTTTGTGTCATTTGGGTGTTGTAGGGGGGCTGAGTGACCTTCGGTGACCTTTAATAAATCATTAATAACGCAAAAACGATAAAAGGTAGAACGGAAATTTTAGCAGCACAAAACAGCACAAATGTAGCACTAAAGAAACACACTTGAGTTTTTATTTGTGCTGATTGTAGGGTGGGCAAAGTGAGTGGGGTTTGAAAAAAAATTAAACTGTTATAACTTAAAAACCATAACAGCACAAATAAAAATTTTAGCAGCACAAACCAGCACAAACGTAGCACTAACCAACGAGACCAGTTTCGTGTCATTTGGGCGTTGTAGGGGGGCTGACTGACCTTTGGTGACCTTTAATAAATCATTAATAACGCGAAAATGATAAAAGAGAGAACGGAAATTTTAGCAGCACAAAACAGCACAAACGTAGCACTAACCAATGAGACCAGTTTTGTGTCGTTTGGACATTATAGGGGGGCTAAGTGACCTTTGGTGACCTTTAATAAATCATTAACAACGCAAAAACAATAATAAATAGAATGGAAATGTTAGCAGCACAAAACAGCACAAACGTAGCACTAACCAACGAGGCCAGTTTTGTTTCATTTGGGCGTTGTAGGGGGGCTAACTGACCTTTGGTGACCTTTAATAAATCATTAATAACGCAAAAAGATAAAAGATAGAATGGAATTTTTAGCAGCACAAAACAGCACAAACGTAGCACTAACCAACAAGACCAGTTTCGTGTCATTTGGGTGTTGTAGGGGGGCTGACTGACTTTTGGTGACCTTTAATAAATCATTAATAACGAGAAAAGGATAAAAGATAGAACGGAAATTTTAGCAGCACAAAAGAGCACAAATGTAGCACTAACCAACAAGACCAGTTTTGTGTCATTTGGGTGTTGTAGGGGGGCTGAGTGACCTTCGGTGACCTTTAATAAATCATTAATAACACAAAAACGATAAAAGGTAGAACGGAAATTTTAGCAGCACAAAACAACAGAAATGTAGCACTAAAGAAACACACTTGAGTTTTTATTTGTGCTGATTGTAGGGTGGGCAAAGTGAGTAGGGTTTGAAAAAAAAACTGTTATAACTTAAAAACCATAACAGCACAAATAAAAATTTTAGCAGCACAAATCAGCACAAACGTAGCACTAACCAACGAGACCAGTTTCGTGTCATTTGGGCGTTGTAGGGGGGCTGACTGACCTCTGGTGACCTTTAATAAATCATTAATAACGCAAAAATGATAACAGATAGAACGGAAATGTTAGCAGCACAAAACAGCACAAACATAGCACTAACCAACGAGACCAGTTTTGTGTCATTTGGGCATTGTAGGGGGGCTGAGTGACCTTTGGTGACCTTTAATAAATCATTAATAACGCAAAAACAATAAAAGATAGAACGGAATTTTTAGCAGCACAAAACAGCACAAACGTAGCACTAACCAACGAGACCAGTTTTGTGTAATTTGGACGTTGTAGGGGGGCTAGGTGATGTCATGGTCTGGAAAAAACAATTGCTAATATCTTAAAAATAAAAGCAGCACAAATGTAAATTTTTACGGCACAAAACAGCACAAAAGTAGCACTAAAGAAACACACTTGAGTTTTTATTTGTGCTAATTGAAGGGGGGCCAGCTTTGCTGAGCTTGTGCAATGCCCATAAGGCATTTATCAGATGTATCTTCAATAAATAGATAGCCCAGAGGAAAAAATCGCACAAAAACTAACTATGACCTTACCCATCAGATAAAAGCACTAGAATCCTGTAATAAATCATCTCCAAACCTCCTATCCCACATAGAACTTCGCAAGCTAAGAAATCAAATGAGGTTCTTTTTACTTAAGGGATTTGAATTTCTGGCTCGGAAACTGTGACTCAAATTCTATGCCTAGCATAATAGAACAGGAGTTCTCCTTGCTAAGTAATATAAAAAACATGTGCCTAACTCCAGAATACCATTGCTGTTAGACCAATGAGGGATGTCTTGAACCCTTTAGATATACCTAACCAATTTTGGTAATACTATGCTGCTCTATATAATATAGAAGCAAATGATCCCCTCCCACCCCCATCCTTTGGGCTCCCTTTTCTGAAGCAGAGACGTTGAAAGCTATCTTGAACCTTACTTTACATAAAGCATCAGGGTTTGATGGCTTTATTAATGAATATTATAAACATTTTTTTGAGATCCTTTCACGTCACTTAACTAAGTCATTTAACTTTATTACAGACCGGGGTCTTTGCCCTAAAGAATCAGTTGAAGCGTTGATTATTACTCTTCCCAAGCCAGGTATATCTTCCAAGAAACCTGCTAATTTTCATCTGATCTCCCTTCTAAATACCGACATGAAACTGCACGCTAAATTATTTGCCTCCAGATTAGCTGATTACACCTCTTTCCTGATTTACCAAGACCAGGTAGGCTTTGTTACTGGCCAACAATCATCAGATGGCACAAGGATATTTGTTGACTTTGTCCAATGAACAGAGAACCTCCGAACGCTTTTTCTGTTCCTATCTTTTGAAAGCAGAGATTCCTGGCTTCAAATCAAACAAGCAGCTATGCAATCTGACCTGAAGCTGGCTTTAGAGGCTCAGACCCTGCAACCTTTCTCTCTCAGGTCATAACTAGATACAATCTCA
Organism: Aquarana catesbeiana; assembly: GCF_042186555.1. Classification (NCBI taxonomy): domain Eukaryota; kingdom Metazoa; phylum Chordata; class Amphibia; order Anura; family Ranidae; genus Aquarana; species Aquarana catesbeiana. Next base: position 518,477,758 of record NC_133328.1, read on the forward strand.
GCCACAAACGTGGCTGGCTTCGAGATCAGACCGCACTTCTTTGCCATTCCAGGCACTGTCATATCTCCCACTTCATTCTCAATAACAATATCTCCTTACAACCCTGGACATCCTCAAGAGTACATGGTATCGGTCCTTTATATCAAGGATCAAAACTGAAGCCTTTCCAGGTCTTATGTTCAGAATTCTCCATGGACAACAAATCCTCATATCACTATTTGCAAATCAGACATCTGCTCCACAGACTCTGCAACGATCCCAACCCATTGGTGGCGAGCATACAACAATATTTAGATTTATTACTCTCAAATAGAAAGAAGGTCTCTTTTATCTACCAGCTACTACTTAAACCTACTCAACTTTCTAAAACATCTACCATGATTTATTGGGAACAAACCTCCCAAATCTTAGCTTTTGCGACACAATGCCATTTCCAGACCCCTAAAACTGTCTGAATGTATAACCCAATGGCAATTGACCCAAAAAATTCTCCACAAATGGTACTACACTCCCTATAGGCTTGGATTTACCCAAACCAGTCCCTGAATGCTGAAGATAATACAGTTCTATAGATTCGTTAGCACACGTATAGTGGGAGTGTTATTTACTTTAGGACTTTTGGTTGGCAGTATTTCCATTGATGTCAAACATAACCAGTACTCCATGTACTCCATGTGCTTTTAAAAAATAAATATTTTAAATATACCATAATTACTCATATTTTAGTTGCTGCCAAGCTGTCTATCACTAGAAACTGGAAGAAGGCATAACCTCCTTCACTTTACTCTGTAATTCAAATTTTAAATGATCAAGCTCATCTATAATTTATGTTTGCGAAAGTCCACTTTACAAAAGTTACATTTTAATCATTGTGGGAACATTAATTACAAAACTCCAAATTGTGCTATTAAAATCTGAGTTAAAGTATAACTAAAGGCAAAACTTTATTTTTTTATTTTTGGATAAAACGGAGAGGGATTAGAATACCTGTCAATTTTAATTTCTGTATGTGTCCCCTTTATGTGTCCTGTTTACTATTATCATTGAAAGTGAAAGTAAAAGAAAATTACAAATTTTGGGTTGTACTCAGAAACATAATAGAGGGAAAATCTTCCAATGGAGACACTAGTTCTGGTGACCTAGGGGTTCCCAAGGGATTCACTTAATTTACAGGGATTCCCACTTATGTCCTGTTTGGGTATGGGACAGGAAGTGAAGGGAAATTTCATCAATAGGACACAGATGGCGAAAAAAAAATCCGACAGAGGTTATAACCCTCCCATACTTTAAACATTTTAAGGGAATATATACGCTACCGGCCCTTTAGATTTACTTTACCTTATTACCATGTTCTACTAACTGTCAGCTACTTCTGGGGTTATATGACATTTTCACAAATTTCTTCACCTGTTAAGTATTAGTACTGAATGAATTTACTTTTGCTTTCTTTGTTCCAATTTTTGATTTATTGGGACCTCATGGCTTTTTTCTCTCCACCTATCACTTTGAATCTTTCTATTTAATTTTCAAAAAGAATGAATATAGTATACAAACATGTTATTAAAAGCATAAAAGAACACACATAATCAAGTTACAAAGCATCCAGTGAGCATATGCAAACTATTGGGTAGTGGAAAAGTAGAGAGGAAGGGTGGTCTGCCAGGATGTATAAGGGGCACATTCTAAGGGAGATAGAAAATATAGAACCAAGGCATGGGAAGGTAAGCCACTCATAAAGTGGAGTCCCATCCATATTCCACTATTCACGCATATGATGTGGATGAAACTTGTTTCGAACATTTGACAATCAAATAGAGTCTATAAAGGTAAAGTACCTGCAAACATTGAGAAAAGGTAAAGGAAAAAAAAAGAGTGAAAGACAAAGGAGAAAGAAAAAAAGCTAATCTACCAGACAGAAGAAGAGTCAGACCCTGGGAGACAAGTAGCACATAGGATTAGTAAAAGGTTACAGGGGCTGTTGTATATAGTTGACCCAAGGTTCCCAAATCTGATCAAATTTCTGGACTGTGTCCTGAAGTATATTAACTGCTTTTCTTGGGCCATGATCCAAACATCTTTCATTTCGCTGCTGCAAAGGAAACAGATGGCTGCTTCCATGCTCTAGCTATTGTGATCTTAGCTCCCCACTGTATAAAATGGATACATTTCCAGGAACTTTTAGAGGTTTTGGCTATGTTTTCGTTTTGTATAGCAATTTGAGGCAACTTGGGATTTGCAGACCCTGTGACCCTGCGCAGCAAATGAAAGAATTTGTTCTAATAACTCCTTATATGGGGGGCAATGCCACCAGATTTAAAAGAGGGAACCTACATGGCCACAGCCTTGGAAACATAGGGGGTTCCCGGATATATCTTCTCTCCACTTATTTAGCTCTCTCCACTTTTCTACTTCCTCTTCTCTTTCTTCTTTTTTTCTTTTTTCTTTACTCTAACCTACCGTAAGTGTAAACAAAACTTGTGCCTTATACACAATTTAGTCTATTTTTATACCTGTCTGATATAGATATGCAATCTCATATATCAGTTATCTGTTATACTTTGTAACCAAATATGCAAGTGTATTGTTTTTTTTCCACATCTTGTCTTAATAAACAGTTTTTGAAACTAAAAAAGTTGCTCTCCATTGAATGATTTTTCTAAAAAAGGTTTTTACATTGGTACGTGTCCCCCCGTTATTCATGTCCTTTTATCGATGCCTATACAAGCCTCTAAAAATTAGCCTTGAAAGTTTCAGAGTTGATTTTAAAGATTTGTCTGCCTTTGACTTCAATGGGATTTTGATTAACATTTGAACTTATTGGCAGTTTCCTGAATGTCTTACTAACCAAACCCAGGTACATGCAACCCACGTACATTCAAAACTGCCAAACTGCCCATCTGAATCTTCTAAGCCTATCAACCTTTCACAAGCCCAGTTTAAAGCCAAGACTTAAGCCAACAAGAAAAGAAGGGAGGATCCTCCCCTTGGATCCGTGACCTTGTGTGGCTTTTCACTTCTAACTTAAAGCTACAGTGCCCTTCCAAGAAGGGCACTGTAACCTTCATTAATCTCCTAGAAGTATAATTCATCCTTCCAAATTTGCTTAATATTCATCTGGAATTTCACACTTCTTGCCTGAAATCTGGAGCCCAAACCCTTTTCCTGGCAAATCTTTTCCCCTACCTCCTCCAGTTCTTGTGGAAGGCACAGAGGAGCTTAAGGTTGAAGAAAATACTTGGGAACCAGGAAGTCATGTCCACACAAGCCTAAAACAAAATGCAGCCACCACATTTAAGGAGTGGTAAGCTGTAATCGATTACATTTTTGTTTTTGGGTTTAATACCGCTTTAAACATTTGATATGTTTTCTATATTCAATTTAAATAAAATATGTGTTTATGAGATTTATGTTGATTTTAAACAGTGTCCCAACATTTTTGGAACCAGGGTGGTAGTTGGTCCCTGTATGTAAAATAGCTTATGACTAATTTTGATCATTATTGATTGATTATATTTAATTTTCATTTCTTCTATATCCTTTAACTTGACATTACTTCTCTTACTAAGACTATTTATCAGAGCCTCCATTCCCAGTAAAAGTAATCTAGGAGGAAATGCATTGGATCGGAGCTAGCAACACAACGTCCATCTGTGCCAACCATTCTGCAGGCGGCCAAACACTATTACAACACAAATTGCTTGATTTTATCTTCTTGGATGTAAGTGCATTTTTATTCAATAAATGATTTTTATATACGGTAATATACTGTGGCCCTCTTCTATTGCCTTACATATTGCCTGATGTGACATGCAGGACTAAGGAGCTACTTAAGCCTCACTCTGTGTTTTGAAGCCAGCTGTCCATTCGTCTCATAAGAAGGAATCACACACACGGTGGTGACACTTTTTCCACATGGAACTAATTGATTCCTGGCACGATCATCCATTCGGAACTGCATGTGGCAAACTGGACTCACTTCTATTTTTAATTTTGTTTATTTTTTTATTTTTATTTTTTTATTTTTTATTTTTCTACACATTTAATTTATGTGAACATATGAACTATGAAACAATTTTTCCTTGTCAAAAGAAGTTTATTGAGTATACAATATTATAAAGATACATAAAGTAAGTTTACAAGGATCTATAAAGTAAGCTCATTGTTTTACAGTAGGGATTATATAGGTAAATATCATGAAATTTCAAATATTAAACATTGGGTTCACGTAAACCTGAATTAAAGATATATATCATTTCCTTAGTTACTTTTGTAGGTATTTAAATGATTTATACCTACTATACATATTGTTTACAGATAGAGTGTATATATGTCAAATAAATTCTGATAATGAGCTTTAATCGTAAGGTGGAGAAAAGGAAAGAGAAAGAAGAAAAAGGGTAGAAAGGCAGAGGTATGGTCCACAAGGTTGTCCCGCTCGTCAGTTTATTATTCTTTTTAGTTCTCTTTGAAGCCTTAGAATGGGTGTCTCTGTAAGTCATTTAATCTGTTACCATGGCAACAGGACAGAGTCATTGAAATTTGACAGGAACTGTTGTTTTATCCAAGGATGCCAAAGTTTTTCAAATTTTGGAATTTGATTTTAATCGATGGCTACCATCTTAGCATGGGACATTGTATTATTCATTCTGTGAATTGTTTCTGCTAGTACCAACGTAGGAATGAAACAATTTTTCAATATATAGAACTTCACAGGTTGGATGCATCTGTTTTTATTATTCACACACATATGTTGCAGGTTCTGTTTGATCAAGCACCTATCAGCTGTGGTTTATTTTGGGTTTTCCCATTTTTGTTATATTAATTGTATCACACAAATTTTGGATCACTTTGTAGTGTCAACAGATATACACATTTTTATGTTTTAGTTTCAAATTACAGCACATCTTATTCCCTTATCACTTATATTTCTTCACTTATCAAAGGATTTTTTGATTGCAGCAGTTTCTAGATTTTTTTACTTTATAGGCTAAGCGCACCTTTGTTATTGTTTTAATTAAGACTATTTATCATACTGCCAGGATTTGAAGGCACATGTTACATCAGCAAAAAGTAGGCACAGTTCCTGGGTCCTTTTGCACTTGTTTAACAGTTTCTTTTTAGGGTCTGCATCTAAGCTGGTGGAATTATATAATGGGTTGATCCAATTCCTGGGCATAGAAACTGGACTGTACCTTTATTAACCAGTTCCAGACTCGCTCACACAGATATACTGTGGCATAATGGCTCTCCTGGGTGAAACCCCGTATGGGTATGTCCTTCCCCTTTTCAGCCGCTGCAGGTGCACCTGCTGCACGGCGGGTGACCCGGTGCATGTGGCCAGTGGTCGCAATCACTGCCGGCCGCTCGCAATCGAGTGCAAGAGCACCAGCACAAGGATTTGTGTGTGTGTAAACACACAAATCCCTGTGCTGTCAGAGGAGAGGAGACATGTTGTTTGTTCCTAGTAAGTAGAAACAGCGATATGTCTCCTCTCTTACTCAGTCGTATCCCCATACAGTTAGAACACACAGAAAACACACAGAGGGAACACATTTACCTCCTTGATCGCCTCCTAGTGTTAACCCCTTCCCTGCCAGTGACATTAACACAGTAATCAGTGCATTTTTATAGCACTGATCACATGTATAATTGTCAATGATCCCAAAAATGTGTCAGAAGTGTCCAATCTGTCCGTTGCAATACTGCTAAAAATTGCAGATCACCGCCATTACTAGTAAAAAAAAAAAATAATAATAAAAATGCCATAAAAATGTCATAAATCTTTCCCATAGTTTGTAAGCGCTATAACTTTTGCGCAAACCAATCAATATACACTTATTGTGATTTTTTTATGTAGAAGACTACATATTGGCCTAAACTTATAAAGAAATTAGTTTTTTTTTTTAATTTGGGGGATATTTATTATAGCAAAGTAAAAAGTAAAAAAAATGTAGTTTTTTTTTTCAAAATCGTCGCTGTTTATTTGTTTATAGCACAAAATGTAAAAACCGCAGAGGTGATCAAATACCACGAAAAGAAAGCTCTATTTGTGGGAAAAAAAGAACGCACATTTCTTTTAGGTACAGCATTGCATGACTGCGCAATTGTCAGTTAAAGCAACGCAATGCCAAATTGTAAAAAGTGTTCTGGTCAGGAAGGGGGTAAAATCTTCCGGGGCTGAAGTGGTTAATCTCAGTCTGGCAAACTGCCACAGTCAGGGTGTCGGGAATCAGCAGCTGGGAGACCAGATAAGGGTAACAAAGGAAGAGAACCTTGATGTTTAGTGGCGGATCTGACTTTGTGTGAATCATCTAACACTTGGGATAGGATCTCTGACCAGGCTTGTAGGAGAGGCTGAACTAAGGTCAGTTTGTCTTTTCCTTGCTCAAATTGCTCAATTAAAGAGTGCACAGGACTAATATAATCTAACAAAACCTGTTGCGAATAGGCTGAATACTGCTGGAAAAAGAACCTGTACAACAGCTGCCATGCCAAAAATCCAACCTAAAACATAGTTAAAGGAACAGTGAAAACATCATGGCCCTGAGAGGTAAACAAAAATAGGAATTCAGAACAGGCCCAAACCAAAGGCTGTATTTCACTAAGGGAGAATCTGCCAATCAACTAAAGCCCCGTACACACGATCCGAAAATCGTACGTAAAATGCCGCATTCGAAACGATCGTACGATAATCGGATCGTTAGTACAGAGCTTTCGAGAGCCGATCAGGACAGTTCATCCGATATTATTCTATCGGACATGCACGGAAATTTTTTCCGTACGATGCCAGATCGTACGATTTTCGTTTAATCGGTACAGCTATCGTTCGAAAATGCAATACAAATGCATTGCAACACATGACATCGCTTCCGAATTTTTATTCTGTCGTACGGGAATTTTCGGGACTTTAGTAAACTCATCAGATTCGATGTGAGATTAGCATGCAAACAAAAACGGACGATCATTCGTCCGATATTCGGATCGTGTGTATGGGGCTTAAGGCATGTGCTGTCAGAATGCTTCCCAACAGTTCCTCATTAGTGAGACCCTGCCAAAATGAGCAACAAAAGTCTTAATTTCCTGTTACAACTTGCACACAATAAATAACCTTCACTCTAAGCATCTTGACAAAAAGGGAAGTAAATACCCCAAGCAAATGGCTCCCAGTCACCAGGTGTAGCTGATCTGGTCATTAGTGGGCCCAAGTGTTATGTCAGGATTTAGCAGCTGGGAGACCAGATATATGTAGCTATACCAAGAAACTGGGATCAGACCATGTATGTATATATCTTTAGAGTGAGATTTTTTTACAGTGAACAATAACCACACACCAACAGCAATAAACATGAGAACACATGAACTAAAGGACAAAATGCCTAACCAGCAACCTAACTGTCAAGGCTGGTCCAGCCCTTCCTTCTCTGAGCTGGCTGCTCAGCTGTCGGCTAATTGCCAGCTCCTACCTCTCCACAGTGACTCACCTGTTGATGACCCTGCTCGTCGGTCCTTCCCACTACCAGTCCAGATAATGTCTTCGCCTTGGTGACAGACGCTCTCCTGTGTTAATGTTAAAGACTTAAATAATGATATTTGAAGCGCTTCACAATGTGCATGAAAATGAATATATAAGAATAAATATAAATAGTCAAATAAATCCAGCGGTGAGTAAAAATTCCAAAAGAATCCAGCAATCAAAATAGTGTAAAATTATAAAAAATTAGTGACACCAAATGTGTAAAAAAATTCACATAAAAAATCCACATAAAAATAAATATATAGGGATGTATTCAGAAGGTTCAATTATACAGGTTTAGAATCCTGATTGATATAGAGCTTTTGATCACTAGCAAAGCTGTTTAAAAACACTTGCTTAATTAAGGTGCTCATTGACCTTTATAGTAACAATGTGTTTTTTGCTTCTATTCACAACCAATGTGAGAATCATAAACAGGCAGATAAGAGAAAAAAACCAATCATTGTGCAATAGTTAGGATACCAAGGTACACAGGCAAACTTCAATCCACTCACGTGTGCCTTATAATGATAAGGCATATGCAGGTTTTACTATAGCAGTCAGCCGCCTTAGACAGGAGCAAATTCAGTGCAGTACACTGTGTGATACTGCTGATCTGCACAGAGCGTCCTTGGCTCCTCCCACACGTTACATCACAGTCACGTGACTGTGATGTAACGTGTGGGAGGAGCCAAGGACGCTCTGTGCAGATCAGCAGTATCACACAGTGTACTGCACTGAATTTGCTCCTGTCTAAGGCGGCTGACTGCTATAGTAAAACCTGCATATGCCTTATCATTATAAGGCACACGTGAGTGGATTGAAGTTTGCCTGTGTACCTTGGTATCCTAACTATTGCACAATGATTGGTTTTTTCTCTTATCTGCCTGTTTATGATTCTCACATTGGTTGTGAATAGAAGCAAAAAACACATTGTTACTATAAAGGTCAATGAGCACCTTAATTAAGCAAGTGTTTTTAAACAGCTTTGCTAGTGATCAAAAGCTCTATACCAATCAGGATTCTACACCTGTATAATTGAACCTTCTGAATACATCCCTATATATTTATTTTTATGTGGATTTTTTATGTGAATTTTTTTACACATTTGGTGTCACTAATTTTTTATAATTTTACACTATTTTGATTGCTGGATTTTTTAGGAATTTTTACTCACCGCTGGATTTATTTGACTATTTATATTTATTCTTATATATTCATTTTCATGCACATTGTGAAGCGCTTCAAATATCATTATTTATTCTTTTTAAGTGACTCTGAAAACACTCTCTTTTGATAGCAGCCTCACTTGGTTTTATGTGTAATTATCAGCTATTTAGCATCACAGCACTTTGTGTTTTATATATAATGTTAAAGACTTGCTTGGCTGACATTCCTTCTGGCTCCCTGAAATTTTGGCTTGTCTGGCTAGCCATTCCGTTTCCTGAACTCTGGCTATGTTTTGACTAGGTTTATTGTGTTTACCTTTTTTTTATTATTATTAAACAAGTGTGATTTAACTGTACTTCTGTCTCAGTCGGATTCATGGTTTCTGACAGTAGGTGAAGGTCATGAATTCAAAAGATGCAGTCTATCCACTTGTTGGTAATATTTTTTTCAGATTGGATGAGCAGGATCATCGCATGGATCAGTTTGCCATGGTGTTACAAACGCTCCTGAGTCACACGGCTCACCAGGAATCTCCCACTGTGGCTACTCCGGTACAACCTGTGTTACAGGCCATCCCTGCTACTGCTCCAGTCTCTATGTAGGCATCCTCCTCTAATATTATCTCTATAAGAGGTATTTCTGGTTCCACTCCATTTCCCCAGTGATTTGGGGGAGATCCAGTCCAATGCAGAGGGTTTTTCAACCAGGTTGAGATATACTTGGAGATTCTGCCCCAGGCGTTTCCCACGGACAGAAGCAAAATAGGTTTTGTGATATCTTTGCTTTCTGAGAGAGCCTTGGCCTGGGCAAACCCTCTAAGGGAGACGCAAAAACCTGTTGTCTTGAGTTACCCTGAGTTTGCGGCTTCTTTTAAAAGGGTATTTTACGTTCCCGCATGCTCCGCTTCTGCTGCCAAGTGCCTCATGTCCATCATCAGAATGCGAGAACTGCTGCCGATTACACCACTGAATTACGTACTCTGGCAGCAGAGGTTGCTTGGAACAATGAGGCCCTCGTGGCTGCTTTTTCTCATGGTCTCTCAGATACCATCAAGAATGAGATAGCAGCCCGAGATATACCCACTGAGCTGGAGAAGTTGATCATGTTTGCCATCCTCATTGACCCAAGAAAAAGAGAAAGACTCCTTTTTAAGGAGCTCTTGCGGAAGCCTCCTATACATTTGTCTCTGAGCTTTGCAGTCGCACCCTTGCCTCCCTCACCTCCCATGCCTCCTGGTACCGAGTTGGTCAGTGAAGGTGAACCCATGCACTTGGGTTTCACACGTCTCTCTGTGGATGAGAGAGCCTTTAGGAGGAGGGGGAGATTGTGCCTTTATTGTGGCCAGGCAGGTCACTTTTTGAAGTCTTGTCCTACCTGTCCAGGAAATGCCCGAACCTTAAGGTCCTGTCACAGACAGACCTTAGGTGGGGTTGTTTCATCCCCAGTTATCCAAAATGATAAGCCCCTGGTTTCAGTTACCCTTTCTTGGGCTGAGTCGTTCGTCTAGATACAGGCTCTAATCGACTCTGGGGCTGCAGGACTGTTCATTGATGCTGCCTTTGTGTCGGAGCACTCGATTCCGCTGCAGCTGCGTGACACTCCACTTGCCATTGAGGCTCTTGACGGGAGACCTCTACAACCTGCCCATGTGACTCATGAGACTGTTCCATTGTCCATGGCCGTAGAGGCTCTTCACCATGAGATAATCCAATTCTAAGTTATTTCCTCACCTAAGTTTCCACTGGTTATTGGTTACAGTGGCACAACCCCTCTTTTGATTGGCTCCATGCTGAAGTTCTCTCCTGGTCACCACAATGCAGTAAGACATGCGTTCAGAAGGTAGCCAAGGTCCTGTGCAATTCTTCACTCTCCTCCCTGCCAGAGAAGTACTGCGATTTTAGCGATGTCTTTGACAAAGGTCAAGCAGGTAGTTTGCCTCCACACTGGTCATATGATTGCGCAATTGACCTTCAACCTGATGCCATACCCCCTCGTGGCCGGGTTTACCCCTTGTCAGTCTTGGAGGATAAGGCCATGGAGGAGTATGTCGCACTTTCTAGATGTTTCATCTAAAATCCTCATCTCCTGCTGGTGCCGGTTTCTTCTTTGTAAAGAAGAAGAGCGGTGAACTAAGACCTTGTATTGATTATAGGGGTCTCAATCGTTTCACGATTAAGAATGCCTACCCAATTCCATTGATTACTGAGTTATTTGACCGCCTCAAGGGAGCAACAGTTTTCACAAAGCTTGATTTGAGAGGGGCATACAATCTTGTGAGGATTAAGGAGGGCGATGAGTGGAAAACTGCATTTAATACCAGAACAGGCCAGTATGAGTACCTCGTAATGCCTTTTGGCCTTTGTAATGCCCTGGCAGTTTTCCAGGAATTTATTAACGATGTCCTCAGAGATTTGTTGCAGTTATGTGTGGTGGTTTATCTCAACTATATCTTCATATTTTCCAAGTCCCCGGAGAGCCACCACATAGATGTCTGTCGTGGGCTTCAGAAACTAAGAGAGAACTATCTCTATTGTAAATTAGAGAAATGCAAATTTCATCGTGAACAGGTTAAATTCCTGGGTTATGTAATTTCCACTGCTGGTTTTTCGTTGGACCCAGCAGTCCTACAGTGGCCCCCGACCCGCGGGTTTACATCCTACGCAGTGTTTTCTTAGCTTTGCCAACTATTATCGGAAGTTTTTTCGTAACTTCTCGTCTCTGGTCAAGCCCTGACTGATATGACCAGAAAGGACAGGAACCCACAGAGTTGGTCCCCGGAGTCTATTAAGGCCTTTGAGAGTCTCAAGGCTGCTTTTGTTTGTGTTCCTGTGTTGGCACATCCTGATCCTACGTTACCTTTTATTCTTGAAGTTGATGCTTTTGAGACTGGAGTTGGCGCCCTTCTGTCTCAAAGTCCTACCTCTAAGAGCACTATGCATCCTTGTGGCTACTTTTTCAAGAAATTGTCACCTGCGGAGTGCAATTACGAGCTTGGTGACAGAGAGCTGTTAGCGATCATTTTAGCCCTGAAAGAATGGAGACATCTCCTCAAAGGTACTACTGTGCCAGTTCTCATTCTTACTGACCATAAGAATCTCACATTCTTGTCTGAGGCTAAACGCCTCTCTCCCAGAAGGGCACGATTGGCTCTTTTCTTGTCAAGTTTCAGTTACAGTGCCTTGCAAAAGTATTCACCCCCTTGGCATTTTTCGTGTTTTGTTGCTTCAAAACCTGGAATTAATATGGCTTGTTTGAGGATTTGCATCTTTTAATTTACAGAACATGCTCACAACTTTGAAAATGTTTTTTCTTTCTATTGTGAAGCAAACAACAAATAGGACAAAATAAAGAAAAAAGTTCAGTGCGCTACTCAAATAATAATGTGAATATAAAGAAATGAAAAAACTATAGTTCATATGGAAAATGATGGTATCATAAACCGGAGGTGTGATTCCTCTTTAAATTTTCAGTAAATCTTCTATGGATCTTCTAAGACAATGCAGAAATAGGAAAAGGGGGCTGTTTACCAGATTTGATGGTTCCCACCACAGAGATCGTGCGAGCCTGAACAAACTCCTCACGGGGTCAGGAACAGCTGGTCTTTGAGTAGAGACAGACTTCCCTCCATACCTGGTAGTTGAAATTTCAGAGGCAGCAATCAGGAACGCTCTCCTCCATTAGCTGCTCCAGCAAGACCACTCGTAGCAGGAAATAGTATATTTTAAAAGAAAAAGAGGCGCTTCATTGTGCAGTAGTTTAAAATGCTTTAATCCATTAATGGACAACTGACATCAAAGCATTGGCAGGGTAAAACACCGTAGCAATTAAAAAACACAGCCGACGCCGAAGCCAATCAGCTGAGAGTGTGGTGACGTCAGGTCCTCTGGCTCCACCCAACTTACGTTTCTCCTAAACAGGCATTGACTGGGAGAGGAGGCTATCGCCAGAGGACCTGAGTTCACCACACTCTCAGCTGATCGGCTTCGGCGTTGCATGATACCATCATTTTCCATATGAACTATAATTTTTTCATTTCTTTATATTCACATTATTATTTGAGTAGCGCAATGAACTTTTTTCTTTATACTGTATAAAACCTCATGTTCAAGGTTGTTTAGTTGCAGCACTCAGGATTATTTTTGTTTCATATATTTGCGATTTTGTGTGTTTTTTATGCACTTTTAAAATAGATTTTCACTAATTTAAATTTCACATTGGTTTATTACAGTTGGGGGTAGCGCGGAACGTTTACCATACATTGTCAAATAGGACAAAATAACAGAAAAATTCAATGTACATAACTATTTACCCCCTAAAGTCAATACTTTGTAGAGCCACCTTTTGCGGCTATTACAGCTCCAAGTCGATTTGGATAAGTCTCTATGAGCTTGCCACATCTTACCACTGGGATTTTTGCCCATTCCTCCTTACAAAACTGCTCCAGCTCCTTCAAGTTGGATGGTCTGCGCTTGTGAACAGCAATCTTTAAGTCTGACCACAGATTTTCTATTGGATTCAGGTCTGGGCTTTGACTAGGCCATTCCAACACATTTACATGTTTCCCCTTAAACCACTCAAGTGTTGCTTTAGCAGCGTGTTTGGGGTCGTTGTCCTGCTGGAAGGTGAACCTCCATCCTAGCCTCAAATCACACACAGAGTGGTATAGGTTTTGCTCAAGAATATCCCTGAATTTAGCACCATCCATCTGTCCCTCAACTCTGACCAGTTTCCCAGTCCCAACTGCTATAAAACATCCCCACAGCATGATGCTGCCAGCACCATGTTTCACTGTGGGGATGGTATTCTTTGGGTGATGTGATGTGTTGGGTTTGCGCCAGACATAGCGTTTTCTTTGATGGCCAAAAAGTTAAATTTTAGTCTTTTCAGACCAGAGCACCTTCCTCCATACATTTTGGGAGTCTCCCACATGCCTTTTCACAAACTCAAAACATGCCATTTTGTTTTTTGCTGAAAGTAATGGCTTTCTTCTGGCCACTCCGCTATAAAGCCCAACTCTATGAACCGTATGGCTTATTCTCATCCTATGTACAGATTAGGGATGAGCTTCAAGTTCAAGTCGAACTCATGTTCGACTCGAACATCGGCTGTTCGCAAGTTCGGCGAACAGCAAACAATTTGGGGTGTTCGCGGCAAATTCGAATGCTGCGGAATACCCTTTAAAAGTCTATGGGAGAAATCAAAAGTGCTAATTTTAAAGGCTTATATTCATGGTATTGTCATAAAAAGTGTTTGGGGACCTGGGTCCTGCCCCAGGGGACAAGGATCAATGCAAAAAAAGTTTTAAAAATGGACGTTTTTTCGGGAGCAGTGATTTTAATAATGCTTAAAGTGAAACAATAAAAGTGTAATATCCCTTTAAATTTCATACCTGGGGGGTGTCTATAGTATGCCTGTAAAGGGGCGCATGTTTCCTGTGTTTACTACAGTCTGACAGCAAAATGACATTTCAAAGGAAAAAAAGTAATTTAAAACTACTTGCGGCTATTAATGCATTGCCGGTCCGACAATACACATAGAAGTTCATTGATAAAAATGGCATGGGAATTTACCACAGCGGAACCCTGAACCAAAATTTTTAAAAAAATGACGTGGGGGTCCCCCTAAATTCCATACCAGGCCCTTCAGGTCTAGTATGGATATTAAGGGGAACCCCGGGCCAAAATTAAAAAAAAAAAAAAGATGTGGGGGGTCCCCCTAAATTCCATACCAGACCCTTCAGGTCTTTTGAAGCAAGATGTGGAAACCAGTCAGGGACCAGCACTGCTGGAGATGAGGGACTCTCCTAGCTGCCAGGGGAAGAACTCCTCCAGTGAGAGTGGGGGGCAGCAAAGGGAAAGGAAAGACAGATTCTGGTGGTAGGGGACTCAATTCTTAGAAGGACAGAGAGGGCAATCTGTAACCAAGACCTGAAGCGCCGAACAGTATGTTGTCTACCGGGCGCTCGGGTTCGGCACATCACGGATCTTGTGGACAGATTACTGGGAGGGGCTGGGGAAGACCCGGCTGTCATGGTGCACGTTGGCACCAATGACAAAGTCAGAGGCAGATGGAGTGTCCTAAAGAACGATTTTAGAGACTTAGGTGCTAAATTGAGGAAAAGGACCTCCAAGGTAGTGTTCTCAGGAATACTACCGGTACATCGAGCCACACCAGAAAGGCAGAGGGAGATTAGGGAAGTAAACAAGTGGCTGAAGAGCTGGTGTAGTAAGGAGGGGTTTGGGTTCCTGGAGGACTGGGCCGACTTCTCAATCGGTAACCGGTACTATTGCAGGGACGGACTGCACCTAAATGAGGAGGGTGCAGATCTGTTGGGAATGAAGATGGCCAAAAAGTTAGAGGGGTTTTTAAACTAGGCGATGGGGGGGAGGGTCCAGAGACAGTGATAGCCAGCGCGGAAGATATTCCAGAGGGTAGTATTGGGGGCATTAGTGGTAGGTTAACCAAAGCACAAAAACACAAGGTGAGTATAGTAGCAAGTCCTAGTTGTAATCTTGAAACACCCAATACGAGGACAATATGCGACCGGTCTAAACTATGTGGCATGTTCACCAATGCCAGGAGCATGGCGGACAAGATGGGTGAACTAGAGATACTGTTGTACAAGGAGGATTTGGATTTTGTGGGAATTTCAGAGACCTGGTTCAACAGCTCTCATGATTGGCTGGCAAACATTCAAGGGTATACCCTATACCGCAAGGATAGAGAGGGTAAAAAAGGGGGAGGGGTATGCCTATATATCAAGAATAATGTACAAGTGAATGTGAGAGATGACATCACTGAGGGAGCTAGGGAGGAGGTGGAATCCTTATGGGTAGAGCTCCAAAGGGATGAAGCTAAGGGGAAAATAATACTGGGAGTATGCTATAGGCCCCCTAACCTGAGGGAGGAAGTGGAGACGGATCTCCTATCACAAATTGGATTAGCAGCAAGGATGGGAAGTGTTATCATAATGGGGGATTTTAATTATCCAGACATAGACTGGGCGGAGGGAACCGCGCATTCATTTAAGGCTCGCCAGTTCCTTAATGTCTTGCAGGACACTTTTATGGGTCAGATGGTAGACGCACCAACTAGAAATAAAACATTACTGGATCTACTGATTACCAACAATACAGACCTGATCACAGATGTGGAAATACGGGGCAATTTAGGTAACAGCGATCACAGGTCAATTAGTTTCAGTATAAATCACACAAATAGGAAACATGAAGGGAACACAAAGACACTGAATTTCAAAAGAGCCAACTTCCCTAAACTACAAACCTTGCTAAAAAGGCATAAATTGGGATAAAATATTAGGAACAAAGAATACGGTTTGCTTTAAGAGCATATTAAATAAGGGCATTAGCCAATGTATCAGAGCGAACAAAAATCCTGGATGGCTTAACTCCAATGTAAAAATGCATATAAAAGCAAAGGAGAAGGCCTTCAAAAAATACAAGTTTGAGGGATCATCCTCAGCATTCAGACTTTATAAAGAATGCAATAAGAAATGTAAGGGTGCAATTAGGACGGCTAAGATAGAACATGAAAGACACATAGCGGAGGAGAGCAAAAAAAATCCCAAGAAATTCTTTAAGTATGTAAACAGTAAAAAAGGGAGGGCAGACCATATTGGCCCCATAAAGAATGAGGAAGGACATCTGGTTACAAAGGATGGGGAGATGACAAAGGTATTGAATTTATTCTTCTCCTCAGTCTTCACGAGTGAATCGGGGGGCTTCAGTAACCAAAACTGCAGTGTTTATCCTCATGACACAACACAGGAAGCACCTACATGGTTAACAGAGGACGGAATTAAAATTAGACTTGAGAAACTTAACATTAATAAATCACCGGGACCAGATGGCTTGCATCCGAGGGTACTTAGGGAACTCAGTCAGGTGATTGCCAGACCGTTGTTCCTAATTTTTACAGACAGTCTATTGACTGGAATGGTACCAGCTGATTGGAGAAAGGCCAATGTAGCACCAATATTTAAAAAGGGCCCAAAAAACATCCCTGGGAATTACAGACCAGTTAGCCTAACATCAATAGTATGTAAACTCTTGGAGGGGATGATAAGGGACTATATACAAGATTTTAGTAATAAGAATGATATTATTAGCAGTAATCAGCATGGATTCATGAAGAATCGTTCTTGCCAAACCAATCTATTAACCTTCTATGAGGAGGTGAGTTGCCATCTAGATAAAGGAAGGCCCGTAGACGTGGTGTATCTGGATTTTGCAAAAGCATTTGACACAGTTCCCCATAAACGTTTACTGTACAAAATAAGGTGCGTTGGCATGGACCATAGGGTGAGTTCATGGATTGAAAACTGGCTACAAGGGCGTGTTCAGAGGGTGGTGATAAATGGGGAGTACTCAGAATGGTCAGGGGTGGGTAGTGGGGTTCCCCAGGGTTCTGTGCTGGGACCAATCCTATTTAATTTGTTCATAAACGATCTGGAGGATGGGATAAACAGTTCAATC
Source organism: Aquarana catesbeiana (assembly GCF_042186555.1). Classification (NCBI taxonomy): domain Eukaryota; kingdom Metazoa; phylum Chordata; class Amphibia; order Anura; family Ranidae; genus Aquarana; species Aquarana catesbeiana. The sequence goes on from NC_133328.1 coordinate 518,494,936, forward strand.
TCTGTATTTGCAGACGATACTAAGCTAAGCAGGGCAATAACTTCTCCGCAGGATGTGGAAATCTTGCAAAAAGACCTGAACAAATTAAAGGGGTGGGCGACTACATGGCAAATGAGGTTCAATGTAGAAAAATGTAAAATAATGCATTTGGGTGGCAAAAATATGAATGCAATCTATACACTGGGGGGAGAACCTCTGGGGGAATCTAGGATGGAAAAGGACCTGGGGGTCCTAGTAGATGATAGGCTCAGCAATGGCATGCAATGCCAAGCTGCTGCTAATAAAGCAAACAGAATATTGGCATGCATTAAAAGGGGGATCAACTCCAGAGATAAAACAATAATTCTCCCGCTCTACAAGACTCTGGTCCGGCCGCACCTGGAGTATGCTGTCCAGTTCTGGGCACCAGTCCTCAGGAGGGATGTACTGGAAATGGAGCGAGTACAAAGAAGGGCAACAAAGCTAATAAAGGGTCTGGAGGATCTTAGCTATGAGAAAAGGTTGTGAGCTCTGAACTTATTCTCTCTGGAGAAGAGACGCTTGAGAGGGGATATGATTTCAATTTACAAATACTGTACTGGTGACCCCACAATAGGGATACAACTTTTTCGCAGAAGAGAGTTTAATAAGACTCATGGCCACTCATTACAATTAGAAGAAAAGAGGTTTAACCTTAAACTACGTAGAGGGTTCTTTACTGTAAGAGCGGCAAGGATGTGGAATTCCCTTCCACAGGCGGTGGTCTCAGCGGGGAGCATTGATAGCTTCAAGAAACTATTAGATAATCACCTGAATGACCGCAACATACAGGGATATGTAATGAAATACTGACACATAATCACACACATAGGTTGGACTTGATGGACTTGTGTCTTTTTTCAACCTCACCTACTATGTAACTATGTAAGATGAAGAGAAGAGCGGGAGCCTCCCTCCATGCCATCACGGATGCGGAGCGGCCCGAGCAGAAGGGAAGAAGACGCCAACGCCGCGGAGGAGATGCTGGACGAGAACACCGGAGGGAGAACCAGAAGAGCCAGAAGAACCAGAAGAAGAAGAAGATGGAGGAAGAAACCGAAGGAAGATAGATGATAGAAGATAGAAGATAGAAGAAAGAAGAAAGAAGAAGCATTTAAATAAAGGAATTGTCAAAAACTGTCTCTTGTCATTTTTAACATTTTTGACAGTTTTTTAGTGAAATGGTAGGGTACAATTTCACACAGGGGGAGGGCCGGGATCTGGGGGTCCCCTTGTTAAAGGGGGCTTCCAGATTCCGATAAGCCCCCCGCCCGCAGACCCCCACAACCACCGACCAGGGTTGTGGGGATGAGGCCCTTGTCCTCATCAACATGGGGACAAGATGTTTTGGGGGCTACCCCAAAGCACCCTCCCAATGTTGAGGGCATGTGGCCTGGTATGGTTCAGGAGGGGGGGCACTCTCTCATCCCTCCCTCTTTTCCTGCGGCCTGCCAGGTTGCGTGCTTGGATAAGGGTCTGGTATGGATTTTTGGGGGGACCCCACGCTGTTTTTTTTAAATTTTGGCGCAGGGTTCCCCTTTGGGGAATTCCTATGCTGTTTTTATCAATGAACTTCTATGTGTATTGTCAGACCGGCAATGCATTAATAGCCGTGAGTAGTTTTAAATGACTTTCCTAATGCCACCATGGCAGCATACTAGCATACTAGTGATAGGCTCTGCCTTTCTCCCCTCCCTCAGGACCAATGAAATAGCATAAATTAAAGGCCAGTTAGGCCCCACCCCATTCTTCTTTTTGTCCTCATACCTCCACGCACCAGTGAAGAGTAAGCAGTACTATGTTCCCCCCCTCTGCCTCCAGGCAGCTGCCGGCTGGGTTAAGCCTCTCCCAGTACGAAGTCCCAGTATCAGGCTGCTAAAAGCCCCAGAGTAGCTTGGGAGCTCCTTCTGTGGGTCTTGATGGAGCTGAGCAGTTTTCCTATTTAGGAATGAAATCTGCCTTTAAGGTTGGTGTCTACAACGCTTGTTGGGTTTGGGGAGGCCAGCTTTGCATCCTTCTTACCTTTGCCTTTGTTTGTCTGCTGTCATTTTCTCACTTTCTGCACCTCCTGTTCTTTTCCTCCTGCAGTGGCACTAGTCTGGGTACATTACTCCCCCTAGACAGGTTCTCTGTCCTTTGCTGTCCTAGGCCAGCTGTAGGTATAGCTTATGTTTGTAGGTTGTGTATGTATAGGTATGGAGTAGGTGGGTATATGTGTGTGTATATGTATGTGTGTGTGTATGTATGTGTGTATGTATATGTATATATATGTGTATATATATATATATTTATATATATGTATGTGTATGTGTGTGTGTGTGTGCGTATATGTATGTATATATATATATATATATATATATATATATATATATATATATATATATATATATATATATATGTGTGTGTGTAGATATGTATGTGTGTGTATTGTAGGGGATCAGAGGGGTGGACAGCTAGCTCAGAGACAGCCCATTAAAACAAAAGTGGCTTTATTCAGCAAAATGGCAAATTAAACATAAGATAAGACAGACGTGTCTTGTCTCAAGGTTGTACACACAGGTACAGCTCACAGTTCGGCAGCACACAGGCTTATAGATAATAGTTCATGGCTCCAATCAGAGCTACAGTCTTTATGTGGTAAGCTCACCCAGCACACCTTCCAGCAATGGACATATTCACACAGCATGCTCCTGTGTCTCTCATTCCTACTCAAACAGCTCCTCTCTGAGACTTTCAGCCCAGCTGACAATTAGCAGGTATGAAGGGGAAATACCTGCCCTCTTCAAATAACCCCTTCTTAACCCTGCCCCAGGCTTACCCTCTGCAGTATGTATATGTTTGTATATATATATGTGTGTGTGTTCTTATGTTGGTGTGTATGTGTGTGGGGGGTGTTATATGGAGCGGTATGTGCATTAATTTATATATGCATGCATATTGTTTTAAAAAAAAAAAAAGGGGGGGGAAAGGAGAGAGTGTGTAGATGTATATATTTAGATATACATTATTAGAGGGAGAAGCGAAGTCGTTGTTGCCTTATCTATTTTTCCACTTCTCTGTCTTTCTGCGGCTGTCCGTCTCTCAGCTGGTCGTCCCATTTCTCCACGGTTCAAGTATCAGTCACCACCCATACAAAAGACCCTCAACACTTAGGGTGGGGACCACCATGTCAGTAAGTTTTCAGGAAAAGAGTGCCCTCTCATGCGGAGTGCTTTGATTTGCTTCAGCTCCGCGCGCCCATGCTCTCAAAGGCCAGAGTCAGAGGCCATAGAAAGGCGGACATTCTTCAGAGGAGCATAGCTCGGATGCCGCTCCCACTCAGGAGAGAGGTTCCAAGGAAAACGTCTTAGCTCTTCTTTCCCAAACCCAGCACCTCAACAAGAGTCCTGCAGGACCTGTGGCGCAGTGCCTATGCCCAGGAGGCTGGTGAGTGAAGTCGGCCTGGTTGAAGTTTGCAGCTGACAGGTAATACCAAATGTCCTTATTACTTATAAGGTGGCACAAAACTTCTCTTTTAAACGCACTGTAACCCGCAACAAGCCCCCTTGTTGCGGGTCTAGCCACTAGCAGAACAATCTGCCTCATGGATCACTCATCCTCTCAGTACTCATGAGGAGGGGGCGCAGCCTGCAAATGATTTTAGCTCCCTTGCACCAGAGGAAGATCTGGAGCTACTTGGTGTCAGTTTTTCTTTGGAGAACTGTGCATCCAGGCAGTCATGCAGACCATTACATGGGTTAAAAGACAAAGTCCTATTTACCCTTTCAATGAGCAATCACTTTTCCATTAGGAAACTGGTTTAATTCAAGGCAAATATAGCATTGCTGAAATCCATGCCTACAGTGGGACCGGCTGTTGTCCAATAGGGTGGCGGCTGGGAAGGGCCTGCCACTCAACAGAGGCCCTTACCTTGGTGATGGGTACTTTGGGTTTCTGCTCCCAGGATATGGTTGGAGAGGAAATCCTTAGGGGTGATATCTTGGGACCTGGCCAAGATGTATCGGCAAATTTCACTGTGGAAGCAGCAATAGTCTCAACCTGGCGCCTGGCCAAGGCAATGCTATACTCAGTTATGGCTAGGGGTACCCATTGGGTTGAGACCCGGGGCTGTGTTTGGCTTCCTAGAAACAAAATTTGGAATAGCCTTATAGTGCAAGATCTCTGTTTGATATGAAACCAGAGACAGCCATGTCGGAAGTGACAGGAGGAGGGTCTGTTCTTCTCCCATAACCGAAAGCAGGAAAGTAAAAAAAATATTTATATATAACTAAAAATAAATAATAAAAAACGGTAGAAATATGTTTTTCCCACTAGGTTCCGCTCCTCTAAGGGCAACCTTTCATAAGGTCCATAAATGAAAATTTTTGGGTGTACGGCAAGTACCCACAAAACCCCTTTACCGGGTGCATTCCCAGACTTTTAAGATAAGTTCCAGTGGGCACACATCACGGGTTACTGGACAGTGGATTGTGCAGATCCTTGGAGGATAGGCACTCATGGTCACTTCGGTGGATTCCTCACTGTTCCTTCTCCGGACCTTTTTCTCCCCCTCGGAGCTGCCAGATCCACCGCAACCAAGGCGGTTACAATACTTACAGACACTTCAGACTCAGAGGGGAGCTGTCCTGGTCCCATCTCACAGGAGAGATTGTAGGTTTCCTACCCACCCCTGTTTGTAGGTTGCGGGGGTTGGAGAGAAGCATTCGCTTGCAGCAGATGGCTGGAGGCTTTTGCTAGATCGTCAGGATTCTTAGCCTCACAACCCGAAAATGTTTTCTTTTCTTTTTTATTCCAAAGTAAGTAAATTTGTTGATTGGTTGGACACATCTCCGCTTTATCAGCCTACCTTTTAGCCTATGAATATCTCTAAGAATATTCACAGAGGTTTCAGTGCCATGTAAGTTCCTCTTGGAGAACAGGGTCTCCAGATTCGCCACTACCTGGGCGTCATTCCTTTCTACATTAAAAAAAAAAAATGCCAACTTTTGTTTTCCAACAGTTAAAGTGCCTGTGGGGGCTCTACTGGTTCCTCTGTTTTGCTTCCATCAGAAAAGGATGGTGACGGTCATAAGGAGAATTCTGAGATCAGATTCCTCTACTTCCGGGAGGACTTCTAGGTGTCTCAGCCTCCTGGCCGTAATGTTGTCATTCATATTGATGATACCTTGGGTACATGGGCACCGGTGCTAGTTTCAACTACAACAGAGGAAACGGAATCCGGCGCAGCTATGGTCAGTGTCACGCAGCATATATAGCGGTCCACGGTGATGGAAAGACTTTGAGGATGTCACGAACCATCTGACTGGATCGATGTGATGAATCATATTGGCAAGACAGCCTGGAAGGCGCACTGCGAGGGTCTGTTGGTCAAGGCAAGCGGAGTTTGCTAGCCAAGGAAGGTAGTCTTGAAAGCGCTGGAAGGTCAGGCAGCCTTTTTTATCACTTTGACCTTGCTACACAGAATCAAGGGTGACCAGTCTTCTTGCGGTTGAGCAACAGGACAGCAATTGCGTATTTTCAGCTCCAGGGAGGATCTAGCGGCAATAGGCTATTGAGAGATGTAGAACCCAGAATGTCTGGGTAGGAAGATCACCAGCAAATTCCGGAAGCAATTTACTTCCTAGGGGACTGGAATACACGGACATACTGTCCATGATGCAAGCTTGCCAGAGCATGAGGGGGAGGCTTGTCCACAGGTGGCCTACCACAGACAGGCTTCTTTGCTTCTCCCAGCAAAGGCCAATTTAAGAAGAGGTCTGACTCGGTTTCCACTCCCCAAAGCAGAGAATAGAAGCTGAGTTTCTCCATGAAACTGCAATCAAGCCTACTGTATATGTTTCCTCAACTTCTCTCGTAATGAAATTCCTCTGGAAGCTGTCAAGAATGAGCATGGTAGTCACGACCACCCCTCCATTCTGACCATAGGAGTCTTAGTGCTTCCTGGCTTTCTACTTCAGAATACAGAAGTCGATTCCCCTTCACACATGCACAGACCAGAGATGCAAGCATAATGGTGGGAAGGGGAAGCCACAGAACCTAGATTGCTCCAAGAGTGAGCTCTACTTTGGGGGGGTGCGAAAGGCACTCTACTAACAGCCTCTATGCCAAGATCTGGAACAAACTTGTGTTTTTTTTCTATTTTGCATGGCAAGATATTATTCTTACTGCGCCTCTGGTGGCAGCTGTTCTGGTCTTCTTGTAGGTCAGATTGGACATGAACCTTACCCTATACTATTCGAGGTTGCAGGTGTCAGCAAGAACAAGGTTTAATTTGGCCAAAGGCCCTTTAGTTTGCAAATATTTAACGACAGGAGGTTTTGTCAACCGCAAGAGAGAATTTTTCACAATTAAAATCTTTCCATGCTGTTGGGATTTATTTAAACTGTTTACTCCAACAGGGCAGTGTTCGGTTTAAGACATCGCTTACTAACCAGTATTTAGCGCAAATCGTCAAACAGAAGTCGGTTTGAGTTTCAAGCCCTTAGAGCTTCAGAAAAGCATATTGCTTTTGTTACAGGAGTAGCTGCATCCTGTAGTTCAACTTATATCAGAGGTAGCGACAGCCCTCCATCTATCAATCATCTGTCCATTGCCTAACTTTCCAGACATTCAAGCAAGAAAACCACACAAATTGGTCATTCCCAGAGCTTTAAAGAAGTTTCTGTCCACAATTGCTCTTTTCAGTTCATATGATAAGTCTTTCACTGTTCCAGATGGAATTCATCAGGCAAGAGAGGTTGCCTCCTGGACTTTAGCAAGATTGGTTGTGCAGATGGGAAATGGGTCGTGAGCCTCCTTCAGTGACAGGATGCATCCTCTTCGAGAGGGGTTGAGGCCTCATAGGGGGCCCAGTTGAAAGCATCTATGGATTCATTCTAAAGGAAAGTGGCATGCTTTTCCCAGCATACCTTTCCAACCTTTACAGAATAGATCTGGGTGCCTTGTCATCAGTGGGCTTCGGAGGAATGACTGTTCAGTCTTGTGTCCCATTTGAAAATATATATATATATATATATATATATATATATATATATATATATATATATATATATATATATATATATATATATATATATATATAATATATATAAAATAATTATTTTGGTTTGTTAAGTAGAACCCACCCTGTCAGCTAGGATATGTATCACTAGTATGCTGCCATGGTGGCGTCAGGAAAACTGAAAATTGTATCATACTTACCGTAATTTTCCTTTCCTGCCGCCAATCCATGGCAGCATACGGACCCACCCTTGTGCGTTTCGGTATCTAGCTAATTACGAAGAATGGGGCGGGGCCTAACTGGCCTTTAATTTATGCTATTTCATTGGTCCTGAGGGAGGGGAGCCTATCACTAGTATGCTAGTATGCTGCCATGGATTGGCGTCAGGAAAGGAAAATTACGGTAAGTGTGATACAATTTTCCGTTTTTTTTCCTTTGAAATGTCATTTTGCTGTCAGACTGTTCTAAACACTGGAAACATGCTCCCCTTTAGAGGCATACTTTAGACACCCCCCAGGTACGAAATTTAAAGGGATATTACACTTTTATTGTTTCACTTTAAGCATTATTAAAATCACTGCTCCCGAAAAAACGGACGTTTTTAAAACTTTTTTTTGCATTGATCCATGTCCCCTGGGGCAGGACCCAGGTCCCCAAACACTTTTTATGACAATAACTTGCACATAAGCCTTTAAAATTAGCACTTTTGATTATTCATGTTCATGTCCCATAGACTTTAACGGTGTTCGCGTGTTCGAACAAATTTTTTGCCTGTTCGCATGTTCTGGTGCGAACCGAACATGGGGGTGTTCGGCTCATCCCTAGTACAGATACTCCAGTCTCTGCAGCTCCTCCAGGGTTACCTTAGGTCTCTGTGCTGCCTCTCTGATTAATGCCCTCCTTGCCCTGTCTGTGAGTTTTGGTGTGCAGCCGTCTCTTGGCAGGTTTGCTGTTATGCCATGATCTTTCCATTTGGATATGATAGATTTGATGGTGCTCCTAGGGATCATCAAAGATTTGGATTTTTTTATAACCTAACACTGACTTGTACTTTTCAACAACATTGTCCCTTACTTGTTTGGAGAGTTCCTTGGTCTTCATGACAGTGTTTGGTTAGTGTTGCCTCTTGCTTAGGTGTTGCAGCCTCTGGGGCCTTTCAAAAAGGCATGTATATGTAATGACAGATCATGTGACACTTAGATTTCACACAGGTGGACATCATTTCACTAATTATATGACTTCTGAAGGTAATTGGTTGCACCAGAGCTTTTTATGGGCTTCATAACAAAGGGGGTGAATACATACGCACATGCCAATTATCAGTTTTTTATTTCTGAAAAATAGTTTTATGTATATATTTTTCAAATTTTACTTCATCAACTTAGACTATTATGTTCTGATCCATCACATATAATTCAGATTAAAAAAAACATTGAACTAAAGGCTGTAATGTAACAAAATAGGTAAAAAGTCAAGGGGGGTGAATACTTTTGCAAGGCACTGTAGGTGATAATGACGGGCACTGATAGGTGGCACTGATGGGTACTAATAGGCAGCACTGATGGGCATTGACAGGTGGCACTGATGAGCAATGACAAGTGGCACTGATGGGCATTAATAGATGGCACTAACAGATGATTTCAAATTGAATCAGTTATTGCATTCCATTCATACGCTATTTTCACATTATTTTTGTAGGTTTTGCTATATGTCGCATGTGCTTACAGTATGTGTTTAATCATTTATCACATGTTCCTTTTTTTTTTTTATAGTCATTAATCAGGCTGGTTTTAAAAAAGTTTCCTCTCACTTCAAAAGTACTTTATCTGTCATTGACAAATGTTTATAACTGATGCTTCATAATTATCAAACTTTCCTTTCTAAGTTTCACAGAACAATATTGTATGACCCCCATCTTTACTTACACTTTCAAGTTTGGAGCCACATACAGAGGTGTCAGTGTTTTTCTGTCCACCCATTTGTGCCTGACAAATTTATTTTTTTTTAGCATAAGTTTGTCAGGCCTACTGGTTCTATGATTGCTTTTATACCTCATTCAGTTCCATATATACATCTTTTGGTTTTCAAATTTCAATGACAAAAATGTTTCTCTTTCAATAAGTAATATACAGTAAGCTTCTATGTCTTATTCAATTAGACAATCTCCTAAATATAGTTAAAATGTATTTAAACACAAGAACAAAAATAATATATATACACTATATTGCCAAAGTATTGGGATGCCTGCCTTTACACACACATGAACTTTAATGGCATCCCAGTCTTAGTCCGTAGGGTTCAATATTGAGTTGGCCCACCCTTTGCAGCTATAACAGCTTCAAAACTTCTATGAAGGCTGTCCACAAGGTTTATGAGCGTGTCTATGGGAATGTTTGACCGTTCTTCCAGAAGCGCATTTGTGAGGTCAGGCTCCTCTGGTACTCTGGTTTGAGGCTGACCATCGTGACACTATCAGCTGATTATATCACCAAAGTTCCCTGTCATCCTGGGTATTCCTTGGTTTTCTACCCATAATCCCTCCATCAATTGGGGACAAAGGAACATACATTTTATGTTCCCCTATTGCAAGAAATATTGTAGAAAACTTTGTCAAACAAGTTCTCCACCAATCTGGAAATCAAAGGTTGATGTGCTAACTACCCAGTCATATGACAGCCTGCCTTCACAATACCACCAGTTCCATCATGTCTGAGATAAAAAGAATGCCGATTAACCACTTCAATACCAGGCACCCCCCCTCCTGCCCAGGACAATTTTTAGTTTTCAGAGCTGTCGCACTTTGAATGTCAAATGTCATACAACACTGTACCCAAACTAAATTTTTATAATTTTCTTCCCGCAAATAGAGCTTTCTTCTGGTGGTATTTGATCACCACTGGGGTTTTAATTTTTTTGCTGAACAAACTAAAAAAGTCCCAAATTTTTGAAAAAAAAAAGTTTTTCTTAGTTTCTTTTATAAAATGTTGTTTTCTCCTTCACTGCGGGGGCTGATGAGGTGGCACTGATGGGCACTGATGAGGCAGCACTGATGGGCACTGATGAGTTGGCACTGATAAGGTGGCACTGATGGGCACTGATGAAGAGGCACTGATATGTAGAAGTGATGGGCACTGATAGGCGGCACTGATATGCAGCACTGATGGGCACCACTAATATGCAGTACTGATGGGCACTGATAGGTGGCACTGATGGGCACTGACAGGCGGCACTGATGGACACTAACAGGTGGCACTGATGGACACGGACAGACTGCACTCATGGGCAATGACTGGTAGTACTGATGGGCACTGATAGGTGGCACTGATTGGCACTGGTGGGCAGCACTGATGATGAGGTACTTACAAGTGTTAATGCTGGGCACCGATTGGCACTGTGGTGGGCTCTGATTGGCACTGTGATGGGCACTGATTAGCAATGTGGTTGGCACTGAGAGACTTTATTGAGGGGGCACTGCTGGCAGCTGTTGGGCACTGATTGGTACATCTGATGGGGGCTGTGCTGATAATCAATGTGCTGATTATCAGAACAGACCCCCCCCTCTGACAGGGAGAGCTGCTGATCTGCTCTCCCTGTCAGTGCAAACCTAGGAATGATGTTTACCGGGACTTCCTGGTTCACGCGATGATCAGCTGTGATTGGTCATCATATGACGCCCTTTCAGGATAACAGAACCACTTCCCGGCCATCAATCTGCTATAGGCCCGGGAGGGAAGTGGTTAATTACCTCATCATTACCCATATGATTCTCAAATTGAACAGATGTAAGGGGCAGAATGACCCTTTGGCCGTCTTTTCAGTCTGTTACAGAGGCTCTCCCAAGGGGTCAAGTGCAATTAGCTGTTTTTGAACTTTCCTGTAAAGTAAGTGATTCCCCTTTATATTTTGTTCCTATATAGTCTCCCACAGACTTGCTGTACTGCCACCTAGTGTACTTACTGAGTTGCAGAGGTATTGCTCTTATGAGTTCTTCTTTGAATAGCTATGTAATCTGTTATTAAGGTTTTATACTAAATTCATCCTCTCTGCCTTTCCCACCCTGTTTTTATTGTTAAGCCTACTTTGCACCAGTTTAGTAAAGTTCATCTTAAAGTTACCCTGATCATTTAGCTGATCTCCCTACCTGTTACAGCTTCTTAGAAGTTACTTATGAGTGCACATATGTAAATGTTATTTGTTTTAAAGTTAAAAAGAATTATATCAACAAATGCATGCAACTTGGCTGGCAATTTTAGATCATATTGTGTAATTTCGCTGACAGATTTATAACTGAAGTAAGTAGGTTAATCCTTGCTTATATTTCTCAAATTTTAGATAATTAAAAAAAAATGGTTTGCTTCTGTGATGAAAGCTGCATCCAAGTGCCTGATTTATTTCCCTAATCATAGAATACATAATTGCAAATTAAAATTAAAATTTGTAAATCCTATAGATTTTTGTTTTTGACTAACAATTACAGATCTTATTGTGTATGTTTCCCAAAGGGTTTTTGTTTTTTTTTGTTTTTTTTTTTTGTTTTTTTTCACTTTAAAAGGTTTTTATTGATTTTATCAAGATGATACAGAGACAGGGTAAAAACACATAAGAAGAGTGTAAACTAATATAAGTAACAAATTTAGTAAGGAAGCACAGATCCAGAGTGACCGTATTTAGAATTACAGTAATATGCATTTACAGGTACTTATTTATAAGCTGTCATAATATATAATATATATATTGAAAGAGCCAGATATGTTGGTGACTTCATTACCCAAATATAACCACTGGTCATACTTTGGCAGCAATGTCACTGCTATATATAAAGGTAGTTGCTCGCTGCTACCCAATTTAACTAAACAAAAAAATTTCTGCTGCTATCACCTATGTGTTTTCACAAAAAACAGGATATAACATGAGTGAATGTGACAGCGCTGTATTAACACTAAAAATTATTAACAAACTATCACAGAATAAATTGAAATAAAATAAAGGTGCTCGAATAACAAAGTCTATAGGTGACATATAAGTGACAAATCTTCTGCTAAAGTGCAAAGAGATTGGAATTTTTTCCACGTGATTCACTGAACCTCCACAACAACAGTGCTCCCTCCAACACGTGCCGTGCAATGCTCGCTCACCTCCTTGTAAGACCCAGCAGGGGGTCAAACACACCTTGCACACAGTGCAACTCTCCTTTAAGGAATGCTCCACACTGGTCCTCGACGCTTCCTGTTAGGCTTTCAAGGGAAAAAAACACTTTGCAACAGGTGCAGTATCATTCCAATATGCTGCTTCAAGACTGACTCCACATTATTGCCGGTCACTGCTATCCCTTTATTTAAGTGGCAAGAATTCCTTGTGATGCAATCACTGTGTCTTCCTTAGAAACCAGTGACAGTGGGAAGCTGTCATACTGTATATAGAGGTGGTAGAAATACCTCTATATATGATTTTTGGCTCCTGCCTAATAGGGGGCAAGACAGTCAGTCACTCTAGTGTTCAGGTGTTTGTCTGAATGCCTGAACAGCCAAAGTTCAGTCTGAACCTAGGTTTGGTTGAACCATTGGCTCATCCTTAGCAGTCATATTTGTGTTCACTAGTGTTCACCTGACAGAAATTGCATTGGCAGCACAAGCTTCTTGCCAACTGCTTAATATGTTTTACACCCATGCACCGGACCTAAATGTTTGCCATGTTGCAGAAGCTGCACCAAACAGTACCTTGCCATCAACAACATTTTGTTAAAGCACAGTATGAAGATATGCTTTTGGGAGCTGGGGTTCCTTTAAACACATCAGTTGCCCCTGGCTTAGGATGCATGCAACAATTTTAATATCATTAAAAGAGACAAACAGAATGGTGAGCTTCAGCAAGGCAGGGATTAGTGACACTATTCATCTGGTGTTCCTGTTAACACGCACTGCATGGTATAATAGACTGGACGCTGTAGACACAGCGGCAGAAGGAAGGGAAGGACTTCCTATTGTCTACGGCCCAGCAGGATCTTTTGCCTACTGCCTTCATTCCTTTGAGGCAGAGGTATCAGGAGATAAAATGATGAGGGGGTTAAGGTGCTGGTGGTGAGGAGGAGGAAATGGGGCATGCTTCCAATGTCATGTTTCAGTCCTCCCAATCCGTGGCAGTTATTTGTGGGTGGCAAAAGATGTATACAATCAGCGCAAAACATAAACAAACTGAATTTACTTGCAGGCTGAACACTTAAGGGTTAACACCAAGCCCAAATAACATAATAAACAAAGTAAAGTGCAGCGCAAAAACTTGAGAAGAAATGAACAGAAAAAGTCCCATAAAAGACATAAAATTGTATCCTCCTCTGTCTAAATTCTTCTTGATATAAGACACCCGAATTCTTTAGCGTAACTGAGCAAATAAACTGCTTACCAGAAAGAAGATCAAAAGAGGCATAATTACCACCAATGCTGAAGAGGTCCGGGACAGCTGATCTGAAGATTGGAAAATATATCCGGCAGCTAATCCTCCAATGCAGCAGGTGATAGAGTTACTCCAATTGTGCGGTGAAGCAGGAAGAAAAAGAAGGGACATCAGAGCAGAGCAGCAGATTGACCAGCTGGAGACTTCCCTTCTTTTTCTTCCTGCTTCACCGCACAATTGGAGTAACTCTATCACCTGCTGCATTGGAGGATTAGCTGCCGGATATATTTTCCAATCTTCAGATCAGCTGTCCCGGACCTCTTCAGCATTGGTGGTAATTATGCCTCTTTTGATCTTCTTTCTGGTAAGCAGTTTATTTGCTCAGTTACGCTAAAGAATTCGGGTGTCTTATATCAAGAAGAATTTAGACAGAGGAGGATACAATTTTATGTCTTTTATGGGACTTTTTCTGTGCAGTTATTTGTGGGTGTCATGAGATCATTGAGGATATTGGGGACATGGGTTCCTCTGCTGCAGGCAATTTGTCATCAATAAAATCATTTATACTGAAATGCATGTACAAGCATTCCAGGATTCAAAATATGGAGGAAATTCTACTATTACCAGTGATCTCCAAAACAAAGGTAAGTCGAAGATTTCAGGCTGCAATCCCAGAGAGATCAAAGAATCCGCTACCTAGAAGAAATGCTGCAGAAGAACCTCTTGGCAACATTTGCCACCACAGTGGCAGCCTCCCCTTTTGTGCTCAATGTGCCTGTTATCTTCATATTGCTGAAAGAAGGAGCATGGGTGATGGTGATTGCCTCAGATATTTTTAAGTTGTCTTCCAAGCACTGAAGACAGGTTCGGCTGCAGGCAGCAATCAATGGCAGTGCCTAAACCATATGAATGCCATCAATTTGGGGTCCAGAGCTGATGCTGACACTTTTCAAGTGAGGACCCCATGGATTGCTGGGTGTCTAGGCTGGACTACTGACTAAAGATTGTGCAGTATGCTCTGGAGCTACCAGTGTTTTTTTTAAAGAAAGATTAATCCATCTGTCCCCTGATAATGTGGACCAGCAAATTTTCATTAAAAAAAGGTCCTGGATCAGATATGATTAAAAAAATCTCCTGCAGCTGATGCTACTGACTTAATTTTTTCAAAGACCACAAAAATGTAAACCTTCTACCTTTACCAGCTCCTGCCACCTATGTTGCTCTTTCACTATTACCAGCTCCTGCCACCTCTGCTGGCCTGCCACCACCAGCTCTTGTGGTGTCAGCTGGCCTGCCTCTATTGTCAGCTCTTGTCAACTCTCCTGGCATGCAGCTGACACCATTACCAGCTCCTGCTACCTCTTCTCGCCTGCTATCATTACTAGGTCTGGTCACATCTGCTGGCTTGCTACCATTACTAGCTACTGCCACCTCTGCTAGCCTGCATCTAGGGATACTGCCCTGGGTTCAGTTCAAGCAGGGTTCAATGAACTTCAGACATCAAATGTGAACCCCACTTAAATTAGGGGAACCATCTCTATAATGTACAAAAAGTGCTGCAGCAGCACTGACATCTACAAAAAAGTTGTTTAAAATTGATAGCAAATGACATTTCATTGTTTGCTTACTTTGAAAAAGGGTCTGATTTGTATTTGGGGGACCTTTGGAGGGGTCTAAGGGCTTTTTTTAAATAGAATCTTTAAATGAATTATCTTTTGGCAGAAATTTAACCCCTCAGCGTTGATGCAACAGAAATATGCGGCCCCACTGCACTGCACTTTTTGCTGTGGGGCCGCATATTTGCGTTACCGTACCTCCATTTGTGCTGGGGAGCGCAACACACGCCACGCTCCCAGCATAGTGACCAGAGTCTCACTGAGAGCCCCAGGGCCCCGTTCTAATGATCAGGACATGGAACGTCCGATGCCGTGTCACCTGATCGCAGTGATAGCCTCTGATTGCTATCAACAGAAATCAGTCACTGTGGAGCCCGCCCCAGTGTTTTTTGGCTCTGTGAATGGATAAGAAAGATACATTGTATCTTTATCGGTCCTTGCAGAGATATAAAAAAATAATAATAACTTAAAAACAAATAAAACCTAAATCAAGGTTTGATCTAGGTCAATGCCAGGGTTAGTGTTTGGGTCAAGGTCAGGGTCAAAGGTCAAGGTAGAAATAGAAAAAGAGGGTACACCAACCTTGTGCATTATCCTTGAATATATTTATTTAAAAAGTAAATGAAAAACTACTCACTAACATGTGAAAGAAAACCGCGATATAAAACACATTCAGGTGATGGCCATCGGTCTCACAACAACAGACTCCAGATGGTAATGGAGAAGATTTTAAGAGCCACTGCTGGCTGAAGTGTTTCAAATGGATACCTTCTTCCTCAGAGCCCAGCAGTGTTGTCTCCTTCAGTTTCTTATATATACACACATGCAAGAGTGTGCACCAATGATGCACCTCCCAGAGGGGTTCAGAGGTCCCACCCACCAATTGTGGGTGGTACTTGACAAGAGGCTGATGCCCAATTGACATAAGTGGACCTATGATTGGTAAATCCACGCTTAGGAAATATTGCTGGGCTGCTGCCTCCCCTGGAGTTCCCTGGTAAAAGGGATCTAGATTGTGTAAAGTATGTTTGGTGTTGGGGTAGATGGCGCTGCGCCATCTACCCCAACATCAAACATAATTTACATAAGTGGACATACACACCTATATAGTCAATTAGCTAGGTACCCATAGAACAATGCGGCTAATGTTACTCACAGTGAGTTGTCAAAAAATCTCTCTCTGTCAGTGCATAGACCAAACGTATACGATAAAAGGTCAAAACCAGTCAAAACCTGTCAAAAGGTCAACAAAAAAAGTCAATAGCAGTCAAAAGGTGGGCACACGTAGTTGGCAAACATGGTAGTCTGGAATTTTTATCTCATAAATGGTTATATGGAAACATTGAATGATCATTTACCAGCCATCTTGGATTGACAACAGTAAAAATCTAAAACTCACCCACTTCCCCTCGCGGCCAGATCCGTATCTGGAACACACGCCATGTTGTTTGCATTCCAAGGAACCGGAAGTACAGACTGGACATCACTTCCCACGCATCCGCTGTTGCGCAGGGATGATGTAAACCACAATAGTCAGCCGCCGCCATTTTACTGTAGACTGTCTCATAGAGGGCAAGGCAGACATTTCTGCCCCTCTCTATATAGGCCAATACTACCCCATAGAGGGAAAATAATTGCTTAAATGAGAGAGCACATATCACCCTAAATGTACCAGCCTAGAAGATCCCTGAGCCCCTCAGGGACTAGGTCGCAAAAAGAGGCAACTCTCTATAAATGCCCCCATCGAGATGCACACTCTCACCCCTTGATATATAACATTATATTGAATTCAATTCAAATAAGGGGAGCGTGCAAACCAATGCATATACACATCTACATGCGCTGAAAGCCCATGATATTCGTGCATTGTGTGCACCCATGGCCATAACTGAAGGAGCTAGAACATTTTACACACTGTATATACACACATACATACAAAACTACATATGTGTGCATGCGCATCATACACAATACATGCAAAAATTATATTAGATAAAATTAATTAATAAATTATTAATAAATCAAATGGTATAAAAAGTATATATTAATAATTACTATCTTAGATTAAAAGATCTTTAGTAAAAAGCCTTATTAATATCAATAATAATAATAATGATAGTAATAATATTAATTATTTAAAAATTGAAAATTGATAACTGCTAAAGAAATTCTTGTTAACTTTAGCAGGTAGTCTAAATATATATAAACTTCATATGGTACAACTATAAATGGAGAAAAGAGAAAGAGAGGGAGAAAAAATGAATCAAGCAATGCTAACTTCATCAAAAGGTAATAATAATAGTAACAATTATAATAGCAACGATATTAACATAAAAATTGATATTAACATTAAAATTACAATTAAGATCAGCCATCAGGTGGATGGTTATCTTTTCTAAAAGGGGAATTTGGCCTAAACTTAACTACATTTACTAATTGTTTTGATTTTATTTATATTTACACAATTTTATGTATTTCGGGATCCTCATATAAGCCTCCAGGGGTGAGACTCCTGACATGGACATTCACTGTACTGTTCATTTAAGCACAAAAGACTCCATTTTGTTCTCACTGTTGAAATGTGTTCTGTAACCTTCACCTAACACACAGACACATCTCCTACTAAACGCTCTCTACTCCCCCCTCCCTTCTCAAGGTTTTACTTTTGCAATTGTTCTATTCGCTAGTTTTTAATAATATATTTCTATTTGTTAGCTTTTAATAACATATTTCTATTTGTTAGTTTTTAATAACATCTCACACCACCCCTTTCTTATCTATGTATAAAATAACATGTAATAATACATTTTACCACTGAACGGACATTTTAAACACAGTGATTGAGTCCTGTGAATCTGTTCCTGCAGCTGCAGTATTAACTTTGTTTTAGAGTCCCAATCAGAAATCAGTCATATTAGCTTGGCGAGTCATATCAGGAGTTTGGCAGAGTATCCAGAAGGAACCACGCTTCGATCAGGATCATCGGGAAACGCAGACCTCAAATGCCAGCTAGGTAAGCTGCCCTTAAGCTTGCTATATTTCTGCCTTTTCCTATGTATCCTATCTGTCGGTTCTCAAGGAAACCAGACCACTCTCGGACCTTTCTGGTTGAGTAACCAGGAGTTACCAGGAGTGTGTGAATGTGTATGTGTCCTCCTTCATGGGTTGGACTGTGTGTGGATAGGGAAAATCCTCTGCAGTTACCTGCATTGACTCCTTGTGGGCGACCTGGGTCAGAGGTGCATGGTAGGGTCAGCTAAAACTCACAGAGAAGAGAAAAGACGAGCAGGGTCTCTTAATGAGTGTTTTGTCTATTGTCATAAACCCCTTCTATCCACATAGATAAGTGGAGACTATTCTTGTAAATCTGCAGATTTGCTGTACTATTTGTTTTAGAGGCAAGAGGGTATAGGCATAAGTAGAGAAGACTGGCCAGTCATTATGGGCATTAAATTAATTAAGGGAATTAATGGAGAGAGGCCTTCAGAAAATGCCCAGCGCAAGATGAGCGCTAGAGAATATATGAACCGAAGGTACGGTTCCGCCTATACTGAGCCCCTAGATAAATGGGTAGAATGGACAAAGGGAACAGCTAAACCTTTAAAATTTGAAGGGACTTTTGATTTACAAGTATAGCAAACTTTTCTGCACGATTATGGCCCACTACTGTGCAGTGAAGGAATGTGGAGAATACCTTGCACATGGGAGACAGAAGCTAAAGTAGCAAATCAAACTGGCTTGACGGAGATGTTTAATAAAAGTACTGCCCAAATTTACTACATTTGGCCCGAAGACTCTGTAGAGGAGGACTCCCCACCTTATGTGGCTGCCAGTTTGGCTTTAAGGGGTCCACGCACAAAAGCAAAAGAATTAGATTACATGGAACACACAAAAGATGAGCTATGCAATATAGTAGAGAGCAGAAGTTTAACAGCCCCATATCAACAAAGAAGATTTTGGCTCGTAT
This sequence comes from Aquarana catesbeiana, assembly GCF_042186555.1. Taxonomy (NCBI): domain Eukaryota; kingdom Metazoa; phylum Chordata; class Amphibia; order Anura; family Ranidae; genus Aquarana; species Aquarana catesbeiana. Next base: position 518,513,927 of record NC_133328.1, read on the forward strand.
CCTAGAAACAGATGATTGGCATAAATCAAAAGGCACATATGCAAAACTAGATCTCTCTGAACTTAAGACTTTGGCCAGAGAAAGAGAGATAGATTATGAACTTCCAGAGCAAACCACAATGTCCAAATTGTGGCAGCAAGATGAAGAGAGAAGGAAGGGAGATGCCAGCCCTTCTGCCCCTGGCACAGAGCAATCTGTTGCAGTTTATCCTGTCAGAACCCAATTAGTTTTTGAAGGTAATGCTCTTGACAGTAAGTCTCCAATTAAATGGCATGTACCTTTTAGTCTCCAAGATATGAGAGCCATATCAGAGGGATTGGGAGATCCTAGAAAGAATCCAATTGGGTTTGCAAACAAACTTAGCGCTGCACAGGAAGCATATGAGGCTTCTGCTACTGACATTCATCAGCTTCTTATTAAAGCAGTGGGAAGCAACATGTCTGGCTATATACTTAAAGAATGTGGTGTAGACGTCAAAAATCTAGGTAAGATGGTTAGTGGACGGGAGGTTTGTGAGAAATTGAAGGAAAAATTGCCCCAAATATATGGACAAACCAGACATGCTGAATTTATGAATGCTAAGCAAGGGAAAGAAGAAGCAGCAGGGGCTTATTGGAGGCAGGTAAGCGATATGGCTGAGGAAGCAGGCATTAAAATAGAGGAATATAAGGCGGGAGAAACTACAAGGCCATATACACAACTGGCGAAACAAAGGTTTCTTGATGGTTTAATACCCCAGTTGAAAGAAAAGTTGTTCACAGCAAGGCCTGAGGCAGGCAATATGTCTATTCGAGACGTCCTGCTTATCCTGTTATCCATAGAAAACAGGATTAACCAAAAAGACAGCAAACCCAAGGTTATGTACATGGGGAAGCAGAGAGGAAGAGGAAGAGGCAAAGGCAATTTCAGAAATCATGGCAATCGGGGACCAATTATATGCTACAATTGTGATGGGGAAGGACACATAGCCAAATTCTGCCATCTTCCTGACTGTAGACTGGAAAAGAGCTTAGAGGCACCTCATGCTGATCCCAGTTCTCTGCCAAAAGCAGTGGATCAGGCATAGGAAAATGGCATGCCAGTATCAATCATGTTAAATAGGGGAGACAATGGTCCAGAGGCCAGAGTAAAAGTATTTTTACAAGAACTCCCCTATCCTGGAGAAGAAACAGAATTAACCTGTTTAATTGATACTGGTGCAAGCTGAAGTGTTTTTAATATAGAGGACTTACCTCCAGGATTATTATCTACAAATGTTATCTCTGGTGTTGGCCTAACTGGGACCTCTACTGATTTGGTTGAGTCCAAGCCACCTAAACTCAGGCTAGGACAGCAAATAGAAATTGGCACTAAAGTGTTAGTTTCAGACACAGTTCCTATCTTTTGGGAGCTGACATTTTGAACCAAATTTTAGCAAACATAGACTACACTCCTACAGGAGTCCAAGTGGTCAGTAGTCTGTCAGGAGAAGTTTTAAATTCTGCCTGTGGAGTATTTTTCATCCAGGACTCCACTCTGCCATTTCCACCAGAATTGAAAGTGATTCCCGCTGAATTATGGGCCACCAGCAAATATGATGTAGGTCTGCTGGATTGCACCCCAGTCATGATAAAAATTAAACCAGGAGCCCATCTCCCACAGATTAAACAGTACCCACTGAGTATTGCTCAGACTGAGGGGATAAAGGATCAAATCACTCAACTGAAAGCAGCACGGGTTGTTGTACCAATTAAGTCCCAAGTCAATACACCCCTGTTCCCAATTGCAAAGAAGCCAGACAAGAAAGTGGGCAGGTGACATACCGCATGGTGCATGATTTGAGAGCCATTAACAATATAATAGAGGCAGATACCCCGATCGTGCCCAACCCCCGCACTTTACTAAGTGGAATACCTGCCTCCAGCACCTGCTTTACAGTAATTGATCTTGCATGCAAATGCTTTCTTTTCGGTGCCCGTGCACCCAGATTGCTGGCACCTTTTTTCATTTACCCATGATGCCCAAAAGTTAGCATGGACAAGATTGCCCCAAGGCTGTGTGAGTAGCCCCTCTGAATATAATACTGCGTTTAAGCAAGTATTGGACCAGTGGTCCCCCTCACACACAAACACAGTTTTGCTTCAGTACATAGACGATTTGCTTATTTGCTCTGATACAAAGGACATTTATAGCAGAGAAACAGTAAGTCTTCTCATGTTTCTCTATAACAGTAACAACAAAGTTAGCAAAGATAAGCTACAATACTGCCAAGAGAAAGTGATCTTCCTGGGTCACTGCATTTCACATGGAATCCGTCACCTAACCCCAGATCGAGTTAAAACTCTACAAAAGAAATGTATGGCAACTACGTGCCTTCCTGGGGTTAGTGGGATATTGTAGAAACTGGATTCCAAATGTATCAGAACTTATGGCTCCTCTATATGAGGCTACCACTAGAAACCCTTTCAACCTCACATGGGACAATGAATTGCAGATGAAGGAGCTTATTAAAATTTTGTCTGAAGCTCCCGCCATTGGACTTCCTGACTATACTAAGACTTTCTCGTTGTTCTGTCATGAAGTCAATGGATTTTCTGCAGGTGTATTCACCCAGCTACATGGAGACAAACAGAGGCCTGTGATGTATGTATCAGCCTCATTAGACCCTGCCATCAAAGGCTCCCCCAGTTGTATGCGAGCCATAGCAGCCTGCATTTTGCTGCTAGACAAAGTAACAGAGCTTGTACTAGATTCTGCTCTGATCCTGTATGTGCCACATGCAGTACAGGAATCAAGTAAATTCCAGACATGTGTCTGCCAGTAGATTTGACAAGTACCAGTCTGCTCTTTTTGCTCCATCGAATTTAACAATCAAACGATGTGTTACTTTAAATCTGGCTACTCTTCTTCCTATAATTGATGGGGAAGATGCAAATGGTACTGATGTAGAACCTGAGAGTTTTTCTCATGATTGTATGGCTCTGATGGAGGTAGAAAGGGCCTCTGTCACACCAGCAAAGGATGAACCTTTATCAGATTGTGACACACACTTATTCGTAGATGGTTCCAGATTTTACACTGATGATGGTCAGCCACATCAGGGTTTGATGTAACCACTACAGACACAATTTTACATCAGGAAGCATTGACATCCCAGATGTCAGCACAGGAAGCGGAGTTGTGTGCTGTAGTCAAAGCATGTCATCTCCTAGAGAATCAAAGGGGAAACATTTACACTGACAGCAGATATGCATTTGGAATAGCCCACAATTTTGGGCCTATTTGGAAAGCACGGAACTTTCTGACTAGTGCAGGGAAGCCAGTAAGAGTGGCTATTTGAGGCTTTTCAGAAACCAGCAGAAGTTGCCATCTTGAAGGTAAAAGGGCATGCAAGGGGAAATGACATGACAGCCAGAGGAAATGCTTTAGCGGACCAAGCGGCAAAGGATGCTGCCCTTATGGCATTTGGAGTCACACCCACTGTAGGGGTCACCCAGGTAGCGGGGACAGATTCCCCTCATCAAGAGCAGTGGGATGTAGAAACTCTAATTCAGTTGCAGAACCAGGCACCTGATGAAGAGAAGGATAAGTGGATCAAATGTAATGCTACCCAAAATCAGCAGGGCCTGTGTAGCGCTGACAACAGGTGATGTCTACCCAGGAGTTTGTACCCAGTTTTAGCACAACTGGCACATGGTGTCAGTCATCTTGCTAAGGGCGCAATGGTGGCACTTACTGACTGCTATTGGATAGCTTCTGGATTTAGTGCATTTGCAGCCAGGTTTTGTGCTTCATGTCTCACTTGTGCTCTGTACAATGCAGGGAGGCCTATCCATGTTTCCCAAAAGCATTCTCCTAAGCCAGATTTCCCTTTCCAAAGAATTCAAATAGACTACATTCAGATGCCCAGAATAGGCACCTATGAGTACCCTTTAGTGTGTGTTGACATGTTCTCAGGTTGGCCCAAATGCTGGCCAGTAGCTAAAGCAAATGCAAAAACAACAGCAAAGAAAATTTTGAATGAAATAGTTTGTAGAACTGGAGTTTCTGAAACTATTGAGAGTGACAGAGGAACCCATTTTACTTGGGAAGTAATGAAAGAGGTAATGGAAGCCTTTCACATACAGCAAGCTTTCCATACACCTTATCATCCACAAAGTAGTGGTAAAGTTGACTTAATGGAATTTTGAAAAACAGATGTGCAAAAATGAAAGCAGATACAGGAAAAGGGTGGGTGGAAGCTTTGCTATTAGCCCTATATTCTGTAGGAACTACCCCTAAACAACCACATGGGCTGTTCCCCTATGAGATTTTATTTTATTTGGAGGGCCACCCAAAACAGGGCTATATATTTCCCCAACAGTTACAGGCTTCTCATTCTAGTCTGAATATGTTCAGATTTAGCAAAGAACATTAAATAAAATACATGAAGGTGTTTATAAATCTATCCCCGACCCAGATTCTGTTTCAGGTATTCACAGAATCCAACCAGGTGACTGGGTGGTGGTCAAGCGACACGTCAGAAAGCCACTAGAACCAAAATTTGATGGACCACATTTGGTGCTTTTGACAACCGGTTCTGCTGTCAAGTTGGAAGGAAAGCCCACCTGGATTCACGCCAGTCACTGCAAGAAAATCCTGAAGTGATGATATCCTTTGAAAAAATGATGATAAGGTTTCTTTTCTTTTTGTTGTTTGTGAGAACTGAGACATGGAAAAATAACCCTTTCATCCAAATGTTAAAATTGTATGCAACCCATAGCAACGCTAGTAACTGCTGGGTGTGTTCTCACTTACATCCCCAAACAGGAACAATACTCATTATAGCAATGCCTCTCAATTTCACTGATCTAAACAGGACCAGAATAAATGGCTCATACATAGTCTCCAGTTAATGAGCACAGATCAGTACAGTACAGCATAGATCATCACATGCCCGTTTAACACTAAATGCACACGGTTGGGCAATTCAGATTGCACCGGAGCAAAAAATACAGTTTATGGAGGAAACTATGGTCAATATTATTAAATCCCAGATCCAGAACTAAATAGAACCCTTTATAGTACAAATTGCTCACAGTTCCCAATATGTGAAAATATCGGTTACCTGAGATTCCATGTTATTGTTTCCAGTTTTTTAGGAGCAGGCATACCATCCATACATAGAGGGTTATATTATATATGTGGAAATAAAGCTTACGCCTGGCTTCCTACTAATGTTACAGGTACATGTTATATTGGGAAGTTAGCACCTGCTTTGGCTGTTCGCAAAGATACAGTGCGACCAGATCAAAGTCCAGAATACCCTTTAGTGTTCAAAAGAGAGCTGATCACTGAAGGTGACATGACATGGTCATGGTTCCCTTCCTGGACAGGATGGGGAATTGAAGCAATGAAAAGAATAAATAATTACACTAGAATTGTAGATGAGATTATTAACCTTACTACCACTGTGATGTTCCTATTTCTCATATTTGTTATTTACTTCCACATCGGCTATGCCTCTCTGTGACTACCCACTGTACCAACAAATGTACCACCAGCCCTGATGAACCCATTATTGTGAGAAAGCTAGGAGAGAGCTGAACAGGACGCCGTCTCTCTGCGCCAATGTAACAGGAGTTACCAGCAATCGGCTGAATGTAACGCGGAGAAGAATGGTGTCAAATAAACAAAAGGGCGGGAAATGACATGGACATTAACTGTACTGTTCATTTAAGCACGAGACTCCATTTTGTTCTCACTATTGAAATGTGTTCTGTAACCTTCACCTAACACACAGACACATCTCCTACTAAACGCTCTCTACTCCCCCCTCCCTTCTCAAGGTTTTACTTTCGTAATTGTTCTATTCGCTAGTTTTTAGTAATATATTTCTATTTGTTAGCTTTTAATAACATATTTCTATTTGTTAGTTTTTAATAACATCTCACACCACCCCTTTCTTATCTATGTATAAAATAACATGTAATAATATATTTTGCCACTGAACGGACATTTTAAACACAATGATTGAGTCCTGTGAATCTGTTTCTGCAGCTGCAGTATTAACTTTGTTTTAGAGTCCCAATCAGAAATCAGTTATATCACTCCCAAGGGTGAAGAACCAGAAAGCTTCTCGCTTGCATAGCTTCTGGTGTCTCCTCCCCTTATCTAGATCGCCTCCAATCGACTCTATCCCAAAAAACCTTACCATTCAAAGGTACTATGCTGATAATGGAACAGAGACAACAGCACCCATATCCCCTGAAACTAGTGTAAAGGATGATTCCATTCTCAATATCATTGAAGAGCTCTATGTAGAAGCTAAGCAGGGTGAACAGATACTGCCACAATCAAATTTTGGCCCCTTATGTGAAAGCGCAATTGTTCATACTTCTTTCAAGCCTAAATCATTATTTTTTCCCTATTGGGCTAAAGGTAAATTCATCTCCACCTTTTATGATATGGTTTTTGATTCATTTAAAACCAAGTTTCGTCCTGGTAATAAGAACAATAGCAATAAACATTTAGACCCCTTTGGTATGTCTATAGAGAGTTTGAAACAAAATAAGGATGTTATAGGAAAGGCGGATAAAGGTGGGAGTCTAGTTATCCAAAATAAAGATGACTATATAGCTGAAGCAAAAAGACTGTTGGGCGACACTGATACATATATGAAATTGAGAAGAGATCCCATGGTGGAGTATATTAAAGAACTAAAAACACTTCTAGATCTAGCTCTAGTGAATGTAGTTCTTACAAAAAATGAATAATATTTTCTCTTTAATAGACACGCAGTGACCCCGCACTTCTACCATATACCTAAAGTGCATAAGAACAAGGTGAATCCCCGGGAAGACCAATAATTGCTGGGATGCTATATCAACCACTTTCTGCAAGACATAGTGACTAGCCTACCATCATTTGTAAGAACTTCTAGCCTTATGCTCAAGATTCTATCCTGTTATAAATGGCAGTCCAGCTAGAGATGGCTCTCTCTGGATGTGGCTTCTCTTTATACATCTATAGATCACACATATTGCCTAAGAGCCATGAATTTTTATCTGTTAAAAGATGGTAGATTGAACTCCCTGCGGGCCAAATATTTGTTGGATTGTGTAGACCAGGGGTCTCAAACTGACGGCCCTCCAGCTGTTGCGGAACTCCCATCATGCCTCTGCCTGTGGGATTCATGCTTGTAACTGTGAGCCTTGCAATGCCTCATGGGACTTGTAGTTTTGCAACAGCTGGAGGGCCACCAGTTTGAGATCCCTTATGTAGACTATTCTCTTGCACAACTATTTCTCTTTTCTTGGGGAACACTACCTACACATTAAGGGTACAAATATGGGGGCCAGGTTTGCCCCTAGCTATGCGAATCTCTTCATGGGCTACTGGGAGAATTCATTTATAGGGAACAACAACCCATTTGGGGCAAACCTGGTCCTCTTTGCTAGGTATATTGATGACATTCTTATTATTTTGGATGGGACTGATCAGGATCTAAACAACTTTTTGGAATATTGTAAGGACAATCCCTTTGATATTGACTTTACTCAAGTTATCGATAAAGACTGTTTAGTTTTCTTGTATCTGGAGCTTAAGGGAAACTCTGATGATGACATCTTCTCCAAAACTCATTTTAAACCGAGTGGAAGCAACTCCTACCTGCAAGCCAGAAGTAATCATCACCCTAGATGGATTAAAAATGTCTCGTATGGACAATTTTGCCATCTAAGGCATACATGTACAAGGAAGGAAGATTACTTAGAACAAAGTGAGCTTCTTAGGAAGAAGTTTCAGGAAAAGGGAAACAATGTCACCCTCATAGAAACTGCCTTCAATAAGTATCTGGCCTTATATGATAACCCATTAGACTTCAATCAAGAACCGGTTTTAATCCCGATGTCCATCAAGGTCGGTTTTCTACCCAAGTATAATCAAGAAAAATTGGAGTATCCTTAAACATGATCCTGTGTTAAGTAGTAAACTCCCAGATAGACCCAATATTGTGTTTAGAAAACCTCGAGATATGAGGAGTTTGGTAGCCCCAAGTAGGGTGAAAAAATCTTCTAATAAATCTACAAGTATATGGTCAACAATCTTTGACCAAAAGGGGAGTTATAAGTGTAGCATAAAAATGGTGGCCCATGTATGCATATGTGGCACAGGAAGAATACTGTAGTAGGGAAAGATGGAAGGGTTCACCAATTGAAACATTTTATTAACTGTGGAACAGAGTATGTTGTGTATGGTATTTGCCCCTGTGGCCGCCTTTGTGTGGGTCGGACTTCTCGGCCCATGAGAGTCAGGATAGGTGAACATAAATGCGACATTATTAGAACAAGAGTGAAATACCCAGTCCCTCGGCACTTCCAAGAAGCCAACCAAGGTGACCCACCTGGCATGAAGGTTTTTGGGATAGAGTTGATAGGAGGTGATCTAGATAAGGGGAGGAGACACCAGAAGCTATGCAAGCGAGATGGGTACCTATCTAATTGACTATATAGGTGTGTATGTCCACTTATGTCAATTGGGCATCACCCTCTTGTCGAGTACCGCCCACAATTTGTGTATGGGACCTCTGAAACCCCCTGGGAGGTACATCATTGCATGTGTGTATATATAAGAAACTGAAGGAGACAACACTGCTGGGCTCTGAGGAAGAAGGTATCTGTCAGGGCTGGCTCAGCCCTTCCTTCTCTGAGCTGGCCACTCAGCTGTCAGCTAATTGCCAGCTCTCATGTCTCTCCACAGTTATTCAGCTGTTCCTCATCCTGCTCGTCTGACCTGCCTACTTAAAGCTGTCCAGCTCACTTCATCTCTGCCTTCGCCTTGGTCACATCACAAGAAACCATCTCCTGCAATCCTGTTTAAGACTGGCTTTGCTGACATCCCTTCTGGCTGCTTATCCTGCTTGCTGTTCCTCTACTTGGATCCCTGACTTCTGGCCTGGCCGATTACACGATCTGGTTACTGAACTCTGGCTTGGCTGATTACCTGATCTGGTTACTGGACTCTGGCTTGGCTGACTACCCGATCTGGTTACTGGCCTCTGGCTACGCTTTGACTGCGCTTACTCTATTTACCTTTTTATTTTTATTAATAAACAAGTGTGATTTTACTGTACTTCTGTCTCAGTCTGGTTCATGGTTTCTGACAGTAGGCGAAGGCCATGAATTCAGAAGATACAGTCAATCAACTTGTTGGTAATATTTTTTCCAGATTGGATGAGCAAGATCACCGCATGGATCAGTTTACCATGGCGTTCCAAATGATCCTGAATAGCACGGCTCACCTGGAATCCCCCACTGTGGCTGCTCCGGTACAACCTTAGTTGCAGGCTGTCCATGCTGCTGTGCCAGTTTCTGTGCAGGCACCCGCCTTGAGTATTACCTCCATAAGATGTATGTCTGGTTCCGCCCCGCTTCCCCAGTAATTTGGAGGTGATCCAGTTCAATGCAGAGCTTTTCTCAACCAAGTTGAGATATACTTTAAGATGCTGCTCCAGGCGTTTCCAACTGACAGAAGCAAAGTAGGGATCGTGATATATTTGCTTTCTGAGAGAGCTCGGCCTGGGCTAACCCTCTATGGGAGATGCAAAAACCTGTTGTCTTGAGTTACCCTGAGTTTGTGGCCTCCTTTAAAAGGGTATTTGATGTTCCTGCATGCTCCGCTTCTGCTGCCAAGTGCCTCAAGTCCATCAAACAGGGTACGAGAACTGTTGCCGACTACGCCATTGAGTTCCATACTCTGGCAGCAGAGGTTGCTTGGAACAATGAGGCCCTCGTGGTTGCTTTTTCTCATGGTCTCTCGGATTCCATCAAGGGTGAGATAGCAGCCTGAGATATACCACTGAGTTGGAGAGCTTAATCTCATTTGCCATCCTCATTGACTCCAGACTCAGATTAAAGACTTTCTTTTAAGGAGCGCTTGCGGAAGCCTCCTGTATGTTTGCCTCCGAGCTTTGCAGTCCCACCCATGCCTCCCTCACCTCCCATGCCTCCTGGTACCGAGTCGGTTAGGGAAGATGAACCCATGCACTTGGGCTTCATGCGTCTCTCTGTGGATGAGAGACCCTTTAGGAGGAGGGAGAGATTGTGCCTTTATTGTGGCCAGGCAGGTCACTTTCTGAAGTTAACAGAATATGTAAAAAGGAAAACAAGGATGCAAAAATTCAAAACGAACGACAGATTGCAAAAGATAGTAGGACAAACCCCCAAAAAATTCTTCAAATATATTAATAGTAAAAAGGTAAGGTCTGAGCATGTAGGCCCTTTGCAAAATAATCTAGAGTGGGTGACTAGGGACAAAGAGAAGGCAAATGTATTAAATACTTTCTTCAGCTCTGTGTATACAAAGGAGCATGGGGGAGCTCATGTCCATAATGGGGGTGGTATTGACACAGCCCCGAATGATCCACAATGGCTCAAAAGTGATATGGTCCAGAAATATTTAGACACAATAAAGGTGGATGAAACACCTGGACCTGATGGCATCCACCCACGGAACCTAAAAGAATTGAGCTCTGTAATTTCAAAGCCATTGTATCTAATTTTTAGGGACTCATTAATGATGGGAATAGTACCACTGGATTGGTGCAGGGCGAACATGGTGTCTATATTTAAAGAAGGAACAAAGTAACTATAGAGAATATATAATGTAAGTCCGTGCAGTGGATATGGGTACTGTTAGAATATAGAACTGCTGCCTCTACAGGTACAGTTCCACCAGGGTGGAATGTACTAGAATATGTATAGAAAACAGGTGTAGATGTGGCGCTGTTCTAGTGGGTAGATTTTTGATGGTAAACCGCCGTTTTATGCCTTATATCAGGGGTCTTCAAACTGCGGCCCTCCAGGTGTTCAGGAACTACAATTCCCATCATGCCTAGTCGTGTCTGTGAATGTCAGAGTTTTACAATGCCTCATGGGATGTGTAGTTCTGCAACAGCTGGAGGGCCGTAGTTTGAGGATCCCAGCCTTATATAGTCTCCTAGGCTAAGTATGAAGGCTACATAGTTTAAATTATGTTTGCTATAAATTAATGGCAGGTGCCTCAAACATTGTGTGTGTGCACATGTATCCCAGTGTAGTGCTAAAGGTTTACGGTGTCCTTTTGACAATTAAACTGATTCAAAACCAAGATAAGTGGATAAATAAAACTTACTAAAATTAATGAAAAATAAAAATATAAAATATATAAGAACTAGCCTGTGTTACAGTCTCTATAGCCCAGTTTGCAATGAGTTTTTAAATTGTGCTACAGCCTTTGGCGCTGCTTGACAATATAGTTTTACTAATCCTAGAATGTGTTCCCATGTGTGGTTTTTAACCAAAGGTGGTGTGGGTTACACCCCGTGAATACAAATTTTAAATACTAATTTGCAAGTGTAAAGACAGGATCACATTAAATATATGCCCAATATTATATCACTCACATACAGTTGCATTAATGAATAGTAAAGTGCAAAAAGTGTTTTGTGATCAAAATATATGTGCTAGTTTAGAATCTATTAGTTTAACAAAGTGATTTGTGCTCCAAAAGAAAAAAAAACAGTGCTTGCTGGAAAGATAGATGTTTTTAAAAAGTATTTTGATATGGCTCAAAAAGAATGAGTCTTCATTGAGAGACACTATTATTTAAAAACTTCTTATACAGGTGCTGGCTTGGTGAAGGTGCTTCTTACTCGTGCTGCTAATGTGCTTGCACTCACCGGATAGCCTCACCCCTGCAGGGGTATACGCGGTCACTGTGTAGCAGGCCTGGATGACTCCGGTCCGTGCTTTAAATGTTGTCTAAAGACTTAAAGTATGCCCTCTGCAGGAAGTTGTAGGGAATTCTGCGTTGGAACTCACTTATGATGTCCTCACTGACTCTGTGCCTGGACAGTGCTCCCAGCCTGCTCTCTTCACATTGTTTAACACAGGCTGACCTAGACAACATTACACTGGCAAAGCTTAAATCCCAGTCCATGGGGGTCAGCTCTAAAGGGTACCTCTGCTTACAACCCAACCTGCAGCTTATCTTGGTTTGCCTAAGTTGGGAGAAGCTGCTCAGAGCCCTTTCTATAGAATCAATGACCATTTTGTAATCATTTCTGTAATATGCTTCTATTCCATTTTCATAAAGCAGATCATAGGGCTCCAGACTCTTGACTAGGGATGAGATTTGAGTTCGAGTTGAACTCACGTTTGACTCGAACATCGGCTGTTCGCCAGTTCTCTGAACAGCGAACAATTTGGGGTGTTCGCGGCAAATTCGATTTCTAAATTTTTAAAGGCTTATATGCATGGTATTGTCGTAAAAAGTGTTTAGGGAGCTGGGTCCTGCCCCAGGGGACATGGATCAATGCAAAAAAAAGTTTTAAAAATGGAAGTTTTTTCAGGAGCAGTGATTTTAATAATGCTTAAAGTGAAACAATAAAAGTGTAATATTCCTTTAAATTTCGTACCTGGGGGGTGTCTATAGTGTGCCTGTAAAGGGGCGCATGTTTCCCATGTTTAGAACAGTCTGACAGCAAAATGACATTTCAAAGGAAAAAAAGGCTAATAATGAATTGCCGGTCCGACAATACACAAAAAAGTTCATTGATAAAAAAATGGCATGGGAATTCCCCACAGGGGAACCCCAAACCAAATTATTTTTTTAAAAATGACGTGGGGGTCCCCCTCAAAATCTATACCAGACCCTTCAGGTCTGGTATGGATTTTAAGGGGAACCCCGCGCCAAAATTTTTTAAAAAATGGCATGGGGTCCCCCCAAAAATCCATACAAGACCCTTATCTGAGCACGCAATCTGGCAGGCCACAGGAAAAGAGGGGGAGACAAGAGAGTGCCCCCCCTCCTGAACTGTACCAAGCACATGCTCTCAACATTGAGAGGGTGCTTTGGGGAGCCCCCCAAAACACCTTGTCCCCATGTTGATGGGGACAAGGGCCTCATCCCCACAACCCTTGCCCGGTGGTTGTGGGGGTCTGCGGGCAGGGGGCTTATCAGAGTCTGGAAGCCCCCTTTAACAAGGGGACCCCCAGATCCCAGCCCTCCCCCCTGTGTGAAAGGGTAAGGGGGTACCCCTTACCCTTTCACAAAAAAAGTGTCAAAAATGTTAAAAATGACAAGAGACAGTTTTTGACAATTCCTTTATTTAAATGTTTCTTCTATCTCCTATCTTTTTTCTTCTATCTTCTATCTTCCTTTGGTTTCTTCCTCCATCTTCTTCTTCTTCTGCTTCTTCTGCTTCTTCTGGTTCTTCCTCCGGTGTTCTCTTCCGGCATCTTCCTCCGTGGCATCTTCTTCTCTTTGTCTTCTGGGCCACTCTGCATTCAGCATGATGGGAGGCTCATGCTGTGTGACGCTTCTCCTCTTCTGACAGTTCTTAAAAAACAGAGGGTGGGGCCACCCAGTGACCCCGTCCCCCTCTGACACACAGGGACTTGATGGGGACTTCCCTGTGGCATTCCCCGTGATGTCAGAGGGGGGCGGGGTCACCTGCTACATAACAGTGACCCCACCCCCTCTAACATCACGGGTACCCCAAAACACCCTCCCAATGTTGAGGGCATGTGGCCTGGTACGTTTCGGGGGGGGGGGGCGCTTTCTCGTCCCCCCTCTTTTCTTGTGGCCTGCCAGGTTGCGTGCTCGGATAAGGGTCTGGTATGGATTTTTGGGGGGACCCCACGCCATTTTTAAAAAAATACTGATGGGTACTCACATTTATTAAAAATCATTAAAAGCGAAAACAGTAATAAACAGGAAATTGGAGCGATCTGCGCTTCGTGGCTCGAAACCGGAAGTGATGCAATGACGCTGTATAGTCCCGCCCTACGCGTATTGTCTATGGGACGTCATCTGGAGCGGTGCCATCCTGCTACACCAGATCGCTCCAGTTTCCTGTTTATTACTGTTTTCACTTTTAATGATTTTTTATAAATGTGAGTACCCATCAGTATTATTAATAAATGTTTGGATATTTGTACGGTATCACACTATGGAGTCTCTTTCCTCTCTACATGTGGGCAACAGTGAGTAGACCACTTACATCGCAGACAAGGATGCATTTGGAGAACACAGGACAGGAAGTTTCCTCCCACTCCACAGGCTGCACAGTGGCTCATACTGTGAAGGTGAAATACCTCCTTGTGGGTGAATAATAGCGGTGAGTGTGTTTCTTATGGGGCACTGTTTTCCAAGAAGCACAGAACAATTTGAAAGAGCACATTGTCACTTTATTGGACTTTTTTATACACCAGGGTTTAAGGATGGTATATGCATATTTCTGAGCCCAGTTTCACAGCAACAATATACACCAGTCATATATGTTGGATTTATTTGCACAGAAATGTCACTTTGAATTACAGGTTTTGCACAGGATTGTGTTTATTTTATTTTCATTTGAACATAACAATATGCATTATATATAAGCGGTTAGGTAGTTTACACAGTAGGATTTTTTTGTGGATTTTTGTGAATATACAAATATTTATTTTCTGCACTTTTATTGTCACTTTTTGCACTAAATGCACCCGTGAAACACACCCCTTAAGTATTTAGAGGTTGTAGGTCACCTCTTAATAAGAGCAGCACCATACCTATCCCCTCTTTTTCACATTTCTTCTAAATTCACCTTAGGGTGAATTTATTGATAGAGGCTGCAATTCCTCATTTTTCATTTTCACCATAAGCGCGGGGTCTAATAATAATAATTTTTTTACTATTCCTCTGTGGGGAATTCCAATGCCGTTTTTATCAATGAACTTTTATGTGTATTGTCGGACCGGCCGCGAGTTTAAATGACTTTTTTTCCTTTGAAATGTCATTTTGCTGTCAGACTGTTCTAAACACGGGAAACATGCGCCCCTTTACAGGCATACTATAGACACCCCCCAGGTACAAAATTTAAAGGAATATTACACTTTTATTGTTTCACTTTAAGCATTATTAAAATCACTGCTCCCGAAAAATGGCCATTTTTAAAACTTTTTTTTGCATTGATCCATGTCCCCTGGGGCAGGACCAAAGTCCCCAAACACTTTTTATGACAATAGCTTGCATATAAGCCTTTAAAATTAGCACTTTTGATTATTCATGTTCGTGTCCCATACACTTTAACGGTGTTCGTGTGTTCGAATGAATTTTTTGCCTGTTCGCATGTTCTGGTGCAAACCGAACAGAGGGGTGTTCGGCTCATCCCTACTCTTGACTGAGAAGTGCAGGAAAAGCAGCAAAAATGGGGTGTACAGCTCCTTGATCCTCCTTGGTTCAAGGAGCTGTACACCCCATTTTTACCTCCTTTACCTCCATTTACCTTTACCTCCATTTTAACCTCCTTGGTTCAAGGAGCTGTACACCCCATTTTTGCTGCTTTTCCTGCACTCCTCAGTCAAGAGTCTGGAGCCCTATGATCTGCTTTATGAAAATGGAATAGAAGCATATTACAGAAATGATTACCAAATGGTCATTGATTACATAGAAAGGGCTCTGAGCAGCTTCTCCCAACTTAGGCAAACCAAGATAAGCTGCAGGTTGGGTTGTAAGCAGAGGTACCCTTTAGAACTGACCCCCATGGACTGGGATTTAAGCTTTGCCAGTGTAATGTTGTCTAGGTCAGCCTGTGTTAAACAATGTGAAGAGAGCAGGCTGGGAGCACTGTCCAGGCACAGAATCAGTGAGGACATCAAAAGTGAGTTCCAACGCAGAATTCCCTACAACTTTCTGCATAGGGCATACTTTAAGTCGTTAGACAACATTTAAAGCATGGACCGGAGTCATCCAGGGCTGCTACACAGTGGCAGATACTGTGACCGCGTATACCCCTGCAGGGGTGAGGCTATCCGGTGAGTGCAAGCACATTAGAAGCACGAGTAAGAAGCACCATCACCAAGCCAGCACCTGGATAAGAAGTTTTTAAATAATAGTGTCCCTCGATGAGGACTCATTCTTTTTGAGCCATATAAAAATACTTTTTAAAAACAATTATCTTTCCAGCAAGCACTGTTTTTTTCTTTTGGAGCACAAGTCACTTTGTTAATTAATTTTTTAAGCAAAAGTCACTTTGTTAAACTAATAGATGCTAATAGATGCACATATATTTTGATCACAAAGCACTTTTTGCACTTTACTATTCATTAATGCAACTGTATGTGAGTGATATAATATTGGGCGTATATTTAATGTGATCCTGTCTTTACACTTGCAAATTAGTATTTAATATTTGTATTCACGGGGTGTAACCCACACCACCTTTGGTTAAAAACCACACATTGGAACACATTCTAGGATTAGTAAAACTATATTGTCAAGCAGCGCCAGAGGATGTAGCACAATATAAAAACTCATTGCAAACTGGGCTACAGAGGCTGTAACACAGGCTAGTTCTTATATATTTTATATTTTTATTTTTCATTAATTTTAGTAAGTTTTATTTATCCACTTATCTTGGTTTTGAATCAGTTTAATTGTCAAAAGGACACCGTAAACCTTTAGCACTACACTGGGATATTTGTGCACACACACAATGTTTAAGGCACCTGCCATTAATTTATAGCAAACATAATTTAAGCTATCTAGCCTTCATACTTAGCCTAGAAGACTATATAAGGCATAAAACGGCGGTTTACCATCAAAAATCTACCCACTAGAACAGCGCCACATCTACACCTGTTTTCTATACATACCGAGTAACTATAGACCTGTTAGTTTAACTTCTATAGTCGGGAAGATACTGGAGCGTTTAATAAAAGACCACATAGATGAGTTCTTGCTGGAAAAAAACATTTTAAGCAACAGACAGCATGGATTCATGAAAGACAGAAGTTGTCAAACCTGATTTCTTTTTATGAGGAGGTAAGTAAAACCTTGGACAGAGGGGTGGCTGTGGACGTGGTATACTTGGATGTTGCAAAAGCGTTCGATGCAGTTCCCCACACACAGCTCATGTGTAAGGTAAAGTCTACAGGCCTGGAAATATCAGTTTGTAAATGGATAGAAAACTGGCTAAAAGACAGAATTCAGAGAGTAGTGGTTAATTATTCTTACTCTGAATGGTCTAAGGTTATCGGTGGTGTACCCCAAGGTTCAGTGCTGGGACCCTTACTTTTTAATATCTTTATAAATTATATTGGGTCTGGGATCAAAAGTAACATTTCTGTCTTTGCAGATGACACCAAGCTATGCAGTGGAATAACGTCCTTACAGGATGTTTCCAATTTACAAGCTGACCTCAATGCACTGTCAAATTGGGTGACTATGTGGCAGATGAGGTTTAATGTTGAGAAATGTAAAGTTATGCACTTGGGGGCTAAGAATATGCATGCATCATACATGCTAGGAGGAGTACAACTGGGGGAATCCGTGGTGGAGAAGGATCTGGGGGTTTTGGTAGATCATAAGCTCAATAATAGCATGCAATGCCAAGCTGCGGTTTCCAAAGCAAGCAAAGTCCTTTCTTGCATTAAGAGAGGTATGGATTCCAGAGAGAGAGATATACATTTGTCCCTGTTCTAATCATTAGTAAGACCTCATCTGGAATATGCAGTTCAGTTTTGGGCACCAGTTCTCAAAAAGGATCCCGGGGAACTGGAGAAAGTGCAGAGAAGGGCAACCATTGGGAAAAACTGGTGGAGGAAATTAATACAATATTTGGATCCTCATTGGCAATGGAGGCTCGTACTTGCCTTGAGTCTGTTTGAGATGAACGGTATGTTGCAAGGCACCCAGACTGCAATTATAAGATGCCTGTTTCAGGGCAGGAAAATTATAGCACGGAAGTGGCAGAAAAAAGATCCCCCAACGATAGGAGAATGGAGAAGAGAGGTCCAGGATACGATCATCAAGGAGGAATTTTGGTATAGAAAGAGAGGTAGTCTAAAAAAACATAGGAGTGTATGGAAGTTATGGCTGGAGTATGAATGGGATAGATAGAGTTCAAGAGTATAAGGAGTGTGGGTGGTGTATTTGGGAGAGGGAGGAGGTGGGGGTGGATGGGGCGCTGGGGGGGGGGGGGGGACGGGGGGAGGGGGGGGGAGAGGGGGAGGTTTAGAATTGTCACTGTAATTTGTATAATTATTTTTCATAATATCTGTCCGATTGAAGGAATTGTGGCTCTTAGCCTCTTTCAAATCAATAGTCACTTTTAAATAAATAAAGTAAAATTAAGGACTGCCACAATGATGTGAATAAAAGAGATGGGTTAGATTTTGATTTTTGAAGTTGAAACAACGTCTCTTAAGCTAAATTTCGCTGATGTGGCAAAAAAAAAAAAAAAAAAAAGAGAAGGGCAACCAAACTGATAAGAGGCATGGAGGAGCTCAGCTATGAGGATAGATTAGAGGAAATGAATTTATTCTCTCTTGAGAAGAGGAGAATAAGGGGGGATAAAATCAACATGTTCAAATATATAAGGGGTCCATATAGTGAACTTGGTGTTGAGTTATTCTCTTTACGGTCAACACAGAGGACACGGGGGCACTCTTTACATCTAGAGGAAAAGAGATTTCATCTCCAAATACGGAAAGGTTTCTTCACAGTAAGAGCTGTGAAAATATGGAATAGACTCCCACCAGAGGTGGTTCTGGCCAGCTCAGTAGATTGCTTTAAGAAAGGCCTGGATACTTTCCTAAATGTACATAATATAACTGGGTATTAACATTTATAGGTAAAGTTGATCCAGTGAAAATCCGATTGCCTCTTGGGGGATCAGGAAGGAATTTTTTCCCCTGCTGTAGCAAATTGGAGCATGCTCTGCTGGGGTTTTTTGCCTTCCTCTGGATCAACTGTGGGTATAAAATTGGATATAGGGGGCGTGGCTTGGCGCGCAACAGCGATGGACGCTTGAAACAAGAGCTCCGGCATCCAGGCAGCCCTAACCCGTCACCTTGCACCCAAAGCACTCGATAATGAGCAAGAGGAGCGCAGGGACACCCCGCACAAGATCACGCCGCACATCGGCAGCTTACCAAGGAAGGAACATTGAAGACCTGTTCCGGAATCCCCCGCCTGCACGAGAAGGCCTGTTAGGAGCCAAGATGGCGCCGCCGCATGTAATGGAGGACGACTTCAGTGAGGACTCTCAATCAGCGGCTGAGGAGAACGGTAGGATTACACCCCACTCCGACCTCCCTCTGACATATGCAGGCATGTCAGGCTTTGCAGCTGACATAAAAGCCACCTTTTCGGCGGCGATAACGGATCTAAAATCCAGCATGCTGATCCTCACAGACAAGATGGCCACGGCAGAGCACGCAGGCAGATGCAGGGATAAGGCCTTACACCGCCTGGACAAAGTTACACAGACACAGTCCCAACAACTCATAGAGATTAACAAACACCTCGAAGATTTGGATAACAGAGGCAGAAGGAACAATATTAGGGTGCGGGGGATCCCAGAGACCGTGGAGACTGATCAAATAGCCCCAGCTTTGCAGAGGGTTTTTAACAGCTTGCTAGAAAGACCAGAGGAGACGGACATTGAATTTGTAAGGGCTCACAGAGCACTCAGAGCAAGAGGTCCTGACAACATGCCACCAAGGGACATCATATGCTGTTTACAGAACTTTGCTTTAAAAGAAGACATCATGAGGAAAGCTCGCAGGAATGATCAGATAGTCTTTAATGGTGAAACCATCATGCTATTTCATGATCTGTCTCAGATCACTTTGAAGAACCGCAGAGCTCTCAGACCATTACTAGACAAGCTGAGAGAAAAGGATCTCCGTTACTCATGGCGATTCCCATTCGCACTCTTAGTGAACCAAAATGGAAAACAGCACATCCTGCGATCACCAGAGGATCTACCAGAATTTTGCCAAGCGTTACATCTGGAACAGGTAGAATTGCCAGAGTGGTATCAGGAATTCATGCTACCCCCACTTGAAAGATCCCCCTTCTCATCGCCGGAAAAACGCATCTCTAAGAAGATGAAATCAGCACGCTCTGGAGGTTCACAGGCGGGGACCCCAAATAACAGACCTCACACTTCAAGGGGCTCTGAAGAAGCCTGAAAATGCCTACAGAAAACCACATAACACATAGAAGAAGACGAGCATCCTTCCTGAAATGACACTTTGAACGCTGACCCCAAAAATAATACTTGCTGACATCCACATTATGAAACACCTTGGCTGGTTCGATTTCTTTGGCAGAAAGGAACTTCACACCAAGAATCAACAATACACTAAGTACCAGTTCATACAGCTCAGCAGTTTGAGTAGGAATTTAAGTTTATGGGGACTGTTGCTTTTACCCCCCATGATGGCCTAGGCCATTGCTACAGATAAAATATGGTTGCAAGGCAAACGTACTGGCATAGCTAATACTAATGGGTATATGCAATTTTTTGAAGCACAATTATCAATATCTCACTACAGCAAGCATTAATTGTAGAGATGTCGATGAAAGAAATATCTTTAAAATTAATATAAAAAAAAAAAAAATTAAAGCAAAATAAAAATGCAAATTTTAGATTTAACCCAAACCCTTCCTCAAAGGGAAAATGATAAGATGATACCCCTGCCTGAAGGGGGGCCATGAAATCTCTCTGCAAGAACAGAGAAATGATCGAAATCTCATCGACATCTCTACTTATCTATAAAGTCATCTGGGTCAAAGTGATCAGGGGAAGCCTTATGCTCCTTAACTGTAGTTAACAAGGTGCATTGTTGACCATTAATGCTTACAATATGTTTACTACGGCTGCTGCCGGTTATTGCTCACTATTTGAGTGTTACATCTATTTGCTTTTTGTATTATTTCAGTTAAATCTAATTTGACTGGTTGGAATAACCAAAGTGATTAGGCGGCGGCCAATCACGTCCCAACAAAGTGCCCTCGGCAGGAGAGGATTCTCCTGTCAGGAGACACTAACATATTACCTTGGCCCCACTGGGTTTCCAAGGAGATTACATTATCTCATTCTTACTTTTTAAGTGCTCTTACTTTCAGGGTACTGATTCCTGTTTTCTTTTCTCCATTCCATCTTCCTATATCCTTTAAGGGGTAAAGTATAACTCATTGGTAACTTCAGTTTTCTCTTCAGTTATTGCCTTGGCAGCTCTCTCTGAGTCCTCAAGATGGCGTACTCATCCCTAGGACATGAGCCTACAGTAATCTCTCACAACACGAAGGGCCTGAACATTCCTGAAAAGCGCAGGACCCTCTTAAAGGAACTCAAAAAAGGTAAACCACGTTTTGTGTTTTTACAGGAAACACACTTCAAAACTCAACAAATCCCCAAAATGACAAACTCATTCTTTACACAAGCATACCATGCAACGAATGACTTAGCAAAATCCAGGGGAGTGTCCATACTCATTAGTAGGGACGCTTCCTTTGAATTAACCGACAAACTCATAGATCCAGAAGGAAGATTCATATTCCTGAAAGGGAACTGCTGCGGCAAACCTATTACATTAGCAAATGTTTATTTCCCTAATACGGCACACCTCACCTTCTGCCGTAAAATTGTTGGACAACTCAAAGATTTTGGCTCGGGATGTATCATTTTGGGTGGAGACTTTAATGTCCCATTGAATCCTCTCAGTGATGCGTCCACAGGCAAAACCTATATCACATACAAAATCCTCAAACAAATCAAAACATTACTAAATTCGCTCCAATTAATAGACTCGTGGAGATTCCTCAATCCCGAGGGAAAAGATTATACCTTCTACTCCATTCCTCATTGCAGATACTCAAGAATAGATTATATCTTTATATCACAAAGAGACCTAGATTCAGTCACTGGAGCTAAAATAGGGATACAGACCTTCTCAGATCATGCCCCAATCTCAATGCTGTTGAAGTTCACGGAACCCCGACCCAAAACAAACACATGGAGATTAAACTCAGCACTGTTAACAGATCCAACTACACTCCCTCAAATAGCGACATCACTATCGGACTACTTCAAAACTAACTCCACACCAGAAATCAACCCCCTTTCATTATGGGAAGCACATAAATGCACAATTAGAGGAGAACTCATTAAAATGGGCACCTACCGCAAAAAAGAAAGGGAAAAAGAAATTAAATCCCTGACAGAGAAGATTCGCACCCTAGAATCCCTACATAAACAATCCCTGACAGAACATACGGCAACTGAACTTCTAAAATATAGAAAAACACTCCAACAGATCTTTGACACAAAAGCTAAACGATTCCTTTTTTTTAGAAAAAAAATCTACTACGAACAGGGAAACAAAACGGGTAGCCTACTAGCAAGAGTCATAAAAAACGCGAAAACACAACAAAATATCTCAGGCATACGAACAAAAGAAGGGAAACTAGATATTACTACCGAAAAAATTGCACACCATTTTCATAATTATTACACATCCTTGTATAACTTACCCAATCCACAAAAACCTAGCTCAATTCAAGGAACAAGACTACACGCCATACGTCAATATCTGATAGACTCTAAACTTCCCTCATTGTCAATTGAAGACATTACCCAATTAGAGAATCCCATAGAAACTTATGAACTACAACAAGTGATCAAACACCTAAAGACAGGGAAAAGTCCGGGACCGGACGGCTTTACAGCAATTTATTACAAAACATTCCAGGAAACTCTTCTGGGACCATTACTAAAGGCCCTGAACTACATGTCTAAGCCCAGGGAGATCCCGGTGGATTTCCTCAAGGCACATATTACAATTCTTCCCAAGCCAAACAAGGACCTAACAGAATGCGCAAGCTACAGGCCAATTTCGCTGCTGAATCTTGACGTGAAATTGATGTCAAAAATAATAGCAAACAGATTGAAACCTTTACTACACAAACTGATAGGAAGCGAGCAAGCAGGCTTCATGCCAGGAAGAGAAACCAGAGATAATGTAATCAAAACGCTCAATCTGATGCATGCTGCGGGGATGAGGAGATTCGAAGGCCTTCTCCTGTCCACGGACGCGGAGAAGGCCTTTGACCGCGTGGCCTGGGATTTCATGCTAGAAACATGTAGGTTCATTGGCTTGGGAAACAACATGATGTCTTGGATCTCTACGCTCTACAAAAACCCTTCTGCGCAGCTGAAGATCAATGGCTCCCTTTCAAACACAGTTGAAATCAGAAACGGGACGAGACAGGGATGCCCTCTCTCGCCCCTGTTGTTTATCCTAACCTTAGAGCCGTTTATCAGACGGATTGTAGCAGAAAGGGCAATACAGGGCTTTGAGGTGGGGAGAAAAGAATACAAGGTGGCGGCATACGCGGATGACTTGTTGTTCTTCATAACGAACCCCCATATTTCACTCCCCTCCTTAATGAAAGAATTCTCTATCTTTGGATATCTCTCAAACCTTAAAATTAATTATACCAAATCAGAAATTTTAAATGTTTCGATTCCCACAAATAAATTAGATCTTATCCAATCAAATTGTCCCTTTAAATGGGTAAACACAGCGCTTAAATATCTAGGAATATGGCTGACCCCTAAAATATCTCAAATTTTTGAATATAATTTCACTCCCTTACTGAAAACAATTTGTTTAGACTTACAAAACTGGCACTCAAAAAGTCTATCCTGGTTCGGCCGGGCAGCTATATGTAAAATGGTCATCTTACCAAGAGTATTGTATCTATTTAGAAATTTGCCGATAAAAATTCCCCAAAACTTTTTTAAAGTGCTTCATACAACCCAAACAAAATTTATTTGGGCTCACAAGAAACCGAGAGTACGTTTTTCTAGACTCACCAAGCCCAAAGATAAAGGGGGAATGGGACTCCCAGACTTCCGTGCGTACTATATGGCCTCTCACATAACTAGGATAATAGATTGGCACTGCCACTCTACGTTTAAAGATTGGGTAGAAATTGAGGAAAAATTGAGCCAAACACCAATTAAATACTCACCATGGATTCAGTGGAGTAGTCTCCCAGCGGAGATGAGGATGCATCCCTTAGTAGGTACTACCTTAACAATCTTTCACAAACTAACGAAACTCGCCAACTTCTCGTCACTTCTCAGTCCGCTCACCCCACTACAAAATAATCCCAACTTCCCACCAGGAATGGGGAACCGATCACTCCAAGCGAACGACACAAATAATCCCCTATTAGCTTATCAATGTTTTCACAATCAAGAGTTCAGGAACTTCACAGATCTAAAACATACAAACAAACTACATGACCTACGGCTTTGGACTTATTTCCAATGCCGCAGCTTCCTTAATAAAACACAAAAAAAACAAAATTTCAACAGACCACTAACAGAATTAGAGTCAATATGTCAAAAAGAGGAACCCATCTCCAAAGTAACATCACTAGCATACCGCTGGATCCAAAATGGGGAGGACAAGGGGGAGAGGGATCTCAGAGAGAGCTGGTCAAGGGCACTAGGCATTCCAATGACGACTTCACAATGGTCAAAAGCATGTGTTTTCGCTCATAAATGCTCCCTGAGTACAAAAACTCAGGAAACAGCATACAAATTACTCACTCAATGGTATGCCACACCAGTAAAACTACACTCCTGGTTTCCAGAGCACTCGGATACCTGCTGGCGTTGCAATGCTGATAAAGGAACATTGCTCCACATTTGGTGGCAGTGCCCAATATTGAACACTTTTTGGACAAAGGTTAAAGAGATGATTTACTTAATAACAGAAACAAAATTAAAGTTAGACGCAGCAGCATGTCTTCTGCATGTCACGGAATTTCCCATTAAGAGGTACAAACACTC
Source organism: Aquarana catesbeiana (assembly GCF_042186555.1). NCBI lineage: Eukaryota > Metazoa > Chordata > Amphibia > Anura > Ranidae > Aquarana > Aquarana catesbeiana. Next base: position 518,538,567 of record NC_133328.1, read on the forward strand.
ACTTACCAAACATCTTTTAAATGCGGCCAAAGCGGTTGTCCCACTGTACTGGAAATCTACAAAAATTCCATCCATACAGGAGTGGCTAAATAAGGTAACGGAGTTTTACGAGATGGAAGAGACTATCGCACAAGCAGGAGAAAATGTGGAAAGATTTCACAAAACATGGTCACCTTGGCTTATATACAAATACTCACAGGCATATGTGGATGTCATGAACTAGGTCCTGGTGAGAGATAACTTTCATATGATAAGCTAAATATTAAAAAACAGTCTAGTGAGGAACAGTGATTCCAATTAATTTAAACTGAAGGTTTACTACTTAATACCCTTCCCCCTCTTTCTTTTCTTTTTTCCCTTTCCAACTATTCTTTTTCTATGAGTAACAACACAGAATTCATGAATGTTATTCATTGATATATGCTTTATTAAGTTTTACAGTTGTACAAGTTTAAACAATTGATACCAATTCCTGCAATGTAACTGATGTACAATGATGTTTCTGATGTCAATCTAACACTGTATAATACCATGTGGAGCTGCGACTCCACGGATGCATCTTTTGTTATTTCTTTCACAATAAACTTTGATGTAAAAAAAAAAAAAATTGGATATATTGGATTGTACAATATTTTTTATTTTATTTATTTATTGTTTTTAAGGTTGAACTGGATGGACTTGTGTCTTTTTTCAACCTGACTAACTATGTAACTATGTAAGTCTTGTCCTACCCGTCCTGGGAACACCCAAGGAGGCTTTGGCCAATTATGGCTCAGGGGGTTAGTACACTCCCCACACTATATAAGACCACCTCCGTGGCAGCCTTGTGTAGTGTGTTGCGGTGGAGACTGGAGAGAGATAGATAGCCAGAGAGACAGTGTCATTTGATTTAAGTTAGATAGAGTAGGCAGGTCGAGTCAGTTAGCTGCACTTACAGTGTATTGTGTATATATATACTATATTCAGTTTAGCTAGATCCAGTTCTTCTCTTCCTAATATACTGACAGGCAGGCAGGTGTTTTTACAGTATTTCCAGTTACTGTACTGTGTACCCTGCACAGTCGCACCTACAGTATAGCTACCTGAAGCCAGGTGCTTGTGTAGGCTCTTGACATATTTCCAGTTAGTGTACTATGTACCCTGCACAGTTGCACCTACAGTATAGCTACCTGAAGCCAGGTGCTTGTGTAGGCTCTTGACGTATTTCCAGTTACTGTACTGTGTATCCTGCACAGTTGCACCTACAGTATAGCTACCTGAAGCCAGGTGCTTGTGTAGGCTCTTGATGTATTTCCAGTTACTGTACTGTGTACCCTGCACAGTTGCTCCTACAGTATAGCTACCTGAGGCCAGGTGCTTGTGTAGGCTCTTGACGTATTTCCAGTTACTGTACTGTGTACCCTGCACAGTTGCACCTACAGTATAGCTACCTGAAGACAAGTGCAGGTGTTCTCATACTAATAATACTACAGGTAGGCAGTTGATTCTGCTAGCTGCAGTATAATTGGTATATATACATCCCAGTTTTGTGCAGCTACATCTCACTGCAGGTCAATAGTATGTCTGGAAGGCAAACAAGGAGAGGCAGACAGTCATGAGCCAATAAAAGAGGGCAAGCAGGCTCTGTGTCTAGATGCAACAGTGCTGGTTGTGGACACGGTGCATCCTCATCAGCACGTGGCCGTGGGACACACTTGGCCTTTTTTTGGCAGCTGGCCGTGTTGAGCCGCAACATGCGGAAGACTTGGTTGAGTGGATGACCAAGCCGTCCTCATCCTCCTCATCCTCTCTCACCCATGCTCAGGGTACTTTGTCTGGCAAATCAGCTGCCAATGTGGCCTCTTCCCTCAGCTCAATGGCATCAGTGACTCCTTCCCTAGCCCCACCATGTCCTCCTGAGGAGTCCCCCGAACTGTTTGTCCAGTGTTGGGTACATGCTCCAAGAGGATGCCCAGCGTTTTGAAGGCTCTGATGATGGTACTCAGCTAGAGGAAGGCAGTAACATGATCCCAGACAGAGGGGGTGCCCAAGAAGGACAGAAATCTGGCAGTCATGTTCCCCCAGCTGCAGCATACTGCCAGGTTTGCTCCAGTGATGAGGAGGGAGGGGATGATGAGGTCACTGACTCAACGTGGGTGCCTGATAGGAGAGAGGAGGAGGAGGAGGCGGCACATCACCAACGAGGCAGGATGCCCTCCAGGGGCCAGTCTAAGGGCAACACACTGACTGCATTACACCGCAGAGCTCCCCATGTGCAGGGTGCTGCTGTCTCTGCGCGTTATTCCGAAAGTTCTTTGGTGTGGGCCTTTTTTAAGATGAGTGCATCAGATCGCACCACTGCTATTTGCAACATATGTCTCAAGCGTATCTCGCGTGGCCAAAAAATCTCCTGCTTGGGCACCACATGCTTGACCAGACATATGTTGACCTGCCATGCAGTTTGTTGGCAAGCGTACCTAAAAGACCCACACCAAAGAACAAAGAGGACCTCTCCTTGCTCCTCATCAGCTGGGATCTCCAACCCCACTATTCTTTCAGTCCTCTCTGAGATCTGCACTGAGAGAAATGAAGGTGTAGAATTAAGTGTGTCACAGCCAAGTACTTGCAGGCAATCTGCTATTGGTACACCAACGTCAGATTGTACCAGGCAAATTTCCCTGCCCCAGCTGCTGCACCGCAGAAAGAAGTTCACTCCCAGCCATCCACATGCCCAGCGGTTGAATGCTAGCTTGGCAAAATTGCTAGCACTTCAACTGCTACCTTTTCAGTTGGTAGACTCTGCTCCCTTTTGTGAGTTTGTGGAATGTGCGGTTCCTCAGTAGCAGGTTCCCAAATGCCACTTTTTCTCTATGGAAGGCGATTCTGGCTCTCTACTGGCATGTGGAAGGCAATGTCTTGGCCTTGCTGGACAGGGCGGTCAGTGGTAAGGTGCATATTACCGCTGACTCATGGTCCAGCAGGTATGGACAGGAACATTACCTAAGTTTCACGGCGTATTGGGTGACTCTGCTGGCAGCTGGGAGGGATGCAGGACAAGGTGCAGTAGTGTTGGAGGTTGTTCCGCCACCACACCTCCAAAATGCCACTACTGGTGATGCTGACATACCTCTCTCCTCCACCCCCTCCTCTTCTTCTTCCTCCATGGCCTCTTCCTGTGCTTTGTCTTCGGAACCAGCGGTGCTGGCCAGCAAGTACGCAGGCCAAAAGATGCCATCTGGTGCTTGAGCTGGTGTGCTTGGGGGACAGAAGCCACACTGGGGAAGAGATTCTGTCAGCTCTGCAGGGGCAGGTTCAGAGGTGGTTGATGCCACACCAACTTAAGCCAGGAATGGTGGTTTGCGACAATGGCTCCAACCTCCTTTCCGCCTTCCGACAGGGACAACTGACCCATGTGCCCTGTTTGGCTCATGTCCTTAACTTGGTGGTGCAGCGGTTCTTGGGCAGGTACCTGGGCTTACAGGATGTCCTGAGGCGGGCCAGGAAAGTCTGTGTGCATTTCCGCCGGTCATATAATGCCAGTGCTCGGCTGGCAGACCTCCAAAAGGAATTTAACCTGCCCAAGAACTGCCTAATCTGTGATATGCCCACTCAACGTTGCCCAGGCTGCAGCGGCTGCACACACAGCAGAGGGCCATCAATAAGTACCTGTGCGACTATGGCACCAGGACAGGGTCAGAGAGCTTGTTTTTTTCCCCACACCAGTGGGCCATGATCAGGGATGCATGCACTGTCCTGTCACCATTTGAGGAGGCCACAAGGATGGTGAGCAGTGACAGTGCATGCATCAGTGACACTGTCCCCCTTATCCACCTGTTGGAGCACACGCTGCGTGGAATAATGGACAGGGCACTTGAGGCAGAACAGAGGCAGGAAGAGCAGGACTTCCTTAGCTCTCAAGGCCTCCTTTATCCAGACAGTGTTCCTGCGTGCCCGTCGATCACACAGGAAGAGGATGAGGAGGATTGTGTAAGCATGGAGGTGGAGCCTGGCACTCAGCATCAGCTGCAGTCTTTAAGGGATCATTTACAGTCCCAAGAAACCCATGGACTTGTATGTGGCTGGAAGGAGGTGGCTGCGGATCATGTCGCCCTTAGTAACCCAGAGAACTCCAGACCGAATGCCTCAGCAAACCTACGCTGCATGGCCTCCCTGATCCTGCAAAGCCTGAAGAAGGATCCTCGTATTCGTGGTATCATGGAGAGGGATCGTTACTGGCTGGCAACCCTCCTTGATCTACGTTACAAGAGTAAGGTTGCAGACCTTATCTTGCCATCGCAGAGGGAGCAGAGGATGAAACATCTTCTGGAGGCCTTGCAGAAAGGTCTGTGCAATGCATTCCCAAAGACTCCTGTACTCCTATTCCTGGACAACGTATTGCCGAGGCTTCGGTCAGTCAAAGAAGGAGCAGTGGAGAAGGTGGCCATCCAACCGATGCGTTCAGACAATTTTTTAGTCAGCAGCCCCAAGGTATGATCGGTTCCAGCAACCATCACCAGCGTCTGTTTTACATGGTGCAGGAATACACAGGGGCAAGATTTGACTTTGACACCTTTCCCACCGAAAATCCTCTGGGTTACTGGGTCTTGAGGATGGATCACTGGCCAGAGCTTGCACATTATGCAACTAAGCTACTGGCCTTTCCTGCATCCAGCGTTCTTTCGGAACACACATTCAGTGCTGCTGGAGGCTTTGTAACCGATCACAGGGTGCGCCTGTCCACCGACTCGGTCGATCAACTGACCTTCATAAAAATGAATCAGTCTTGGATCACCTCCAGCTACCAAGCACCTGATGCTGATGTAACCGAATAAATTTTTTTGAAATGTCAGATCCCTTCAAGACTGCCTATGCTGATGCTGAGTGACTATCCTGTTATGCTGAGTGACTATCCTCTTCCTCCTCAATGATCATGCTGATAGCTTGTAAGAATATTTTTGTTTCTGGGCGCCCAATTTTTCAGCCCCTGTTTAACAGGGGCGTGTAATTAAAATTTTTGATGCAATTCTTTGCAGCAGGGCTCATTCCTGCGCTCCAACTAGAGTATCTGTGAGGGGTTGCAGTGTTGTGGCACCAGCACCAGTGCCTAAGGCCCAATTTTTCAGCCCTTGTTTAACAGGGGCGTGTAATTACAATTTTTGATGCAATGCTTTGCAGCAGGGCTCATTCCTGCACTCCAACTAGAGTATCTGTGAGGGGTTGCAGTGTTGTGGCACCAGCACCAGTGCCTAAGGCCCAATTTTTCAGCCCCTGTTTAACAGGGGCATGTAATTACAATTTTGGTTGCAATTCTTTGCAGCAGGGCTCGTTCCTGCGCTCCAACTAGAGTATCTTTGAGGGGTTGCAGTGTTGTGGCACCAGCACCAGTGCCTAAGGCCCAGTTTTTCTGTCCTTGTTCAACAGGGACATGTAATTACAATTCTTGATCTAATATTTCACAATAGGGCCCATTCCAGTGCCCACCAAGAGTAACTGTGAGGACTTACAGTGTTGTGGCACCGGCACCACCACTATCACCAAAGGCCCAATTTTTCTGTCCCTGTTAAACAGGGGCATGTAATTACAATTCTTGATCTAATATTTCACAGTAGGGCCCTGTGAGGGCTTACAGTGTTGTGGCAACACCAACACCTATTACACAATTTCTGCAGGGTATATAGGGCAGGCCCCTACTTTCAAACATCCAACTTACAAATGACTCCTACTTGCAAATGGAAGGTTGACAACAGGAAGTGAGATTAAATCTACCCCTAGGAAGGGAAATTATCTCCTGTAAGAGTTAATATGGGAAAAACATTTCTCCTTTCCACTGATGCTTTATCACCAATCCTTGTTTCACTAAAACCCCAAATTTTCTAAAAACATTTGTCATTGTGACAGAAAGTGAGGTGAAATCTTCTGAAGAGGAGCACAGACAGCAAAACAAATGTCACAGGGGTGATAACCCTTCCCTATGTTTTCCAAAAAGCTTAAAAATAGATTTTTTGGCTGGAGCTACACTTTAAAAATGTACCAGTTCAAAATTACAAACAGATTTTATTTAACAACAAACCTACAGTCCTTGTCTTGTTTGCACTGCCTGTATACTGCTGTTCAGAGTATATAAGGGCCTGGGGGCCCCACGCCTTTCCTTTTTTTAATTTGGGTGCGGGGTTCCCTTTAATATCCATACAAGAAAAAGGGCCTGGTAATGGATGGGGGGGTACCCATGCCATTTATCTCACTGATTTTCATCCATATTGTCGGGACCCAACATTACATTAAAGCCGCAAGCAGTTTTAAATGACTTTTATTCCTTTAAAAATGTCATTTTGTGCAGGGACTGTTTTAATCACGGGAAACACGCGCCACTTTACAAGCATACTATAGACACCCCCCAGGTACAATATTTAAAGGAATATTTCACTTTTTTTTCACTTTAAGCATCATTATAATCACTGCTTCCAAAAAAGCGTCCATTTTTAAAACATTTTTTTGCATTGATACATGTCCTCTGCGGCAGGACCCGGGTCCCCAAACCCTTTTTAGGACAATACCATGCAAATTAGCCTTTAAACTTAGCACTTTAGATTTCGAAAGTTCTAGTCCCATAGACTTCAATGGGGTTCTAACGTTCGTGCGAATTTTCAATCCGTTCGCAGGTTCTGGTGCTAACCAAACCGGGGGGGTGTGTGGTTCATCCCTAATCATGATACAGGCTCTAATTGACTCTGAGGCTGCAGGCCTGATCATTGATGCTGCCTTTGTATCAAAGCACTTGATTCCACTGCAGCTGCGTGACACTCCACTTGCCATTCAGGCTCTTGACGGGAGACCTCTACAGCCTGCCCATGTGACTCATGAGACGGTTCCATTGTCCATGGCTGTAGGGGCGCTTCACCATGAGATAATCCAATTCCAAGTTATTTCCTCGCTGGTTATTGGTTATCCTTGGTTACAGAGGCACAACCCCTCTTTTGATTGCTGAGGTTCTGTCCTGGTCACCACAATGCAGTGAGACATGCTTCCGGAAGGTAGCCAAGATCCTGTGCACCTCTTCACTTTCCTCCCTGCCAGAGGAGTACCGTGATTTTAGCGATGTCTTTGACAAGGTTCAAGCCGGTAGTTTGCCTCCACACCGGCCATATGATTGCGAAATTGACCTTCAACCTGGTGCCATAACCCCTTGTGGCTGGGTTTACACTTTGTCGGTCTTGGAGGATAAAGCCATGGAGGAGTATGTTGCAGACGCACTTTCTTGAGGTTTCATCCACAAATCCTCGTCTCCTGCTGGTGCCGTTTTCTTCTTTGTAAAGAAGATCAGTGAACTGAGACCTTGTATTGATTATAGGGGTCTCAATCTTTTCACGACTAAGAATGCCTACCCGATTCCATTGATTACTGAGTTATTTGACCGCCTCAAGGGAGCAACGATTTTCATGAAGCTTAATTTGAGAGGGGATAACAATCTTGCGAGGATTAAGGAGGGCAACGAGTGGAAAATTGCTTTTAATACCAGAACAGGCCATTATGAGTCATTTGTAATACCTTTTGGCCTTTGTAACGCCCCAGCAGTTTTCCAGGAATTTATTAATGATGTCCTCCAAGATTTGTTGCAGTTATATGTGGTGGTTTATCTCGATGATATCCTCATATTTTCCAAGTCCCTGGAGAGTCACCACACAGATGTCTGTCGTGTGCTTCAGAAACTAAGAGAGAACAATTTCTATTGTAAACTGGAGAAGTGCGAGTTCCATCGTGAACAGGTTAAATTCCTGGGCTATGTCATTTCCACTGCTGGTTTTTCCATGGACCCAGAGAAACTTTCGGCAGTCCTACAGTGGCCTCCACCCATGGGTTTACATCCTCTGCAGCATTTCCTGGGTTTTGCCAGCTATTATTGCAAGTTTATTCGTAACTTCTCGTCTCTGGTCAAGCGCCTGACTGATATAACCAGAAAGGATGGTAACCCACAGAGTTGGTCTCCAGAGTCCATTAAGGTCTTTGAGAGTCTCAAGGCTGCCACATCCTGGTCCTACACTACCTTTTATCCTTGAAGTTGATGCTTCTGAGACTGGTTTGGCGCCCTTCTGTCTCAACGTCCCACCTCTGAGAGTTCTATGCATCCTTGTGACTACTTTTCCAAGAAATTGTCAATTACGAGATTGGTGACAGAGAGCTGTTGGCGATCATTTTAGCCCTGAAAGAATGGAGACATCTCCTCAAAGGTACCACTGTGTCGGTTCTCATTCTTACTGACCATAAGAATCTCACATTCTTGTCTGAGGCTAAACGCCTCTCTCCCAGAAGTGCGCGATGGGCTCTTTTCTTGTCAAGTTTCAATTACATTGTCTCATTCTTACCCGGAACTAAGAATGTAAGGGCTTTCTCTGTTAAAAAAAAAAAAAGAATGTAAGGGCTGACGGTTCCTGTGATTCCTCCTGATTGTATTCTGGCTACGGTTCGCACCAGTCTTACTTCTCCTTTGGGTGACAAAATTCTTGCTGCTCAGGTCGATGCTCCTCCTGAGAAACCTTGTGACCCTTGCTTTGTCCCAGAGTGTCTCCGTACTGCCGTGCTCCAGACTTACCATTCTTCCAAGGCAGCTGGCCATCCTGGGAAGAATCAACTCGTTTGGGCATTTCCCAACAATTCTGGTAGCCTAGTCTACGTGCTGATGTAACTGCCTTTGTAGCTGCCTGTTCCGTGTGTGCTCAGAGTAATGCCGCGTACACACGGTCGGACTTTTCGTCTACAAAAGTCCGACAGCCTGTCCGACAGACTTCCGACGTACCTTCGGCGGACTTGCGGCAGACTTTCTTACGAACGGACTTGCCTACACACGACCACACAAAAGTCCGACGGATTCGTACGTGATGACGTACACCGGACTAAAATAAGGAAGTTCATAGCCAGTAGCCAATAGCTGCCCTAGCATGGGTTTTTGTCCGTCGGACTAGCACACAGACGAGCGGATTTCGGGGTCCGTCGTACTTACGACGTAAAGATTTGAAGCATGTTTCAAATCTAAAGTCCGTCGGATTTGAGGCTAAAAAAGTCAGTTGAAAGTCCGGAGAAGCCCACACACGATCGGATTACCAGCCAGCTTTAGTCCGTCAGCGTCCGTTGGACTTTTGTAGACGAAAAGTCCGACCGTGTGTACGCGGCATTAGACTCCACGACACCTTCCAGTGGGCTCCTACTACCCATACCCAATGGAGAGAGGCCCTGGAACCACCTGTCTATGGATTTCATTGTGGAGTTGCCCAACTCCCAAGGCAACACTGTTATCCTTATGGTGGTTGACCAGTTCTCAAAGATGTATCATTGTATTCCACTTAAGAAGTTGCCTACTTCTAAGGAACTGGCTTACATTTTTGCTCGGGAGTTCTTTCGCTTACATGGGCTACCCAAGGTGATTTTCTCAGACAGGGGCAGTCAGTTTGTCTCCCGGTTCTTTTGTGCACAGTTGGGAATTTAGCTTGCTTTCTCCTCTGAGTATCACCCGCAGTCTAATGGGGTCACAGAGCAAGCCAATCAGTACTTGGAGCAATTCCTATGTTGCTATATTTCTGACCATCATAACAACTGGTCAGACCTATTACCATGGGCAAAGTTTGCTTACAACAGTGCCTTGAATTCTGCCTCCCGATTGTCTCCGTTTATGGTGAATTATGGTTTCCAACCTTTCATGTTGCCTGACTCGTTTGTTCCGCAGAGTATTCCTGCATTGGAGGAGCATCTCCGTGGTCTTCGTTCCACTTGGGCACAAGTCCAGGGGGCTTTGCGTCATGCTAATGATAGGTACAGACTCCATGCTGTCATCTCGCAACCTCCGACTTCATGTTCCCTCACTGAAGTTCGCACCTCGGTTTATTGGGCCTTTCCATATGCTTCGCAGGATTAACCCAGTGGCTTACACGTTGGACCTTCCTCCTAGTATGCGCATATCAAATGTGTTTCATGTCTCCTTATTGAAACCGTTGGTCTGCAACCGATTTACCACCTCGGTGCCATGTCCTCACCCTATACAGGTTGAGAACCATGAGGAGTATGAGGTACAATCCATTGTTGACTCCCGTAGGTTCCGTGGGTGCATACAGTACCTGGTGCATTGGAAGGGTACGGTCCGGAGGAACGCTCCTGGGTCTCATCCTCGGACGTACATGCACCTGCCCTCCTCCATGATTTCCATAGATGTTTTCCCCTCAAGCCCGGTGGTCCTCCGAGAGGAAGGGGTCATTGAGGAGAGGGTACTGTCAGGGCTGGCCCAGCCCTTCCTTCTTTGAGCTGGTCGCTTAACTGTCGGTTAAATGCCAGCTCTCATCTCTCTCCACAGTTAACCAGCTGTTCCTGATCCTGCTCGTCTGACCTGCCTACTTAAAGCTGTCCAGCTCACTTCAACTCTGCCTTCGCCTTGTTCACATCACAAGAAACCATCTCCTGTGTTCCTGTTTAAGACTGGCTTTGCTGACATCCCTTCTGTCTCCTTATCCTGCTTGCTGTTCATCTACTTGGATCCCTGACTTCTGGCCTGGCAAATTACCCGATCTGGTTACTGAACTATGGCTTGGTTGATTACCCGATCTGGTTACTGGACTCTGGCTTGGCTGACTACCCGATCCGGTTAGTGGACTCTGGCTATGCTTTGACTACGCTTACTCTATTTACTTTTTTATTTTTATTAATAAACAAGTGTGATTTTACTGTACTTTTATCTTGGTCTGGTTCATGGTTTCTGACAGTATCCCTTTGAAATGCGTCTGCTGGCAGTGGCCCTTAAAACCGATGGCCATCACCTGAAGGCTTTTTATATTGTGGTTTTCTTTTACATGTTTGTGAGTAGTTTTTCATTTACTTTTTAAATAAAATATATCCAAGGATAATGCACAAGGTTGGTGCGCCCTCTTTTTTCTATTTCTCCTTTGACTGCTAGGATACCACTATCCTTGAAGGCAGCAAGGCCTGAGGCATTGTTCACTAGGAACTCTAGCCCACCTGGTTGGCCCATTTGTGCGCAGGAGCATTTGTTTTCTGCTATCAAAGGTCAAGGTCAAAGGCCAAAATCAGAGTCAAAGGTCAGGGTCAGTATGTTTTGGGCAGTATTTTTTTAATTAGTATCAGTGTCAGTTATTGTCAGTGTCAGTGTGTTTTAGGTAGCATAAAAAAGTAAAATGGGCACTTTTGTTTCTGGGCTGTACTATGGGTACATACAACAACTAACATACACATATGTGGTATCGCTACAATCTTCAGAAGCGATAGAATATGTTTTGTTGTTCTTTGGTGGTAGGTTGCGGTAATAGCAAGAAATATACAGCTAGATTTTAAAAATATTGTTTTTTTTACTATTTTGGGCCAGTTTTTCTTAAAGTGGATGTAAACCCACATCAATTATAAAGTACTGCCATAGTACTGAACCATAAGGATATACATGCCTCCTGCATTTATCCTTACCTGTCAAATGTCTCCCCTTTCTCTATTTGGAGCCCCCAAAAGCTCAGATTCAGTGGGCGGGTCTGTTATCTGGCACTCGGTGGGCGGAGTCATGACGCCAGCAGACTCCCTGCCCACCTCTACACTCCCCTTGGCCAGAGTGTGCACAGGAGAGGCAGAGCGCGTTCTGGGTAAAAGCAGAGTGCGCTCACTGCCCCCTGTCACTTCTGCACACATTGATGTCCAGTGACGGTCGGGGATGATCGGTGCGGCGAGGACAGCTATGAGCACCGATCTCCCTGCATGCCTTTTCATTATCCACTTCTCCTTCTCTCCCACCTGCGGCTTTCACCTGAAAAGCCATGCAGGGAGATTGGTGCTCACAGCTGTCCCCGCCACACCGATCATTCCAGACTGTTCTCCGTGTCTTCCTCCAGCGCCCATGTTCTCCTCCACCTCTTCTTCTTCTCTGGTCCCCCTCTGTGTCCTCCTCATCCACCACTGTGTCTTCCTCCTTCACCCCCCTCATCCCCCGCAGCCGGCTCCCCTTCTCTCCCACGTACTGGGGGGGCACGGGGCAATCTGTATGTGTATGTAATTTACCGGCCCCTTTTATTTCTGAATGAGACACTGTGAGCATTCATTGTCCTGTGATAACTGAGCAGAGTAACCTGTGTGTTACTTTGCTTCCGTTTATGAATGGAGAGGAGCCTCTGTCTCCTCTCCATTCATCTTCAATGCAGAGAAAAGAACTGGGGAATCTGTGTCCTCTGTTCCTTTCTCTGTCTCAAATGGGAGATGTCAGGGTTGGTTTAGGTCCATCAAGAGCCCCAAGACCACTGACACCGACCACTGACACTGACCACTGCCCTACTGACACGGACCACTGCCCTACTGACACCGACCACTGCCCTACTGACATCAACCACTGACAGCGACCACTGCCCTACTGACACTGACCACTGCCCTACTGACAGCAACCACTGACAGCAACCACTGCCCTACTGACACCAACCACTGCCCTACTGACAACGGACACTGATGCCGACCACTGTCCTCCTGACACCAACCCCTGACACTGACCACTGTCCTACCGACACTGTCCACTGTCCTACCGACACTGTCCACTGCCCCACTGACACTGTCCACTGCCACCATCCACTGCCACCATCCACTGCCCCACTGACACCATCCACTGCCCCACTGACACCATCCACTGCCCCACTGACACTTTCCACTGCCCCACTGTAGGGATGGGCTGGACACCCCCCAGTTCGGTTTGCACCAGAACATACCGAACAGGCAAAAAATTAGGCAGAACACATGAACACCATTAAAGTCTCTGGGACACAAACGTGAATAATCAAAAGTGCTCATTTTAAAGGCTTATATGCAAGTTATTGACATAAAAAGTGTTTGGGGATCTGGGTCCTGCCCCAGGGGACATGTATCAATGCAAAAAAAGTTATAAAAACTGAAATTTTTTCGGGAGCAGTGATTTTAATAATGCTTAAAGTGAAACAATAAAAGTGAAATATTCCTTTAAATTTAGTACCTGGGGGGTGTCTATAGTATGCCTGTAAAGTGGTACATTTTTCCCGTGTTTAGAACAGTCCCTGCACAAAATGACATTTCTAAAGGACTCTCGGCTATAATGAATTGTCGGTCCTAGCAATACAGGTAAAAGTCATTGAAAAAAGTGGCATGGGATTCCCCCAGTCCATTATCAGGCCCTTTGGGTCTTGTATGAATATTAAGGGGAACCCAAACCAAAATTAAAAAAAAAATGACGTGGGGGTCCCCTCCAAAAATCCATACCAGACCCTTATCCGAGCATGCAACCTGGTAGGCTGCAGTAACAGAGGGGGGATAAGAGAGCACCCCCCACCCTCCTGAACTGTACCAGGCCACATGCCCTCAACATGGGGAGGGTGCTTTGGGGTAGCCCCCAAAGCACCTTGTCCCCATGTTGATGGGGACAAGGGCCTCATTCCCACCACAATCTGGAAGGGGGCTTCCAGATTCTGATAAGCACCCCACCTGCAAACCCCCACAACCACCGGGCAAGGGTTGTGGGGATGAGGCTACCCCAAAGCACCCTCCCCATGTTGAGGGAATGTGGCCTGGTAAGGTTCAGGAGGGGGGATGCTCTGCCATCCCCCCGTCTTTTCTTGCGGCTTGCCAGGTTGCGTGCTCAGATAAGGGTCTGGTATGGATTTTTGGGGGGACCCCCACGCCATTCTTTTTTAATTTTGGTGCCGGGTTCCCCTTAAAATCCATACCAGACCTGAAGGTTCTGGTATGGATTTTGAGGGGGACCCCCACGCCATTTAAAAAAAAAAAAAAATTGGTGCAGGGTTGCCCTTAATATCCATACCAGACCTGAAGGGCCTGGTATGGAATTTGGGGGGAACCCCACGCAATGTTTTTTTTTTTTTTTTGGTTCGGGGTTCCCCTAATATTCATACCAGACCCAAAGGGCCTGGTAATGGACTGGGAAAATCCCATGCCTTTTTTTTAATGACTTTTATCTGTATAAAAGACAATTCATTATAGCCGCGAGTACTTTTTTCCTTTAGAATTGTCATTTTGTGCAGGGACTGTTCTAAACACAGGAAAAATGCACCACTTTACAGGTATACTATAGACACCCACCAGGTACGAAATTTAAAGGAATATCTCACTTTTATTGTTTCACTTTAAGCATTATTAAAATCACTGCTCCCGAAAAAATGGCCATTTTTAAAACTTTTTTTGCATTGATACATATCTCCTGGGGCAGGACCCAGGTACCCAAACATTTTTTATGACAATAACTTGCATATAAGCCTTTAAAATGAACACTTTTGATTTTTCATGTTAATGTCTTATAGACTTTAACGGTGTTCTGGGGGCTTTCAAATTTGCCCCGATCACCGGATATTGTTCGGTGTCCTGCAGAACACCTGAACAACCAAAGTTCGGCCCGAACTTATGCTCGGGCCAAACCATTCGCCCATCCCTACCCCACTGACACCAACCACTGCCCTACTGACACCGTCCACTGCCCCATCCCCCCAACTCCTTTCCCAAAAGCACTGTGAAAAAATATATATAAAAAATAAAACCCCATCCCCTCATCATTGTGGAAAAAAAATAGTACAAAAATAATTTGTAAAACATATTCAAAAAATAAAATTGTAAAAAATAATAACATTTAAAAAATTCTGACACTGTCCATTGCTCTACTAACACCATCCACTGATCCCAAAAAAGCATTTTGAAAAATAAAAAATTAAATTGTAAAATAAAAAAATAAACTACTGACACTATCCACTGTCCTACTGACACCATCCTGCACATACTACCCACCACTGTACACTCCGCATTTCTCTCCTGCACATACTACCCAACTCCATACACTCCGCACTCCTCTAATGCACATACCACCCACCTCCATAAACTACACACTCCTCTCCTGCACATACTACCCACCTTCATACACTCGACACCCCTCTCCTGCATATACTACCCACCTTCATCCACTCTGCACTGTACATTCCCTATTTAACATTACCGCATTATGCACTATGTAATTCATCTCAGATTGTATTAAACCACACCCTTTAAGTCAATGCCCAGTATTTTACGCAAATTGTAGAACCCTCTAGTAGTGTAGGTGCTAGAGTGAGAGTTGTTAGTGTAGCTAACTTTAGGCCAGCCTGGCTGGCAGCCAGGCCTGTTTGTTTTGTATGATCTGGGCTGGGAGGGCTCAGGGTAGAAGCTGGGTGACTCACAGAGAGGCCTCTTCTTTCCAGAGCTCTCCAAAAGGTTCTGGAAAGAGAGGAGGAGAGGGGATGTGGAACTGCCTGGGGTATTTTGAGGAGTCCTGACCAATCCCCAACTTGGAATTGGCAGGGGGCAGGCCTCCTCAAATATCCAGGGTCAGCCCAATTTGGAAGATGTTGTCAGGTGGAGTTAGAGATGGAATACTGAGGCTGTCAGGGCCTTGGAGGGAGCTCTCCAGTCTGGGGGGGTAACCTTGGGCCTGGGCTCGGGTGCGGACAGGGCTCTCCAAGAAAACGTGGAGGTGTCCTGGACAGGAGGCACAGGGTGAGCAAGAGAGGACAGCAGGAGAGAGTACTGCCGAGCAAGTCTCCAGGGAGAGGAACCATCAGTTGCAGCCAAGAGGGCTGGCTGGTGAGTGGCATGCACAGTCGGGAGGACTGGGGAGGAACACCTGAAAGGACTGGGAAAGTGCAGTCAGAAATGGGTGCAGAACCAGAGGAGAGGACTGTGGTGTCGTGTGCAGTGGAGTCGGGCAGTTGCAGCCAGGAGGGCTGGCAGGGCATGTGGAACAGCTAGTACCAGAATTTACTATTTTCTCTTTGCTACACCATAGGTGCCCGCAGTCACTGCCTTTGAATGGCATTTGCTTTAGGCCTGGCTGAATCAGTGTCAGGCCTACAGTGCTAGCTAGTCTGGAGAACGAAAGAGAGGAAGCGATGTACAGGAAGAGTATGGAGCGATACTCAGAAGAGAGGAAGCAATGTGCAGGAAGAGTATGGAACGATACTCAGAAGATAGGAAGCGATGTGCAGGAAGAGTATGGAACGATACTCAGAAGATAGGAAGCGATGTGCAGGAAGAGTATGGCACGATATTCAGAAGAGAGGAAGCGATGTACAGAAAGAGTATGGAGCGATACTCAGAAGAGAGGAAGCGATGTACAGGAAGAGTATGGAGCGATACTTAGAAGATAGGAAGTGATGTTCAGGAGGAGCATGGAGCGATACTCAGAAGATAGGAAGCGATGTGCAGGAGGAGTATGGAGTGATACTCCGAAGATCCGAAGATAGGAAGCGATGTGCAGGAGGAGTATGGAGCGATACTCAGAAGAGAGAAAGCAATGTACAAGAAGAGTATGGAGGTATACTCAGAATATAGGAAGCGATGTGCAGGAGGAGTATGAAGCGATACTCAGAGGAGAGGAAGTAATGTGCAGGAAGAGTATGGAGCGATACTCAGAGGAGAGGAAGCTCATAAGAGAGGAAGCGATGTACAGGAAGAGTATAGAGCAATACTCAGAAGAGAGGAAGTGATGTACAGGAAGAGTATGGAGCGATACTCAGAAGAGAGGAAGCAGGGGGCGTGTCCGGACATGCAGCCGGAGAGACGTGTGTGAGCTAAACTCCTCATAGCCCACACTAATCTAGAGCCATCCGTTGCCTTGTACCATGCTGCCGCAGCCACAAGCTACATGTTTTTATTCCCAGACCCCAGCTGATCTGCTCTGGATAACTATTTGTGACTTTGGCTGGCCAGATAGGTAGAGATGTAAACAGGGAGATCTGAGGATCCAAATGGAGCACACTATTGCTCTGAGAGAGATGCTGCCTAAATAAACCCTGGACCCCTGTCTGCTCACCAAGACCTCCGTACAGCAGTTTTAGCAATATACAGCGCCGGAGGTAAGCCTGCATGTTTGATCACTAAATCCTATGTGTACCTCATGGGCAAAATTGGCCAACAGCAACGATACTATAAACCACTGATTGTGCCACGAGAAGAACCGAACATGGAGCGTTATGTTACCAGACCACAGCTCACCTCCTCTAATCCTTCCGCAAATCCTTTCGCCCTGCTGGATCCCTCTCTAGATTTAGAAGATGCTACAAGCTCCTCTCTGACTAACTCACAGAACCCTGCAACCACTCTTTCACCCTCAACTATGATTCTCACCCCTGACATTCTGGACTCCAAGCTGCAGCTTTTACTTCAACAGATTACGTCCAATGTTTCGGCTGAGGTGAGCAAACTAGCTGCTGATTTGAGGGGAAATAACCCAAATTGGAGCTCGCACAGACACTCTGGAGAACAAATCGACGAAATGATAAACTACGTACAAGCGATTGAGGAGGAAAATCATACCTTACACCTCTCCGTATCTCAACTCCAATTGCAGCAGGAGGATTTGGAGAACAGAGAAAGAAGACAAAACCTACGATTCAGAGGGATTCCGGAAACAGTGTGTGATTCTGAGCTCCGATCCTACCTTCTGGGCCTTTTTAACAATCTGGCTCCCTCAGTTGTGGACATAGACTGGCGCTTAGACAGGGCCCATAGATCCCTGGGTCCAAAACCTCCGGCTGGAGCTAGACCCAGAGATGTTGTGGTACAGTTTCACTACTTTGAAAGTAAAGAGACATTAACTCTGGCGACCCGCAATAAATTAAGGGCGCTAAACCGCAGATCTTTAGTGACCTTTCTCCCATCACTCTCGCTAAACGGAGGAACTTACGCCCCCTTACTTCACACCTGCAATAACACAAGATACCATATTACTGGGGATTTCCTTTCCGTCTAGATGTATCCAAAGATGGAGCCCAATATTCTCTACGTGAATTACAAGAAGCTGAGGCCTTCCTGAAAAATCTGGGTCTCCCTCCTCTTCCGGAAGAAGATATGGTCCCTCTTAACACACAAGCCCGCTTGCCTCCAACTACACCTACTCACATCTGGACCTCTGTCCGGGGCAAATCTAAGAAGCACCTTTCCACTCCTCAACGCCTGCGATCTTCTAAGCAACCTCCTTGAACATTCCTCTGAACACTCTTTTTTTGGTTCTATTCTTCACTACTTTTTGCATTCCCGTTTCCTCAAATGTTTTGGATGAAACGATGTTGCTGTTTTGGTTCTCTCAGTTTTTATGTCTGCCCCGTAGAATCTTTCTCATCCCATGAGATACATTTACTAAAGGTTTTGAAGCTTTAAGTGACAAACATACCTGTTTTATTTGTTAACCTTGCTTTTCCCTAAGGACTTACAGGTTTTTTCTTCAATATCTTTTTGTCATTTTTTGTTCTTTCCGCTACCAAGTGCACAAGGTGAGCAGTGGACCCCTCTCATCTCCTCAGGCAGAGTCGCCAGATGGAAGTCCGCTGATGTCCCTACCAGACCCTGGTCTATGCCCAGGGTTTCCTGAGAAAATGTTTTTTCTCAGGTCCACAGAATTTTGAACTCTTTTTTCCTTTTGCTCTTTTGATTTTTCTTTTTTTTTTTTTCTTTTTTACTGTTCTTATCCATGTCTAATTATGTGTTCCACAGTTTGAGTCTCCATGGTCATTATCACCTTACTCTACAGGAGTTTCACCTTGGGGTTTGTATTTCCATAGTTAGAGATGGGAAAACGTTTGTTATTATAACTACCTGTAAACTGCAATATGTATACTTCTACTCTCCTAATACTTCTATGTTTATAGTCTTAGACGCTTTCACACTAGCCTTCCTAAATAGACCACAATCATGGCTCTGAAAATTATGTCCTACAATGTAAAAGGCCTGGGCTTCATTGGCAAGCGCTGGATGGCCCTGAAAGATTTCAGGGCCTCAGGCGCAGACGTGGTGATGATCCAGGAAACCCACTTTCGGGCAGGCGGATCATTAAAATTTGCCTCCAGGTTTTTTCCCACCTCCTATCTTGCCTCTGACTCCACGGGCAAGGGAGGAGTGGCAATCTTGATCAGGAAAACATGTCCTGTCAAGGTTCGGAGGTCGCATGTAGACCCTCATGGGAGATTTCTTATTATAGAATGTGAATACATGTCTACCTCTTTTACATTAGTTAATTTGTATGCCCCAAACACGGGCCAGATTGATTTCCTCAACAAACTCTTTGATACTCCCCAATATCGCTCACAACCTTTTATGATAGTTGGTGGGGACTTCAGTCTGGTCATGTCACCCACTAGGGACAGACAAGCGCTTTTTAGTGCAACCCCATCTAAAAGGAGTATTGTCTCAAGCCAATGCATTCCGTAAATGTATTAGATCATACAGACTATTCGACTCATGGCGGATAAAACATCCCTCTGCTAAACAATTCACGTTTTATTCACCAGCTCATAAAATGTACTCCCGTCTTGATCATTTTTTTATCTCGGTTCCACTTATTCCTTATGTAGTTGAATCAGATATTTCACCCATTACATGGTCGGACCATGCGCCCATTATATTAGATCTTATGCTATCCCAGACCTATACTAAATCCTGTCACTGGCGTTTTAATGACCACCTTCTGCAGTCTGAAGTATCCCGCTCTATCCTAGCAAATAGCTTGAAAGAGTATTTTGTACTCAACTCTGGATCTGTTCCTCAGGTTTCTACGCTGTGGGAGGCACACAAGGCTGTTTTCCGAGGTGTGTGTATAGCCAAGGGGTCTCGACTGAAGAGAGATAGAAATAGTCTATTACACTCCTTAATGTCCGCTCTAGTATCTGCTGAGCAGAGACTTTTGGGTGGTCCCACAGTGTTGAAACTACGTAAAGTCATTCATCTTAGAGGGCAAATTAAATCAACAAAACTTGAAAAAACAACTAGGTTCATGCTGTGGACGAAGCAAAAATTTTATGAATTTTCCAATAAACCCCACAGGATGTTAGTTAACAAGTTATGCTCTTGTCCGTTCAATTCTTTGCCTGATTTCCTTTTGCAGACAGATGGATCTAGAGCATATTGCCCTCGTGAGATGTCCAAAATTTTTGGTAACTTTTATAACAAACTGTATAATTGCCTGACTCCGGAGAACCATTTCGAATTTACACAGGGAAATTTTGAGTCCTTTTTTTCCAATATAAAGCTACCAAAATTATCTAAAACGGATCTAGAGAGTTTAAACGTAACAGTATCAGCTGAGGAACTTTTTGCTATAATTAAAAACCTACCACTACACAAATCTCCTGGTCCAGACGGCTTGCCCTATTCATACTACAAATCTTTTTTTGGCATTCTATCTCCTCATATGCTAGCCTTATGTGATTCCCAAAGGGTACTCCTCCACATTCTCAGTTCTCCCACTCATTTATTTCGGTTATCCCTAAGCCTGGAAAGGATCCCACTGTCCCAGATAACTACAGACCCATAGCCCTCCTAAATTCAGACTACAAGATATTGACTAAAATTCTTGCTTCCCGACTCTCCGCACTTATTCCCAAACTGATATACAGGGATCAAGTGGGTTTTGTCCTTGGTAGACACGCGGGAGATAACACCCGGCGTACAATAGACCTAATAGACCTTTTAGATAGAACTTCACGTTCTGCATTGATTTTGATTCTAGATGCGCAGAAAGCCTTTGACAGGCTAAGTTGGCCCTACATGTTTGCCATCTTAAAAATATATGGCTTTGAAGGCCCTTTTTTAAAAGCTTTAGAGGCCTTATATTCAACTGTTTCCGCACAGGTGCAAATGTCGTCCTTCCTGTCCCCTGGCCTCCCCATGACAAATGGAACTCGGCAGGGTTGCCCCCTTTTGCCACTGCTTGGTAACACAGACTCTGCATCCAATGTTAGCAATGCTGTGGGATTGTCATAAGTCACTCTACAAAATGAGCCCTTTATACTGCACTCATGGCAATTGTGCACCAATTAAAGTTAGTGCCATTGGACCAGTACACTGACGTTTATATATAGGATCCAAAACAGGGGGGGGCACCCCAAACCAAGGAGCCCGGATGGACCGGGTAAAGTACTCCCTGTGCAGGAGGAGTATGGAGCGATACTCAGAAGAGAGGAAGCGATGTGCAGGAGGAGTATGGAACGATACTCAGAAGAGAGGAAGCGATGTGCAGGAGGAGTATGGAGTGATACTGAGAATAGAGGAAGCAATGAACAGGAGGAGTATTGAGGAATACTCAGAAGATAGAAAGCGATGTGCAGGATGAGTATTGAACTATACTCAGAACATAGGAAGCGATTTGCAGGAGGAGTATGGAGTGATACTCAG
The DNA here is from genome assembly GCF_042186555.1 of Aquarana catesbeiana. NCBI lineage: Eukaryota > Metazoa > Chordata > Amphibia > Anura > Ranidae > Aquarana > Aquarana catesbeiana. The sequence goes on from NC_133328.1 coordinate 518,559,741, forward strand.
AAGATAGGAATTAATGTGCAGGAGGAGTATGGAGCGATACTCAGAAAAGAGGAAGCGATGTGCAGGAGGAGTATAAAGCGATACTCAGAAGATAGGAAGCGATGTATTGGAGGAGTATGGAGCGATACTCAGAAGATAGGAAGCAATGTTCAGGAGGAGCATGGAGTGATACTCAGAAGATAGGAAGCGATGTGCAGGAAAAGTATGGAGTGATACTCAGAAAAGAGGAAGCGATGTACAGGAGGAGTATGGAGCGATACTGAGAAGAGAGGAATTGATGTGCAGGAGGAGTATGGAGCGATACTCAGAAAAGAGGAAGCGATGTGCAGGAGGAGTATAAAGCGATACTCAGAAGATAGGAAGCGATGTATTGGAGGAGTATGGAGCGATACTCAGAAGATAGGAAGCAATGTTCAGGAGGAGCATGGAGTGATACTCAGAAGATAGGAAGCGATGTGCAGGAAAAGTATGGAGTGATACTCAGAAAAGAGGAAGCGATGTACAGGAGGAGTATGGAGCGATACTGAGAAGAGAGGAAGCGATGAACAGGAAGAGTATTGAGGAATACTCAGAAGATAGAAAGCGATGTGCAGGATGAGTATGGCGCAATATTTAGAACGTAGGAAGCGATGTGCAAGAAGAGAGGAAGCGATGTACAGGAGGAGTATGGAGCGATACTCAGAAGAGAGGAAGTGATGTGCAGAAGGAAAAATGGAGTGATAATGGAGTATAAAGCAATACTCAGAATATAGGAAGCGATGTGCAGGAGTATGGAGCGATACTCAGAAGATAGGAAGCAATGTTCAGGAGGAGCATGGAGTTATACTCAGAAGATAGGAAGCGATGTGCAGGAAGAATATGGAGGGATACTCAGAAGAAAGGAAGCGATGTAAAGGAGGAGTATGGAGGGATACTGAGAAGATAGGAATCGATGTGCAGGAGGAGTATGGAGCGATACTCCGAATATAGGAAGCGATGCACAGGAGGAGTATGGAGCGATACTCAGAAGAGAGAAAGCAATGTGCAGGAAGAGTATGGAGCGATACTCAGAAGATAGGAGTCGATTTGCAGGAGGAGTATGGAGCGATACTCAGAAAAGAGGAAGCGATGTACAGGAGGAGTATAGAGGGATACTCAGAAGATAAGAAGCGATGTTCAGGAGGAGTATGAAGTGATACTCAGAAAAGAAGAAGCGATGTGCAGGAGGAGTATGGAGCGATACTCAAAAGAGAGGAAGCGATGTGCAGGAGGAGTATGGAGCAATACTCAGAAGATAGAAAGCAATGTGCAGGATGAGTATGGTGCGATATTTAGAACATAGGAAGCGATGTGCAAGAAGAGTATGGAGTGATACTCAGAAGAGAGGAAGCGATGTACAGGAGGAGTATGGAGCGATACTCAGAAGATAGGAATCGATGTATAGGAGGAGTATGGAGCGATACTCAGAAAAGAGGAAGCGATGTGCAGGAGGAGTATAAAGCAATACTCAGAATATAGGAAGCGATGTGCAGGAGTATGGAGCGATACTCAGAAGATAGGAAGCAATGTTCAGGAGGAGCATGGAGTTATACTCAGAAGATAGGAAGTGATGTTCAGGAAGAGTATGGAGGGATACTCAGAAGATAGGAATCGATGTGCAGGAGGAGTATGGAGCGATACTCAGAAAATAGGAAGCGATGTACAGGAGGAGTATGGAGTGATACTCAGAAGAGAGAAAGCAATGTGCAGGAAGAGTATGGAGCGATACTGAGAAGAGAGGAAGCGATGAACAGGAAGAGTATTGAGGAATACTCAGAATATAGGAAGCGATGTGTTGGAGGAGTATGGAGCGATACTCAGAAGATAGGAAGCAATGTTTAGGAGGAGCATGGAGTGATACTCAGAAGATAGGAAGCGATGTGCAGGAAAAGTATGGAGTGATACTCAGAAAAGAGGAAGCGATGTACAGGAGGAGTATGGAGCGATACTGAGAAGAGAGGAAGCGATGAACAGGAAGAGTATTGAGGAATACTCAGAAGATAGAAAGCGATGTGAAGGATGAGTATGGCGCGATATTTAGAACATAGGAAGTGATGTGCAAGAAGAGTATGGAGTGATACTCAGAAGAGAGGAAGCCATGTACAGGAGGAGTATGGAGCGATACTCAGAAGATAGGAATTGATGTGCAGGAGGAGTATGGAGCAATACTCAGAAGAGAGGAAGTGATGTGCAGAAGGAAAAATGGAGTGATAATGGAGTATAAAGCAATACTCAGAATATAGGAAGCGATGTGCAGGAGTATGGAGCGATACTCAGAAGATAGGAAGCAATGTTCAGGAGGAGCATGGAGTTATACTCAGAAGATAGGAAGCGATGTGCAGGAAGAGTATGGAGGGATACTCAGAAGAGAGGAAGCGATGTAAAGGAGGAGTATGGAGGGATACTCAGAAGATAGGAATCGATGTGCAGGAGGAGTATGGAGCGATACTCAGAATATAGGAAGCGATGCACAGGAGGAGTATGGAGCGATACTCAGAAGAGAGAAAGCAATGTGCAGGAAGAGTATGGAGCGATACTCAGAAGATAGGAGTCGATTTGCAGGAGGAGTATGGAGCGATACTCAGAAAAGAGGAAGCGATGTACAGGAGGAGTATAGAGGGATACTCAGAAGATAAGAAGCGATGTGCAGGAGGAGTATGAAGTGATACTCAGAAAAGAAGAAGCGATGTGCAGGAGGAGTATGGAGCGATACTCAAAAGAGAGGAAGCGATGTGCAGGAGGAGTATGGAGTGATACTCCGAGGATAGGAAGCGATGTGCAGAAGGAGTATGGAGCAATACTCAGAAGAGAGGAAGCGATGAACAGGAAGAGTATTGAGGAATACTCAGAAGATAGAAAGCGATGTGCAGGATGAGTATGGCGCGATATTTAGAACATAGGAAGAGATGTGCAAGAAGAGTATGGAGTGATACTCAGAAGAGAGGAAGCGATGTACAGGAGGAGTATGGAGCGATACTCAGAAGATAGGAATCGATGTGCAGGAGGAGTATGGAGCGATACTCAGAAAAGAGGAAGCGATGTGCAGGAGGAGTATAAAGCAATACTCAGAATATAGGAAGCGATGTGCAGGAGTATGGAGCGATACTCAGAAGATAGGAAGCAATGTTCAGGAGGAGCATGGAGTTATACTCAGAAGATAGGAAGCGATGTTCAGGAAGAGTATGGAGGGATACTCAGAAGATAGGAAGCGATGTAAAGGAGGAGTATGGAGGGATACTCAGAAAATAGGAAGCGATGTACAGGAGGAGTATAGAGGGATACTCAGAAGATAAGAAGCGATGTGCAGGAGGAGTATGAAGCTATACTCAGAAAAGAAGAAGCGATGTGCAGGAGGAGTATGGAGCGATACTCAAAAGAGAGCAAGCGATGTGCAGGAGGAGTATGGAGTGATACTCCGAAGATAGGAAGTGATGTGCAGGAGGAGTATGGAGCAATACTCAGAAGAGAGGAAGTGATGTGCAGAAGGAAAAATGGAGTGATGTCTATACAGGATGTATATAGAGTCCCAAGTTGCAATGTTTGATCACCTGGGCATCTCATGAGTCCCCATCCCTATTCAAGTTCCCCTCAATAAAACAAACAAAAACAAAAAGTGTGCCTGGCTGGGTAGGGTGACAGACAGACCATTATACTTAGCAGCCTCTACGGGGGTCTTGCTACACAATTTAAGCCAGGCCCACAATTGGCAGTGGCTGTATCATGTCCACACACTCTCTGACCAACTCCTGTATCATGTGGATGGATAGGAGATATGACAGGATGGAGATGTTTGGGTCACGATTAGACAGCTATGATTTGGGTAAAAGGTGGGGATGGGAAGAGACATTGTGGTGCATGCTGGAGAGGATGACTTCTTTATTTAGCGTGATGTTTTAGTCAGGTGACACAAGTAGGGACTTGGTAGGAGCAGTCAGGTGACATGTGTAGAGACTTGGTAGGAGCAGTCAGGTGACATGAGTAGGGACTTGGTGGGAGCTGTCTAGTTACACGAGTAGGGACTTGGTAGGAGCAGTCAGGTGACATGTGTAGGGACTTGGTAGGAGCAGTCAGGTGACACAAGTAGGGACTTGGTAGGAGCAGTCAGGTGACATGAGTAGGGACTTGGTGGGAGCAGTCTGGTTACACGAGTAGGGACTTGGTAGGAGCAGTCAGGTGATACATGTAGGGACTTGGTGAGAGCAGTCTGGTTACATGAGTAGGGACTTGGTAGGAGCAGTCAGGTGACATGTGTAGGGACTTGGTAGGAGCAGTCAGGTGACATGTGTAGGGACTTAGTGGAAGCAGTCAGGTGACACGGGTATTGACTTGGTGGAAGCAGTCAGATGACACGGGTAGGGACTTGGTGGAAGCAGTCAGGTGACATGAGTAGGGACTTGGTGGGAGCAGTCTGGTTACACGAGTAGGGACTTGGTAGGAGCAGTCAGGTGATACATGTAGGGACTTGGTGAGAGCAGTCTGGTCACATGAGTAGGGCCTTGGTAGGAGCAGTCAGGTGACTTGTGTAGGGACTTGGTAGAAGGAGTCAGGTGACATGTGTAGGGACTTGGTAGGAGCAGTCAGGTGACTTGGGTAGGGACTTGGTGACAGCAGTCAGGTGACAGGGGTAGGGACTTGGTGGGAGCAGTCAGGTGACATGAGTAGGGACTTGATGGAAGCAGTCAGGTGACATGAGTAGGGACTTGATGGAAGCAGTCAGGTGACACAAGTAGGGACTTGGTGGGAGCAGTCAGGTGACATGAGTGGAGACTTGGTAGGAGCAATCAGGTGACATGTGTAAAGACTTGGTGGGAGCAGTCAGGTGACACGAGTAGGGACTTGGTGGAAGCAGTCAGGTGACTCAGGTAGGGACTTGGTGGGAGCAGTCAGGTGACTCGGGTAGTGTCATGGACACACTACTTCCAGACCTGCAACAGGGCTCAGACGCATCCCCGCCAACAGGACCCCAGTAATGTACAGGCATGCGCCAATGTGCATGCACATGCACCCATCACGGAGATCATGCGCGCGCACACAGTAAAGCGGCTTTGGCGCCCAGTTGCCTATAAGAGGGGCTTTCACCGTTCAGCTCTTGCTGTTTGATCTGCAGCTTCACCTGTGACCTGTTCCTGTAATCTGCATCTGATCACCTTCTGACCTGGCTCTCTGACTACGCTGCTGTCTCCAATCCTGAACCTTAGCTTTTCTTGACCCTGATCCTGTTTGCTTGCCTGCCTGATCTCCTGCTACCAGAACCAACCTGAACTTCACCATTCCTTGCCTGCCGATTCTGTTGAACTGATCCGCTGTGTATGACCCGGCTTGTCTGACCTTGCTTCTGCCTGCTGTGCACACCCACGTGCGTTTGCTGCTTCTTGGGGCCCTGTATCCAGCTCACCTGCATCCAGCTCACCTGCATCCTGCTGAACTGCATCCAGCTCACCTGCACCCTGCTGACCTGCATCCAGCTTACCTGCAGCCTGCTGACCTGCATCCAGCTTACCTGCAGCCTGCTGACCTGCATCCAGCTTTCCTGCACCCGTCACTCCAGTCGGTTCCAGTGCCTCCCAGTGGACATCATCTCCGGTTCCAGAGAATCCACCAGGCACTCATACCCCACTGTGCTCCTACGGTCACTGTCCTCAACTCCAGTGAACTGGGAACCAGGGCTGTACGAGAGGTCTCCCTCTACACGTCAGGCTCACATACGAGGTAAGTGTCAGGTAGGGACTTAGTGGGAGCAGTCAGGTGACACGAGTAGGGACTTGGTAGGAGCAGTCAGGTTACATGAGTAGGGACTTGGTAGAAGGAGTCAGGTGACATGAGCAGGGACTTGGTAGGAGCAGTTGGGTGACATGGGTAGAGACTTGGTGGGAGCAGTCAGGTGACTCAGGTAGGGACTTGGTGGCATCAGTCAGGTGACACGGGTAGGGACTTGGTGGGAGCAGTCAGGTGACATGAGTAGGGACTTGGTGGGAGCAGTCAGGTGACTTGGGTAGGGACTTGGTGGAAGCAGTCCAGTGACACGGGTAGGGACTTGGTGGCAGCAGTCAGGTGACATGAGTAGGGACTTGGTGGAAGCAGTCAGGTGACACTGGTAGGGACTTGGTAGAAGTAGTCAGGTGACATGTGTAGGGACATGGTAGGAGCAGTCAGGTGACACGAGTAGGGACTTGGTAGGAGAAGTCAGATGACATGTGTAGGGACTTGGTAGCAGCAGTCAGGTGAGATGGGTAGGGACTTAGTGGCAGCAATCAGGTGACACGGGTAGGGATTTGGTGGGAGCAGTCAGGTGACACGGGTAGGGATTTTGTGGGAGCAGTCAGGTGACACAAGTAGGGATTTGGTAGGAGCAGTCAGGTGACACGAGTAGGGACTTAGTGGGAGCAGTCAGGTGACACGGGTAGGGATTTGGTGGGAGCAGTCCGGTGACACGAGTAGGCTGTAGGCTTTGAGCTCATTCATACACCTCATTACTGGGTGTAATTATGAAAAGTGAGACATCCACCCCTCCCCACCATACACATCTTGGCGATCAAAAGGAATGTCGCAACTGTTATCAGGTGACCTCAGCCACACAGACTGCACCATAACAATAATTATATCACAGGAACTTCTCCTCTGCCCAGCTCTGACTAGATAAATCTCCCCTAAATCAGATCAATTGTCTGTGTTTCTTTTGCCGGCCGTCCTGTGAGTTCACTCTCACACTGATCTGTGGATCACACCCCATGATGAGAAACATCCAGTCAAAACACAGGAAAGGCAGCCAATCCTGGGAGAGCTGGAGAAGAAAGAGGGGAGGGGGAGGGGGGATGTGAATTGTGAACTTAGTACACAGAATGGCTGTCTCAGGCTAGTGCTTGAGATATGTAAATCACCTGTCACTCACAGCACAGAAGAAACAGACTTTAATTTCTCTATCTGTCAGTTTTTATCTCACTGAAAAGCCCAATTTGTCCTGAAAAAAAGGTATAATCCACCTGGATGCCCAACGTAACATGAGCGTTCCATGTTGATGAGGACAATGGCCTTAGTTTTGGGGATCTGTGGGTGAGGAACCCAATACCCTTATTCATTCACAAAAAAAGTGTAACCTGGCATACACAAACAATCCTGATGTTACCAGTAGCCAAAGGACAGCTCCAAGCTGTCATCAGCTATATAAGGGAAGGGTGGGGATAGTGGTGACATCATTGATCAAATTTGACTGATGGCTGTCCCTGCCTTTTTGCTTATGTGAGAGGGATTCTTGGGGACTTCAGTGGTCCCCTTTGCTTATGTGGGAGTGATTCTTGGTGACTTTAGTGGTTCCTGTCCATGCTGCTGTCATGTATAGGAGTGGTAGAAATATATATGATGGTTGGCTTCCACCAAATAGGGGCCTTAATGGGCTGAGGTTTCATTGGTTCATCCCTACCTGCCACCATTAACAGCTTCTGTGGCCCCTCTGGCTTGCATCCCTTACCATCTCCTGCCTGCATCTCCTGCAGTGAAATGAAACACAACAGCTTTTTTGACAACATGTCTTATCAGGAAGTAGGGATGAGCCGAACACCCCCCGCTTAAGTTAGCACCAGAACCCGCGAACGGACCAAAAATTTGCACGAACGCTAGAACCCCATTGACATCTATGGGACTCAAACGTTCGAAATCAAAAGTGCTCATTTTAAAAGCTAATTTGCATGGTATTGTCCTAAAAAGGGTTTGGGGACCCGGGTCCTGCCCCAGGGGACATATATCAATGCAAAAAAAAGTTTAAAAACGGCCGTTTTTTCGGGAGCAGTGATTTTAATGATGCTTAAATTAAAAAAAAAAAGTTAAATATTCTTTAAATATCGTACCTGGGGGGTGTCTATAGTATGCCTGTAAAGTGGCGCGTGTTTCCTGTGCTTAGAGCAGTCCCTGCACAAAATGTCATTTTTTAAGGAAAAAAAGTCATTTAAAACTGCTTGCGGCTTAAATGTAATGTCAGGTCCTGGCAATATGGATGAAAATCAGTGAGACAAACAGCATGGGTACCCCCCAGTCCATTGCCAGGCCCTTTGGGTCTTGTATGGATATTAAGGGGAACCCCGCATCCAAATTAAAAAGAGGAAAGGCGTGGGGCCACCAGGCCCTATATACTCTGAACAGCAGTATACGGGGGGGGGCGTGGTGACCGGACTCCAAGATGGATGTGTAATCTGGGAGCGCCGCTCGTCCACCGGAGATATCCGCATCCATCGGAGCCCATCGGCGACATTAGAGACTCCAAACACCATCATCGAGGAGGCAGATCCCCGCTCATTACAGCAAAGATGCCCAGACACCAAAAAATCCGCAACAGCTGCGGAAGCTGGACACCTTTTTTGGCACAGCATCGCGCGGCCTACAGCAAAATGGCGGCGACGGAGCTCGGGGCACACAGCAGCGGCGTTCACCCGGAGCGCTCATAAGAGACCACGGGACACCATCCAGCGCTACACACCCGCATAAGTGCCCCAGCGAATCCTCCTCTGGAGCGTCCAGCCCCACTACCATGAGCCCGGCCAAATCTAAACAGAGAAGGGAGTCTCCTACTGGGCCGCGACCCGACCTGACAATGGAGGTAAGCGGGCCACAAAACACCAGCACAAGCCAGTACACACAGGGAGGAGACCCCATAGCAGACTTCCCCACGGCGGATAGACCAGTGTCAGATACGATGCTTAAGGACATGCTACTATCGTTGAGGTCCTCACTGCAGGCAGATATGTTTCAAGGCCTAAATGACTGTCAGAGGGAAGTTCAAGCCATAGGCCACAGGGTAAACCATGTAGAAACCAAAATGGAGGAATACACTTCTTCATACAACCAGCTGGTAGATGCACACAAGGCACAGGGGGAAGATATAATGTGGCTAAAGGACAAAATGGCGGACCTAGAAGACAGGTCCAGAAGGAACAACCTCAAACTACGGGGTGTCCCTGAATCAATCCCCCCTAACTAGCTCCTGCAGTTTGCCCAGACCCTGTTTTCCACCCTACTGCCAGGAGCAACGGCCCAAGACCTCCTTGTGGACAGGATTCACAGAGTACCCAAACCATCATTCCTATCTGATGACACTCCTAGAGATGTACTCCCCAGAGTGCACTTTTATCACATCAAGGATCAAATCCTCCAACTCTCATGCAAACAAGAAAATATACCCCAGCAATATGCCAACATCAGGCTGCTCCCTGACCTATCCAGACACACACTGCAACGTCGTCACAACCTGCTGATGATCACCAAAGCATTGAGGAACCACAACATTCTACACAAGTGGAAATATCCTGCAACCCTATCTATTACACACAACGGGAACACAATATCCGTGTCCAAGTTAGAAGAAGGGCTCATAGCTCTACGTCAATATGGCATCCTCACTGATCAAACTATCCAACCAACTGAGTCCACAAGCCTACAACACATGCAAAACGAATGGCAGGTGGTAAGTAAGAAACATTCTCCTAAGAAGAAAGCCAGTGGGCAATCATAAACCAAACCCACATACACACTCAAATCTCTCCGGGATAGAGATATCTAGCTCGATTCTCATTTACACCCCTCTCCACAGTAGTAGCAGCCACGACTGCACAAGGATCAGTTATCAGATCCATTTCTTATGTTCACCCACTTGACTTTTCTTGTTTTTCTTTGTTATTCTTTTTGTTTTTTGGATATACACAGCATCCTTTGCAACACCATGCTCTCCACCGCTGAAGAAGACATACACCAGATACCCTTCTCAATTATACCGACAGCGACACGATCAGTACCCGACAGGAACTATAAGTACATGCACGACACAGCCACAAGATCTTGCTCCCTCTCACAATGATGATCAAATTTCTATCAATAAACGCCCGAGGCTTAAACCATCCGGCAAAGAGATTTTCCCTATGGAAAGAAGCTTGTAAACAGGATGCAGACATTCTTTGTGTCCAGGAAACACATTTCCAATTAAACAACACCCCGAAATGCCTCATACCACATACCCAACTATCTATATGGCTTGTAACCCCAACAGTAAAAAAGGAGGCGTCCTATTAGCCATCAGAAACTCTCTTTCTTTCCAACCCAAAGATGTTACTATAGATGAAGGAGGACGTTATATCATTGTCACAGGAGATATTAACTCCAACCCATACACGATTGTTACGCTGTATGCCCCAAACTCACATCAACTACGTTTCATAAAGAAAGTTTTCATCAAAGCCAATGCCATGAAATATGGTAACCTCCTGATCTGCGGAGACTTTAACGTGACTTCAGATCCTCTCTTAGACTCTTCTTCAGGTAAACCTACAAGCAAGGTGTCCCTCCATACTTTGCTTAAAAAAGAGGAATTATTCGACGCATGGAGATGTCTTCACACTAACGAAAAAGACTATACCTTTTTTTCCAATAGACATGGCTCTTCTCCCCTTATAGACATGTTTCTAGCAGACAAATGGCTCCTGCAAAATATTGAATCAACAAGAATACATGATATCACATGGTCAGACCATGCTGCCATGTCTGTTTCAGAGAGGGGAGTCTCCTCATCACCACCCATCTGGCGCTGTAATGCACGTCTTATCCAAGAACCACACTTCCAAAAATCCATATCTCAGTATCTCAATAATTATTTTTCAGACAACACAGATTCAGTTTCAGACCCATATATGATGTGGAATGCACACAAGGCCTTCATAAGAGGCATCTTAATACAAATAGGAGCTAGAGAAAAAAAGAGACAGGCCAAACAGCTTAATGAGATCCTCACAGACATACATACTATAGAAGCACAAAACAAAAAATCACCATCAGTGACATTGATTAACCAACTGTCAACCCTTAGGGAAAAACTCAGAGAACTGCTAACACAACAATATGATAAACACCTCAGACGCCTGAAACTAAACTACTATACCAATGCCAATAGAGCAGGTAAATACTTAGCAAACAGACTTAAAGTGGCTCGTACTAAATCTAGAATTGCATACTTAATGCACCCCACTGATAAACACAAAGTCATCAACCTCAAAGACATAGCAAACCAATGTGGAGCATACTACAGTTCACTGTACAACCTACACACTGACGCTTCTACACATCAACCAACAGCAGACAAAATACAAACGTTCCTGGGAGAGATAAACCTCCCATCTCTCTCGGAAACTCAACTAAATACTCTAAATGCTCCAATCAGGGTACAGGAAATAGAAAACACTATACACTCTTTACCAAACGGAAAATCACCAGGTCCTGATGGATTTTCCAATGAATACTTTAAAACATTCAAATCCATACTCTTACCCCACATGTCCAAGGTATTTAATAAAGCAACAATCTCCGCAATCCTACCACAAGAGATGCTGAGAGCACATATAGTGACAGTTCCAAAACCAGGGAAAGACCCTAATACACCAGCCAATTTTAGACCCATATCCCTTCTCAACTCGGATACCAAGGTATATGCAAAGTTATTAGCCAAAAGACTAACTAATATCATACCTACATTAGTCAAAAGTGACCAGATGGGCTTTGTGAGGGGGAGACAGACCTCTGATGCCACCCTGAGAATCATTAATGTGTTACATCATGCTGAGCGATCCCGAACGTCTTCTCTGTTGCTATCTATAGACGTAGAGAAGGCGTTCGATAGAGTCCATTGGACATATATGGAAATGGTTTTACACAAGTATGGTTTCAAAGGTTCCATATTAAAGGCAATTATGGCCTTATACTTATGCCCTTCCGCACAGGTATACTCCAATGGTTTTCTATCCACAACCTTCAAAATATCTAATGGGACTAGGCAGGGTTGCCCCCTGTCTCCAACCATTTTTAATCTAATGATAGAACCCTTGGCTGAAGCCATTAGCAATCATCCTATGATCAAGGGCTTCCAGTTTGGCTCTAGCACACACACCATCAACCTGTTTGCGGACGATGTAATCCTCCTCTTGACTAACCCACTCACATCCCTAACCGAGGTACACACTGTCCTCACCAACTTTGGGGATATCTCCTATTACAAGGTCAACTTCACTAAATCAGTAATACTGGACCTGGGAGTGCCTCCCCATGCTCAAAACACCCTACAAACAAAGTTACCTTATACATGGAGTTCAGGTGGTATTACTTATTTAGGAATTAAAATTACTGACAAAACTTCTGCACTTGCTAAGGCTAATATGCCTCCGCTAATAACCAAACTGGAAGTCCAGTTCAAGGATATGTCAAAAAAGGAAATATCATGGTTAGGTAGGATAACTGCTTATAAGATGTTAATAATGCCTCAAATACTGTATATGTTCCGCACCCTGGCAGTTCACATCCCACGCCATTACCTTAAGAGCATATCAAATCTCAGCTGGAGATACATCTGGGATGGGAAGAAAGCCAGATGCTCACGAAACAATCTAACTTCACACAGAAAAGCAGGAGGGGCTGGGCTAGTAGACATCTATGACTATCTCTGGGCGGTACGTCTAGACCAGATCAAATACTGGTTTCAAGAGAATAACACCCCATTATGGGTGGACATTGAAAAGACTATATCACCTACAAAACACCTAACACTAATGCTTATGAGTGACAGTTGGGACCATTGGGAAACACCTAGTCTATCACCTCCAATGCAGACCTCACTAAAGGCATGGAGATACATTCTGGAACAACAACGTCAGGATAACCAAATGATACATTATAAACTACCACTAACTCTGTTAGAATCCAAAATGCCAATGATAAGAGTCAAAGATTTGACTGACAAGGGCATCACACATATATCTGACTTATATGAGGGAACTCAACATAAATCAATAGACCACATTATGACACAATATGACCTCAAAAATGACACAAGATTCATGTGCATGAGAATTACCCATTTCCTTAAAACACGAGTTCCCCCAACTATACCCATTCCAGGCAAAATATGGCAATTCTACTCCACAGCCAAACAAGACACAAAGGGAATATTACTCTTTTACAACCTAATCCAAGAAACGTTACGGTTCACAAAAACCATAGCAATTAAAATGTGGGAGATAGACCTCGGTACCACTTTCTGACCAATGGATACACTCCTTTAGAGAAACTCATAAAGCATCTCACTGTGTTAAACACTGGGAACTTATAATTAAAATGGCCAATAGATGGCACTACACTCCATACAGAATAGCTGCTTTCTTTCCAGGTGCATCGCCAAAATGCTGGAGGGAATGTGGTCACATATGCTCTGGCATTGCCCAAGCATAAAAAGTCTTTGGAACCAAGTAGTCCAATTAATCTCCTCTATAACAGGAATAATTACAAAACCAGACCCGGCTCTAGGACTCCTACACTTGAACATAGACAAATTTCAGAACACTTTCAGGCCTGTCATAACTCATATACTCTTAGAAACACGTTTACTGATCTTGCGCAATTGAAAATCTAGCAAAGCCATAAATATATCTGATATAATCACAGCAGTTCATAGAAACTATACTTTTGAATGTCTTATAGCCATTAACTATGACTTGTAAACTGTTCGACAACTATTGGTCTATTTGGCCTAAATGCTTTGACAAAAAATGAGAAATTATTTCAATGATAAGGCAATATAAGATAACTATGTATATTTGATTATGCATATTTCAATGTACCTTTTATGTTCTGTTTGAATATGAAAATATCCAATAAAAAGTATTGAAACAAAAAAAAAAAGACACAAAAAAAAAACAGCAGTATACAGAAGGTGCAAACAAGACAGGGACTGTAGGTTTGTTGTTAAGTAGAGTCTGTTTGTAATTTTAAACTGGCACATTTTTAACCTGTTTAGCTCCAGCCAAAAAATCTATTTTAAGATTTTTGGAAAACATAGGGTTATCACCCCTGTGACATTTGTTTTGCTGTCTGTGCTCCTCTTCAGAACATTTCACCTCACTTTTTGTCCCAATGATAAATGTTTTTTGAAAATGTGGGTTTTTTTGTGAAACAAGGATTGGTGATAAAGCATCAGTGGAAAGGAGAAATGTTTTTCCCATATTAACTCTTATGCCCCGTACACACGGTCGGATTTTCCGATGGAAAATGTCCGATCGGAGCGTGTTGTCGGAAATTCCGACCAAGTGTGGGCTCCATCGGGCATTTTCCATCGGATTTTCCGTCACACAAAGTTGGAGAGCAGGAGATAAAATTTTCCGACAACAAAATTATCGGAAATTCCGATCGTGTGTACACAAATCCGACGGACAAATTGCCATGCATGCTCAGAATAAATAAAGAGATGAAAACTATTGGCCACTGCCCCATTTATAGTCCCGACGTATGTGTTTTACGTCACCGCGTTTAAAACTATCAGATTTTCCGACAACTTTGTGTGACCGTGTGTATGCAAGTCAAGTTTGAGCCAACATCCATCGGAAAAAATCCTAGGATTTTGTTGTCGGAATGTCCGAACAAAGTCCGACCGTGTGCACGGGGCATTACAGGAGAGAATTTCCATTCCTAGGGGTAGATTTCATCTCACTTCTTGTTGTCTCCTTCTGTTTGCAAGTAGGAGTCATTTGTAAGTTGGATGTTTGAAAGTAGGGGCCTGCCCTATATACTCAGCAGAAATGTGGGCCTTAAGTGTTGTTGTGGCCAAAACACTGTAAGCCCTCACAGGGCCCTGCTGTGAAATATTAGATCAAGAATTGTAATTACATGCCCCTGTTGAACAGGGGCAGAAAAATTGGGCCTTTGGTGGTGGTGGTGCTGGTGTCAACACTGTAAGTCCTCACTCGCTCTTGGTGGGCGCAGAAACGGGCCCTGCTGTGAAATATTAGATCAAGAATTGTAATTACATGCCCCTGTTGAACAGGGGCTGAAAAATTGGGCCTTTGGTGGTGGTGGTGCTGGTGTCAACACTGTAAGTCCTCACTCGCTCTTGGTGGGCGCAGAAACGGGCCCTGCTGTGAAATATTAGATCAAGAATTGTAATTACATGCCCCTGTTGAACAGGGGCTGAAAAATTGGTTAGGCACTGGTGCTAGTGCCACAACACTGCAACCCCTCACAGATACTCTAGTTGGAATGCAGAAACGAGCCCTGCTGCAAAGTATTGCATCAAAAATTGTAATTACACGCCCCTGTTAAACAGGGGCTGAAAAATTGGGCCTTAGGCACTGGTGCTGGTGCCATGACACTGCAACCCCTCACAGATACTCTAGTTGGAACGCAGGAATGAGCCCTGCTGCAAAGTATTGCATCAAAAATTGTAATTACATGCCCCTGTTAAACAGGGGCTGAAAAATTGGGCCTTAGGCATTGGTGGCGGCGCCCAGAACCAAAAATGTTCTTACAAGCTATAAGTGTGATCATTGAGGAGTAAGAGGATAATTACTCAGGATAGTCACTCAGCATCAGCATAGGCAGTCTTTGAAGGGATCTGAGATTTCCAAAAAAATTATTCGGTTACATCAGCATCAGGTGCTTGGTAGCTGGTGGTGATCCAAGACTGATTCATTTTTATGAAATCAGTCGATCAACCGAGTTGGTGGACAGACGCACCCTGTGATCGGTTACAAAGCCTCCAGCAGCACTGAATGTGCGTTCCGAAAGAACGATGGATGCAGGACAGGCCAGTAGCTCAATTGCATACTGTGCAAGCTCTGGCCAGTGATCCATCCTCAAGACCCAGTAACCTAAAGGATTTTTGGTGGGAAAGGTGTCCAAGTCAGATCTTGCCCCTAGGTATTCCTGCACCATGTAAAACAGACGCTGGCGATGGTTGCTGGAACCGATCATACCTTGGGGCTGCAGACTAAAAAATTGTCTGAACGCATCAGTCAGACGGCCACCTTCTTCACCGCTCCTTCTTTGACTGACCGAAGCCTCAGCAACACGTTGTCCAGAAACAGGAGTTTGTAACCTTCCAGTCTCTGGGAAAGTGTTGCACAGACCTTTAGCAAGGCCTCCCGAAGATGTTTCATCATCTGCTCCCTCTGCAACGGCAAGATAAGGTCCACAACCTTACCCTTGTAACGTGGATCAAGGAGATTTGCCAGCCAGTATTGTTCCTTCTCGTTGATACCACGAATATGAGGATCCTTACGCAGGCTTTGCAGGATCAGGGAGGCCATGCAGCGTAGGTTTGCTGAGACATTCGGTCCGGAGTCCTCTGGGTCACTAAGGACGACATGGTCCGCAGCCACCTCCTCCCAGCCACGTACAAGTCCATGTGTTTCTTGGGACTGATCCCTTAAAGACTGCTGCTGATGCTGAGTACCAGGCTCCACCTCCATACTGACATAATCCTCCTCCTCCTCCTCCTTGTCCTCTTCCTGTGTGATCAGCGGGCACACAGGAACACTGTCTGGATAAAGGGGGTCTTGAGAGCTAAGGAAGTCCTCCTCTTCCTGCCTCTGTTCTGCCTCAAGTGCCCTGTCCATTATTCCACGCAGCGTGTGCTCCAGCAGGTGGACAAGGGGGACAGTGTCACTGATGCATGCACTGTCACTGCTCACCATCCTCCTGGCCTCCTCAAATGGTGACAGGACAGTGCATGCATCCCTGATCATGGCTCACCTGCGTGGGGAAAAAAAAAACAAACTCCCCTGACCCTGTCCTGGTGCCATAGTCGCACAGGTACTCATTGATGGCCCTCTGCTGCATGTGCAGCCGCTGCAGCATGGCCAACGTTGAGTTCCACCTGGTGGGCATGTCACAGATTAGGCGGTTCTTGGGCAGGTTAAACTCCTTTTGGAGGTCTGCCAGCCGAGCACTGGCATTATATGACCGGCAGAAATGCACACAGACTTTCATGGCCTGCCTCAGGACATCCTGTAAGCCCAGGTACCTGCCCAAGAACCGCTGCACCACTAAGTTAAGGACGTGAGCCAAACAGGGCACATGGGTCATTTGTTCCTGTCGGAGGGCAGAGAGGAGGTTGGTGCCATTGTCGCAAACCACCATTCCTGCCTTAAGTTGGCGTGGCGTCAACCACCTCTGAACCTGCCCCTGCAGAGCTCACAGAACCTCTGCCCTAGTGTGGCTCCTGTCCCCCAAGCACACCAGCTCAAGCACCGCATGGCATCTTTTGGCCTGCATACTTGCATAGCCCCTTGAATGCCTACAGAGCATCGCTGGTTCTGAGGACAAAGCACAGGAAGAGGCCATGGAGGAAGAAGAAGAGGGGGGGAGAGGTGTGTCACAATCATTAGTAGTGGCATTTTGGAGGCGGAAAAACCTCCAACATTACTGCACCTTGTCCTGTATCCTTCCCAGCTGCCAGATGAGTCACCCAATGCGCGGTGAAACTTAGGTAACGTCCCTGTCCATGCCTGCTGGACCATGAGTCAGCGGTAATATGCACCTTGACACTGACCGCCCTGTCCAGTGAGGCCAAGACATTGCCTTCCACATGCCGGTAGAGAGCCGGAATCGCCTTCCGTGAGAAAAAGTGGTGTTTGGGTACCTGCCACTGGGGAACCGCACATTCCACAAACTCACGGAAGGGGGCAGAGTCTATCAACTGAAAAGGCAGCAGTTGAAGTGCTAGCAAGCTAGCATTCAACCGCTGGGCATGTGGATGGCTGGGAGCGAACTTCTTTTTGCGGTGCAGCAGCTGGGGCAGGGAAATTTGCCTGGTACAATCTGACGTTGGTGTACTGAAAGCAGATTGCCTACAAGTACTTGGCTGTGACACACATAATTCTACACCTTCATTCCTCTCAGTGCAGGTCTCAGAGAGGACTGAAGATATAGTGGGGTTTGAGATCTCAGCTGATGAGGAGCAAGGAGAGGTCCTCTTTGTTCTTTGGTGTGAGTCTTTTAGATACGCTTGCCAACGAATTGCATGGCAGGTCAACATATGTCTGGTCAAGCATGTGGTGCCCAAGCGGGAGATGTTTTTGGCCACGCGAGATACGCTTGAGACATATGTTGCAAATAGCAGCGGTGCGATCTGATGCACTCGTCTCAAAAAAGGCCCACACTAAAGAACTTTTGGAATAACGTGCAGAGACAGCAGCGCCCTGCACATGCAGAGCTTTGGGGTGTGATGCAGTCAGTGTGCAGCCCTTAGGCTGGCCCCTGGAGGGCATCCTGCCTCGTTGATGATGTGCCTCCTCCTCCACCTTCTCTCTCCTATTAGGCACCCTCGTTGAGTCAGTGACCTCATCATCCCCTCCCTCCTCATCACTGGAGCAAACCTGGCAGTATGCTGCAGCAGGGGGAGCATGACTGCCAGATTGCTGTCCTTCTTGGGCACCCCCTCTGTTCCTGCTCACGTTACTGCCCTTATCTAGCTCAGTATCATCATCAGAGCCTTCTAAACGCTGGGCATCCTCCTGGAGCATATACCCAACACTGTGGTCAAACAGTTCCAGGGATACCTCAGGAGGACATGGTGGGGCTAGGGAAGGAGTCACTGATGCCATTGAGTGGAGGGAAGAGGCCGCGTTGGCAGCTGCTTTGCCAGACAAAGTACCCTGAGCATGGGTGAGAGAGGATGAGGAGGATGAGGACGGCTTGGTCATCCACTCGACCAAGTCTTCCGCATGTTGCAGCTCAACACGCCCAGCTGCCGAAAAAAAGGCCAAGCGTGTCCCATGGCCACGTACTGATGAGGATGCACCGTCTCCATGACCAGCACTGTTGCCTCTAGACACAGAGCCTGCTTTCGCTCTTTTATTGGCTTGTGACTGTCTGCCTCTCCTTGTTGGCCTTCCAGACATACTAATGGCCTGTAGCTGCACTAAGCTGGGATATATATAGATAGATAGATATATATATATATATATATATATCTATCTATCTATATATATATTTTGATACTGCAGCTAGCAAAATCAACTGCCTGCCTGTAGTATGAGAACACCACCAACCTTCTACAGGTAGCTTTAGCTGAACACTGTGCAGAGCTCACACTACACTAACTTGTAGTTTTAGCTGAACACTGTGCAGAGCTCGCAATAAACTAACTTGTAGCTTATTTAGCTGCCTGCGGTACTGATAGGATCAGGAAAACACCACCAACCTTCTACAGGTAGCTTTAGGTGAACACTGTGCAGAGCTCACACTACACTAACTTGTAGTTTTAGCTGAACACTGTGCAGAGCTCGCAAAAAACTAACTTGTAGCTTATTTAGCTGCCTGCGGTAGTGATAGGATCAGGAAACCACCACCAACCTTCTACAGGTAGCTTTAGGTGAACACTGTGCAGAG
This sequence comes from Aquarana catesbeiana, assembly GCF_042186555.1. Taxonomy (NCBI): domain Eukaryota; kingdom Metazoa; phylum Chordata; class Amphibia; order Anura; family Ranidae; genus Aquarana; species Aquarana catesbeiana. The sequence continues at coordinate 518,578,944 of NC_133328.1, forward strand.
CTCGCAAAAAAATAACTTGTAGTTTTAGCTGAACACTGTTCAGAGGACGCACTACACTAACTTGTAGCTTTAGCTGAACACTGTTCAGAGGTCGCACTACACTAACTTGTAGCTTTAGCTGAACACTGTTCAGAGGACGCACTACACTAACTTGTAGCTTTAGCTGAACACTGTGCAGAGGTCACACTACACTAACTTGTAGTTTTAGCTGAACACTGTGAGGAGGACGCACTACACTAACTTGTAGCTTTAGCTGAACACTGTGAGGAGGATGCATTACCCTAACTTGTAGCTTTAGCTGAAAACTGTGCAGAGGTCACACTAAACTAACTTGTAGCTTTAACTGAACACTGTGAGGAGGACGCACTACACTAACTGTAAATAGTCTAGCTGCCTGACTGTGGTACTAATAGGATCAAAAGAACACCAGCAATTTTCTTTAGGTAGCTGTAAATACTGTAACAAGACAAGCCTGCAGGAAGATAACAGGAATGGATCTAGCTAAACTGAATACAGTGTATATGTATATATATATATATATATATACACACACACACACACACACACACACACACACATAACACCTGGGATGCATATATATATACACAATACACCGTAGCAGTGCAGCTAACTCACTGACTGTCCTGCCTAGTCTAGCTCAAATGAAATTACACTGTCTCTCTCTCTCTCTAAGCACGCCGGAACACACTACACAGGGCTGCCATGCAGGCTGCCTTATATAGTGTGGGGCGTGTTCTAAACCCCCTGAGCCATAATTGGCCAAAGCCACCCTGGCTTTGGCCAATTACAGCTCTCTCTACTGACGGCGCTGTGATTGGCCAAGCATGCGGGTCATAGTGCATGCTTGGCCAATTATCAGCCAGCAACGCACTGCGATGCCGCAGTGAATTATGGGCCGTGACACGCCACACGAATTTGGCGCAAACGGCCCATATCGTTCGCAATTCGGTGAAAGATCGAACAGACAATGTTCGAGTCGAACATGGGTTCGACTCGAACACGAAGCTCATCCCTATCAGGAAAACAAAATTGTAGAAAACAGGGAAAATACATATGTTTCATTTAGCCTTATGTACTTCATTTAGGGTGTCCAAGAGATTAACCACTAAATAAGATAAACAATTTGACAATATTTACAGATTTTGGATAGAAGTCTCCACTCTTTCCAGATCTTGGATAGAAGTCTTCACTCTTTCCACAAATAAGTAAAAACATAGGGGGTCATTTACTAAGATGAATGCACTGCGCTGGTTCAGACCTTAATTGGTACGCTGGATAAATCCTTAATCCAGCGTGTGAACCAGCGCAGACTAGGGATGAGCTTCGTGTTCGAGTCGAACCCATGTTTGACTCGAACATCGGCTGTTCGATCGTTCGTCGAATTGCGAACGTTATGGGCCGTTCGCGCCAAATTCGTGTGGCGCGTCACGCCCCATAATTCACTGCGGCATCGCAGTGCATTTCTTGCTGATGATTGGCCAAGCATGCTTGGCCAATCACAGCGCCGCCTTAACAGAGAGCCGTAATTGGCCAAAGCCAAGGAGGCTTTGGCCAATTATGGCTCAGGGGATTTAGTACACGCCCCACACTATATAAGGCCGCCTGCACGGCGGCCCTGTGCAGTGTGTTCCGGTGTGCTGAGAAATAGAGAGAGAGAGAGAGAGAGAGAGAGAGAGACAGTGTCATTTCATTTGAGTTAGCTAGATTAGGCAGGACAGTCAGTCAGTTAGCTGCACTTAAAGTGTATTGTCTATATATATGCATCCCAGGTGTTGCATATATATATATATACACTGTATTCAGTTTAGCTAGATCCGTTCCTGTTATCTTCTAGACTATTTACATTTAGTGCAGTGCGTCCTGCTCACAGTGTTCAGCTAGATCCGTTCCTGTTATCTTCTTACTGACAGGCAGGCTTGTCTTGTTACAGTATTTTGAAGAAAATTACTGGTGTTCTTTTGATCCTATTAGTACCACAGTCAGGCAGCTAGACTATTTACATTTAGTGCAGTGCGTCCTGCTCAGTGTTCAGCTAGATCCGTTCCTGTTATCTTCTTACTGACAGGCAGGCTTGTCTTGTTACAGTATTTTAAAGAAAATTACTGGTGTTCTTTTGATCCTATTAGTACCACAGTCAGGCAGCTAGACTATTTACATTTAGTGCAGTGCGTCCTGCTCACAGTGTTCAGCTAGATCCGTTCCTGTTCTCTTCTTACTGACAGGCAGGCTTGTCTTGTTACAGTATATAAAGCTACCTGAAGAAAATTACTGGTGTTCTTTTGATCCTATTAGTACCACAGTCAGGCAGCTAGACTATTTACATTTAGTGCAGAGCGTCTTGCTCACAGTGTTCTGCTAAACCTACAAGTTAGTGGGGTGCGTCCACCTCACAGTGTTCAGCTAAACCTACAAGCTAGTGGGGTGCGTCCTGCTCACAGTGTTCAGCTAGATCCGTTTCTGTTATCTTCTTACTGACAGGCAGGCTTGTCTTGTTACAGTAAATACAGCTACCTGAAGAAAATTGCCGGTGTTCTTTTGATCCTATTAGTACCACAGTCAGGCAGCTAGACTATTTACAGTTAGTGCAGTGCGTCCTGCTCACAGTGTTCTGCTAAACCTACAAGTTAGTGGGGTGCGTCCTGCTCACAGTGTTCAGCTAAACCTACAAGTTAGTGGGGTGCGTCCACCTCACAGTGTTCAGCTAAACCTACAAGCTAGTGGGGTGCGTCCTGCTCACAGTGTTCAGCTAAACCTACAAGTTAGTGGGGTGCGTCCACCTCACAGTGTTCAGCTAAAGCTACCTGTAGAAGGTTGGTGGTGTTCTCATACTACAGGCAGGCAGTTGATTTTGCTAGCTGCAGTATCAGTACATATATATATATATATATCCCAGCTTAGTGCAGCTACAGGCCATTAGTATGTCTGGAAGGCCAAGAAGGAGAGGCAGACAGTCACAAGCCAATAAGAGAGGGCAAGCAGGCTCTGTGTCTAGTGCTGGTCGTGGAGACGGTGCATCCTCATCAGCACGTGGCCATGGGACGCGCTTGGCCTTTTTTTCGGCAGCTGGCCATGTTGAGCCGCAACATGCGGAAGACTTGGTCGAGTGGATGACCAAGCCGTCCTCATCCTCCTCATCCTCTCTCACCCATGCCCAGGGTACTTTGTCTGGCAAAGCAGCGGCCTCTTCCCTTGGCTCAATGTCATCAGTGACTCCTTCCCTAGCCCCACCATGTCCTCCTGAGGAGTCCCTCGAACTGTTTGACCACAGTGTTGGGTACATGCTCCAGGAGGATGCCCAGTGTTTGGAAGGCTCTGATGATGATACTGAGCGCGATGAAGGCAGTAACATGAGCACGGACAGAGGGGGTGCCCAAGAAGGACAGCAATCTGGCAGTCATGCTCCCCCTGCTGCAGCATACTGCCAGGTTTGCTCCAGTGATGAGGAGGGAGGGGATGATGAGGTCACTGACTCAACGTGGGTGCCTGATAGGAGAGAGGAGGAGGAGGCGGCACATCACCAACGAGGCAGGATGCCCTCCAGGGGCCAGCCTAAGGGCAGCACATTGACTGCATCACACCCCAAAGCTCCACCTGTGCAGGGCGCTGCAGTCTCTGCACGTTATTCAAAAAGTTCTTTGGTGTGGGCCTTTTTTGAGACGAGTGCATCAGATCGCACCGCTGCTATTTGCAACATATGTCTCAAGTGTATCTCGCGTGGCCAAAACATCTCCCGCTTGGGTACCACATGCTTGACCAGACATATGTTGACCTGCCATGCAGTTCGTTGGCAAGCGTATCTAAAAGACCCACACCAAAGAACAAAGAGGACCTCTCCTTGCTCCTCATCAGCTGAGATTTCCAACCCCACTAGACCTTCAGTCCTCTCTGAGACCTGCACTGAGAGGAATGAAGGTGTAGAATTAGGTGTGTCACAGCCAAGTACTTGTGGGCAATCTGATTTTGATACACCGACGTCAGATTGTACCAGGCAAATTTCCCTGCCCCAGCTGCTGCACCGCCGAAAGAAGTTTGCTCCCAGCCATCCACATGCCCAGCGGTTGAATGCTAGCTTGGCAAAATTGCTAGCACTTCAACTGCTGCCTTTTCAGTTGGTAGACTCTGCCCCCTTCCGTGAGTTTGTGCAATGTGCGGTTCCCCAGTGGCAGGTACCCAAACGCCACTTTTTCTCACGGAAGGCGATTCTGGCTCTCTACCAGCATGTGGAAGGCAATGTCCATGCCTCGCTGGACAGGGCGGTCAGCGGTAAGGTGCATATTACCGCTGACTTATGGTCCAGCAGGCATGGACAGGGACGTTACCTAAGTTTCACGGCGCATTGGGTGACTCTGCTGGCAGCTGGGAAGGATGCAGGACAAGGTGCAGTAGTGTTGGAGGTTGTTCCGCCACCACGCCTCCAAAATGCTAATGATTGTGACACACCTCTCTCCTCCACCCTCTCCTCTTCTTCTTCCTCCATGGCCTCTTCCTCGGAACCAGCGGTGCTCCGTAGTCGTTCAAGGGGCTACGCAAGTACGCAGGCCAAAAGATGCCATGCGGTGCTTGAGCTGGTGTGCTTGGGGGACAGGAGCCACACTGGGGCAGAGGTTCTGTCAGCTCTGCAGGGGCAGGTTCAGAGGTGGTTGACGCCACGCCAACTTAAGGCAGGAATGGTGGTTTGCGACAATGGCACCAACCTCCTCTCTGCCCTCCGACAGGGACAAATGACCCATGTGCCCTGTTTGGCTCACGTCCTTAACTTGGTGGTGCAGCGGTTCTTGGGCAGGTACCCGGGCTTACAGGATGTCCTGAGGCAGGCCAGGAAAGTCTGTGTGCATTTCCACCGGTCATATAATGCCAGTGCTCGGCTGACGGACCTCCAAAAGGAGTTTAACCTGCCCAAGAACCGCCTAATCTGTGACATGCCCACCAGGTGGAACTCAACGTTAGCCATGCTGCAGCGGCTGCACACGCAGCAGAGGGCCATCAATGAGTACCTGTGCGACTATGGCACCAGGACAGGGTCAGGGGAGCTTGTTTTTTTTTCCCCATGCCAGTGGGCCATGATCAGGGATGCATGCACTGTCCTGTCACTATTTGAGGAGGCCACGAGGGTGGTGAGCAGTGACAGTGCATGCATCAGTGACACTGTCCCCCCTGTCCACCTGTTGGAGCACACGCTGCGTGGAATAATGGACAGGGCACTTGAGGCAGAACAGAGGCAGGAAGAGGAGGACTTCCTTAGCTCTCAAGGCCCCCTTTATCCAGACAGTGTTCCTGCGTGCCCGCCGATCACACAGGAAGAGGACGAGGAGGAGGAGGAGGAGGAGGAGGAGGAAGATTGTGTCAGTATGGAGGTGGAGCCTGGAACTCAGCATCAGCAGCAGTCTTTAAGGGATCAGTCCCAAGAAACACATGGATTTGTACGTGGCTGGGAGGAGGTGGCTGCGGACCATGTCGTCCTTAGTGACCCAGAGGACTCCGGACCGAATGCCTCAGCAAACCTACGCTGCATGGCCTCCCTGATCCTGCAAAGCCTGCGTAAGGATCCTCGTATTCGTGGTATCAAGGAGAAGGACCAATACTGGCTGGCAACCCTCCTTGATCCACGTTACAAGGGTAAGGTTGCGGACCTTATCTTGCCATCGCAGAGGGAGCAGAGGATGAAACATCTTCGGGAGGCCTTGCAGAAAGGTCTGTGCAACGCGTTCCCAGAGACTGGGAGGTTACAAACTCCTGTTTCTGGACAACGTGTTGCTGAGGCTTCGGTCAGTCAAAGAAGGAGCGGTGGAGAAGGTGGCCGTTTGACCGATGCGTTCAGACAATTTTTTGGTCCGCAGCCCCAAGGTATGATCGGTTCCAGCAACCATCGCCAGCGTCTGTTTTACATGGTGCAGGAATACCTAGGGGCAAGATCAGACTTGGACACCTTTCCCACCGAAAATCCTCTGGGTTACTGGGTCTTGAGGATGGATCACTGGCCAGAGCTTGCACAGTATGCAATTGAGCTACTGGCCTGTCCTGCATCCAGCGTTCTTTCGGAACGCACATTCAGTGCTGCTGGAGGCGTGGTAACCGATCAAAGGGTGCGTCTGTCCACTGACTCGGTCGATCGACTGACCTTCATAAAAATGAATCAGTCTTGGATCACCACCAGCTACCAAGCACCTGATGCTGATGTAACCAAATAATTTTTTTTGAAATCTCAGATCCCTTCAAAGACTGCCTATGCTGATGCTGAGTGACTATCCCTGAGTAATTATCCTCTTCCTCCTCAATCATCACGCTGATAGCTTGTAAGAACATTTTTGGTTCTGGACGCCACCACCAGTGCCTAAGGCACAATTTTTTCAGCCCCTGTTTAACAGGGGCGTGTAATTACAATTTTTGATGTAATACTTTGCAGCAGGGCTCGTTCCTGCATTCCAACTAGAGTGTCTGTGAGGGGTTGCAGTGTTGTGGCACCAGCACCAGTGCCTAAGGCCTAATTTTTCAGCTCCTGTTCAACAGGGGCATGTAATTACAATTCTTGATCTAATATTTCACAGCAGGGCCCTGTGAGGGCTTACAGTGTTGTGGCCACAGCAACACCTAAGGCCCAAATTTCTGCTGAGTATATAGGGCAGGACCCTACTTTCAAACAACTAACTTACAAACGACTCCTACTTGCAAACGGAAGGAGACAACAGGAAGTGAGATGAAATCTACCCCTAGGAAGGGAAATTCTCTCCTGTAAGAGTTAATATGGGAAAAACATTTCTCCTTTCCACTGATGCTTTCCAATCCATTGGGACAAAAAGTGAGGTGAAATCTTCTGAAGAGGAGGAAATACAGCAAAACAAATGTCACAGGGGTGATAATGTTTTTTCCAAAAAGTTTAAAAAAAGATTTTTTGGCTGGAGCTAAACACGTTAAAAATATACCCGTTCAAAATTACAAAGAGATTCTACTTAACAACAAACCTACAGTCCCTGTCTTGTTTGCACCGCCTGTATACTGCTGTTCAGAGTATATAGGGCCTGGTGGCCCCACACCTTTCCTTATTTTAATTTGGGTGTGGGGTTCCCCTTAATATCCATACAAGACCCAAAGGGCCTGGTAATGGACTGGGGGGTACCCATGCCATTTGTCTCACTGATTTTTATCCATATTGCCAGGACCCGACATTACATTAAACCCGCAAGCAGTTTTAAATGAGATTTTTTCCTTTAAAAATGACATTTGGTGCAGGGACTGTTCTAAACACGGGAAACACGCGTCACTTTACAGGCATACTATAGACACCCCTCAGGTACGATATTTAAAGGAATATTTCACTTTTTTTTTTTTTTTTTACTTTAAGCATCATTAAAATCACTGCTCCCGAAAAAACTGACGTTTTTAAAATTTTTTTTTGCATTGATACATGTCCCCTGGGGTAGGACCCGGGTCCCCAAACCCTTTTTAGGACAATACCATGCAAATTAGTTTTTAAAATGAGCACTTTTGATTTCGAACGTTCGAGTCCCATAGACGTCAATGGGGTTCTAACGTTCGTGCGAACTTTCGGTCCGTTCGCAGGTTCTGGTGCGAACCGAACCGGGGGGTGTTCGGCTCATCCCTAGCGCAGACACAGGAGTACCTGCACGCGAGAATGGATCCTCAGCGAGGTACATCTCGCGCTCCCTACAATAAGAAAAATACTCTATTAAAGCAGCGTGAGAAAAAACGGCCTGGGTTCCCCCCAGGGGCATACCAGGTCCTTTGGTCTGGTATGGATTTCAAGGTGAAACTCCTACGCCGAAAAAATGGCGTGGGGTCCCCCAAAGTCCATACCAGACCCCGATCCAAGCACGCAGCCCGGCCGGTCAGGAAAGGGCATGGGGACGAGCAAGCTGCCCCCCCTCCTGAACCATACCAGGCCGCATGCCCTCAACATGGGGGATGGGTGCTTTGGGGAAGGGGGGCGTGCTGCAGCCCTCCCACCCCAAAGCACCTTGTCCCCATGTTGATGAGGACAAGGGCCTCTTCCCGACAACCCTGGCCGTTGGTTGTCGGGGTCTGCGGGCGGGAGGCTTATCTGAATCCGGGAGCCACCTTTAATAAGGGGGCCCCCAGATCCCGGCCCCCCACCCTATGTGAATGAGTATGGGGTACATGTTACCCTACCCATTCACCTAGGGAAAAAGTGTCAATAAAAAAAACACGCTGCACAGGTTTTTAAAGTAATTTATTAGACAGCTCTGGGGGTCTTCTTCCAACTTCGGGGGTCTTCTTCTTCTGACTTCGGGGTCTTCTTCTGACTTCGGGGGTCTCTCTGGTTCTTCTCCACTGTCTCTGGCCTTTTCTCCCATTGTTCGACCTGCTCTCCGCGCTCTCCGGGTCTTCTGCCGGGCTCCTCCGCTATCTTCTGCTCTTTTGCCGCTCTTTTGCTATAGCGGAGGAGCACGGTCTGCTGCCTTCTGCCTTTTTCCCTCTTCTCTTCTTCTCTTCTTCCGATGTTGACACAACGCTCTCTCCGGCTGGAATGCTCTCTGGGCGCTCCGCTCTGACTTATATAGGCGGTGACCCCACTCCCTTATGCCGTCACAGTCCCTGGGCATGCTGGGACTGTGACATTTTAGGGGGTGTGGTCACTGGGTGATGTTGACCACACCCCCTAAAACGTCACAGTCCCAGCATGCCCAGGGACTGTGACGGCATAAGGGGGCGGGGTCACCGCCTATATAAGTCAGAGCAGAGTGCTCAGAGAGCATTCCAGCCGGAGAGACCGTCGTGTCAACATCGGAAGAAAAGAAGAGGGAAGAAGGCAGCAGACCGGGCTCCTCCACTAGCAAAAGTGCGGCAAAAGAGCAAAAGATAGCGGAGGAGCCCGGCAGAAGACCCGGAGAGCGCGAAGAACAGGTCAAACAAGAGGAGAAAAGGTCGGAGACAGTGGAGAAGAACTGGAAGAAGACCCCCGAAGCTGGAAGAAGACCCCCCCCCTCCCCAGAGCTGTATAATAAATTACTTTAAAAACCTATGCAGTGTGTTTTTTTTATTGACACGTTTTCCCTAGGTTAATGGGTAGGGGTACCACGGACCCCATACTCATTCACATAGGGTGGGGGGCTGGGATCTGGGGGCCCCCTTATTAAAGGGGCTCCCGGATTCCGATAACCCCCCCGCCCGCAGACCTCGACAACCAACGGTCAGGGTTGTCGGGAAGAGGCCCTTGTCCTCATCAACATGGGGACAAGGTGCTTTGGGGTGGGCGGCGCAGAGCCCCCCTGCCCCAAAGCACCCATCCCCCCATGTTGGGGGCATGCGGCCTGGTATGGTTCAGGAGGGGGGGCGCTCGCTCATCCCCTCCCTTTCCTGACCTGCCGGGCTGTGTGCTCGGATAAGGGTCTGGTATGGATTTTGGGGGGACCCCCACGCTTTTTTTTTTTTTCCATTTGGCAGGGGGTCCCCTCCAAATCCATACTAGACCCAAGGGCCTGGTAGGGACCTGGGGGGGACTCCACGCTGTTTTTTTTCAAGATTTTTTTTTAACCGGCTTTTTTTTTTTACATTGAGCGGGAAGTCAGTTGATGACTCATAGGTTAAGGACGCGGCGGCCGGTTTCCTGGCCCCCTTCTTAGCAACCAGCTATATACAGTGTAAAAAAAAATAAATTTTAAGGCCCTTTTCACACTGGGGCGGGGGGGGGTGTCTGCCGTAAAGCGTTGCTATTTTTAGCGCTGCTTTACTGTCGTTTTAGCAACGTTATTCGGCTGCTAGCGGGGGCGGTTTTAACCCCCCATGGGGCAGTTTTAACCCCCTCTGCTAGCAGCCAAAAAGGGGTTAAATCCGCCCGCAAAACGCAGCTGGATCGGCATTTTGCCGGCGGTATCACATCGATGCCCCATTGATTTTAATGGGGAGGAGCAGTGAGTTCACCTCTCCAAAGAAGCTGCTGGCAGGACTTTTTGTGATGCCCTGCCAACGCACCGCTCCAGTGTGAAAGCCCTCACTGGAGTGAATGGAGTCACTTCTTTAGGGCATTTTTCAGGTGCTGTAGTGCCTAAAAATGCCCCAGTGTGAAAGGGGCCTAAAAAAAGTCCTGCTAGCAGCATCTTTGGATCGGTGTATAAACCGCTTCTGCCTATTGAAATCAATGGGACAGCGCGGCTATACCGCCAGCAAAACACCGCTGCGGTGGCATTTCGCGGGCGGATTTAACTCCTTTTCGGACGCTAGTGGGGGTTAAAACCAAGGCCTAAGGCCTAAGGCTCCCCTCACACGGATGAACCTTTCAAGTCCGCCTCGGACCTGAACGGACACTCCATAGACCTCTATGGAGGGTTGGATGTCAGTGGTGACATGTCCGCTGACATCTGACCCACTCCAATCCTAAAAAGTTTAACGGAGGAAAAACCTATTTTTCTATCCATCTGCGGATCGGATTGGGTGACGACGGACTCTACGCTCCGTCATCATCCGATCCCCCATAGAGGAGAGCTGCACTCGGACAGGTCTGTCCCTGCACAGTGTGCAGAGACAGACCTGTCATCTGCCTGCCTACGGAGCGATCCCCCGCTGAGCAGAGCGGGCTCCGTACACAGGGTACAAATTCCCATCGTGTGTATGAGGCTTAAACACCAGTAATTCAAGTTTTCATATCTTTAAAGGTCACCATACACTGGCCAATCAGTTAGATCTTCCATAAATTAGATTCAGTGCAAGAGCCGGTTTGATTTTCTACAATTAGAAATAATTCTTACAGTGCATCTTCCTATTACCGCTTTAACCTAATGCTCTCTTTCCACTATTTCAACACCAAAGTTGCGTGATTTACAATGTGCTTCTTCGGCTTGTTTTCCACTATTGCAACTTGTCATGCCACTAGGGACTGAAAAGTTGCATCACAAGTTCTACCCCATGATTTACAAAGAGTACCGTTCATATGTCTGTGACTTCAAGTTGCAGCAACTTCAAAGTAGTCCCTGCACTACTTTGGTCCCACTTTGATGCGACTTGAGGTCCATATACCTCAAAAATACACAGGCATTGCTTCAAGTTTTGGCAAAAAGTTGGGGGAAACTCGCGGCAAAAAGCACGCAACTTTGGGCTTGCAATAGTGGAAGCCGAGCCTTAATGCCGTGTCATGCGACAAATTCAAAATATCTGAGAAAAAGTCACACTGAAGTTGGAACAAAGTAGCGCAAGAACTTTTTTTGGAGTTGCACCAATTAGAATGGGGGAACATTGAAATACATGTGTTTTGACTTGTCCTGCGACTTCACATGTGTCAAGTCGCACAACAACTCGCAGTAGTGGAAAGAGAGCTTAAGGCCACTTGGGACTGAAAAGTTGCATCACAAGTTGTACCCCATGATTTACAATGGGTACCGTTCATATGTGTGCGACTTGCTTATGCACATGCCGTATACACAGCGGGCACACATCTTTATTACAGAAATCCATAGTTGGCATGGAAATTAACCACTTGCTTACTGGGCACTTAAACCCCCCTGCTGTCCTGACCAGTTTTCAGCGCTGATCCATTTTGAAAGACAATTGCGCGGTCATACTTAGCCAAATGTTTTTTTTTTTTTTTTTTTTAAGTTCCCACAAATAGAGCATTCTTTGGGTGGTATTTGATCACCTGTGTGTTTTTTTTCTTTTGTTCAAACAAAAGAAAAGACAGTTTTTATAAATAATTTTGTATATTTTTGGATATTTTGATATTAAATTTTGCAAACAGGTAATTTTTCTCTTCATTGATGTACGCTGATGAGGCGGCACTGATTGGTTACACTGATAGTCAGCACTGCTTGGGATCACTGGTGGGCATTGATAGGTGGCACTGGAAGGGGTTACTGGGGCACACAGATGAGGCAAGAATTGCCTCTTCGGGACCAATATCCCTTGCACCTAAGCCGGTGATCAGCTTTTATCTTTATCCTCATGCTGTCAGCGTGAGTAGAAAAAATAAACAGATCGGCCCTTACTTCGATCTGTGATCATCCGAGTCTCAGTGACTATGTCCTATGACAGCCTCCCAGAAATTCAGGTCCACGCTGTGGCCGTCATTTGGCTATAGCACAGACACCAAGTGGTTAATAGAAAAACAGATGCAGATTTCTAGGACTGGCCAAAAATAATGTAGTCAAAGGCAACTGATGATTTTCTATTAAAGGTCTAAATGGGCCATTAACATGCATCACAATTGAATCTAGGAATGTGTCTTTGCAAAGTTAAACTCATTAAAATCCCTTCTTATTTTTACTTGGGGATAGACTGCAGAGGGATTATAAGTTTTGGGGGATGTCTACACCCCTGATAGGGTGAAGACACCTACCAAATTTTGCCAATTTCGCATTCAAAATTATTCGCTTCTGGTCACACAGCCAAACAGGAAGTGAGGGTAAAACCCTACCAATGTATGTCCTTGGGGACACACAGGTCAATCTAAATAGTTTGCCAATTGGAGAAATTGCACTCTAGCATTTTGCCATGTACATCCCAAATTATTATGTATCATGGGGTTTATTTACTGAAAGGTAAATCCACTTTGCACCACAAGTGCACTTAGAAGTTCAGTTGCTGGAGAGCAGGAGGGGGATATGCAAGGAAAAGAAAAATAACAGCATCTTTGCCTCTACATGATTGGATGATAAAATCACCAGTGCTACACTTCTGATTTTCATCAACTACACTTGTATTGCAGAAAGGATTTGCCTTTAATAAACCCCAAAATACCTAATAATTTGGGGTGAACACAACAAAGTGCTATTTGCATAATGAGGGCACTTGTTAGATTGACCTGTGTGTCCCCAAGGAAAAAAGTACTAGTTACTTACCGGTAACTGTCTTTCTGGGAAATCTTCCAGGACGGCACACCTGAGAGATGAGAGGCTCCTCCCCACAGGAAACACAATCAATCAACAGCTGTTTTAAGTCCACACCCTTCCCCCTGATCCTCAGTTTGTAGAGAAGTAACTCCTGAACCTGGTTCACAAGGGAAATTATTCCTCATAGGCACTCACCTTCTAGTGTTCTAAAATTTTCCCTCCTCCAACGGGTGGGAAGTAGGCCTGCCGTCCTGGAAGATTTCCCAGAAAGACAGTTACCGGTAAGTAACTAGTACTTTTCTCAAGTCATCTTCCAGGACGGCACACCTGAGAGGATAATCAAGTACCTCAGGCCTACCTTAGGGTGGGACCACTGCAAGACTCTTGGCGAACCTCGGTTCTGCAGTAAGCTTTACCTTTACTCCATATGCTTGATGAAGGTATCTTAGCTGGATCATGCGGCTGATCTGCCGGTCTACTCCACCGGTGTCCCTGCCTTCTCTGTTTCTGATGCAGGATCTAGGTGGAGTGGGCTCTTAAAGATGGAATCAGAAAACATGTTAAACTTGTAGGTTATCAATGTTGCCTGTCACACATCTACCAACAATGGCCTATTCTGCCTATAGGTGCTGTTTAGAACCACTAAAAAGATTAATCGGAGACCTGTGTTGTAAGACAAGGACACTACATTGATCCATAAGGGGGCCTGTCTTAACACAACCCTGTCCAGGGAAATAAAACTGCCAAAAAAGGGGGGCCCCTGACAGACAACCCCTTTTTGTTCATTTTTATCTTTATGTCAGCAAAGACTGAAGGGAAACCTACTTAAGGGAAATAGATTAACAAAAACTTAATCCCTGGGTTTAAGGCATGCCCAATCTATAGTTTTACTTACACCTGAGAGCCTACTCAGGAGATTAACATCTATAGCAGGAGAAGAACACTCATATTGCTACATCTAGTTTTGCTAGAAGGGCAAAATGAAGGCCATGCACCGAGCTGTAACCTATTTGGTCGGGTATACATGTTTATACTTCATCTTCAGGCCATAAAAACTCCTCTGAACCGAACTTCCTAAGTTCTTATTAAACAGGGCGATTCATTATCGCCTTCCTCCAGTGACCCATAACTCTACTGGGCTTCAACCCTAGGAAATGGCTCTGGCATCCCTGAATGTAAGGGGTCGAGGCTTTCTGACATGTGACATCTGCACCAGAACTCCTGGCCCTTTCACGGAAGAGAAGGCTGAAATACAAAAAGGTGATACATGTATTAATATCACAAATAAAAAAAAAAATCATAGATTGTGGACATAGCACAATAGATTTAGACAGAAAGGACACAAGCATAGACATCAATGTTGTGTATCTGAGTGTGACTAGCTAAACCAAAATATCAAATATGGGAAGAGACCCAAATCTGAACCTCACAGTCTGGTTTTCTGATGTGCGGCCAATATGTAAGCATTAAGACACAAACACACCTTAAATGCTGTGCATTTCAGAAGTGCAGCTAGCTAGGTCATAACTGGTAAATACAGAAAGGACGGGAACCCCCTTTTACAGTGGTGTTTTACTGATGTACAGCAAAACAAGGCTATAAAGAGAAGACAGAAAGACCCAAACTTCTATGTTGCGTATGACGAACCACCAAGTACAGTTATAAGACAATCCTTCCTGTTATGCAGTTCTGTAGTGCAGTTACATAGAACCAACAGAGAAAGAACACAAGCAACCTACAGCATTGTGTTTTTCTGAAGTGCCATAAGGTAAGGCAATATGAAACAGAAAGCACCAACAAGCTTCAATGTTGAGTACTTCTGCTGTGCAGCAACATAAAAACAAACAAACAACAGACAGCCTTTACAGCTGCGATCTTTCTGGTCTACTGCAAAATAAGGCAATAACTCCACAATGAGTATTCCTGCAGCATTGCAAAACCTGAACCAGAAGGGACAGATAAGCTTAGGGTTCCCACACCCGTGCGACCCAACCTGCCACTTGGGACTGCAAGACGCATGAGAAGTCATACTATGGCTTCCAAAGGGTATCATTCGTAACTGTGCGACTCCAGGTCGCAGCGTATCCAGCAGTCCCTGCTTACGGAACCACAGACTTCAAGATTACACAGGTCGCAGGAAAAGCAGTTTTCGGGTCGAACAAACAAGGGGTCCCCATGCTGTGGCTCCCTGGAGGAGTGCAGCCAACAACCCCCTACTGTGTATACCTAAGAAACAGCAAGGAAGATCAATGAGAAACACCACTTACTGCTGTGCCTTTCTGATATACGGACGATAAGTCAGTAAATATAGGACATACAGGACACAAACAATGTTCAATCTTTGTGTATGTCTGATGTGTAGCATATACCAATACTGAGCAGAGATGTCATTACCCTCAATGTGTCTCCCTGCTGAGCAGCAAAAACAAATCAGAAAAAGACAAACAACCTTCACTGTTGTGTCCTTTCTGATATGCAGCCAATAAGGCAGTAAACCTTCAAATTTGTATGTGTCTGATGTGCAACAACAATCTTGAATAGAGATAGCACATCCATATTCAAGTGATTTGGCATGTGACTCAACATGTCAAATCGCATGCCTAAAATTGGCAGCCATTGCCGTTAATAGCACTGTCTGAATCAGCCTGGGCCACTTTGTGGTGCTGCACTGATTACCAATGGCAGTATGTGTACTACCCCTGGCACAGGTTCAATTTTGTATTTTCCAACAAAATCAGGACCATCTGTCATCACTGCTGCCTTTCTGATAAGCAACCAATAAGGCAGTAATACAGGACCCACAGACAGACCTCAATCTTGTATATCTCTGATGTGCAATAATATAACAGTTCTGAATAGAGATAGCACATCCATATTGAAGTGATTTGGCATGCAACTCAACATGTCAAAATCGCATGCCTAAAATCGGCAGCCATTGCTGTTAATAGCGCTGTCTGAATCAGCACGTCACTTTGTGGTGCTGCACCGATTACCAATGGCAGTATGTGTACTACCCATGGCACAGGTTCAATTTGTATTTTCCAACAAAATCAGGACCATCCATCTTTACTGCTACCTTTCTGATAAGCAACCAATAAGGCAGTAATACAGGACCCACAGACAAACTTCAATCGTGTATATCTCTAATGTGCAACAATCTAACAATTCTGAATAGAGATAGCACATCCATATTGAAGCGATTTGGCATGCGACTCACATGTCAAATCGCATGCCTAAAATCGGCAGCTATTGCCGTTAATAGCACTGTCTGAATCAGCACGACGCCACCTTGTGGTGCCGTACCGATTACCAAAGGCAGTATATGTACTACGCCTGCCATCAAGCTTTCCTGCTGCCTTTCTGACAAGCAACCAATAAGGCAGTAATACAGGACACAAAAACCCCACAGACAGACCCCAATCTTGTGTAGGTCTGATGTGCAGCAATATAACAATTATGAGCAGAAATGTCATCACCAGACTCAATGATGTGCGTTTCTGGCGTGCGGCACCAAACCAGAAAGTACAGACCACCTTCCCTGTTGTATTTTCTGATCTGTAGCCAAACAAAGCAGTACCTTTAGGATATAAAGGACACCCAACAAGCTTCAGCAGAGATGTCACAAATCTCAATGTGTACTTTAGTTGTGCCACCAAACACCCCAGCAAGGACAAACCTTCACTACTGAGGTCTACTGGTGAGCAGCCAAGAAGGAGTCATGGTGTATCCCTTTATGAAATAACCAAACAGGAGCAAATTATTTCATAGGCATAGCCTGGGCTGTAGATACTAATCCTTCACCACCAGTGAAGGAACCAATCCTAAAATGGTTGGACACCTTACTATAGTAGCTGTTGTCCTACCTTACCTCCATAGATTGAGCAAACGCTAGCCAGCTCATACACGGGTGGGGCTGATCAGTAACTAAAGTCTCAGTGAGCCCAGCCCTAGAGACCAATATAAGACCTCTAAAAAGGGTGGTTACCAATTTAGCCTGGAGGTAAATAGCCACCTGCAGCCCTTAAAGAAGCAATCATATAGCTCTTGCATATGTTTGCACAGAAAAATCCTTAATCAAAGGATATAGGAAAAACGATTTATGGTAAATCGCTTTTAGATCTGTCACTGAGTGGACTGTAGCCCAAACCAACAAAAAGGTTTTTCTTACCCCCTGCATTAAAATATAACCACAATGTAAGAGTGGAGTGGGAGGTTGGAGCTTATGAAAAGTTACCCATAGCAAGCAACCCCCAAAAGGAGGATCTGTCACAAGGGAACCCCTACTGTGCCACACAGAAGCTTGGTCCCTGCCACATTGTTGAAAGCTAGGTCAGCTTTTAAGTATCTTGGAGCAACTTTAAGCAGATTCCTAGCAGCTGGGCTAATAGGGCCAGATAACCTAGTGCACCTGCTGAGCAAGGGAGTTTACTCCTGAATCCTTCAACCATTGCATCATTAATAACTTGTTCAGTGGTATACCTGGCCAGTAAGGAACTCTTTGTTCTACCAGGTCACCCTCTTTGCTGTATTCACCCCTACTAATGTACCACAACCGGGTATGTAGGGAGAGGCTGGCAACCTACTGTTGTGATAACCACAGTGTCTCTGCTATAAGAGGAAGCTGTGGCTGGTGGTTTTTAGCAGTAGCTTCTGGGCTATTTTGTTATGGAGACCCCGGGTCCTGCACTGCACCACTCAGTAAATACAGGTGGAAGGGGAAAAAATGCCTTACCTACCTCTTTCCCATCTGAGGTGGTTTAGGCACACTCGCTCCTCTGCACCACTTGTCCACCATACAGCATCTCTGATGTAGGAGGGAGCTGTGGCTGGTGTCTTTAGCAAAAGCTTCTGGGCTATTTGAATCCAGACCCCAGGGGAGATTATCTCAAATGCCCAGAAGCCATCTGGCTGGGATTGGGGATTTTTGACTCCCCGTTGTCGTCTTCCCCTTTTGCCACAGCCACCGGGCTTGCTTTTCCATCCTTATGGTCCACACGCAAAGAGGATAGCCGCCAAAGTGCCCCCCCACAACTGCTGTCCCTTTTAGGGAGCTGCAAGGTTAGGTTGTGTCCTGCACTGTCCAGTCAGTATATACACATGGGGGGGGGCAATGCCGTACATTCCTCATTCCCATGAGGTGGTTTAGGCAGACATTCACCATAGTAAACTGGTATCTCCTCGAAAGGAGGATGTGGGCGCCTGCTCCTGCTGACTCTCAGCCTTTCCTTCTGGGTAAGAACGCGGGTCGTTCAGGTGGTGCCCTCCCTTGCAGCCCACGCGAGCTAACAGGGACCCAGGAGTCAGGGGATACGATCCCCCTGGAAAGAACCGACGGCCAGCACCCCCGTCTGAATGGACGCCCGGACAGGTAAGGGGGAGAGACAGGATAAAGGCCCCTGAAGTTCTGGGGACACCACTGTACCCAGGGGCCTTCAGCTCTCAGGGGGGCTTTCCTAGTTTCTGCTGCCCCCCCTGAGGAAAGGATAGGGGAACCCCCCGGGAAGGATAAATATATCCCGCCAGACCCAGAGGCTTCCCAGGCATTTGGTCCGGCTCCCAGGGGGAGACCACCAGCCCCAGGCTTCGGGCATTTGGAAAAAAACAAACAGTTTCGCCGTGTAGGGAGAAACACAATCAAAAACTGAGGATCAGGGGGAAGGGTGTGGACTTAAAACAGCTGTTGATTGATTGTGTTTCCTGTGGGGAGGAGCCTCTCATCTCTCAGGTGTGCCGTCCTGGAAGATGACTTGAGAAATTAGGGTTTTACTCGCTTCCTGTTTGGCTATGACAGGAAGTGAAGCCAATTTTAAGAAAAGAGACAAAGCCCAACCTTTAAAAAAAAAAAAATCTTGATTTCCCTCAAATGTCCACAATAGGAAAAGGATTGGCTTCAGCTTGATTTTAGTTCAGTGCTTCTCAACCCTGTCCTCAAGTACCCCCAACAGGCAATGTTTGCAGGTTTTCCTTCATCTTGCACAGGTGCTTTAAATCAAAGTCAATGGCTTTGTATTTTGGACAGCTATTTTAGAGAAGATAACATTTCCTAAACATGTCCTGCCAGGGGGATACTTGAGGACTGAGGCTGAAAACCACTGCTCAAAAAGAAAATTGAATACTTAACATTTCAGAGTGGTACTTTCCTTGTCACTATCTATGGCAGCATACACACAATCCATGCATGTGCTACCATGAAGGCACCAGGAAAGTAAGTTAAAACTAAAAAAAATGAAAAAGGGATTTGTCCAAGACATGCCAATCAGCCTAGTTAGGCTGCAGCTGGAAAATCCGATGCATGAAAAAAAAAAACACACATAAAACAAAGAATTTGAAACAATTTTATTGGTCCAAAAAAAAAAAAAAAAAACTGGACTTGGAAAAGAAGCAAGGAAAGCAAAATACACACATGTATGTTAATTTGAGACACTAACAGAATAGGTTTGACCCTTTTGCAGTGTAAATTAACAGGAGTTAAAAGGAGTGCACCCACAAATGGACATCTATTAAGGATTAAAACATTAGGCACATCTTGAGAAAGGACTTTAAAAATAAGGCAGCACAGACAGTTAAATCAAAGTGAACGTAAAAACAACAAAAATTGCCAACATAAAAAAAGATCTCATGGTAAAATAACCACCACCCCCCCCCCCCCAAAAAAAAAAAAAAACAGCAAACCAAAGTAACAAATAAATTGCATAAAAACACATCTGTTTTGCAACAAAATACAAATAGAAAATAAAAGGAAAGGACAGGACACAATCTTGGCTCTTTTCAGGGCAAAGTAAAGATTGCTATCTGCAAGCTTTATATAACATAGGTTTGTGTGCTAATGAGGCAACTGCAAACACATGGACAGTCCATTAAACACACAAAATGCAAGTTCACCCAATGTAGAGACTGAACTTCAAAGTGGGTACACCTGTTAAGGATGTCCTTAAATTACTAACCCAAAAAACACACTCTGAGCATGCCCAGAAACATCCAAGTGCTGTTCACACACAAAAAGCACCACCAAAAAAACCAAAGTCCCTGAGCATGCTCAGAACAACCCAAATGCAGCTAGCACAAAATAAGCCACCCCACTGTCCAAAATTAAGCACATCATCCAGCATGCACCAAAATTACAGATGGGACAAAACACCCCCCAGTCCAGGGGGGCAACTATAGAGCCTAACATGTGCAAAAGTTATACAACAAATACCATTGCAGTCTAAGGGAACTGACTTGGCAATTTTACTAGTCCCCACTTGGTTGGCATATCTTCTAGTTATTGGCCTTAAAATGAGTATGGGGCCCAGGTCCCACCCTAAGGGACATATATCAATGTCACCAATTGGACAACCCCAAAAACGAAACAAGGAGAAATGCCTTTAAACATCCCAAATTGCTTAAGGGCCAGTTCACACCACTGCAGTACAGTGCATATTTTATGCATCAAAAATGCATGGAAATTCGGTTATATGGTGTGCAATGGCATAGTTCACACCAGTGCTTGCCGTTCCAGTGCGTTCCAGTTCCAGAAAAAAAGTAGAACATGCTGCATTTTTTCTGCACTGGACTGTACTGAAAAGCTGTAAAATGCATCAAAAACGCAATGGAACGCACTTGTCCTTATTTAAGGTTAAGAAAAAAGAGGGGTGAAAAAAAGCACCGGACTGCATCAAAAACGCACCAAAAACGCACTGGAACGCATCAAAAACGTGCATGCAGAAAAGCACCTGGAACGCGTCCAGACTGCGTTTATATGGTGTGAACTGGCCCTAAAGGCAAGATCACACCATATAAACGCAGTCTGGACATGTTCCAGGTGCTTTTCTGGATGCACGTTTTTTATGCGTTCCAGTGCGTTTTTGGTGCATTTTTGATGCAGTCCAGTGCCCCCCCCCTCTTTTTTCTTAACCGTAAGGCCTGATTCATGCCTATGCATTTTTAGTGCTTTTTGCATTTTGCAGATCTGCACTACAGTCCATTTAACATGGTTTCCTATGGAACACGTTCTGTAGTGCAAATCTTCAAAATGCAAAAAGCACTAAAAATGCATAGGTGTGAATCAGGCCTAAATAAGGACAAGTGTGTTGCAGTGCGTTTTTGGTGCATTTAGGTGCGTTCCAGTGCGTTTTTGATGCATTTTACAGCATTCCAGTACAGTCCAGTGCATAATAAATGCAGCATGTTCGACTTTTTTTGGGGGGGGGACTGGAAACACACTGGAACTGCAAGCACTGGTGTGAACTATGCCATTGAAAACCATATAACCTACTTTCCGTACGTTTTTGATGCAGAAAAAAAATGCACTGGACTGCATGTGGTGTGAACTGGCCCTTAAGGAATAAAAGTTATTTAAAACAACTCGCGGCTATAATGAAATGTCGGTCCGGCAATTAGGGATGAGCCGAACACCCCCCTGTTCGGTTCGCACCAGAACTTGCGAACAGGCAAAAAATGTGTTCGAACATACGAACACCGTTAAAGTCTATGGGACAAGAACATGAATAAGCAAAAGTGCTAATTTTAAAGGCTTATATGTAGGGATGAGCTTCGAGTTCGAGTCAAACTCATGTTCGACTCGAACATCGGCTGTTCGCAAGTTCGCTTAAAGTGAAACAATAAAAGTGTAATATCCCTTTAAATTTTGTAGCTGGGGGGTGTCTATAGTATGCCTGTAAAGGGGTGCATGTTTCCCGCGTTTAGAACAGTCTGACAGCAAAATGACATTTCAAAGGAAAAAAGTCATTTAAAGCTATTAATGCATTGCCAGTCCGACAATACACATAAAAGTTCATTGATAAAAACGGCATGGGAATTCCCCACAGGGGAACCCCGAACCAAAATAAAAAAAAATGATGTGGGGGTCCCCCTAAATTCCATACCAGGCCCTTCAGGTCTGGTATGGATATTAAGGGGAACCCCGCGCCAAAAAAAAAAAAAAAAAAACAGCATGGGGTCCCCCCAAAAATCCATACCAGACCCTTATCCGAGCACACAACCTGGCATGCCGCAGGAAAAGAGGGGGGATGAGAGTGCGGCCCCCCTCCTGAACCGTACCAGGCCACATGCCCTCAACATTGGGAGGGTGCTTTGGGGTGCTTTTTGGTAACCCCCCAAAACACCTTGTCCCCATGTTGATGAGGACAAGGGCCTCATCCCCACAATCCTGGCCGGTGGTTGTGGGGGTGTGCAGGCGGGGGGCTTATCGGAATCTGGAAGCCCCCTTTAACAAGGGGACCCCCAGATCCCCGCCCTCCCCCACGTGTGAAATGGTAAGGGGGTACAAGAGTACCCCTACCATTTCACTAAAAAACTGGCTAGTTTGTGTCAAAGTTTCTGTCATCTGATCACTTTATTGACACTATGGGGGTCATTTACTATAACTCCAGGAAGTACTGGGCACTATGGCAAATAATAGAGCCCATTTTAGCCAAATGGAAACAAAACGGCGAATTTGAGCATGAAAATTAGCGATATAAGCGGGGAACAGACGTTTGTAAATTCTAAATTGCCACTAATTAGCGCTTCCGCATATATACAAATGCCAATTCTTATCAAGTTGTTATATAGCACTGTACTGTAGCCATGATCCATGTATGTGAAAGAAACATTTTTATCAGAGATGTGCTCTAGTTCCCGTGCAACTATTGATTTATATTGCAATTAGTATTCCTAGTTTTTTTTCCTTCTTTTGCTAAGAAATGCAGTTCTGAATGATTATTACATAGTAATGTCTGCTATTCTGTAAAGTTACATGTATTAATCATTTAGGTTACCTATTTGTTGTATGTTGTTTTTTTCATGTTTTTGATTTATTATTTATTAATTTAGTTGACTATAAAGCAGTAATTATTTATGTTCATTCTTTAATAATACTACACTATTATGCAGGCCTTGTACTTAGCACAATGGCTTAGTGGTCTGCTTGGGTATCTTCACACCACTCATGGTATGAGTTCAAACAACAGCCAGCTACCATCCACCAGCTGTGTTTATTTTTTCAGTGCACACGTGAATTAAAATAAACAAACAAATAAATGCAAACTGCCCTTTAGCTAGTGTGTGGTGTTTGGAATGTCACATCATATTATAATTGAATACTTACATACCATTGCATGCATTTAAAGAGTTAATACAATAAAAACTTTCACATTAAAGTGCATTGGCTACTTGGCAATCACCTATTTTCAGTATATATATATATATATATACGAATATTTGTGTTGCTTTGGCTAATTGGCATTCTCCTTTTCCCACCAATGCAATCTTTTAGGATTTTTCTGTGGGATGTGAACCCATGAGTCTTTCAATACCTGAATGTTTGAAGGTAGAGGTGCTAACTGCTAGCCTATTGGGCTGAGCACAATTATATATACAAAATACTTTTACTAGTGTTTGATGGTTTATATACCATACAATAAAGTTTATCAAATGTAAACTGCTTGTTAGCTAGTGTATGGTGTTTTGGAGATTCACACCATAATATTAGTGAAGACTTATTTATTTTTATTTAAGGTACTTCTATAGTGCCGTCAATTTACGCAGTGCTTTACATATACATTATGCACTCACATGGGCCCCTACCATCAAGGAGCTTACAATCTAAGGTCCCTAACTCACATTCATATACTAGGGCCAATTTAGACAGAAGCCAATTAACCTACCAGCATGTCTTTGGAGTGTGGGAGGAAACCGGAGTACCCGGAGGAAACCCACACAGGCACAGGGAGAACATGCAAACTCCAGGCAGGTAGTCTTGTGGTGTGGTTGGGAATACGAACCAGCGACCCTTTTTACTGCTAGGTAGGGATGAGCTGACCCCCCCCCCCCGTTCGGTTCGCACCAGAACATGTGAACAGGAAAAAAGTTTGTTCGAGCACGCAAACACCGTTAAAATCTATGGGGGTCATTTACTATAGCGCCAGGAAGTACTGGGCACTATGGCAAATAATAGCTCCCATTTTAGCCAAATAAAATTTCAACAGGCGAATGTGCAAATGAAAAATTAGCGCTATTAGTGAGAAACACATAACAATAAAAAATATGTGCAGCGCTAAAACTAAATGAATTAATAAAATGTGCTAAAAATCATACAAAAGTGATTAATCCACCACACACTGTATTAAAAGAAACACAACAGGTCTCCTATAGAAGATAGAGACAAATGTCACAACATATGTCATATGTGAAAAAAAATTAATATAAAGCATAAAAAAAGTGATCCCAAAAATTATACCAAAAAAAAGTCCATAAGTGAAGTGGGTAGATGATCAAAATAAATTCTGAAGAGATGTGACACAGGTGAATCCAGCATCCACAG
This sequence comes from Aquarana catesbeiana, assembly GCF_042186555.1. NCBI lineage: Eukaryota > Metazoa > Chordata > Amphibia > Anura > Ranidae > Aquarana > Aquarana catesbeiana. Next base: position 518,603,064 of record NC_133328.1, read on the forward strand.
TGACTTGCACCCAAGTGAGGTATGAGGCTTCTTACCAGCTCAAGATGACCACCATAACAGTGGTCCCACCAGGCATTTGGGAAATTAACAGGTCACCCACAACCTATGCCGATCTTTCCAGTATGTAGAACTCAGCCGGCTGATTATCAGAAATTCCCGGATCGTCTCAAGCTCCTCGTTTTGAATTCTCAGGTTCACCTGCAAAACCCCCTTTTTTTTGGTATAATTTTTGGGATCACATTTTTTTATGCTTTATATTAATTTTTTTTCACATATGACATATGTTGTGACATTTGTCTCTATCTTCTATAGGAGACCTGTTGTGTTTCTTTTAATACAGTGTGTGGTGGATTAATCACTTTTGTATGATTTTTAGCACATTTTATTAATTCATTTAGTTTTAGCGCTGCACATATTTTTTATTGTTTGGTGTTTTGGAGTTTAGTATTGGACTTTTAGTGCTGGCAGCTTTTACACTTCACATATCATTTTACACTGTTTTAGCGCAGCGTTAACCCTTTCTTTGGGTTTTTTTGATCTTATTAGTGAGAAACACATGTTAGTAAATTCTAAGCTGACGCTAATTAGCGCTTCCGTGTATATGCAAATGCCAATTCCTACCAAGTTGTTATATAGTACTGCACTGTAACCATGATCCATGTATGTGAAAGAAACATTTTTATGTGAGATGTGCTCTACCTTGTGTGCATCTATTAATGTATGTTGCAATTAGTATTCCTAGTTTTTTCCTTCTTTTGATAACTAATGCAGTTATGAATGATTATTATATAGTAATGTCTGCTATTCTGTAAAGTTACATGTATTAAACATTTAGGTTACCTATTTGTTGTATGTTGTTTTTTATTTTTTTATTTAGGTGACTATAAAGTGGTAATTATTTATATTCATTCTTTAATCATACTACACTATTATGCAGGTCTCATACTTAGCACAATGGCTTAGTAGTCTGCTCAGATGTCTTCACGGTACAAGTTCAAATACCAGCCAACCTACCATCCCCCAGCTGTGTTTATTTTTTCAGTGCACAAGCGAATTAAAATGAACAAACAAAAAAATGTAATCTGCCCATTAGTTAGTGTGTGGTGTTTGGAATTTCACACCATAATAGTATTGAATACTTACATATCATTGCATGCATTTGAAGAGTTAATATAATAGAATCAGCCAAATTTAAAGTGCATTGGCTAATTGGCATTCACCTATTTTCAGCATATGCTGCTTTGGCTAATTTGGCTAAATAGTCATTTGCTTTTTTTCACCAATTCAATCTTTTAATATTTCTCTGTGGGATTTGAACCCATGAGTTCTTCAAGGTAGAAGTGCTGACCGCTAGCCTATTGGGTGTAGCACAGTCATACATAGAAAATACATAGAAAATACATTCACTAGTGTTTGATGTTTCTTCTCCCCGAGCTGTCTCTCCTGCTGCCACCATCTTCTCCCGCTGATGTGTTCTTCAGCGCAGCCAGTTACCCACTAATAAAAAAAAAGCCGCTCTTCTTGTGGTGGTCTTCTGTGGCCATCCGATAATGTCACCCGGAGAGTCCGCTCCATGGCGTCATGTAAGAGACGCCACACAGCGGGTGACAACACAGCGGAGGAAGACCACCATGGAAGAAGAGCAGCTTTTTTTATTAGCGGGTAACCAGCGGTGCGGGAGAACACAGCAGATGGAGAAGATGGCGGCGCAGGAGAGACGGCTCTGGGAGAATACAGCTCAGGGAGAAGATGGAGGAGGGAGAGACAGCGTCTGGAGAAGATGGCTCAGGGAAGAAGACAGCTTGGAGCTATTTTACAATAAAGGACTTGTCAAAAACCGGCTATTGATTTTTTTTACATTTCACTGCTTTTTTTGGTGAATGGGTAGGGGTAAAATGTACCCCATACCTATTCACATAGGGGACAGGATCTGGGAGCCCCCTTTTTAAAGGGGGCTTCCAGATTCTGATAAACCCCCTGCCTGCAGACCAACAACCACCGACCAGGGTTGTCGGGAAGAGGCCCTTGTCCCAATCAACATGGGGAAAAGGTGCTTTGGGGCATGTGGCCTGGTAAGGTTCAGAAGGGGAGGGTGCTCACTCGTCCCCCCTATCCTGACCTCCAGGCTGCATGCTCAGATAAGGGTCTGGTATGGATTTTGGGGGGCCCCACATCAAATTTATTTTACATTTTGGTGTGGGGTTCCCCTTAAAGTCCATACCGAAGTGCCTGGTATGTACTGGGGGGACCCTACGACATTTTTTTCCTTGAATTTTGGAATTCCATACCATAATATTATTGAATAAGTACATACCATTGCATGCATTTGAAGAGTTAAAATATGGAATAAAGCAAGCTGATGTGCTTTGGCTAATTATGCTTCTGAGTACAATGCACACATCCAGGAGGTGATGCTGTCAGGGGGATTTGAATTCATGGCTTGAACTTTTGGGGGCAGCAGGGTATACCACTATGCTACAGAGCTGAGCACTTACCTACAGAGAAAATACATTTACTAATGTTTGATTCAATACAATAATGTTTTGCATTTCAGGCATTAATATTATAGTAACAATCATGCTCATGCCGATGTGGCATTGGCTAATAGGCATTTGCCTCTTTTCAGCATATGCTGCTGAGTACAATGCAAGCTTTCAGTAGGTGATACCATCTGTGTGATTTTCAGCCATTTGAGCACAATTATATTGAGAACATATGTTTACTAGTGTTTGATGGTGGGACTACTTTATATTCTAGGTATAAAATAGTACTCAGCACAGTGACTTAGGCACCTTTCACACTTGTGCGACCTGAAAGTTGCGAGATAAGCAATGCCTGTGTAATCTTGAGGTCTATGGACGCAGGAGTCGCAGGGAAAGACACGCAACTTTCCCATGATTTTGCATCAGCAATTTTGCCGCAATTCCAGGGAATGCCTGTGTAAACTTGAGGTCTATGGACCTCAACTCGCATCAAAGTCAGACCAAAGTAGTACAGGGACTACGTTGAAGTCAGTGTTACTTAAAGTCGCACAGATATGAATGGTACACATTGAAAATCATGGGGTATGACTTGTCATACGACTCTGATGTCCAAAGTTGCACAAGTGTGACTCAGCCCGACTTTGTCAGCGATTTCAGAGACATCAGTGCACTTTCCTGCACAGATGTATAGTGAAATCACATAGGTCCCAACTGTTCTCCTTTAAGAAGGTGTCCTATGCCTACCTACTTTTGCTAATAGGTGTCCCTTATACCCATCTCAAAAAGTTGGGAGGTAAGAAATCGCCCCCTGAAGTCACCCAAAGTAGTGCAGGAACTACTTTTGAGAATCGTTGTGGCATCGCAACAATTTGGACAGTTCCATTGCCATCAATAGGCGCCGATTTGGCCTACAATTTGACATGTCAATTCAGACCTATGTGAACATGGGTGAAGTTGCATAGATATTAGAGCTGCACGGTTCTAGCCAAAATGAGAATCACAATTTTTTTGCTTAGAATAAAAAGATCACGATTCTCGCGACGTAAAATCTTTCACATTATCCCACAAGAAATTGGGCTAACTTCTTTTTTTTTTTTTTAATTCATTAAAGTAATTTTTTCCAAAAAAAATTGCATTTGAAAGGCGCAAATACAGTGTGACATAAAATATTGTAACAACCACCATTTTATTCTCTAGGGTCTCTACTAAAAATATATATATAATGTTGGGGGGTTTTAAGTAATTTTCTAGCAAAAAAAAATGATTTTAACCTGAAACCAACAAATGTCAGAAAAATGTTTAGTGTTTAAGTGGTTAAACTTTCCTCACTTACACAGAATTCTATTTAATTGACAAAATGTTACAAGGTTTCTAGTTAAGTTCACTGATAAAGAATGTTCTAATTCTTGGCAGACATCCTGGTTTTTCGGCTGTGGCTTCAGAAGAGCAGAGAGAGTTCTTTACATAGCAAGAATCGTGAAACGCTTTTTTCAAGATCGTAAAGGGGAAAAAAATCACGATGATGATTAATCGTGCAGCTCTAATAAATATGGATGGAAATCAAGGGGGACAACTTTTCATGTGACTCTGAGGTCCAAAGCTCCATGAAAAGTCACCCACGTGTGAAAGTAACCTAATGCGATTAATTGATAACACCTTTGAATGAGGCCCCATTTGCACTTGTGCGACCTTAAAATTGCACAGCTTTGTCATGACTTGAAGCAATGTCTGTGTAATCTTGTGGTGTATGGACCTCAAATTGCATCAAAGTCAAACCAAGGTAGTGCAGGGACGAATTTGCTACACCTTCAGGATGCACAAGTGACAATAGGGCCAAATTCAAAGGTCTTATCCTTGAATCTCATTCACACTGCTGCGACCTGAAAGTCACACTATTTTGCTGCCACTCTGCCGCTGCAACTTGGCCCCAACTTCTGGGAATGCCGCTGTAATATTGTACCCGATATACCTCAAGTCACACCAAAGTAGTACAGGGACTACTATGAAGTTGGTGCGACTTAAAGTAGCACAGATATGAATGGTTATCATTGAGAATCATGGGGTACAACTTGTCATGCAACTCAGAGGTCCAAATTTGCTGGAAAATTCGCCCAGCTGTGAAACAAGTCATATATATTTTAATAAAAGGAGCTCTCATTTATACTTGCATAGTCCTTACTGATTTACATCAGCAGAACAAATGCAGGAAGTGATGTGTGCACATGGAACGGAAGCAAATGTGTGGTGATGCCAAACAAATCAATGAACCCCACTCACACCAAATCTAATTATGACATCAACCCCTGCATTGATTAAGTACAAGTACATATCCTACACTTACCCGGCCAATGAGCAGCACCTCCTCTCTGCTAAAGAGACCTCGCCATGTCCACCTAGATGGAGATCCTGACCAGCACAGGAACTTCTGGGTGCATACAATGACTAATTTCCGGGTCAGAAGGTGAAACCACGCTTTTGATTGCAGCTGCGAATATTTGATCTCAACCATGATTAGTATTTTTTCTTTTCAGATATGCAAATCTGTATTTCTACATATATTTCAAGGTAAACTTAAGGGAGTTTGATAAGAAATGGTGTCCCTGGGTTAGCAGCAGGTGAATTACAAAGGCAAAAGGCCCAGTTTGAGCCCTGGTTCACACTGACAGCAGGAGGAAAGCATTCAGCTGAACTCCCACAATTTCATTCCTGCATGTCAGTCCCGACTGTGGGGGCAACATCAGAGACATCAGTGCAGGTTTCTGCACCAATATCAATACAAATCGCACCAATTAGAACAGTGCAATTGCCACAGATTTGACATGTCAAATCACACCAAGGTGAACCAGAGTTGACACATTTAAACACTGCCTATCCACCAGCTGAATTCATTACCTGCAATTCTCCACAGCTGTTAATGATAAAGGTGGAATCTTTATATATAACTTGCAGTTGTGCAGAAGCCTAGGTTTACATTGGAGCGATTGGCAATGGCACTGTTCCAATCGATGCAACATTTTTTTTGTGGCACCACATCAATTTGCTAAAGTAGTTCCTGCACTACTTTTGCCGATTTCAGGTGCAACTTCAATAGACATTTGTATATGAAGCCACCTGAAATCACGCTGACCTTGCTACTTTGAAATCGTGCTACTTCAAGTGAAGTAGCGCAATTTCAAAGTAGCATGTGAACCAGGGCAAAGAGATTAGTTTTTTGGTGCACAAATACATATTGAAATAAAATATAAGAGATCTTGCACTTTCCCAAAACCACCACCCACAAAAACTAAAGAGAAAGAAAAGTAGAAGGGAAAAAAAAAACCACACACCACAACAAAAGCTCAACAATATACTTTTATTTTACCAGCAGAAAAAAAATAAATTTACATTTACTAGCTTCAAAAAAATTTGGACAGGATATATGGTGCTACATTTAGCAACGGAATTTTAAGGGCCCTGCTCATAGGAGCTTACAATCTAAAATTAGACAAAACCTTAGAGTGGACACAGCTTTAATTTCAGTGTATAGCGGGCAACACATCACATTATCATCTGCAAGATTATAGAAACATACTTAAGTCATTCTTACTAAGCATTCCAACATAATATTACAGAAGACTTATTCAAAACACCCACCACCAGCCCACAATCCACGCAGATGCTTCCAAATGATGTTTGCATGATCAGACAGGAACAATACACACACAACATTGACAGCATGGCCACATAAACCCACTTTTGATTGAAAAAATGCACAAGAATTTAATCAAATCTCCCAATATCATTCCTTCTCCCTCACAACAAAAAACCTGACCTTCTCAGGCCAAACAAACCCCCCTACTGCAGGCCTTTATATAAGAGAGGTTGTATTGTTTGCACACTGACACACCCAATAGAAGTACACGCCCACCAGTATCTTTCAATCTGTCTCTTCATGTATGTCTAAAGTGATTGCACCTGATGAGCAGGAACACATAATAGTATTTGCAACTGTGTTAGCCTTGGCTATGTCCATCAAATCTCCAACTACAGGCCAAAGATCAAAGTCCATTTGCATCCACATAAGCAAAGCAACAGTTTTCTAATCATATGTACCTGTGCAGTGTATACCCTAAAATTTGAAATGTCCAAGTCCCTGGGCATGATTAGTGCTAATAAACATTAACATCAGTCCCTGGCTGCAATGAGCTTCCAATATAAAGTCCAAAATTAACTTTCCTGGTGCCTCCATGGCAGCATACCAATGGTTGGTTGCTCCGCCCCCGACCAACACACAGGACCACTTTAACTCTATAAATAAAAGAGTTGTTCCTCCCCACCATCATTCTTTTCTCTGTCCTCATTCCTACAGGATCAAGCGCTCAGCCCTACCTCACCGCTTTATGGTGTGACCATTGCAGGTTCATGCTCTCCTGCAGTATGGAGTCCCATTGCTTGGGCTGCTAAAAGCGCCAGATAAGTATGGGAGCCCGTTTTTCTGTGGATCTTTTTGGGGCTGGTGGGTTAACAGGAGCCAGTTTTTCTCTCCTATATATTCCCTTGTTCGGCATACTAAAACCCTGAATGCTTAAATGCTTGTGCTTTTTACAAAAACGCTATGAGGTTTTTGCCTACCTCCACAGCATGCCTCATGTGCCTGTGTAGCTCTCCTCTGAGTGTGCAGGGCGGGGCCTTGGCGTGATGTCACGGTGCATGCTCAGTAGCACTGTGAAGCCGACGGTGGCCATCTTGGGACTCCCAGACCGCTCTCTAGTATATAAGAGAGCTTACTGTCAGTAGAGGAGCAGCTGCCTTAGAGGAAGCATCTATGAGGTGTCCTCTTCAGCTCTTTTATCCTTTTTTGACTGTGCTATGGAGCCCAGCCAAGGTACCAGGGAGGAATGGGAGTATATACATATATATATATATATATATATATATATATATATATATATATATATAAAATTTTTTGTTGTTTTTCCCTCCTCTGCAAAATCCTTTTTTGTTTTTAACTACTTTTATATTAAATGTTAATCGTTCCTTTTCAGCTGTCCCTAGTACTATAATGCCGCATCAAAAAGATCCTCAACATACCACTAGGTAAGGGCTGCAACTTTCAGGTAAGTTTTTTATCAAGAGAAAAGACCCCCCCCGGGCTGATTGAAACACCCTTGTCTTTGTTTCTATTTTTTGTCTTAGCCCGCATCACGGATCTTCCCGCAGATCATCCCATAGAGATTCTACGGATAGAAGATCAAAAGACCATAGGAGTTCGGGTCATTCTCATTCGTCCTCGGCCCATACTTCCCGCAGTGGGAACAGATCATCCCGACATACCTCTAGTAAACAGGACTCCCAGCACAGACCTGTGTATCCAGGAGAGAAAGCATGCTGGGTGTGTGGCAAACAAGCCCTCCCTGATAAATTTTCTATGTGGTCAATGCCTCCTGGAAGCTACAGGAGACAAAGAGAGAGAGAAACTCGAGACAATGGAATCAATCAAAAGAATGATCAAAGACTCTATTCGGCAGTTAGCCTTATCCCAAGATCAAGCAACCCCACCCGCAGAGGAAACAGCAGTGAATACACCCAATCCACAGCCAGACACAGAGGTCTGGCTGTGGATCCAGAGCCTCCATCTAAAGCAAAGAAATATTTTCCACACCTGAAGAAAAAATTATCAACCTTCCCCTTAATGGAAGAAATAAAGGAAGTTGTGACAGATGAATGGCAGAAGGTGGATAAAAGACCCTTAGCTTACAATCGCTTTATACCCACTTGCTGAAGCAGACGCCCAGCTTTTTGATTCGCTTGCAACGGTAGATGCTTCAATTATGAGATTAGCCAGGAATACAACACTGCCTCTAGAGGATGCGGTCTCTTTCAGGGATGTACTTGATCGAAGGATCGATTCAGATCTAAAAAAATCTTATCAAGCTGCAGGAGGGGCATGTAAGCCAGCAGTAGCCCTGACTTCAATCTCTCGGGCTACTAGAGTATGGTCAGACAATATTGAGACAGCCCTCAGACAGGGGGTGGGGTCTAACGAGATCATCAAAGCACTAGATGAGCTGAAGCTGGCCTCAGATTTCATGGCAGAGGCTGCCATTGATGTCCTCAAGTGTTCCTCCAGAGCTATGCTGTATTCCATCACTGCCAGAAGGGCATTGTGGCTAAAACCATGGTCAGCCAACCCAACCTCAAAACAATCGTGGTGTCGCATACCATACAATGGGAAAGCTCTGTTCGGCGACAATGGGTGCAGCAATTACCAGAGTCACAGGAGGGAAAAGTGGTCTAATTCCCCAGGACAGAAGCAGGAGGAAAAGATTTGTGTCACGTCCAGCTGGTCAGCGGAGAGCAAGAGACTCCAGAACGTACTGCCCGGGCAGGGAGTACAGAAGAGGCTGGAAGGGCTCGCAGGCAACTTTCTTGAAGGCGGGGAAGCCGAAAACCTCATTATCCACGGTTGAGGGCCAGAAGTCCTTTTGCCTCCCTATCCACCCAAACTGCTCCAGTAGGAGCTCGACCAGGGCGTTCGCCCAGGTTTGGGTGGAGAATTGTACAGATTAATGGGCAGTCTCCACTGTCATTCAGGGGCATTTCTGGACATTCAGAAAACGGCCCCCACCCTTTTCATTCCAGCCAACGAAGATACCAACCTCCAAAGAGAAGAAAGAGGTCCTTCTTCAGTATGTACAAATTCTTATCCGGCAGCAAGCAGTAGTTCCAGTTCCGGACTTGGAAAAACACTCAGGGTTCTATTCCCCAGTCTTTTTGGTCCCCAAAAAATCGGGCGGCTGGAGGCCCGTGTTGGACCTGAAGAGGTTAAACAGATACATCCGTACAGAGCATTTCAAAATGGAATCCTTAAATACAGTGATCCTATCAGTACAGCCAGGGGATTGGATGGTCTCTATAGACCTTCAAGACGCATATCTCCATATACCTATCCTGCAGCAGTTTCAACCTTTCCTACGTTTCAAAGTAGGCGATTTACACCTACAGTTTTAATGCCTGCCGTTCGGGATCTCAACAGCTCCCAGATCCTTTACCAAGGTGCTAGTGGCAATCCTGGCTCCTCTTCGAGAAAAAGGGATTTGAGTGCTTCACTACTTGGACGACATCCTCTTTCTATCCCAGCACAAAAGGAGCTTAGAAATGCATGTACGGCTGGTCCTAGACACCCTGAGCAAGTTCGTGTGGTTAATCAATTACTCGAAAAGCCAGCTCACACCTGCACAAAAGATGACATATCTAGGAGCACTTTTCAACACTCCAGAGAGGGCAGTTTCACTTCCCCTAGAAAAGATTCCTGTCCTGATAAGGAAGGTAAAGAGAGTATTGGCAAGCCACTCCATGTTGGCATCAGACTGTCTGTGTCTCCTGGGCTCCCTTTCCTCTTGTATACCACATGGTGAAGTGTATACTTGTATACACATGGTGAAGTGGGCCTGGTGGCATCTGCGGGGATTCCAACTGGGCTTTCTGGCACAGTGGAGGAAGAATCGCCTGGATCAGAGGATATTAGTCACATCCATAATGAAGTCCAGTCTCTGGTGTTGGACGAGACCATCCAACCTGCAGATTCACTGTTCCCTACGGCCCATCTCATGGACCATTCTTACGTCAGACGCAAGTGAAGTTGGGCTGGGGTGCGCACTTCCAAGGTCAACTAGTCCAAGGAAGATGGCAGTTCAATTCGGAGGTGGTAGTATCGAACATACTGGAACTAAGGGCGGCATGGATGGCAATCTTACATTTAGCCACCTACCTCAGAGGAAAATCCATACTCCTACAGATGGACAACAAAGCGGCAGTGGCCTATGTCCAGAACCAGGGAGGAACACACAGCAGGTCTCTACTCAGCGAAGTGACGCCCATTCTGACCTGGGCCGAGAGGAACTTAATCAACCTGCGGGCCTCATACATCCCAGGGTCCGAGAACCAGTTAGCCGACCATCTGTCAAGATCATTCATCAACAACAACGAGTGGTCCCTGAATCCCAAGGTTTTCGACTGGATATGCAAACAATGGGGCAACCCCCAAATCGACCTATTTGCCTCTCCACTCAACTTGCAGACGCCTCTGTTCTTCTCAAGGTTCCCGTCCCCAGGGTCAGCAGGAGTAGACGCTCTAGCCCAGCCTTGGAATTTTCAGAAAGGATACACATTTCCTCCGACTCCTCTGATATTGAGGTTTCTTCAGCGCCTGACGACGGAGAAAGTCACAGTCTTGGCAGTAATCCCATACTGACCCATGAGACCATGGTTCACACTCCTAGTCAACTTGGCTGTATGCAGACTGCTTCCTCTTCCACACCTGAACGACCTTCTGTCTCAAAACGACTTCTCTCACCCACATCCGGAAATCCTAGACTTGAGGGTCTGGAAATTGAGCGGAAAAGGCTGGATGATTTAGGGTGCTCACATAATGTTATTCAAACACTTCTACAGGCAAGGAAGTCTTCCACTAATTCCACCTATTACAGAATATGGAGAAAATTTACAGAACTGGCAGAGCTTAATCATTTCGATCCCCTGGACCCTGAGGTCCAGAATGTGCTTCTCTTCCTACAGAATGGCTTGGATCTAGGTTTAGGTCTAAACACTCTTAAGGTCCAGGTCTCGTCTCTCTCAGCCCTGACAGATACACGATGGGCTTTGAACCCTCTGGTCGAAAGCTTTTTGAAGGCAGTCCTGAGATTGCGACCTCCCAGGAAAGCATTATACCCCAAATGGGACTTGACGATTGTGCTGGATGTCCTATCAAATCCTCCCTTTGCTCCCACAGAAGATAGCACCCTAGAGGACATTTCCTTAAAAGCAGTATTCTTGATTGCCATCACCTTGGCTCGCAGAGTATCATAAATCCAAGCTCTAGGATCACAGGAACCTTACATCACCTTCTTCCCGGACAGGGTGGTTTTGCAACCCATCCATCAATTCATTCCTAAGGTACCTTCTCTCTATCATCTTAATCAGGAATGGGTTCTCCCAGCATTTGGAGAAGATCCAGAGTCTTCAAGATTACATGAGCTAGATGTAGATCCCTGAGACACTATTTAAACTCAACACAACAGTTTCGCAAAGGTCAAAGACTGTTTGTCATCCCAAAAGGCGCCAGAAAGGGAATGGCAGCATCCAAGACGACCTTGGCAAGCTGGATCGTAAAATTCATCCAAAGGGCCTATCGAGCTAGTGGTCTGGCAGTTCCAGATGCAGTCAGCGCGCATTCCACTCGGGGAATGGCCTCTTCTTGGGCAGCATTGGCGCGGGTCTCCCCTGAGACAATTTGCCGAGTAGCTAGTTGGTCATCATTCAATACTTTCATGTCTCACTATAGTGTAGACCCAGCGGTTCTTACTTCCCGGGAATTTGGGGAAAGAACCTTACAGATGTCAAGGCTGTAGTTTTTCATTACATTTCTTATTGCAGTACCCTGCCTGTAAGCGAGTTATTTACCATTGGTATGCTGCCATGGAGGCACCAGGAAAATGGAAAATTGAATACTTACCTTTCCGTAATTTTCCTTTCCTGGTGCCTACCCATGGCAGCATACACCCTCCCTTCAATAATCCTTAGTTTTCTGAGATCTAGTTACAAGAATGACGGTGGGGAGGAACAACTCTTTTATTTATAGAGTTAAAGTGGTCCTGTGGGTTGGTCAGGGGCGGAGCAACCAACCATTGGTATGCTGCCATGGGTAGGCATCAGGAAAGGAAAATTACGGAAAGGTAAGTATTCAATTTTCCGTTTTCTTACATTAGAACCTATTTCGACAGGAGACAAATAAAATGCCAGCATGTCTTTGGATTGTGGTGAGAAACCCACACAGGGAGAACATATAAACTTCAACACAAGGATTAGCATGTTAGGGAATTGAACCAACATCCCAGGTGCTGCTAGACAGAACTGCTACAAACTTAGCCACTTAGCCACCAGGCAGCCCCACACATGTTCTCTGTATTTCTGTGGTGTGTACCAGCCCTAAGTCCATAGCCATGCTCAGTGTCACAAGCAATATACAGTATATTGGCCTAAGTATTGGGATGCCTGCCTTTAAACACACATGAACTGTAATGGCATCCCAGTATTAGTATTGGGTTCAAAACTCATTTGGCCCACCCTTTGCAGCTATAACAGCTTCAACTCTTCTTGTCCACAAGGTTTAGGAGTGTGTCTATGGGAATGTTTGACCATTCTTCCAAGTGCATTTGTGAGGTCAGGCACTGATGTTGGACGAGAAGGCCTGACCTACAGTCTCCTATCTAATTCATCCCCAAGGTGTTCTGTTGTGTTGAGGTCAGGACTCTGTGCAGGCCAGTCAAGTTCCTCCACCCCAAAATCACTTATCCATGTCTTTATGGGCCTTGCTTTGTGCACTGGTCCAAATCATTTGGTGGAGGGGGAATTATGGTGTGGGGTTGTTTTTCAGGGGTTGGGCTTGGCCTCTTAGTTTCAGATAAGGGAACTCTTAAGGCATCAGTATACCAAGACATTTTGTACAATTTCATGCTCCCAACTTTGTGGGAACAGTTTGGGGAAAGCCCCTTCCTGTTCCAACATGACTGCACACCAGTACACAAAGCAAGGTCCATAAAGACATGGATGAGCAAGTTTGGGGTGGAGAAACTTGACTGGCCTGCACAGAGTCCTTGCCTCAACCCGATAGAACACCCTTTGGCTGAATTAGAGTAGAGACTGCGAGCCAGGCCTTCTCATCCAACATCAATGCCTGGCCTCACAAATGCACTTCTGGAAGAATGATCAAACATTCCCATAGGCACACTAAACCTCATGGACAGCCTTCCCAGAAGCTGTTCTAGCTGCAAAGGGTGGGACAAATCAAATTTTAACCCTATGGACTAAGACTGGGCTGCCATTAAAGTTCATGTGTGTGTAAAGGCAGGCGTCCCAATACTTTTGGCTATATAGTGTATCTGGAAAAGACTTACAATGGTGGTGGAACCCTCCTACACATAACTACTACATTTAGACATAGTTATAGGTCCTGGGAGATGAGACAACTTCTCGACATGAAGTAACATGGTTGGGATTTGAACCCAGACCCTCAGAGATACTAAGCAGAAGTTCTAACCTCTAAACCACAGAGCTGCCACATGTGAGACCCTCCTACACATAACTACACATAAATACACATAAAAACACATAAATACTGCATTTCTATGGACATACAGGTGATGGAATTACATTACTCAAGAGTTATTCTTCTTGATTTATTCTGTGATATTTGGTGTTTTTTTTTGTGGGTGAGAGTAGAATATTACCCTCAAATTTTTGGGAATTACATTTTGCTTTCTGATGTTGGTACACATATCACATTTTTTGGGCCCAAATTATGAATATTTGAAAAATAATAAAAAGCACAAAAAATTGTGATTCATTTTAAATTTGTATCAGCAATGGTATTGTTTGTGGATTGTAAAGACACCTGTGTGAGTTTGGGGTAAAGATTGTTGTGAGATGAAGAGTAACAAGTGAAAGTGACAGAGAAAATATATTTTACCAAAACATCAAAACATTCCACATTCTAGCATTCTTAAAATCAAAATATTTTAAGTAGAAGCAACAATGTTGCAAAGGAAAATGTATTTCACAGAAAGATACATTTCATCTCAACATTAAAAGGTTTTTTGTGAAAGTTAGAATTGTTCCATTAGAATCAATGACTGAAACTTCATTTGGACTAAATTAGAGCAGATTTTAACTCCCAAAAAATGCTCTCTAATTAGCTCTCATTTTGGTATTTACTATAGCTCCGGGTAAAAAAGACACTTGAGTTAAAATGAGAGTTATACTCAGGTCTGAGCATGCTCAGTTGTGTTGGCACCTAGTTGATCAAAACGGGGAATTTTTAACTTTTCAGACTTTTAAAGATATTTCAGTGTAGAAATCACTTTTTCACACATTTAAAAGCAGATAATCTTTAAATAATATACAGCATATTTCAGTACCATTTAGGCAATGATATCATGCTCTAAACATTATTTCCATGTGCAATTCTCTAGGTTTTAGCAGAGTAAGGGTTTGGGAGCTATTTAGTTTCAGGGAGCTATAGTAAATTCGATTTTGGGAGTATTTTCTCACCAGCGCTATAGTGAATACCGTTTTAGCATGAATTAGCGAATTATCGCTAATTCGCAGCAATTTGCGCGAATTAGCGCCATATCGCTATAGTAAATGACCCCCTATCTTACAGGAAAACAACTAACAGGCACACGTTTAAAGCCACTCACCCCCATTCACTGTGAAAAGGTAACCTGTAAAAAAAAACTGTATCTGACCTCCTCCTACAAGTGACTTCAATATTTGTGACTATTGTCTATGGGGGTGATTTATTAAAGGCAAATTGTCTGTGCTCTGCAAGTGCAGTTGCTCCAGATCTGAGAGGAACATGCAAGAAAAATAAAAAATAAACACATTTTTTCTTGCACTGGATTGGATGATTAAATCAGCAGAGCTTTCCCTCATTTCAGAGCTTTCCCTCAGATAGAGCACAACTGCACTTGCAGTACACACACAGTGCAGACTATTTGCCTTCAGTAAATCAACCTCCATGTGTGGCTATTTTTTCTGAAATAATACATTTTCTTTTTTATTTCTTAATAAAAACTTCCTGGTCACTCACTCCTACATTGTGGCCTAAACAAATTGCTCACATACTGTCCAGTAATCATACAATATTTGTAGGTATTGTCTCTGAAATAAAACACTTCCAATAGTATTTGTTGATAAAGACTGCCTCATCTCTCCCTCTTACACTGGGCCCAACCAAGCTGTTTGTTATGTACCTGATAGGAGACTGAGATGACGAGGTTGGCCTCAGTTGTATCGCTGGCCCAAGCACCACTGGAAGTGAAACAGATAATGTAAAGGGACAAGAGGAACACGAGTGCCGGTGGATGTTGATAGCAGAACCTTGGGCTGAAGATGTAGGCTCAGAAAATCCAGCAGAACATGTAATGAGTAGCGGCTCCATGAGCTGAACCAGCGGAGGTTAAAGGGGAACTGCAATTATACTGTAAGGAGGCAGAGTCTGTTAGTGCTCCCAGTGGGCCTGGGGCAGGCACATGCAGAGGTGACTGAAGCTGATAATCAATGCAACCAGAGTGGGCACTCGGTAAAAGCAAGAAGTTAGAATGAAGACAGGAGTGTAGTCATATAGAAAGGCAACAAATCATATGCAGAGTCAGAGTAATGGATAGAACTGAGGTCTCGAACTGGTAAGCTAGGGTACAAGCAGAATCCAAGATCAGGTTGGCCAGGTCAATATCAGGAATCATACACAGGACACAATCAGAGCACAGGATACAGATGAAGTCACAGACTTGTCAGCACTGACACTGGTTGAAAACATCCTAAATAGGCCCTTTGGCACCAACATTGACTGTGGATGTACTCCCTCATCCACTCTCACTTCTGTGCTCATGCACACACCTGATCACAGTTCTATGTGCAATACCATGCACATGTCTCAATGCCAGCCATCCCACAGGAGCTCCTTGACCCTGTTTAAATACACTCCATTGAATGTATAATATTTGTGGCTATTGTCTCTGAATAATACACTCATTTTTTTTAAGATAAAAATTGCCTCATCTCTCCCTCTTACATTGTGACCTAATCAAATTTCTTACGCATTTTGCTGAAAATGTACAATGTTTGTTTTTGTTTTTTCTCCAAAAAGTTATGTTTATTTAAGGAAATGAAAACAGGAGAGATTTTAGAATGAAGAGTTCAAAATATAGCACACATCATAATGCTGTCAAGATCCAAATACAAAATATGTGCACGCATTCAGCAGTACATAATGTAAATAGAAATGATAACAATAAACATATAACCGGCAAATAGAACAGTGTCTACTAAGTACCTCATGCCTAGATAAAATGATTCCAGTACAAGGGAAATATAGTTGCCAGAGATTATTTAGAAACAATGTGAGTATGATACTGGAAATCTGAAGACATTGTATGAAAAAAATGTTAGGATATCAAAAGCCAAAATTAAAGACATTGTGGCACTGAAAACTAAAGGTCTTGACACGGTGGTACTTGGTCCCTGCCAGGATTGCAAAGTCTCTCCCTAGCTACTCCCCACTTTGTTTCCATGGCTGCAGTATTGATGGTACACATCTCCACATCTGGTAAGAGTGTCCAGTAGTCCGGGCTTTTTGGACTGAGATTTTTAGCATGCTCTCTAGACTATTCGATACTTGCATATCTTTAGACCCTTCCATAGCTCATCTCAATATGAAACCCATAAACTTGACATTCTGCCAATTCAAATTATTATTACAGGTTACTACCACTGCCAAACGCACCATAACAAAAGTCTAGAAGTCTCCCATTCTTTGTGTAATTGAAACCAAAAATAGAATCACTCAGGCTATGATTCAAAGTTGAAGTGGTTTATCTGTCCATTTGGGTCTGGTATTTTTTTTTTTAATTTTGGCCAGGGTTCCCCTTAATATCCATACCAGACCTGAAGGGCCTGGTATGGAATTTAGGGGGACCCCCCACGTCATTTTTTTTTTAAATTTTGGTTCGGGGTTCCCCTGTGGGGAATTCCCATGCCGTTTTTATCAATGAACTTTTATGTGTATTGTCGGACCGGCAATTCATTATAGCCGCGAGTAGTTTTAAATTACTTTTTTCTTTTGAAATGTCATTTTGCTGTCAGACTGTTCTAAACACGGGAAACATGCACCCCTTTACAGGCATACTATAGACACCCCCAAATTTAAAGGAATATTACACTTTTATTGTTTCACTTTAAGCATTATTAAAATGACTGCTCCCAAAAAAACGGCCGTTTTTAAAACTTTTTTTTGCATTGATCCTTGTCCCCTGGGGCAGGACCCAGGTCCCCAAACACTTTTTATGACAATAACTTGCATATAAGCCTTTAAAATTAGCACTTTTGATTTCTCCCATAGACTTTTAAAGGGTGTTCCGCGGCTTTTGAATTTGCCGCGAACACCCCAAATTGTTCGCAAACAGCCAATGTTCGAGTCGAACATGAGTTCAACTTGAACTCGAAGCTCATCCCTATCCGCCATTTGTCCAGGTCCCATTGGATTTGGAGATCTCTCTCCCAAGGGGACATATATGGGGTTTTGTCTTCTGTTTGAGCCAAAGATTGGTATATGACAGAAATTCCACCCCTCTGATTCTTGGCTTGGCCTATCCATGATTTGTAAGGTGTGAACCTAGGTGGGATGGGTTTCTCTACCCATATTTTGTGTAGGAAGTGTTGGATTTGTAGAAGCCTAAAGTGTTCCTCCCTGGGGATGTCTAATTGTTTCTGACAGAATTTTAAAGTTAATGGGCCTGTCGCTGTAAAGAAGTGACCAATCTGATACAGCCCCTTGTCCAACCACCATTTGAAGGAGAGAATGTTTAGACCTGGAGTGAAGTCCGGGTTATTAAAGATATGCGCCAGAGGATGGCATTTAGAGGTTAATGAAGGTTGAGTCATTATTTTGTCCCAAATGGACATGGATTGTGAGAGGATTGGTGAGAGTATGGGGGGTCTGTCCTTGGAGGGGATCCATAGTAAATAGTCAAGAGTATGATTAGAGACTAACTGTCTTTCGATTTGGATCCAATCTGTTTTTTCTGTCCTGGAGAAAACAGTTGAGAGTTGGGCAATTCTTGCTGCCTGGTAATACCAGAAAAGTCTTGGTAACCCTAAGCCCCCTTGTGTCCGCAACCGGTAAAGAGTGTTATTTGGAAGTCTATGACCCTTTCCTTCCCAAATAAACTTGTTGATTTTCCTTTGTAGAGATTGTAAGTGGTCCTTCTTAAGGATAATCGGTAAAGCTCTAAATAAATAAAGTAGTTTGGGGAGGAGTGTCATTTTAATTCAATGGATCTTCCCTAGCCAGGAAAGCTCCTTACTGCCCCAGGACTTTAGCTCTGATTCCAGTTCCTTATATGTGGGCGGGAAGTTGGCTGAGTATAGTTGGTCAATTTTGGCGGTGAGATAAATCCCTAGATACTCTAGTGACGATTTGTTCCATTTAAAATTAAATGACTTTTTTAATGATTCTACTATGGCTGGTTTCAGAGAGATGTTGTGGGCATGGGACTTGTCATAGTTAACCCTTAGACCTGACACCTTAGCAAAGACGTTTAGGAGTTTACAGGTTGGGGAGGGAAGTGATAGGTGAAGTGATAAATATTAGCATATCATCTGCAAATAGGCCGCATTTATGAATTTGGGATCCGCAGGAAATTCCTTGAATATTAGGGTAGGAACAAATCGCCACTGCAAGTGTCTCAATAGCCATAGCAAAAATGAATGGGGATAATGGACAGCCCTGTCTGGTGCCTCATGCGATGTTAAAGGGTCTAGAGTGATGCCCGCAGATTCAAATCTGTTCCGAAGGGTTGGAGTAAAGGGAGTGGAGAATGCCCAGAAAGCAGTTGCCAAAACCCTATCTCTCCAGTAACCCATACAGATAAGGCCATTCGACTGTGTCGAAGGCTTTGTGCAGGTCTAAAGATAACAACATCCCTTCCTGTTTGGGGCCGTCGTCCCATCCTGATTGTAGAAGGGAGACTAAATCGATGGCCCTTCTTATTTGATAAGGCTCCTGCCTCCCTGGTATGAACCCGACCTGGTCCTTATGGACGTAGTGGCTAATAAAGGAAGAGAGACGGTTAGCCAATATTTTTGTTAATATTTTGAGGTCATTATTTATGAGGGAGATTGGTCTATAGTTTTCAACTGCTTCGGGATTTTTATTGGGTTTGGGAATTGTAGAAACATAGGCCGCATTAAGATGAGGATCTAAGGGGGATCCTAGAGCTTTCATGTTAAAAAATTTAGCCATGTGGGGAGCTAGCGTGTCCACGAAGGCCTTGTAGTATGGCACTGATAAACCGTTGGGACCAGGGGTGGATCCTGTTTTTAGATTTCTAACTACTTCCTTTATTTCCTCAACTGATATGCTAGCCCCCATAATTCCCTATGATCCTCCGAAAGTGTTGGTAGCGGAAGATCCTGTAGAAATCTGGATATCAAAGAATCCTTATTCTTGGTAGGTTTGGCATACAGATTGGTGTAGATGTCCCTAAAAGCTTCCAATACCTTGTTGGGGTCAGCCGTAGGGGGATGTCCTGTATTCTAATTCTGGGAATACAGTAAGACTGTGGACAAGGACACAGTTTAGAAGCCAACATCATACCAATTTTGTCTTTTTGATGGTAAAATCTAGCTCCACTCCAGCGGATATGCTTCTCCGCTTTTACCGTGAGAGCTAAATTCAATTCAAGCCTAGTTGCATCCAGTTGTGCTGGAAGGGTTTTAGAGGGGTTTTTCTTATGTCTGAGTTTTAGAGTGGCAAAGCTCTTTTCTAGTTTTTGGATATCTATTAGTCTCTCTCTCTTTATTTGGCTATACTAATAATTTTACCCCTGATGGTGGCTTTGTGGGCCGCCCAGAGGGTTTTGGGGGAGATATCTTCTATGTTGTTGATACGGAAGCATTCCTTTAGTGACTTTTCCAATTCAGATGTTATAATAGGGTCACTCAGAATGGATTTGTTCAGGCACCAATGGGAGCCTGAAGGCTTGGAGAGGGTGTTTTGCATATAAAGAAGTACTATGGAGTGGTCTGACCACGCCGAATCAATTATGTTTGCCTTGTATGTTGATGGGATAAGGGAGGAGG
Source organism: Aquarana catesbeiana (assembly GCF_042186555.1). NCBI lineage: Eukaryota > Metazoa > Chordata > Amphibia > Anura > Ranidae > Aquarana > Aquarana catesbeiana. The sequence continues at coordinate 518,623,226 of NC_133328.1, forward strand.
GAACCAGAATATGGTCTTTTCTTGCATATGACTGATGAGGAGCCAAAAAATGGGTATAGTCCCTTTTTGAGGGATTCATTTCCCTCCATATGTCAACTAGTCCATGCGCGTGAAGGGCTTTCGCTATGTTCTTGCTAACTTTGGTGAAGCGCATCAGTTGGGCTTTGGGGGGTCTAGTTTTGTCAAGCCCCTGATCAAAGGCTATATTTGAATCACCTCCAAAGATTACCTTGCCCTCCACTAGGGGCATAAGGGTTTTAAGGAGAGATTGGAAGAATGCAGTTTGTCCTTTATTGGGGGCATAATAGGAAATTATGGAGTAAATATTTCCCTCAATTGTGCCTTTCACAAGGATATATCTACCTTTGTGGGTCTTTGTGGTCTGAAATGTAAGAGAGCTTACTGTTTTTGGAGAATAACATAGCTACTCCTTTGGTTTTATTAGCGGCATTCACTATGTAGAATGTGGGATAATGTGCTTGGAGGAATTTGGGGCTGTATCGGATCGGGAAATTAGTCTCTTGTACTAATACTATATCTATCTTCAGGGTTTTGTATTTTTCAAAAGCCATTCTACGTTTCTTAGGAGAGTTCAAACCCTGAGCATTATGAGAGGCCACTCTAAGGTCTTTAAATGTTGTGTGTTTTACTGCCATTGAATCAGAGGGGTGGAATGCTGCTGCGGAGTACCTTACTTACCCGTGGAAGACTGTGCGGCCCGGGCTCTATCCATTGGGATAACTGAGAGGGGATCGGAATTGTTGTTAGAAGCTTCGTGAGACCTGCCAAGTGGCTCAAAAGAAAGAAGAGGTTAGGAAGGAGAGGGGAGAAGAAGAAAAATATATAAAATAAAAAACGGTGTCTTCTAAGAAGACTGAGGACGGACATTGGGGTAAAACCCCATCTGGTGTCCGCAATATGGCTTTGGGAGGGTCCCGAAGACTCATGCCACTGAGGAGAAAAAAAAGTCTCGTCTGTGGAATGAGTGAATGCGCAGGGGTAGCATCCCTGGCCCTTGCATAAAAGTTAAATTTAGAACAGTAATCTAACTCAGCAAATTACCAACTTGTCCTACCAATCATAAGGGTAGAAAAGACTCTCTCGGGATTAGGGGCCCAGTATGTTGAGTGTTCTACTGCAGGGATCAATGTCTGGCGCCCTAACCCTCTGATTCAGGGAGGTAGGGGACACGGGGGGTCCTGCAAGTGATGTCATCAATTTGATAGTGGTGCTGTCTCCAGGTTTGAAGACCGGTGAAGTAATCTGACAAAGAATCCTGAGATAGCTAGTCTCCCAGCTTGTCCACTCTGAAGGATGATCTTCCTGGTGGCGGTTGGGTGAGGCAGGCACCTTTAAAGGGAGAGTCTGTTGAAGGCCGCAAAATCACAATCCGTCTTTTCTCTCCGAACCAACTTGGGGTTGGGGCCTTGACAAATAGCCTTTAGGCCAGAAAACAGACTGGCAGTGAAGTGGGAGGACTTGTGAAAAACAGAGAGCTAAAATTTGAAACTTCAATAGGCCAATGCTTGGCAACATGGGAGTAGAATGGATCTCTGGGCTCCAGTGACGGGGGGTATGTTTCCCTAAGTGGGAGGCCCTATTGAGGGCTAGAAGGATGAAAGAGTCCCCGAAAGCATCTGTATGGTGGTCGGCCCTCTTTTGATTTCTTGGATTTGCCTTTGTTCCAGAGAGGGGAGACTGGGCTCGCCGGTGTCTGTCGTTTGGTGGATCCTCCTGGAGCCACGGTGAGGTCCATGGGTGCTTCCTGGGAAATCAACTTAAGGTGAAGAAATAGTTTCTCTCCTTCTGGAAGGGAGGAGATGGAGCAAGCTTTGTCTTGGATGGAAAACTTAACTCCGAAGGGGAGGTTCCAACGGTATTTTATGTTGCGTTGGGACAAAACCAATAGGAGCGGTTTAAGGGACCATCTTTTTTGGATGGTCGAGGGGGCCAAGTCCGCCAAAATTTGAGTCTGGTGACCTCTGCATAAAACGTGCTGTTTGAGGCGAGATTGCCTCATCACCTCCTCCTTTATTGCATAAAAGTGGGGTTTGACAATGATGTCCCTTGGGGATCCGTCCCTTCTGGGGGGACCAAGGGCTCTATGGGCCCTATCTAGTTCTAGGCGATGGGGGTGTGTGTTTGGGATCAGCTCTTTGATGAGGTCTTGAATTGCAGAGGGAATATCCGTGATAGTTTCGGGCAGGCCTCTTACTCAGAAATTATATCTTCTTGACCTGTTCTCAAGGTCATTTATCCTGGCCAGGGCTGTGTCCAGTTGGTCCTGGAGGACCTGTATGTGGGCCGCATTCTGGTTGGTGTGGGATACAGTGATATCCCGTTTGGTTTCTATAACTGCCATTCTAGTGCCGAGGTTGGCAAAGTCAGATTTAATGTCTCTGGTGATCTGGGCAGCTGTGCTAGCCAGACCCCTCTCCAGTAAGGCAGAGAATTTCTGGAAGAGGTCCCCCTGTGCTGTTGAAAGATCATGGTCCTGCTGGTAGGGAGATAAATCAGCCTGGTATGGTGAAGGAGCAGGCCCTGTAGGGGATAGGTTGGAATCCTCCAGTGTTCTAGTAATCAGAGACTCTGTGGAAGCTAGGAAGGAGCTGGGGAGCTTTGAGAGGCTCCCTGGACCACTTGGGAGAAGGTCAGCATGGCTGGAGCTATCACTTGCCTGAATTCTTGGTGTTTCTCCCCATAGGCCGCATGTTGCTTTGCTGAGGAGATGCTGGTGGCCATCTTTTGGCACACCCACTGCGGCCTGCTCGGTCGAATTCCGGCCCCAGATCACGCCTGGCAGCTGAAATAAACATCCAGGGGGGGTCACGGAGAAGTCCCGAGTTCGGATGGGCTGAAGGGGGTTCGTTTCCCTGGGTGCTGCAGCTGCTGAGAGGCTCGTAGGGCAGAGGTGCTGCGGAGCTCCCGGATCAGGCGTCCATCTTGGAGCTTGCGGGCATGCGCAGTGCTGAAATTGTTTTTAATTGCACTTGTTAAATTCTTAATAAACATTTTGAACAACAAAGCCAAAATGAAAACCCAATGAAACCAGAAACAATGGACTGGCACCTCTACAGCTAATGGTGCCATGGAAGTGTGCCTGAATAGTGATTATTCCTTTTTCCAGAAAAAAAAAAGAAAAGATTCAGAAGCTCAAGGTGCAAAAGAAATAGAGAGAGAGATAACTAAGGAGAACAAAAGCAAAAGAAAGATAAAAAAGGGAAGGCAGGAGAATTGGGAGGTTGAAGGATTGGGATTGGGGGGTAGGATATATAAGAAAAGCTCTAGAATTGAGAATCAGGGAGCCATCATTAAATCAGTGAGCAAGACTCCAGATTTCATCAGACTCAGAAGTGGATTAGAATTGAATCCAGCAGGCCCATTTAGTGGTACATTTCCACAAATTATCAAGGGCATAACTGATATCAACGATCAGTTCCTCCATTTCATCAATTTTATTTACTCGGATTAACCATTTCTTGAAGTGGAAGTAAACCCACCTATCATTTTCAGCCAAGGAAGCTGCTATCTTGGCCTCTGTTTAATCTACAACTGCCATGATGCTGCCCATGTGATCAGGTATGACCCCAGCCATTGGGTGATTTTACAGTTTGGTTGAGAGCACAACCAATGGGAGTGCTACATTTCCGGCACATGCTGGAAATGTAACTGTATTTTGAAATTTAAATGGATGGGTTTACTTCCACTTTAAGGGATGGTACAGGCTGCGTATGCCAATGAGAAAGAATGCACATCCATGCTGCATGTACAATGTTTGTGGTTATTGTCTCTTAAATAATTAGGGATACGCTTTGGGTTTGGGTCAATTAAGGGTTTGACCTGAACTCTAGCTGTTAAAGTACCACTCAAGTACCCCCCTTCACCTCCTCCTCCCTCTGTGTATGGTCTGTATACTCTATATCAAGAGTACCATTTCAAACCTTCATGTTTAAACCAACTCAATACCAGCATGTTTCTTTATTTCTAAGCAATTGTGTCAAAAAATCTAATTGCCTTGGGGTGTTCATACTGTCCTGGCATTCTTATTTTAACATTTTTTTTCATATATATACTAAAATGTAAATCACCTAGTGTGATTATTATAAACACAGTTCATAAATACCCTGTCCATGTAAATTCACTGAACTCCCCCGCGTATTAGGTGAAGGCCGTTCCCATGCACTTCATCACACTCACTGACTCCAAATGCCTGTCATTTTACTAATAGTCATTAGTCCTTTCAAGATGTAATTCCCAGTTGCTTATAACACTCCCTTCACCTTTCCCTTTAAGTGGTTCACCAGGCAGCTCACATTAAAAGAACTCCAATAGTGTAGTACCATCAACAAAATCAATGTATTCAATCCCAACAAAATATTAGTCACAAACATAAAGCATATAAAAAGCCTACCAAAAATTCTCATGCAGTCATCTCAACTGTTCAACTGTTTTCCAACTAACCTGGAATGCGATGGCAGAAGTTGATGTGGCACTCGAACTTAGAGACTCCTTTATACTACTGTCTTTTAGTCCCTGGTAGTTTCTAATATCTCATACAACTGGACCTCTAACTACCAGAAGTGGCTATCAGATTCCTAACTTGGCTCTAGCCTATGGTGGATATTGAACCCTAATCTAAAACTAGCAATATAATTTCAGACCAGAAGGGACAGGGTTAAATAAAATAGGAGGAACTGCATGTAAACTCTATTGGAATAAACAGGTTCACCTACTAATATACTGGAAGTGACCACTACACACATACATAGCACAAACCTAATTATCTGGCACTATGCATGTGAGATAATAACAATAGGACAGAGATAGGTCTGGCACCATGATTTGGATAGACACTCAAGAAGTCATGGGCAGCTGCAATTAAACTATTAGAGCATAGGGATTCTTGTTTAATAGTCTCTGCTTCTGGTCTTTGTGAAAATACAGCAGCAATAGCAGCCCCTGTGTGTGAACATACAGGGGGTCATTTACTATAACTGGGCACTATGGCAAATAATAGAGCCCATTTTAGCCAAATGGAAACAAAATGGCAAATTTGCGCATGAAAAATTAGCGATATAAGCGGGGAACAAACGTTTGTAAATTCTAGATTGCCACTAATTAGCGCTTCCGCGTATATACAAATGCCAATTCTTATCAAGTTGTTATATAGCACTGTACTGTACCCATGATCCATGTATGTGAAAGAAACATTTTTATCAGAGATGTGCTCTAGTTCCCGTGCATCTATTGATTTATATTGCAATTAGTATTCCTAGTTTTTTTTCCTTCTTTTGCTAAGAAATGCAGTTCTGAATGATTATTACATAGTAATGTCTGCTATTCTGTAAAGTTACATGTATTAATCATTTAGGTTACCTATTTGTTGTATGTTGTTTTTTTCATGTTTTTGATTTATTATTTATTAATTTAGTTGACTATAAAGCAGTAATTATTTATGTTCATTCTTTAATAATACTACACTATTATGCAGGTCTTGTACTTAGCACAATGGCTTAGTGGTCTGCTTGGATATCTTCACACCACTCATGGTATGAGTTCAACCAACCTACCATCCACCAGCTGTGTTTATTTTTTCAGTGCACACGTGAATTAAAATAAACAAACAAATAAATGTAAACTGCCCTTTAGCTAGTGTGTGGTGTTTGGAATGTCACATCATATTAAAATTATATACTTACATACCATTGCATGCATTTAAAGAGTTAATACAATAAAAACTTTCACATTAAAATGCATTGGCTACTTGGCAATCACCTATTATCAATATATATATACACGTATATTTGTGTTGTTTTGGCTAATTGGCATTCTCCTTTTCCCACCAACGCAATCTTTTAGGATTTTTCTGTGGGATTTGAACCCATGAGTCTTTCAATAACTGAATGTTTGAAGGTAGAGGTGCTAACTGCTAGCCTATTGGGCTGAGCACACTTATACATACAAAATACTTTTACTAGTGTTTGATGTGTTATATACTATACAATAAAGTTTATCAAATGTAAACTGCTTGTTAGCTAGTGTGTGGTGTTTGGAGATTCACACCATAATATTAGTGAATACTTACATACCATTGCAAGCATTTGAAGAGTTAATACAATAATATCAACTACATTAAAGTGTATTGGCTACTTGACATTCACTGTATGCTGCTTTGGCTAATTGGCTAACTGGCTAACAGTAATTCTCCTTTTCTCCACCAATAGTAAACTTTTAGGATTCTTACGTGGGATTTGAACCCATGAGTCTTTCAATACCTGAATTTTTGAAGGTAGAGGTGCTAACTGCTAGCCTATTGGGCTGAGCACAATTAAATATACAAAATACTTTTACTAGTGTTTGATGGTTTATATACCATACAATAAAGTTTATCAAATGTAAACTGCTTGTTAGCTAGTGTATGGTGTTTTGGAGATTCACACCATAATATTAGTGAAGACTTACTTATTTTTATTTAAGGTACTTCTATAGTGCCGTCAATTTACGCAGTGCTTTACATATACATTATACACTCACATGGGCCCCTACCCTCAAGGAGCTTACAATCTAAGGTCCCCAACTCACATTCATATACTAGGGCCAATTTAGACAGAAGCCAATTAACCTACCAGCATGTCTTTGGAGTGTGGGAGGAAACCGGAGTACCCGGAGGAAACCCACACAGGCACAGGGAGAACATGCAAACTCCAGGCAGGTAGTTTTGTGGTGTGGTTGGGAATAGGAACCAGCGACCCTTTTTACTGCTAGGTAGGGATGAGCCGACCCCCCCCCCCGTTCGGTTCGCACCAGAACATGTGAACAGGAAAAAAGTTTGTTCGAGCACGCGAACACCGTTAAAGTCTATGGGGGTCATTTACTATAGCGCCAGGAAGTACTGGGCACTATGGCAAATAATAGCTCCCATTTTAGCCAAATAAAATTTCAACAGGCGAATGTGCGAATTAAAAATTAGCGCTATTAGTGAGAAACACATGTTAGTAAATTCTAAGCTGGCGCTAATTAGCGCTTCCGCGTATATGCAAATGCCAATTCCTACCAAGCTGTTATATAGTACTGCACTATAACCATGATCCATGTATGTGAAAGAAACATTTTTATGTGAGGTGTGCTCTACCTCGTGTGCATCTATTGATGTATGTTGCAATTAGTATTCCTAGTTTTTTCCTTCTTTTGATAACTAATGCAGTTATGAATGATTATTACATAGTAATGTCTGCTATTCTATAAAGTTACATGTATTAAACATTTAGGTTACCTATTTGTTGTATGTTGTTTTTTATTTTTTAATTTAGGTGACTATAAAGCGGTAATTATTTATATTCATTCTTTAATCATACTACACTATTATGCAGGTCTCATACTTAGCACAATGGCTTAGTAGTCTGCTCAGATGTCTCCACAGCACTCATGGTACAAGTTCAAATACCAGCTAACCTACCATCCCCCAGCTGTGTTTATTTTTTCAGTGCACAAGCGAATTAAAATTAACAAACAAAAAAATGTAATCTGCCCATTAGTTAGTGTGTGGTGTTTGGAATTTTACACCATAATAGTACTGAATACTTACATATCATTGCATGCATTTAAAGAGTTAATATAATAGAGTCAGCCAAATTTAAAGTGCATTGGCTAATTGGCATTTACCTATTTTCAGCATATGCTGCTTTGGCTAATTGGCATTTGCTTTTTTTTCACCAATTCAGTCTTTTAGTATTTCTCTGTGGGATTTGAACTTGAGTTCTTCAAGGTAGAAGTGCTGACCACTAGCCTATTGGGTGTAGCACAATCATACATAGAAAATACATTCACTAGTGTTTGATGTTTCTTCTCCCCGAGCTGTCTCTCCTGCTGCCACCATCTTCTCCCGCTGATGTGTTCTTCAGCGCAGCCGGTTACCCACTAATAAAAAAAAAGCTGCTCTTCTTGTGGCGGTCTTCTGTGGCCATCCGATAATGTCACCTGGAGAGTCCGCTCCATGGCTATGTAAGAGACGCCACACAGCGGGTGACAACACAGCGGAGGAAGACCACCATGGAAGAAGAGCAGCTTTTTTTTATTAGCGGGTAACCAGCAGTGCGGAAGAACACAGCAGATGGAGAAGATGGCGGCGGCAGGAGAGACGGCTCTGGAAGAATACAGCTCGGGGAGAAGATGGAGGAGGGAGAGACAGTGTCTGGAGAAGATGGCTCAGGGAAGAAGACAGCTCGGAGCTATTTTACAATAAAGGACTTGTCAAAAACCGGCTATTGATTTTTTTACATTTCACTGCTTTTTTTGGTGAATGGGTAGGGGTAAAATGTACCCCATACCTATTCACATAGGGGGCAGGATCTGGGATCCCCCTTGTTAAAGGGGGCTTCCAGATTCCGATAAACCGCCTGCCTGCAGACCGACAACCACCAACCAGGGTTGTCGGGAAGAGGCCCTTGTCCCCATCAACATGGGGAAAAGGTGCTTTGGGGCATGTGGCCTGGTAAGGTTCAGAAGGGGAGGGTGCTCACTCGTCCCCCCCTATCCTGACCTCCAGGCTGCATGCTCGGATAAGGGTCTGGTATGGATTTTGGGGGGCCCCACATCAAATTTATTTTACATTTTGGTGTGGGGTTCCCCTTAAAGTCTATACCGAAGGGCCTGGTATGTACTGGGGGGACCCTACGACATTTTTTTCCTTGAATTTTGGAATTCCATACCATAATATTATTGAATAAGTACATACCATTGCATGCATTTGAAGAGTTAAAATATGGAATAAAGCAAGCTGATGTGCTTTGGCTAATTATGCTTCTGAGTACAATGCACACTTCCAGGAGGTGATGCTGTCAGTGGGATTTGAATTCATGGCTTGAACTTTTGGGGGCAGCAGGGTATACCACTATGCTACAGAGCTGAGCACTTACCTACAGAGAAAATACATTTACTAATGTTTGATTCAATACAATAATGTTTTGCATTTCAGGCATTAATATTATAGTAACAACCATGCTCATGCCGATGTGGCATTGGCTAATAGGCATTTGCCTCTTTTCAGCATATGCTGCTGAGTACAATGCAAGCTTTCAGTAGGTGATACCATCTGTGTGATTTTCAGCCATTTGAGCACAATTATATTGAGAACATACGTTTACTAGTGTTTGATGGTGGGACTACTTTATATTCTAGGTATAAAATAGTACTCAGCACAGTGACTTAGGCACCTTTCACACTTGTGCGACCTGAAAGTTGTGAGATTTTAATGCGACTTTAAGCAATGCCTGTGTAATCTTGAGGTCTATGGACGCAGGAGTCGCAGGGAAAGACACGCAACTTTCCCACGATTTTGCATCAGCAATTTTGCCGCAATTCCAGGGAATGCCTGTGTAAACTTGAGGTCTATGGACCTCAACTCGCATCAAAGTCAGACCAAAGTAGTACAGGGACTACGTTGAAGTCAGTGTTACTTGAAGTCGCACAGATATGAATGGTACACATTGAAAATCATGGGGTATGACTTGTCATACGACTCTGATGTCCAAAGTTGCACAAGTGTGACTCAGCCCGACTTTGTCAGCGATTTCAGAGACATCAGTGCACTTTCCTGCACAGATGTCTAGTGAAATCACATAGGTCCCAACTGTTCTCCTTTAAGAAGGTGTCCTATGCCTACCTACTTTTGCTAATAGGTGTCCCTTATACCCATCTCAAAAAGTTGGGAGGTAAGAAATCGCCCCCTGAAGTCGCCCAAAGTAGTGCAGGAACTACTTTTGGGAATCGTTGTGGCGTCGCACCAATTTGGACAGTTCCATTGCCATCAATAGGTGCCGATTTGGCCTACAATTTGACATGTCAATTCAGACCTATGTGAACATGGGTGAAGTTGCATAGATATTAGAGCTGCACGGTTCTAGCCAAAATGAGAATCACAATTTTTTTACTTAGAATAAAAAGATCACGATTCTCGCAACGTAAAATCTTTCACATTATCCCACAAGAAATTGGGCTAACTTTTCTTTTTTTTTTTTTTAATTCATTAAAGTAATTTTTTCCAAAAAAAATTGCATTTGAAAGGCGCAAATACAGTGTGTCATAAAATATTGTAACAACCACCATTTTATTCTCTAGGGTCTCTACTAAAAATATATATATATATATAATGTTGGGGGGTTTTAAGTAATTTTCTAGCAAAAAAAAAAATGATTTTAACCTGAAACCAACACATGTCAGAACAATGTTTAGTGTTTAAGTGGTTAAACTTTCTTCACTTACACAAAATTCTATTTAATTGACAAATTGTTACAAGGTTTCTAGTTAAGTTCACTGATAAAGAATGTTCTAATTCTTGGCAGACTTCCTGGTTTTTCGGCTGTGGCTTCAGAAGAGCAGAGAGAGTTCTTTGCATAGCAAGAATCGTGAAACACTTTTTTCAAGATCGTAAAGGAGGAAAAAAATCACGATGATGATTAATCGTGCAGCTCTAATAAATATGCATGGAAATCAAGGGGGACAACTTTTCATGTGACTCTGAGGTCCAAAGCTTCATGAAAAGTCACCCAAGTGTGAAAGTAACCTAATGCGATTAATTGATAACACCTTTGAATGAGGCCCCATTTGCACTTGTGCGACCTTAAAATTGGACAGCTTTGTCATGACTTGAAGCAATGTCTGTGTAATCTTGTGGTGTATGGACCTCAAATTGCATCAAAGTCAAACCAAGGTAGTGCAGGGACGAATTTGCTACACCTTCAGGATGCACAAGTGACAATAGGGCCAAATTCAAAGGTGTTATCCTTGAATCTCATTCACACTGCTGCGACCTGAAAGTCACACTATTTTGCTGCCACTTTGCCGCTGCAACTTGGCCCCAACTTCTGGGAATGCCTGTGTAATATTGTACCAGATATACCTCAAGTCACACCAAAGTAGTACAGGGACTACTTTGAAGTTGGTGCGACTTAAAGTAGCACAGATATGAATGGTTATCATTGAGAATCATGGGGTACAACTTGTCATGCAACTCAGAGGTCCAAATTTGCTGGAAAATTTGCCCAGCTGTGAAACAAGTCATATATATTTTAATAAAAGGAGCTCTCATTTATACTTGCATAGTCCTTACTGATTTACATCAGAAGAACAAATGCAGGAAGTGATGTGTGCACATGGGACGGAAGCAAATGTGTGGTGATGCCAAACAAATCAGTGAACCCCACCCACACCACATCTATCTACCACATCCACCCCGCATTGATTAAGTACAAGTACATATCCTACACTTACCTGGCCAATGAGCAGCACCTCCTCTTTGCTAAAGAGACCTCGCCATGTCCACCTAGATGGAGATCCTGACCAGCACAGGAACTTCTGGGTGCATACAATGACTAATTTCCAGGTCAGAAGGTGAAACCACGCTTTTGATTGCAGCTGCGAATATTTGATCTCAACCATGATTAGTATTTTTTCTTTTCAGATATGCAAATCTGTATTTCTACATATATTTGAAGGTAAACTTAAGGGAGTTTGATAAGAAATGGTGTCCCTGGGTTAGCAGCAGGTGAATTACAAAGGCAAAAGGCCCAGTTTGAGCCCTGGTTCACACTGACAGCAGGAGGAAAGCATTCAGCTGAACTCCCACAATTTCATTCCTGCATGTCAGTCCCGTCTGTGGGGGCAACATCAGAGACATCGGTGCAGGTTTCTGCATCAATATCAATACAAATCGCACCAATTAGAACAGTGCAATTGCCACAGATTTGATATGTCAAATCTCACCAATGTGAACCAGAGTTGACACATTCAAACACTGCCTATCCACCAGCTGAATTCATTACCTGCAATTCTCCACAGCTGTTAATGATAAAGGTGGAATCTTTATATATAAACTTGCAGTTGTGCAGAAGCCTAGGTTTACATTGGAGCGATTGGTCATGCGATTTGAGAGATCAAATCGCATGACTATTGGCAATGTCACTGTTCCAATCGACGCAACATTTTTTTTGTGGCACTGCATCAATTTGCTAAAGTAGTTCCTGCACTACTTTTGCCGATTTCAGGTGCGACTTCAATCGACATTTGTATGAAGCCACCTGAAATCACGCTGAAGTAGCGCAATTTCAAAGTAGCATGTGAACCAGGGCAAAGAGATTAGTTTTTTGGTGCACAAATACATATTGAAATAAAATATAAGAGATATTGCACGTTCCCAAAACCACCACCCACAAAAACTAAAGAGAAAGAAAAGTAGAAAAAAAAAAAAAAAAAAAAAAACCCACACACCACACCAAAAGCTCAATAATGTACTTTTATTTTACCAGCAGAAAAAAAATAAATTTACATTTACTAGCTTCAAAAAAATTTGGACAGGATATATGGTGCTACATTTAGCAATGCAATTTTAAGGGCCCTGCTCATAGGAGCTTACAATCTAAAATTAGACAAAACCTTAGAGTGGACACAGCTTTAATGTCAGTGTATAGCGGGCAACACATCACATTATCTGCAAGATTATAGAAACATACTTAACAGTCATTCTTACAAAGCATTCCAACATAATATTACAAAAGACTTATTCAAAACACCCACCACCAGCCCACAATCCACACATACATACATTGGTGACCATGTTCTGCTGGAAGCTGCATTTCAGTGTACACGATTAAACGAGATCAAAAAGAGTAGGTCAGCAGATGCTTCCAAACGATGTTTGCATGATCAGACAGGAACAATACACACACAACATTGACAGCATGGCCACATAAACCCACTTTTGATTGAAAAAATGCACAAGAATTTCATCAAATCTCCCAATATCATTCCTTCTCCCTCACAACAAAAAACCTGACCTTCTCAGGCAAAACAAACCCCCCTACTGCAGGCCTTTATATAAGAGAGGTTGTATTGTTAGCACACTGACACACCCAATAGAAGTACACGCCCACCAGTATCTTTCAATCTGTCTCTTCATGTATGTCTAAAGTGATTGCACCTGATGAGCAGGAACACATAATAGTATTTGCAACTGTGTTAGCCTTGGCTATGTGCATCAAATCTCCAACTACAGGCCAAAGATCAAAGTCCATTTGCATCCACATAAACAAAGCAACAGTTTTCTAAGCATATGTACCTGTGCAGTGTAAACCCTAAAATTTGAAATGTCCAAGTCCCTGGGCATGATTAGTGCTAATAAACATTAACATCAGTCCCTGGCTGCAATGAGCTTCCAATATAAAGTCCAAAATTAACTTTCTTACATTAGAACCAATTTCGACAGGAGACAAATAAAGTGCCAGCATGTCTTTGGATTGTGGTGAGAAACCCACACAGGGAGAACATATAAACTTCAACACAAGCATTAGCATGTTGGGGAATTGAACCAACATCCCAGGTGCTGCTAAATAGAACTGCTACCCACTTAGCCACCAGGCAGCCCCACACATGTTCTCTGCATCTCTGTGGTGTGAACCAGCCCTAAGTCCATAGCCATGCTCAGTGTCACAAGCAATATACAATATATTGGCCTAAGTATTGGGATGCCTGCCTTTAAACACACATGACCTGTAATGGCATCCCAGTATTAGTATTGGGTTCAAAACTCATTTGGCCCACCCTTTGCAGCTATAACAGCTTCAACTCTTCTTGTCCACAAGGATTAGGAGTGTGTCTATGGGAATGTTTGAACATTCTTCCAAGTGCATTTGTGAGGTCAGGCACTGATGTTGGACGAGAAGGCCTGACCTACAGTCTCCTCTCTAATTCATCCCCAAGGTGTTCTGTTGTGTTGAGGTCAGGACTCTGTGCAGGCCAGTCAAGTTCCTCCACCCCAAAATCACTCATCCATGTCTGTATGGACCTTGCTTTGTGCACTGGTCCAAATGATTTGGTGGAGAGGGATTATGGTGCGGGGTTGTTTTTCAGGGGTTGGGCTTGGCCTCTTAGTTTCAGATAAGGGAACTCCTAAGGCGTCAGCATACCAAGACATTTTGGACAATTTCATGCTCCCAACTTTGTGGGAACAGTTTGGGGAAAGCCCCTTCCTGTTCCAACATGACTGCACACCAGTACACAAAGCAAGGTCCATAAAGACATGCATGAGCAAGTTTGGGGTGGAGAAACTTGACTGGCCTGCACAGAGTCCTGGCCTCAACCTTATAGAACACCCTTTGGCTGAATTAGAGTAGAGACTGCAAGCCAGGCCTTCTCATCCAACATCAGTGCCTGGCCTCACAAATGCACTTCTGGAAGGATGATCAAACATTCCCATAGGCACACTAAACCTTGTGGACAGCCTTCCCAGAAGCTGTTCTAGCCGCAAAGGGTGGGCCAAATCAAATTTTAACCCTACGGACTAAGACTGGGCTGCCATTAAAGTTCATGTGTGTGTAAAGGCAGGTGTCCCAATTCTTTTGGCTATATAGTGTATCTGGAAAAGACTTACAATGGTGGTGGAACCCACCAACACATAGTTATAGGACCTGGGAGATAAGACAACTTCTCTACATGAAGTAACATGGTTGGGATTTGAACCAAGACCCTCAGAGATACTAAGCAGAAGTTCTAACCTCTAAGCCACGGAGCTGCCACTTGTTAGACCCTCCTACACATGACTACACATAAAAACACATAAATACTGCATTTCTATGGACATACAGGTGATGGAATTACATTACTCAAGAGTTATTCTTCTTGATTTATTCAGTGATATTTGGTGTTTTTTTGTGGGTGAGAGTAGAATATTACCCTCAATTTTTTGGGAATTACATTTTGATTTCTGATGTTGGTACACATATCACATTTTTTGTGCTCAAATTATGAATATTTAGAAATAATAAAAAGCACAAAAAATTGTGATTCATTTTAAATTTGCATCAGCAATGGTATTGTTTGTGGATTGTAAAGACACCTGTGTGAGTTTGGGGTAAAGATTGTTGTGAGATAAAGAGTAACAAGTGAAAGTGACAGAGAAAAATATATTTTACCAAAACATCAAAACATTCCACATTCTAGCATTCTTAAAATCAAAATATTTTAAGTAGAAGCAACAATGTTGCAAAGGAAAATTTATTTCACAGAAAGATACATTTCATCTCAACATTAAAAGGTTTTTTGTGAAAGTTAGAATTGTTCCATTAGAATCTATGACTGAAACTTCATTTGGACTAAATTAGAGCAGATTTTAACTCCCAAAAAATGCTCTCTAATTAGCTCTCATTTTGGTATTTACTATAGCTCCGGGTAAAAAAGACACTTGAGTTAAAATGAGAGTTATATTCAGGTCTGAGCATGCTCAGTTGTGTTGGCACCTACTTGTCCAAAACGGGGAATTTTTCACTTTTCAGACTTTTAAAGATATTTCATTGTAGAAATCACCTTTTCACACAGTTTAAAAGCAGATAATCTTTAAATAATATACAGCATATTTCAGTACCATTTAGGCAATTATATCATGCTCTAAACTTTATTTCCATGTGCAATTCTCTAGGTTTTAGCAGAGTAAGGTTTTGGGCGCTATTTAGTTTCAGGGAGCTATAGTAAATTCGATTTTGGGAGTATTTTCTCACCAGCGCTATAGTGAATACGGTTTTAGCGCGAATTAGCGCTATTAGTGCTAATTTGCACTAAATTGCCACGAATTAGTGCTAATTCGTGGCAATATGTGTGAATTAGCGCCATAGCGCTATAGTAAATGACCCCCACAGTCTACAAAAACCTCTCTATCTACTTCCTTCCTCTGGGGTTTTTAACCCAGCCTCTCAGAGACAAGAAGTCCATTCATAATTATCTGTGTATTAAAAATGCAGGTATTTAGAAATACAGATAATAGGGGGCAGCAGATCCCTACAGTTTAAAAAAATAGTAAAAAAGTAAACAATTCCAAACGCACATTGCACTACTTTCTCACTGCAGCACACTACAAGTAAAAACTACAGGCAGTGTGAACAAGCCCATACTATGCACTGGCTACTTCCTCTTCTATACATGATTTATTTGGAGCCCGCTACAGTTGTAGGCTCATCTCTATAAAGCACTTTCACTGCTACTTTTTGGTAAGTTTGTTTTTACTTTCACTTTATATAGCACTGGGATTCTGGAGCAATGAACTGAGTTAATCTATCTTAAGTTTTACTTGTGATAGTTGTCTTTTGTTTTTATGTCATTAGGGTTTTCCTGCTTTTATCTATATTGCCATGTTGAGGCTGACTGTTACCTGCTGATCATTTGGTGTTTTGTTTGGTGCAGCGTTTAACTTTACATCGTGTTGCCATAACACAGGGGTGAGGTTGCATTTTAAATGCACTGTATGTGTGTTGTGTGTTTTTGGTTTAATGAGAAAGACAAGCAGGGCTTTTTTTGAAACAACAACCAATAAATCTGTTTTTGTTGCTTCAAAACTAGACTTGTGAGGACCTCTTCCACTGGACCATTTGCATTTACTTGCCTTATGTGTACCCAGGCATCCTCAGGAAAGGGAGTTTGGTATAGATTTTGGGGGAGGGGGTCCTACTTTTTTCTTCTTTTTTGTGAAGGGTTCTCCCTTAAAAACCATATTGGGGGGACCACAAGTATTTTTTTTTGCAGGTCCACTCTTTGATATCCACATCAAACCCTCATCAAGGACAAAGGTCTGGTATTTATTTTTACAGGGAACTCCCCTCTGAAGGTGCCACCTTGTGATAGAAATAAAGTTAAATGAAAAAAATGAAAATGTATTAAAAAAATTGAAACAAAATAACATGTAAAGGCCTTTTACTTATGGAGAATTTTGAGTACCATATTTTTTTTCCATGTCATGGACATGCGCAATTTAAGGCTTAGTATGTTAGGTATCTCTGTATTTTACACTAGCTCATTCTTTATTTTACAAAAAAAGTGGTATTATATTGTTTGTTTGAAACTGGCACTGTTTTATTCTACAGGGCATTTGCTTTCAAGAAAAATATACCTGTTTGGAAGTGTTGAAGTCATTTATAGCAAAGAATGCAGATTTTAATGTGCAAGTAAATTTGAAAATATTGACATCCTCCCATAATACCACCTACATTTTAAAGTGAATGTACAGCCAAACTTTGTATTATTAATTTAGGATAAAGTATGTAAAGGGTTAAAACCCTTGTAAGTTTATTTGCTGCCTTGATCTCTGTTTCATATTGGGGCGTTTTCCTTCATTTCTTGTTCCAGAGACTACAAGTAAGAGAGGAAATTTCCACAAAATGAGAGCAAATCAGAGAAATTTGGACACTTGCCACAGAAACATAGGTCTCCATTGTAAAATTTCTTTCTAACTCTTGGCCTGTTGACAACTGTGAAAATGTTCAATTCCCATTACTTTCTGTCCTGGTGACAGTAATAACCAGCACAAAATGGAGACAGTGAATCTACCTACACAGACAGCAATCAAAACTTGACAAGGGTTGTAATTCTTCTGCAAAAGTTTTGCTTTACATGCCCTTTTTACATATTTTCAATTAATGTTATTATAAAGGTATTTTGCTGTATATAAACTTGTTTAAACTATCCCTAGTGTTAATAATTAGTTATTTTGCTATATTACTGATTTGTTGGAAATAGTTTGAAATACCTATTTTTTCTTTTCTGAACAATCATATGGCTAATACTCACGATTCGAGTTGGACAGAAAATGGATCTTCCTGCTGCAATAGTGAACTGGTAAAAGATGTCACTAATGCCTCGTTTCCACTGAGCGGATCGGTTCGGTACAGTACGCTACTTTGGGTGTTTCCATTATGAAAGTGGCCCATACAACTGAACCGTACCGTTCCATTCAGGGTCCTGCTTCAGATGTGGGGCCATAGATAATGGAACGGTTCGGTTAGGGCGGAGCTACTGGCATCACACGATACATTCCACTGATTGGCTGACAGAAAACCCTCTGCTGTGCTATGCTGAGACATTTTTTCTAAACGCTGTATGGCCCCTTGTGGTCCCACTTGCAGTGGAAACGCTCACCAGAATAGACCGGACCATTCTAGGCCATTCAAACTGTACCGACCCGAACCGATCCGCTCAGTGGAAACGAGGCATTAAAGTGATATGTGTAAACGAACACTAACCACTTAGCTATAAAGCATGAGTGGCATTGTATCCCATTCCCATGTGCCATCACTTCTCTAATAAGTGCTATGCATTTATATTAGGATAGCCTTAAAAAAATAAGTATATTACTTCCTTATTAGAGTGCTGACATCAAAGGGGACTGGATTTTTTTGCCCCATAAGTCCCAGCAGCCTTAAAATGGAGATCCCTACTATTCTAAAATTCTGATTTCCTGATTAAGAGGGTTTCCTGCATACCCTGAAAGCTAGGAATGGACTGGTAAGTGGTCTTTGGGACCACTATTCCTGTTTATTTGAGTGAATTGGGTTCAACCATTCATTCTGTAAATTATGACTTGCACTAATTTCCTCATTCCTCATTTCCTCATTGCCACTCTGTGGGGTTGATTTACTACAACTGTACAGTGCATAATCTGGTGGTGAAGCTCTGCTCCCGTTTTTTTTTTTTGTCAAAGCTTAATTGAACAAGCTGAAGTTAGAAGCTGATTGGCTACCATGCACAGCTGTACCAGATTTTGCACTCTACAGTTTTAGTAAATCAAACCCTCTTGGTATCTATCTTGAAAACCTTAGTATTTATTTATAAACGTTTAATAAATTAAAGACTCAAAAACTATTGTAGTATGTAGAATTGTCCTAAATCCACGGAGATCCTTACATCTGACTCCTCCTATCACAAGGTTAAATCTTTCCCCTTCATTTTAGCACCATTACACATGGGCTTGCCATAAAAATAGCTAATTTATAGAAACCTAAACATTGTAAATAAATGTTGCTCTGTAGGGATGCAATATACATACTGCATGCTTCTGAATGCACAATTATGTATACATAGCTTATGTTGCATATATTAAAAGAGTAAAACAATAAAAGCATAAGCATTTAAATTAAGAAAAATAACTCATGGCTTGCGTGGCATGAAAAAAGTTAAACCCTTTTGCTAATACAATAAAAGTGTTTGTTTAATGCAGAACATTTTGTATATCAGTGGAATTATTTATAGCCGCAAAACCTCTACTGTTATTTCTATAGTGTAGATGGTTTTCTATAAGAAATAAATGGACAGTAGTGATTTATGAACTTAATTATAGAGTGATATTGAACATTACAGCCTAGAATGGAAAGCAGAGTTTGTTCTAAATCTAATCAGCAAAGTGCTAGGTTTTTATTAGAGTTTTGTGCTGTTAGTCCAGGAATAAGGAAAGATATTGCTACATTTTAATGTTTTAGTATAAGAGACAAAACGACAGATCTGACTGTATTTAGAAACATATTTCTTACAGATGTACATTGGAAAATGTCCAGCAGTGAAAAACTAAAATGCAATACTACCATGCAATGTCTAATTTATTAATGTTTGTGTTAATGCTTATGTTTTCAGTTACATTTTAAGTCTAATGTTGCCTTTTTGGAATTTATGTAAATGGAACAGAGAGTAAGAAAACAATAAATTTTATGAGTAGTATTTGTCCATATTGTACACATTCTAGCTGTATCTATGCCCTGTGATGTATCTAGATGTATCGTGCCCACTGACAAGCTCTGAAACATTGCTGGCTGTCATAAGGATCAGACCTAAAATGCAGGGTCTTGATGTCTTCCATGGACAACTATAGTTAAATATAGTTAAATACACAGCTGCATAGAGTTAACATTTTTACTTTTAATATGTATTAGGTGGCAAATGATTAGTTTGTTGAAAAAGCCAGGTGGGATTACCCACTAGGCACTGTAAGCATGTGCCAATAGGTACCCTTTCTGTATGTTTTCTTTTATTTATTTATTTTTTAACCCCTTCGCTGTCAGGTCCATACATTGTACAGACCTGACAGCAGGGGGTTTCACACACAATCTGGTGGCTGCAGTCACTGAGATTGTGTCTAAAACTGACAGGCAGACTCCTGCCTGTCAGGCGAGATCATTCGGGCAGCTGCGCTGCCACCTGGTTGCTTCTACACCCCTAGCACCAGCGCCCCAAACAACACCCATGTGTGCATTCCCCTGGCATGTATTTCAGGCCTCGCTTGCCTATCTGCGGGCCCAGGACTGACATGGCTGGTACCGGCGGGTGGAGGGGAGGGAGCTTTTTGCTGTGACCTAGAAAGCGATGTGTATTACTTCTGGGTCACCCTGTCACTTTCCCCAGCTACCATACCTGGGAAGTAGAGATGAGCCGAACACCCCCCGGTTCGGTTCGCACCAGAACCTGCGAACGAACCGAAAGTTCGCACGAACGTTAGAACCCCATTGACGTCTATGGGACTCGAACGTTCGAAATTAAAAGTGCTCATTTTAAAGGCTAATTTGCATGGTATTGTCCTAAAAAGGGTTTGGGGACCCGGGTCCTACCCCAAGGGACATGTATCAATGCAAAAAAAACTTTTAAAAACGGACGTTTTTTCGGGAGCAGTGATTTTAATGATGCTTAAAGTAAAAAAAAAAAAAAGTGAAATATTCCTTTAAATTTCATACCTGGGGGGTGTCTATAGTATGCCTGTAAAGTGGCGCATGTTTCCCGTGTTTAGAACAGTCCCTGCACCAAATGTCATTTTTAAAGGAAAAAATCTCATTTAAAACTGCTTGCGGGTTTAATGTAATGTCGGGTGCTGGCAATATGGATGAAAATCAGTGAGACAAACGGCATGGGTACCCCCCAGTCCATTACCAGGCCCTTTGGGTCTTGTATGGATATTAAGGGGAACCCCGCACCCAAATTAAAATAAGGAAAGGTGTGGGGCCACCAGGCCCTATATACTCTGAACAGCAGTATACAGGCGGTGCAAAAAAGACAGGGACTGTAGGTTTGTTGTTAAGTAGAATCTGTTTGTCATTTTGAACGGGTACATGTTTAGCTCCAGCCCAAAAATCTTTTTTAAGCTTTTTGGAAAACATAGGGAAGGGTTATCACCCCTGTGACATTTGTTTTGCTGTCTTTCCTTCTCTTTAGAAGATTTCACCTCACTTTTTGTCCCAATGACAAATGTTTTTTGAGAATTTGGGGTTTTTTGTGGAACAAGGATTGGAAAGCATCAGTGGAAAGGAGAAATGTTTTTCCCATATTAACTCTTACAGGAGAGAATTTCCCTTCCTAGGGGTAGATTTCATCTCACTTCCTGTTGTCTCCTTCCGTTTGCAAGTAGGAGTCATTTGTAAGTTAGATGTTTGAAAGTAGGGTCCTGCCCTATATACTCAGCAGAAATTTGGGCCTTAGGTGTTGTTGTGGCCACAACAACGTAAGCCCTCACAGGGCCCTGCTGTGAAATATTAGATCAAGAATTGTAATTACATGCCCCTGTTGAACAGGGGCAGAAAAATTGGGCCTTTGGTGGTGGTGCTGGTGCCACAACACTGTAAGTCCTCATAGTTAATCTTGGTGGGTGCAGAAACGGGCCCTGCTGTGAAATATTAGATCAAGAATTGTAATTACATGCCCCTGTTGAACAGGGACAGAAAAATTGGGCCTTTGGTGGTGGTGGTGCTGGTGCAACAACACTGCAACCCCTCACAGACACTCTAGTTGGAACGCAGGAACGAGCCCTGCTGCAAAGTATTGCATCAAAAATTGTAATTACATGCCCCTGTTAAACAGGGGCAGAAAAATTGGGCCTTAGGCACTGGTGCTGGTGCCACAACACTGCAACCCCTCCCGGACACTCTAGTTGGAACGCAGGAACGAGCCCTGCTGCAAAGTATTGCATCAAAAATTGTTATTACACGCCCCTGTTAAACAGGGGCAGAAAAATTGGGCCTTAGGCACTGGTGCTGGTGCCACAACACTGCAACCCCTCACAGACACTCTAGTTGGAACGCAGGAATGAGCCCTGCTGCAAAGTATTGCATCAAAAATTGTAATTACACGCCCCTGTTAAACAGGGGCAGAAAAATTGGGCCTTAGGCACTGGTGCTGGTGCCACAACACTGCAACCCCTCACAGACACTCTAGTTGGAACGCAGGAACGAGCCCTGCTGCAAAGTATTGCATCAAAAATTGTAATTACTTGCCCCTGTTAAACAGGGGCTGAAAAATTGTGCCTTAGGCACTGGTGGTGGCGCCCAGAACCAAAAATGTTCTTACAGGCTATCAGCGTGATGATTGAGGAGGAAGAGGATAATTACTCAGGGATAGTCACTCAGCATCAGCATAGGCAGTCTTTCAAGGGATCTGAGATTTCCAAAAAAATTATTCGGTTACATCAGCATCAGGTGCTTGGTAGCTGGTGGTGATCCAAGACTGATTCATTTTTATGAAGGTCAGTCGATCGACCGAGTCGGTGGACAGACGCACCCTGTGATTGGTTACCACGCCTCCAGCAGCACTGAATGTGCGTTCCGAAAGAATGCTGGATGCTGGACAGGCCAGTAGCTCAATTGCATACTGTGCAAGCTCTGGCCAGTGATCCATCCTCAAGACCCAGTAACCCAGAGGATTTTCGGTGGGAAAGGTGTCCAAGTCTGATCTTGCTCCTAGGTATTCCAGCACCATGTAAAACAGACGCTGGCGATGGTTGCTGGAACCGATCATACCTTGGGGCTGCGGACCAAAAAATTGTCTGAACACATCGGTCAGACAGCCACCTTCTCCACCGCTCCTTCTTTGACTGACCGAAG
Source organism: Aquarana catesbeiana (assembly GCF_042186555.1). NCBI lineage: Eukaryota > Metazoa > Chordata > Amphibia > Anura > Ranidae > Aquarana > Aquarana catesbeiana. Next base: position 518,645,893 of record NC_133328.1, read on the forward strand.
CCTCAGCAACACGTTGTCCAGAAACAGGAGTTTGTAACCTCCCAGTCTCTGGGAACTCGTTGCACAGACCTTTCTGCAAGGCCTCCCGAAGATGTTTCATCCTGTGCTCCCTCTGCAATGGCAAGATAACGTCCGCAACCTTACCCTTGTAACGTGGATCAAGGAGGGTTGCCAGCCAGTATTGGTCCTTCTCCTTGATACCACGAATACGAGGATCCTTACGCAGGCTTTGCAGGATCAGGGAGGCCATGCAGCGTAGGTTTGCTGAGGCATTCAGTCCAGACTCCTCTGGGTCACTAAGGACGACATGGTCCGCAGCCACCTCCTCCCAGCCACGTACAAGTCCATGTGTTTCTTGGGACTGATCCCTTAAAGACTGCTGCTGATGCTGAGTGCCAGGCTCCACCTCCATACTGACACAATCTTCCTCCTCCTCCTCCTCCTCTTCCTGTGTGATCGGCGGGCACGCAGGAACACTGTCTGGATAAAGGGGGCCTTGAGAGCTAAGGAAGTCCTCCTCTTCCTGCCTCTGTTCTGCCTCAAGTGCCCTGTCCATTATTCCACGCAGCGTGTGCTCCAACAGGTGGACAAGGGGGACAGTGTCACTGATGCGTGCACTGTCACTGCTCACCATCCTCGTGGCCTCCTCAAATGGTGACAGGACAGTGCATGCATCCTTGATCATGGCCCACTGGCGTGGGGAAAAAAAAAACAAGCTCCCCTGACCCTGTCCTGGTGCCATAGTCGCACAGGTACTCATTGATGGCCCTCTGCTGCATGTGCAGCCGCTGCAGCATGGCCAACGTTGAGTTCCACCTGGTGGGCATGTCACAGATTAGGCGGTTCTTGGGCAGGTTAAACTCCTTTTGGAGGTCCGTCAGCCGAGCACTGGCATTATATGACCGGCGGAAATGCACACAGACTTTCCTGGCCTGCCTCAGGACATTCTGTGAGCCCGGGTACCTGCCCAAGAACCGCTGCACCACCAAGTTAAGGACGTGAGCCAATCAGGGCACATGGGTCATTTGTCCCTGTCGGAGGGCAGAGAGGAGGTTGGTTAGTTGGCGTGGTGTCAACCACCTCTGAACCTGCCCCTGCAGAGCTGACAGAACCTCTGCCCCAGTGTGGCTCCTGTCCCCCAAGCACACCAGCTCAAGCACCGCATGGCATCTTTTGGCCTGCGTACTTGCGTAGCCCCTTGAACGGCTACGGAGCACCGCTGGTTCTGAGGACAAAGCACAGGAAGAGGCCATGGAGGAAGAAGAAGAGGAGGGGGTGGAGGAGAGAGGTGTGTCACAATCATTAGCATTTTGGAGGCGTGGTGGCGGAACAACCTCCAACACTACTGCACCTTGTCCTGCATCCTTCCCAGCTGCCAGCAGAGTCACCCAATGCGCCGTGAAACTTAGGTAACATCCCTGTCCATGCCTGCTGGACCATGAGTCAGCGGTAATATGCACCTTACCGCTGACCGCCCTGTCCAACGAGGCATGGACATTGCCTTCCACATGCCGGTAGAGAGCCGGAATCGCCTTCCGTGAGAAAAAGTGGCGTTTGGGTACCTGCCACTGAGGAACCGCACATTCCACAAACTCACGGAAGGGGGCAGAGTCTACCAACTGAAAAGGCAGCAGTTGAACTGCTAGCAATTTTGCCAAGCTAGCATTCAACCGCTGGGCATGTGGATGGCTGGGAGAAAACTTCTATCGGCGGTGCAGCAGCTGGGGCAGGGAAATTTGCCTGGTACAATCTGACGTCGGTGTACCGAAAGCAGATTGCCCACAAGTACTTGGCTGTGACACACCTAATTTTACACCTTCATTCCTCTCAGTGCAGGTCTCAGAGAGGACTGAAGGTATAGTGGGGTTGGACATCTCAGCTGATGAGGAGCAAGGAGAGGTCCTCTTTGTTCTTTGGTGTGGGTCTTTTAGGTACGCTTGCCAACAAACTCCATGGCAGGTCAACATATGTCTGGTCAAGCATGTGGTACCCAAGCGGGAGATGTTTTGGCCACGCGAGATACGCTTGAGACATATGTTGCAAATAGCAGTGGTGCGATCTGATGCACTCGTCTCAAAAAAGGCCCACACCAAAGAACTTTTTGAATAACGCGCAGAGACTGCAGCGCCCTGCACATGTGGAGCTTTGGGGTGTGATGCAGTCAATGTGCTGCCCTTAGGCTGGCCCCTGGAGGGCATCCTGCCTCATTGGTGATGTGCCGCCTCCTCCTCCTCCTCCTCCTCTCTCCTATCAGGCACCCATGTTGAGTCAGTGACCTCATCATCCCCTCCCTCCTCATCACTGGAGCAAACCTGGCAGTATGCTGCAGCAGGGGGAGCATGACTGCCAGATTGCTGTCCTTCTTGGGCACCCCCTCTGTCCATGCTCATGTTACTGCCTTCATCTAGCTCAGTATCATCATCAGAGCCTTCCAAAGGCTGGGCATCCTCCTGGAGCATGTACCCAACACTGTGGTCAAACAGTTTGAGGGACTCCTCAGGAGGACATGGTGGGGCTAGGGAAGGAGTCACTGATGACATTGAGCCGAGGGAAGAGGCCGCTGCTTTGCCAGACAAAGTACCCTGGGCATGTGTGAGAGAGGATGAGGAGGATGAGGACGGCTTGGTCATCCACTCGACCAAGTCTTCCGCATGTTGCGGCTCAACACGGCCAGCTGCCGAAAAAAAGGCCAAGCGTGTCCCACGGCCACGTGCTGATGAGGATGCACCGTCTCCACGACCAACACTAGACACAGAGCCTGCTTGCCCTCTCTTATTGGCTTGTGACTGTCTGCCTCTCCTTCTTGGCCTTCCAGACATACTAATGGCCTGTAGCTGTACTAAGCTGGGATATATATATATATATATATATATATATATATATATATATATATATGTACTGATACTGCAGCTAGCAAAATCAACTGCCTGCCTGTAGTATGAGAACACAACCAACCTTCTACAGGTAGCTTTAGCTGAACACTGTGAGGTGGACGCACCCCACTAACTTGTAGGTTTAGCTGAACACTGTGAACAGGACGCACCCCACTAACTTGTAGGTTTAGCTGAACACTGTGAGCAGGACGCACTGCACTAACTGTAAATAGTCTAGCTGCCTGACTGTGGTACTAATAGGATCAAATGAACACCAGTAATTTTCTTCAGGTAGCTGTATATACTGTAACAAGACAAGCCTGCCTGTCAGTAAGAAGATAACAGGAACGGATCTAGCTGAACACTGTGAGCAGGATGCACTGCACTAACTTGTAGGTTTAGCTGAACACTGTGAGGTGGACACACCCCACTAACTTGTAGGTTTAGCTGAACACTGTGAACAGGATGCACCCCACTAACTTGTAGGTTTAGCTGAATACTCTGAGCAGGACGCACCCCACTAACTTTTAGGTTTAGCTGAACACTGTGAGCAGGATGCACTGCACTAACTGAAAATAGTCTAGCTTTCTGACTGTGGTACTAATAGGATCAAAAGAACACCAGTAATTTTCTTCAGGTAGCTGTATATACTATAACAAGACAAGCCTGCCTGTCAGTAAGAAGATAACGGGAACAGATCTAGCTGAACACTGTGAGCAGGACGCACTGCACTAACTGTAAATAGTCTAGCTGCCTGACTGTGGTACTAATAGGATCAAAAGAACACAAGCAATTTTCTTCAGGTAGCTGTGTATACTGTAACAAGACAAGCCTGCCTGTCAGTAAGAAGATAGCAGGAACGGATCTAGCTGAACACTGTGAGCAGGATGCACTGCACTAACTGTAAATAGTCTAGCTGCCTGACTGTGGTACTAATAGGATCAAAAGAACACCAGCAATTTTCTTCAGGTAGCTGTCTATACTGTAACAAGACAAGCCTGCCTGTCAGTAAGAAGATAACAGGAATGGATCTAGCTGAACACTGTGAGCAGGAAGCACTGCACTAACTGTAAATAGTCTAGCTGCCTGACTGTGATACTAATAGGATCAAAAGAACACCAGCAATTTTCTTCAGGTAGCTGTCTATACTGTAACAAGACAAGCCTGCCTGTCAGTAAGAAGATAACAGGAATGGATCTAGCTGAACACTATGAGCAGGACGCACTGCACTAACTGTAAATAGTCTAGCTGCCTGACTGTGGTACTAATAGGATCAAAAGAACACAAGCAATTTTCTTCAGGTAGCTGTATATACTGTAACAAGACAAGCCTGGCTGTCAGTAAGAAGATAGCAGGAACGGATCTAGCTGAACACTATGAACAGGATGCACTGCACTAACTGTAAATAGTCTAGCTGCCTGACTGTGGTACTAATAGGATCAAAAGAACACCAGTAGTTTTCTTCAGGTAGCTGTATATACTATAACAAGACAAGCCTGCCTGTCAGTAAGAAGATAACAGGAACGGATCTAGCTGAACACTGTGAGCAGGACGCACTGCACTAAACTTGTAGGTTTGGCTGAACACTGTGAGCAGGACGCACCCCACTAACTTGTAGGTTTAGGTGAACACTGTGATCAGGACGCACCCCACTAACTTGTAGGTTTAGCTGAACACTGTGAGCAGGACGCACCCCATTAACTTGTAGGTTTAGCTGAACACTGTGAGCAGGACGCACCGCACTAACTTGTAGGTTTAGCTGCAGACTGTGAGCAGGACGCACCCCACTAACTTGTAGGTTTAGCTGAACACTGTGAGCAGGACGCACCCCATTAACTTGTAGTTTTAGCTGAACACTGTGAGCAGGACGCACTGCACTAACTGTAAATAGTCTAGCTGCCTGACTGTGGTACTAATAGGATCAAAAGAACACCAGCAATTTTCTTCAGGTAGCTGTCTATACTGTAACAAGACAAGCCTGCCTGTTAGTAAGAAGATAACAGGAATGGATCTAGCTGAACACTGTGAGCAGAACACACTGCACTAACTGTAAATAGTCTAGCTGCCTGACTGTGGTACTAATAGGATCAAAAGAACACAAGCAATTTTCTTCAGGTAGCTGTGTATACTGTAACAAGACAAGCCTGCCTGTCAGTAAGAAGATAGCAGGAACGGATCTAGCTGAACACTGTAAGCAGGACGCACTGCACTAACTGTAAATAGTCTAGCTGCCTGACTGTGGTACTAATAGGATCAAAAGAACACCAGTAATTTTCTTCAGGTAGTTGTAAATACTGTAACAAGACAAGCCTGCCTGTCAGTAGGAAGATAACAAGAACGGATCAAATGTCACTGTCTGTCTCTCTCTCTCTCTCTGAATGAACGCCGGGAACACACACTACACAGGACCGCTGTGCAGGCGGCCTTATATAGTGTGGGGCGTGTACTAAATCCCCTGAGCCATAATTGGCCAAAGCTTCCTTGGCTTTGGCCAATTACGGCTCTCTGTTCAGGCGGCGCTGTGATTGGCCAAGCATGTGGGTCAAAGTGCATGCTTGGCCAATCATCAGCCAGCAATGCACTGTGATGCCGCAGTGAATTATGGGCCGTGACGCGCCACACGAATTTGGCGCGAACGGCCCATATCGTTCGCAATTCGGCGAACGACCGAACAGCCGATGTTCGAGTCGAACATGGGTTCGACTCGAACACGAAGCTCATCCCTACTGGGAAGGGATATATTGCAATATAATGTGCATTGCAATACATTCAGTGGAGCTCAGAGGAGACTTTTAGACCCTAGTCTTATTAAAGAGAACTTGTCACCTAAAATCAGCACATAGGGGACTTCTTGTCCCCTATATGATGAAAAAATATGTTATTTTGAAGCATCGCCTATAGAAACTCAAAATCATAAAAATAAATAAATAAATAAATACATTAAAAAATATCATACAATCCCATATACCCAATCCCATACCCACAGTTGATCCAGAGGAAGGCAAATGCTCCCCCCCCCCCAGAGAAGCAGGATCCAATTTGCTAAAGCAGGAGAAAAAATTCCTTCCTGATCCCAGAGAGGCAATTGGATTTTCCCTGGATCAACTTTACCTATAAATGTTAGTACTCAGTTATATTATGTACATTTAGGAATGACTCCAGGCCTTTCTTAAAGCAATCTACTGAGCTGGCCAGAACCACATCTGAAGGGAGTCTATTCCACATTTTCACAGCTCTTACTGTGAAGAAACCTTTCCATATTTGGAGAAGAAATCTCTTTTCCTCTAGACTTAAAGAGTGCCCCCCGTGTCCTCAGTGTTGACCATAAAGTGAATAACTCAACACCAAGTTCACTATATGGACCCCTTATATATTTATACATGGTGATTATATCCCCCCTAATCTCCTCTTCTCTAGGGATGAGCCGAACACCCGGTTCGGTTTGCACCAGAACCTGCGAACGGACCGAAAATTCACACGAACATTAGAACCCCATTGACGTCTATGGGACTCGAACGTTTGCAATCAAAAGTGCTCATTTTAAAGGCTAATTTTCATGGTATTGTCCTAAAAAGGGTTTGGGGACCCGGGTCCTGCCCCAGGGGACATGTATCAATGCAAAAAAAAGTTGTAAAAAGGGCTGTTTTTTCGGGAGCAGTGATTTTAATGATACTTAAAGTAAAAAAAGTGAAATATTCTTTTAAATATCATACCTGGGGTGTGTCTATAGTATGCCTGTAAAGTGGCACGTGCTTCCCATGCTTAGAACAGTCCCTGCTCAAAATGTCTTTTTTAAAGGAAAAAATGTCATTTAAAACTGCTGGCGGCTTTAATGTAATGTCGGGTCCTGGCAATATGGATGAAAATCAGTGAGACAAATGGCATGGGTACCCCCCAGTCCATTACCAGGCCCTTTGGGGAACCCCGCACACAAATTAAAAAAAGGAAAGGTGTGGGGCCACCAGGCCCTATATACTCTAAAAAGCAGTATACAGGCGGTGCAAACAAGACAGGGACTGTAGGTTTGTTGTTAAGTAGAATCTGTTTGTAATTTTGAATGGGTACATTTTTAATGTGTTTAACTCCAGCCAAAAAATCTTTTTTAAGCTTTTTGGAAAACATCACCCCTGTGATATTTGTTTTGCTGTCTGTGCTCCTCTTCAGAAGATTGAACCTCACTTTTTGTCCCAATGCCAAATGTTTTTTGAAAATTTGGGTTTTTTTGTGAAACAAGGATTGGTGATAAAGCATCAGTGGAAAGGAGAAATGTTTTTCCCATATTAACTCTTACAGGAGAGAATTTCCCTTCCTAGGGGTAGATTTCATCTCACTTCCTGTTGTCTCCTTCCGTTTGCAAGTAGGAGTCGTTTGTAAGTTGGATGTTTGAAAGTAGGGGCCTGCCCTATATACTCAGCAGAAATTTGGGCCTTAGGTGTTGTTGTGGCCACAACACTGTAAGCCCTCTCAGGGCCCTGCTGTGAAATATTAGATCAAGAATTGTAATTACATGCCCCTGTTGAACAGGGGCTGAAATATTGGGCCTTTAGTGGTGGTGGTGGTGGTGCTGGTGCCACAACACTGTAAGTCCTCACTCGCTCTTGGTGGGCACAGAAACGGGCCCTGCTGTGAAATATTAGATCAAGAATTGTAATTACATGTCCCTGTCTAACAGGGGCTGAAAATTGGGCCTTGGTGGTGGTGGTGGTGCTGGTGCCACAACACTGTAAGTCCTCACTCGCACTTGGTAGGTGCAGAAACTGGCCCTGCTGTGAAATATTAGATCAAGAATTGTAATTACATGCCCCTGTTAAACAGGGGCTGAAAAATTGGGCCTTAGGCACTGGTGCTGGTGCCACAACACTGCAACCCCTCACAGATACTCTAGTTGAAACGCAGGAACGAGCCCTGCTGCAAAGTATTGCATCAAAAATTGTAATTACATGCCCCTGTTAAACAGGGGCTGAAAAATTAGGCCTTAGGCACTGGTTCTGGTGCCACAACACTGCAACCCCTCACAGATACTCTAGTTGGAACACAGAAACGAGCCCTGCTGCAAAGTATTGCATCAAAAATTTTAATTACACACCCCTGTTAAACAGGGGCTGAAAAATTGGGCCTTAGGCACTGGTGCTGGTGCCACAACACTGCAACCCCTCACAGATACTCTAGTTGGAACGCAAGAATGAGCCCTGCTGCAAAGTATTGCATCAAAAATTGTAATTACACACCCCTGTTAAACAGGGGCTGAAAAATTGGGCCTTAGGCACTGGTGGCGGCGCCCAGAACCAAAAAATGTTCTTACAAGCTATCAGCATGATCATTGAGGAGGAAGAGGATAATTACTCAGGATAGTCACTCAGCATCAGCATAGGCAGTCTTTGAAGGGATCTGAGATTTCAAAACAAATTATTCGGTTACATCAGCATCAGGTGCTTGGTAGCTGGTGGTGATCCAAGACTGATTAATCTTTATGAAGGTCAGTCGATCGACCGAGTCGGTGGACAGACGCACCTTGTGATCGGTTACAAAGCCTCCAGCAGCACTGAATGTGCGTTCCGAAAGAACGCTGGATGCAGGACAGGCCAGTAGCTTAATTGCATACTGTGCAAGCTCTGGCCAGTGATCCACCCTCAAGACCCAGTAACCCAGAGGATTTTTGGTGGGAAAGGTGTCCAAGTCAGATCTTGCCCCTAGGTATTCCTGCACCATGTAAAACAGACGCTGGCGATGGTTGCTGGAACCGATCATACCTTGGGGCTGCGGACCCAAAAATTGTCTGAACGCATTGGTCAGGCGGCCACCTTCTCCACCGCTCCTTCTTTGACTGACAGAAGCCTCAGCAACACGTCCAGAAACAGGAGTTTGTAACCTCCCAGTCTCTGGGAACGAGTTGCACAGACCTTTCTGCAAGGCCTCCTGAAGATGTTTCATCCTCTGCTCCCTCTGCGATGGCAAGATAAGGTCCACAACCTTACCCTTGTAACGTGGATCAAGGAGGGTTGCCAGCCAGTATTGGTCCTTCTCCTTGATACCACGAATATGAGGATCCTTACGCAGGCTTTGCAGGATCAGGGAGGCCATGCAGCGTAGGTTTTGCTGAGGCATTCGGTCCGGAGTCCTATGGGTCACTAAGGACGATATGGTCCGCAGCCTCCTCCTCCCAGCCACGTACAAGTCCATGTGTTTCTTGGGACTGATCCCTTAAAGACTGCTGCTAATGCTGAGTGCCAGGCTCCACCTCTATACTGACACAATCCTTCTCCTCCTCCTCCTCCTCATTCTCTTCCTGTGTGATCGGCGGGCACGCAGGAACACTGTCTGGATAAAGTCCTCCTCTTCCTGCCTCTGTTCTGCCTCAAGTGCCCTGTCCATTATTCCATGCAGCGTGTGCTCCAACAGGTGGACAAGGGGGACAGTGTCACTGATGCATGCACTGTCACTGCTCACCATCCTCGTGGCCTCCTCAAATGGTGACAGGACAGTGCATGCATCCCTGATCATGGCCCACTGGCGTGGGGAAAAAAAACAAGCTCCCCTGACCCTGTCCTGGTGCCATAGTTGCACAGGTACTCATTGATGGCCCTCTGCTGCGTGTGCAGCCGCTGCAGCATGGCCAACGTTGAGTTCCACCTGGTGGGCATGTCACAGATTAGGCGGTTCTTGGGCAGGTTAAACTCCTTTTGGAGGTCCGCCAGCCGAGCACTGGCATTATATGACCGGCGGAAATGCACACAGACTTTCATGGCCTGCCTCAGGACATCCTGTAAGCCCGGGTACCTGCTCAAGAACCGCTGCACCACCAAGTTAAGGACGTGAGCCAAACAGGGCACATATGTCATTTGTCCCTGTCGGAGGGCAGAGAGGAGGTTGGTGCCATTGTCACAAACCACCATTCCTGCCTTAAGTTGGCATGGCGTCAACTACCTCTGAACCTGCCCCTGCAGAGCTGACAGAACCTCTGACCCAGTGTGGCTCCTGTACCCCAAGCACACCAGCTCAAGCACCGCATGGCAACTTTTGGCCTGTGTACTTGCGTAGCACCTTGAATGCCTACGGAGCACCGCTGGTTCCGAGGACAAATCACAGGAAGAGGCCATGGAGGAAGAAGAAGAGGAGGGGGTGGAGGAGAGAGGTGTGTCACAATCATTAGTAGTGGCATTTTGGAGGCGTGGTGGCGGAACAACCTCCAACACTACTACACCTTGTCCTGCATCCTTCCCAGCTGCCAGCAGAGTCACCCAATGTGCGGTGAATCTTAGGTAACGTCCCTGTCCATGCCTGCTGGACCATGAGTCAGCGGTAATATGCACCTTACCACTGACCACCCTGTCCAGCGAGGCCAAGACATTGCCTTCCACATGCCGGTAGAGAGCCAGAATCACCTTCCATGAGAAAAAGTGGCATTTGGGTACCTGCCACTGAGGAACCACACATTCCACAAACTCACGGAAGGGGGCAGAGTCTATCAACTAAAAAGGCAGAAGTTGAAGTGCTAGCAATTTTGCCAAGCTAGCATTCAACCGCTGGGCATGTGGATGGCTGGGAGCAAACTTCTTTCGGCGGTGCAGCGGCTGGGGCAGGGAAATTTGCCTGGTACAATCTGACGTCGGTGTACCGAAAGCAGATGCCCACAAGTACTTGGCTGTGACACACCTAATTCTACACCTTCATTCCTCTCAGTGCAGGTCTCAGAGAAGACTGAAGGTATAGTGGGGTTGGAGATCTCAGCTGATGAGGAGCAAGGAGAGGTCCTCTTTATTCTTTGGTGTGGGTCTTTTAGATACGCTTGCTAACTAACTGCATGGCAGGTCAACATATGTCTGGTCAAGCATGTGGTGCCCAAGTGGGAGATGTTTTGGCCACGTGAGATACGCTTGAAACATATGTTGCAAATAGCAGCGGTGCGATCTGATGCACTCATCTCAAAAAAGTCCCACACCAAAGAACTTTTTGAATAACGCGCAGAGACTGCAGCGACCTGCACATGCGGAGCTTTGGGGTGTGATGCAGTCAGTGTGCTGCCCTTAGGCTGGCCCCTGGAGGGCATCCTGCCTCGTTGGTGATGTGCCTCCTCCTCCTCTCTCCTATCAGGCACCCACGTTGAGTCAGTGACCTCATCATCCTCTCCCTCCTCATCACTGGAGCAAACCTGGTAGAATGCTGCAGCAGGGGGAGCATGACTGCCAGATTGCTGTCCTTCTTGGGCACCCCCTCTGTCCGTGCTCACATTACTGCCTTCATCTAGCTCAGTATCATCATCAGAGCCTTCCAAATGCTGGGCATCCTCCTGGAGCATGTACCCAACACTGTGGTCAAACAGTTCGAGGGACTCCTCAGGAGGACATGGTGGGGCTAGGGAAGGAGTCACTGATGACATTGAGCCGAGGGAAGAGGCCGCTGCTTTGCCAGACAAAGTACCCTGAACATGGGTGAGAGAGGATGAGGAGGATGAGGATGGCTTGGTCATCCACTCGACCAAGTCTTCCGCATGTTGCGGCTCAACACGCCCAGCTGCCGAAAAAAAGGCCAAGCATGTCCCACGGCCACGTGCTGATGAGGATGCACCGTCTCCACGACCAGCACTGTTGCCTCTAGACACAGAGCCTGCTTGCCCTCTTTTATTGGCTTGTGACTGTCTGCCTCTCCTTGTTGGCCTTCCAGACATACTAATGGCCTGTAGCTGCACTAAGCTGGGATATATATATATATCAGCTAGCAAAATCAACTGCCTGCCTGTAGTATGAGAACACCACCAACCTTCTACAGTATAGCTGAACACTGTGCAGAGCTCGCCAAAAAATAACTTGTAGCTTATTTAGCTGCCTGCGGTAGTGATAGGATCAGGAAAACACCACCAACCTTCTACAGGTAGCTTTAGGTGAACACTGTGCAGAGCTTGCCAAAAAATAACTTGTAGCTTATTTAGCTGCCTGCGGTAGTGATAGGATCAGGAAAACACCACCAACCTTCTACAGGTAGCTTTAGGTGAACACTGTGCAGAGCTCGCACTACACTAACTTGTAGCTTATTTAGCTGCCTGCGGTAGTAATAGGATCAGGAAAACAGCACCAACCTTCTACAGGTAGCTTTAGGTGAACACTTTGCAGAGCTCGCACTACACTAATTGTAGCTTATTTAGCTGCCTGCGGTAGTGATAGGATCAGGAAAACACCACCAACCTTGTACAGGTAGCTTTAGGTAAACACTGCAGAGCTCGCACTACACTAACTTGTAGCTTATTTAGCTGCCTGCGGTAGTGATAGGTTCAGGAAAACACCACCAACCTTCTACAGGTAGCTTTAGATGAACACTGTGCAGAGCTCGCCAAAAAATAACTTGAACACTGTGAGGAGGATGCACTACACTAACTTGTAGCTTTAGCTGAACACTGTGCAGAGGTCTCACTACACTAACTTGTAGTTTTAGCTGAACACTGTGAGGAGGACACACTACACTAACTTGTAGCTTTAGCTGAACACTGTGCAGAGGTCGCACTACACTAACTTGTAATTTTCTCTGAACACTGTGAGGAGGACACACTACACAAACTTGTAGCTTTAGCTGAACACGGTGAGGAGGACACTATACACCAACTTGTAGCTTTAGCTGAACACTATGCAGAGGTCACACTACACTAACTTGTAGCTTTAGCTGAACACTGTGCAGAGGTCGCACTACACTAACTTGTAGTTTTCGCTGAACACTGTGAGGAGGACGCACTACACTAACTTGTAGCTTTAGCTGAACACTGTGCAGAGGTCGCACTACACTAACTTGTAGTTTTAGCTGAACACTGTGAGCAGGATGCACTACACTAACTTGTAGCTTTAGCTGAACACTGTGCAGAGGTCTCACTACACTAACTTGTAGCTTTAGCTGAACACTGTGCAGATGTCGCACTACACTAACTTGTAGTTTTAGCTGAACACTGTGAGCAGGACGCACTACACTAACTTGTAGCTTTAGCTGAACACTGTGCAGAGGTCTCATTACACTAACTTGTTGTTTTAGCTGAACACTATGAGGAGGATGCACTACACTAACTTGTAGCTGTAGCTGAACACTGTGCAGAGGTCGCACTACACTAACTTGTAGTTTTCGATGAACACTGTGAGGAGGACACACTACACCAACTTGTAGCTTTAGCTGAACACTGTGCAGAGGTCGCACTACACTAACTTGTAGTTTTCGCTGAACACTGTGAGGAGGACACACTACACCAACTTGTAGCTTTAGCTGAACACTGTGCAGAGGTCTCACTACACTAACTTGTAGTTTTAGCTGAACACTATCAGGAGGATGCACTACACTAACTTGTAGCTGTAGCCGAACACTGTGCAGAGGTCGCACTACACTAACTTGTAGTTTTCACTGAACACTGTGAGGAGGACACACTACACTAACTTGTAGCTTTAGCTGAACACTGTGCAGAGGTCGCACTACACTAACTTGTAGTTTTCGCTGAACACTAGGGATGAGCTTCGAGTTCGAGTCGAACTCATGTTCGACTCGAACATTGGCTGTTCGCAAGTTCACCGAACAGCGAACAATTTAGGGTGTTCGCGGCAAATTCGAATGCCGCGGAACACCCTTTAAAAGTCTATGGGAGAAATCAAAAGTGCTAATTTTAAAGGCTAATATGCAAGTTATTGTCATAAAAAGTGTTTGGGGACCTGGGTCCTGCCCCAGGGGACATGGATCAATGCAAAAAAAAGTTTTAAAAACGGTTGTTTTTTCAGGAGCAGTGATTTTAATAATACTTAAAGTCAAACAATAAAAGTGTAATATCCCTTTAAATTTCGTACCTGGGGGGTGTCTATAGTGTGCCTGTAAAGGGGCGCATGTTTCCTGTGTTTAGAACAGTCTGACAGCAAAATGACATTTTGAAGGAAAAAACTCATTTAAAACTACCCGCGGCTATTGCATTGCCGACAATACACATAAAAGTTCATTGATAAAAACGGCATGGGAATTCCCCAAAGGGGAACCCCGAACCAAAATTTAAAAAAAAAAATGACGTGGGGGTCCCCCTAAATTCCATACCAGGCCCTTCAGGTCTGGTATGGATATTAAGGGGAACCCCGGCCAAAATTAAAAAAAAAAAATGACGTGGGGTTCCCCCTAAATTCCATACCAGACCCTTCAGGTCTGGTATGGATTTTAAGGGGAACCCCGCGCCAAAAAAAAAAAAAAAACGGCGTGGGGTCCCCCCAAAGATTCCATACCAGACCCTTATCCGAGCACGCAACCTGGCAGGCCGCAGGAAAAGAGGGGGGGACAAGAGTGCGGCCCCCCTCCCTCCTGAACCGTACCAGGCCACATGCCCTCAACATTGGGAGGGTGCTTTGGGGTAGCCCCCCAAAACACCTTGTCCCCATGTTGATGAGGACAAGGGCCTCATCCCCACAACCCTGGCCGGTGGTTGTGGGGGTCTGCGGGCGGGGGGCTTATCGGAATCTGGAAGCCCCCTTTAACAAGGTGACCCCCAGATCCCGGCCCCCCCCCTGTGTGAAATGGTAAGGGGGTACATAAGTACCCCTACCATTTCACGAAAAAAGTGTCAAAAATGTTAAAAATGACAAGAGACAGTTTTTGACAATTCCTTTATTTAAATGCTTCTTCTTTCTTCTATCTTGCTTCATCTTCTGGTTCTTCTGGCTCTTCTGGTTCTTCTGGTTCTTCCTCCGGCGTTCTCGTCCAGCATCTCCTCCGCGGCGTCTTCTGTCTTCTTCTCCTCGGGCCGCTCCGCACCCATGGCATGGGGGGGAGGCTCCCGCTCTTCTTTTCTTCTTTTCTTCTTTTCTTCTCTTCTTCTCTTCTTCTCTTCTTCTCTTCTTCTCTTCTTCTCTGGGCCGCTCCGCAATCCATGCTGGCATGGAGGGAGGCTCCCGCTGTGTGACGGCGCTCCTCGTCTGACAGTTCTTAAATAACGGGGGGGCGGGGCCACCCGGTGACCCCGCCCCCCTCTGACGCACGGTGACTTGACGGGACTTCCCTGTGGCATTCCCCGTGACGTCACAGGGAAGTCCCGTCAAGTCACCGTGCGTCAGAGGGGGGCGGGGTCACCGGGTGGCCCCGCCCCCCCCGTTATTTAAGAACTGTCAGACGAGGAGCGCCGTCACACAGCGGGAGCCTCCCTCCATGCCAGCATGGATTGCGGAGCGGCCCGGAGAAGAAAATGAAGAAGAAGAGAAGAAGAGAAGAAAAGAAGAAAAGAAGAAAAGAAGAAGAGAAGAAGAGAAGAGCGGGAGCCTCCCCCCCATGCCATGGGTGCGGAGCGGCCCGAGGAGAAGAAGACAGAAGACGCCGCGGAGGAGATGCTGGACGAGAACGCCGGAGGAAGAACCAGAAGAACCAGAAGAGCCAGAAGAACCAGAAGATGAAGCAAGATAGAAGAAAGAAGAAGCATTTAAATAAAGGAATTGTCAAAAACTGTCTCTTGTCATTTTTAACATTTTTGACACTTTTTTCGTGAAATGGTAGGGGTACTTATGTACCCCCTTACCATTTCACACAGGGGGGGGGCCGGGATCTGGGGGTCACCTTGTTAAAGGGGGCTTCCAGATTCCGATAAGCCCCCCGCCCGCAGACCCCCACAACCACCGGCCAGGGTTGTGGGGATGAGGCCCTTGTCCTCATCAACATGGGGACAAGGTGTTTTGGGGGGCTACCCCAAAGCACCCTCCCAATGTTGAGGGCATGTGGCCTGGTACGGTTCAGGAGGGAGGGGGGGCCGCACTCTCGTCCCCCCCTCTTTTCCTGCGGCCTGCCAGGTTGCGTGCTCGGATAAGGGTCTGGTATGGATTTTTGGGGGGACCCCACGCCGTTTTTTTTTTTTTTTTGGCGCGGGGTTCCCCTTAAAATCCATACCAGACCTGAAGGGTCTGGTATGGAATTTAGGGGGAACCCCACGTCATTTTTTTTTTTTAATTTTGGCCGGGGTTCCCCTTAATATCCATACCAGACCTGAAGGGCCTGGTATGGAATTTAGGGGGACCCCCACGTCATTTTTTTTTTTTAATTTTGATTCGGGGTTCCCCTTTGGGGAATTCCCATGCCGTTTTTATCAATGAACTTCTATGTGTATTGTCGGCAATGCAATAGCCGCGGGTAGTTTTAAATGAGTTTTTTCCTTCAAAATGTCATTTTGCTGTCAGACTGTTCTAAACACAGGAAACATGCGCCCCTTTACAGGCACACTATAGACACCCCCCAGGTACGAAATTTAAAGGGATATTACACTTTTATTGTTTGACTTTAAGCATTATTAAAATCACTGCTCCTGAAAAAACGGCCGTTTTTAAAACTTTTTTTTGCATTGATCCATGTCCCCTGGGGCAGGACCCAGGTCCCCAAACACTTTTTATGACAATAACTTGCATATAAGCCTTGAAAATTAGCACTTTTGATTATTCATGTTCGTGTCCCATAGACTTTAACGGTGTTCGCATGTTCGAACAAACTTTTTTCCTGTTCGCATGTTCTGGTGCGAACCGAACAGGGGGGTGTTCGGCTCATCCCTACTGAACACCATGAGGAGGACACACTACACCAACTTGTAGATTTAGCTGAACATTGTGCAGAGGTCTCACTACACTAACTTGTAGCTTTAGCTGAACACTGTGCAGAGGTCGCACTACACTAACTTGTAGTTTTAGCTGAACACTGTGAGCAGTACACACTACACTAACTTGTAGCTTTAGCTGAACACTGTGCAGAGGTCTCACTACACTAACTTGTAGTTTTAGCTGAACACTGTGAGGAGGATGCACTACACTAACTTGTAGCTTTAGCTGAACACTGTGCAGAGGTCGCACTACACTAACTTGTGGTTTTAGCTGAACACTGTTAGCAGGACGCACTACCCTAACTTGTAGCTTTAGCTGAACACTGTGCAGAGGTCACACTAAACTAACTTGTAGCTTTAGCTGAACACTGTGAGGAGGACGCACTATCCTAACTTGTAGCTTTAGCTGAACACTGTGCACTACACTAACTTGTAGTTTTAGCTGAACACTGTGCAGAGGTCACACTAAACTAACTTGTAGCTTTAACTGAACACTGTGAGGAGGATGCACTACACTAACTGTAAATAGTCTAGCTGCCTGACTGTGGTACTAATAGGATCAAAAGAACACCAGCAATTTTCTTCAGGTAGCTGTAAATACTGTAACAAGACAAGCCTGCCTGTCAGTAGGAAGATAACAGGAACGGATCTAGCTAAACTGAATACAGTGTATATATATATATATGCAACACCTGGGATGCATATATATATATATATACACAATACACTGTAAGTGCAGCTAACTCACTGACTGCCCTGCCTAATCTAGCTAACTCAAATGAAGTGACACTGTCTCTCTCTCTCTCTAAGCACGCCGGAACACACTACACAGGGCCGCCGTGCAGGCGGCCTTATATAGTGTGGGGCGTGTTCTAAACCCCCTGAGCCATAATTGGCCAAAGCCACCCTGACTTTGGCCAATTACAGCTCTCTCTACCGACGGCGCTGTGATTGGCCAAACATGCGGGTCATAGTGCATGCTTGGCCAATTATCAGCCAGCAATGCACTGCGATGCCGCAGTAAATTATGGGCCGTGACACGCCACACAAATTTGGTGCGAAGGGCCCATATCGTTAGCAATTCGACGAACAATCGAACAGCCGATGTTCGAATCGAACATGGGTTCGATTCGAACATGAAGCTCATCCCTACTCTTCTCAAGAGTGAATAAATTCAGTTCCTCTAATCCTTCCTCATAGCTGAGCTCCTCCATGCCTCTTATCAGTTTGGTTGCCCTTCTCTGCACTTTCTCCAATTCCCCGATATCCTTTTTGAGAACTGGTGCCCAAAACTGAACTGCATATTCCAGATGGTCTTACTAATGATTTGTACAGGGCCAAATGATATCTCTCTCTATGGAGTCCATACCTCTTTTAATACAAGAAAGGACTTTGTCATTTGCTGATTGTTTGCTTTGTCATTTGCTGATCGTATATGTTAATGAGTAGTACTAGATGTAAAGTCAGAAGACAAATCTTCATGAAACAAGGTTTTTTTTTACTAATAGCAAGAACAATGTCAATGAATCAGCTCTTCAACAGCTCTCATGATTGGCTGGCAACCAATCAAGAGTATTCCCGTTAAAGCAGGGAAAGAGAAAAAAGGGGGAGCTGTATGCCTGTATATCAAGAATAATATACAAGTGAATGTGAGAGATGACATCACTAACTGAGCTAGGGAGGAGGTGGAATCCTTATGGGTAGAGCTCCAAAGGGCTGAAACTAAGGGGAAACTCATACTGGGAGTATGCTATAGGCCCCTAACCTGAGGGAGGAGGGGGAGACAGACCTCCTGTCACAATTTGGATTAGCGGCAAGGATGGGAAGTGTCATCATAATGGGGGATTTTAACTATCCAGACATACAGTAGGTGACCGCGATATTGTGTCAATCTCGCCGCACTTCTCGGCGAGATTTGACACCTACGAGCCCCGTCGCAGGGGCCAGCGCCGAGATGGCTCACTCATCGGGAAAGGAAAACTTTGTTTTCCTTCCGCGATGAGTGACAGGCAGCGCTGACAGCTGTCTGGTATGAATCCTGAGGCGGGAACACCGCGCCAAATTTTCAATGAAAAAACCGGCGTGGGTTCCCCCCTCGGAGGCATACCAGGCCCTTAGGTCTGGCATGGATTGTAAGGGGAACCCCCTATGCCGAAAAATCGGCGTGGGGGTCCCCCCCCAAATCCATACCAGACCCTTATCCGAGCACGCAGCCCGGCCGGCCAGGAAAGGGGGTGGGGACGAGCGAGCGCCCCCCCCCCTCCTGAGCCGTACCAGGCCGCATGCCCTCAACATGGGGGGGTGGGTGCCTTGGGGGAGGGGGGCGCCCTGCGGCCCCCCCACCCCAAAGCACCTTGTCCCCATGTTGATGAGGACAAGGGCCTCTTCCCGACAACCCTGGCCGTTGGTTGTCGGGGTCTGCGGGCGGGGGGCTTATCGGAATCCGGGAGCCCCCCTTAATAAGGGGGCCCCCAGATCCCGGCCCCCCACCCTGTGTGAATGAGTTTGGGGTACATGGTACCCCTACCCATTCACCTAGGGAAAAGTGTCAATGTAAAAAAAAACACACTACACAGGTTTTAAGAATAATTTATTAGTCAGCTCCGGGGGTCTTCTTCCGACTTCGGGGGGTCCCCTTCCGACTTCTCCCGGTGTTCGGCCTCTTCTCCCGGTGTTCGGCCTCTTCTCCCGGGCCCCACCGCTATCTTCTTCCAGCTCTATTGCCAGCGAGGGGCCCGGTCTGCTGCCGCTGTCTTGTCGCCGCTGTCTCGCCGCCGCTGTCTTGTCGCCGCTGTCTTGTCGCCGCTGTCTTGCCGCTTCTTCTCTTCTTTTCTTCTTCCCCGATGTTGACACGACGCTCTCTCCGACTCGAATGCTGTGTGCGAGCTGCGGAGCCATTTATATAGGCGGTAACCCCGCCCCCTTACGACGTCATGGTCCCAGCATGCGCAGGGACTCTGGGGTCACGCCCCCTTATGACGCCAGAGTCCCTGCGCATGCTGGGACCATGACGTCGTAAGGGGGCGGGGTTACCGCCTATATAAATGGCTCCGCAGCTCGCACACAGCATTCGAGTCGGAGAGAGCGTCGTGTCAACATCGGGGAAGAAGAAAAGAAGAGAAGAAGCGGCAAGACAGCGGCGACAAGACAGCGGCGACAAGACAGCGGCGGCGAGACAGCGGCGACAAGACAGCGGCAGCAGACCGGGCCCCTCGCTGGCAATAGAGCTGGAAGAAGATAGCGGTGGGGCCCGGGAGAAGAGGCCGAACACCGGGAGAAGAGGCCGAACACCGGGAGAAGTCGGAAGGGGACCCCCCGAAGTCGGAAGAAGACCCCCGGAGCTGACTAATAAATTATTCTTAAAACCTGTGTAGTGTGTTTTTTTTTACATTGACACTTTTCCCTAGGTGAATGGGTAGGGGTACCATGTACCCCAAACTCATTCACACAGGGTGGGGGGCCGGGATCTGGGGGCCCCCTTATTAAGGGGGGCTCCCGGATTCCGATAAGCCCCCCGCCCGCAGACCCCGACAACCAACGGCCAGGGTTGTCGGGAAGAGGCCCTTGTCCTCATCAACATGGGGACAAGGTGCTTTGGGGTGGGGGGGCCGCAGGGCGCCCCCCTCCCCCAAGGCACCCACCCCCCCATGTTGAGGGCATGCGGCCTGGTACGGCTCAGGAGGGGGGGGGGCGCTCGCTCGTCCCCACCCCCTTTCCTGGCCGGCCGGGCTGCGTGCTCGGATAAGGGTCTGGTATGGATTTGGGGGGGGACCCCCACGCCGATTTTTCGGCATAGGGGGTTCCCCTTACAATCCATGCCAGACCTAAGGGCCTGGTATGCCTCCGAGGGGGGAACCCACGCCGGTTTTTTCATTGAAAATTTGGCGCGGTGTTCCCGCCTCAGGATTCATACCAGACAGCTGTCAGCGCTGCCTGTCACTCATCGCGGAAGGAAAACAAAGTTTTCCTTTCCCGATGAGCGAGCCAGCGCGACATTCACAGTACCCTGTCGCCGAGAACCAGCGCGATGGTATCGCGCTGGAAACACAATCTCGCGGTCAGGTACTGTAGACTGGGCGGAAGGAACCACGCATTTGTTTAAGGCTCGCCAGTTCTTTAATGTCTTGCAGGACAATTTCATGGGTCAGATGGTAGATGCACCAACTAGAAACAAAGTGTTTTACCAACAATACAGACCTGATCATGGATGTGGAAGTACGGGGCAATTTAGGAAACAGCGATCACAGGTCAATTAGCTTCAGTATAAATCACACAAATAGGAAACATAAGGGGAATACAAAGACAATGAATTTCAAAAGAGCCAACTTCCCTAAACTACGAACCTTGCTAGAAGATATTAATTGGGATAAAATCTTAGGAACAAAGAACACAGAGGAGAGATGGGTTTGCTTTAAGAGCATATTAAATAAGGGCATAAGCCAGTGTATCCCATTGGGAAATAAATTTGAAAGAGTGAACAAAAGTCCTGGGTGGCCTAACTCCAATGTAAAAATGCATATTAAAGCAAAGGAGAAGTCCTTCAACAAATACAAGGCTGAAGGATCATCATCAGCATCCAAACTTTACAAAGAATGCAACAAAAAAAATGTAAGGGTGCAGTTAGGGTGGCTAAGATAGAACACTAAAGACACATAGTGGAGGAGAGCAAAAAAAATCCCAAGAAACTCTTTAAGCATAAAAAAACAGTACAAGAGGGAGGATAGACCATATTGGCCCCATAAAGAATGAAGAAGGGAATCTGGTTACAAAGGATGGGAAGATGGCAAAGATATTGAATTAATTCTTCTCCTCAGTCTTCACCAGGGAATCGGGGGGCTTCGGTAACCAAAACTGCAATGTTTATCCTCATGACACATCACAGGAAGCACCCTCATGGCTAACAGATGACAGAATTAGAAATAAACTTCAAAAACGTAATAATAATAAGTCACCGGGACCAGATGGCTTGCACGTGAGGGTCCTTAGGGAACCCAGTCAAGTAATTGCCAGACTGTTGTTCAAAATTTTAACTGACAGTCTACTGACTGGAATAGTACCAGCTGATTAGAGAAAAGCCAATGTAGCACCAATATTTAAATAAAAATACAAAAATACATCCCTGGGAATTACAGACCAGTTAGCCTAACATCAATAGTATGCAAGCTCTTGGAGGGGATGATAAGGGACTATATACAAGATTTTAGTAATGAAAACGTTGTCATTAGCAGTAACCAGCATGGATTTATGAAGAATCGTTCTTTCCAAACCAATCTATTAACCTTCTATGAGGAGGTGAGCTGCCATCTAGATAAAGGGAGGCCCGTAGACGTGGTGTATCAGGATTTTTCAAAAGCATTTTACACAGTTCCCCATAAACGTTTACTGTACAAAGTAAGGTCCATTGGCATGGACCATAGGGTGAGTAAATGGATTGAAAACTGGCTACAAGGGTGAGTTCAGAGGGTGGTGATAAATGGGGAGTACTCAGTATGGTAAAGGGGTGGAAAGTGGGGTCCCCCAGGGTTCTGTCCTGGGACCAATCCTATTTAATTTTTTCACAAACGACCTGGAGGATAGGGTAAACAGTTCAATCTCTGTATTTGTGGATGATACTAAGCTAGTAGATCTGAACAAATTAATGGGGTGGGCAACTATATGGCAAATGAGGTTTTATGTGGAAAAATGTAAAATAATGCATTTGGGTGGCAAAAATATGAATGCAATCTATTCACTGGGGGGAGAACCTCTAGGGGAATCAAGGATAGAAAGGGACCTGGGGGTCCTAGTAGATGACAGGCTCAGCAGTGGCATGCAATGCCAAGCTGCTGACAAAGCAAACAGATTATTGGCATGCATTAAAAAGGGGATTAACTCAAGAGATAAAGTGATAATTCTCCCACTCTACAAGACTCTGGTCCTGTCTCACCTGGAGTATGCTGTCCCGTTCTGGGCACCAGTCCTCAGGAAAGATGTGCTGGAAATTGAGCGAGTACAAAGAAGGGCAACAAAACTAATAAAAGAACTGGAGGACATTAGTTATGAAGAAAGGTTATGAGCACTGAAAGTATTCTCTCTGGAGAAGATGCTTGAGAGGGGATATGATCTCAATTCCCTTCCACAGGCGGTGGTTTTAGCGGGGAGCATCGATAGTTTCAAAAAACTATTAGATAAGCACCTGAACGTCCACAACATACAGGGTTATACAATGTAATACTGACATATAATCACACACATAGGTTGGACTTAATGGGCTTGCGTCTGTTTTTAACCTCACGTACTACGTAAGTATGTAACTATATGAATCCAGGGGTTATTAAGACCATATCTTCAGGGCTACAAAATCAAATGAAGTAATGAATTTAAAAAAATGGGCATGACAACTATAAAGCATACCACTTACTATCAAACTAGACTGTAAAATTGTATGGATAAATCCCATAAAATATAATAAAACAAAGATTTTGTTTTTCAAAACCCAAAAGCAAAAAATTATTTTATTGCAGTCCTTAGACATGATGACTGATTCAATTTTTTCTTATTTTTCAGGCCTTTTCCCTTTCTTTTATCCTAATAATCATGGATTAGCACGCTTACTATCATTTATCCATTGCATCTTTGGGTCTATCTAATGTTGTCATACAAGCTGGCTAATTTGCACAACACAGAAAAGGTTCTTTGTGCTTTCTTTTCAGCTTACGGAAAGTGAAAAGGATACTACATTTCTGGCAAGATCAACAGATATTTTTTGTACTTGCGGAAGTGAAAATGTTCTTAGCCTCAAAAGTAAAAACAAATCCAGTCACTATAACTAAAGAGTGTTACCTTTTACCTGGTAACTTTTTTTGGTTAGATACTATTTAAATCTAATAGTAATAATAATGATAATAGTAATAATGATACTATTGAAAATAATAATAATGATGATAATAATGATGACAACAGAATTAGTGATGAAATGATAATAATCTTATTATGATGATTTCAATGATGATCATAATAATAATATTTGAATGTAACTATATACTTGGTAGCAAAAAATGCATTGCCAGTTGTGAGTCAAAAATCTCAAAGACCCCTGGTAAAAGTTTTTGGTATAGATCAGGAAAAAGGATAAAGAGCTTTGTGAATAGAGATAATAAACAGAAAGACAGCATTGGAAACAAAAAGGTTATCATACAGAGAGGGGTAAAAAAGTGCTACTCGATTTGCTGCATATCAGGTTTTCACATACTAGTAGTACAAACTAGTATCAAGCAATTAACATTATGTCCATGTTACCACAAGTAAGGGCAAGGTTGCACCCATTAGGCAAGTTATAGTTCCGAGCAAAAGTTCCCTACCTCCAAGGTTATTTAGAGGCAATGGAGCAAAAATAGGTTCCATGTGATGGGAGCCTGTCCAGCAATAATGCACATGCCCAATGACCGGGGTAGCAGAACCTACAGCCGGATCTCCCACAGAGAGTGGTATGGGGCCACAGTAAATCTGTTATAAACATAAACCAAAAATTAATTATAACAAGTATGTCTAAAATATATCATTTTATTCCTAAATGACAATTTACATAGTCTTTAATCTACTGGTTTCAACAATTACACTCACTCACTTCTTTTTAATTATGCTGAAACTGCAGGGAGCCTGACTGTCCACTAGAGAGCATCCATAATGACTCAAAACTTTATTTACTTGCACTGAAACAACATAAGTTGTGTACGTCACATAGGTGAGAACAACTAAAACATAGATGCCACAGATTCAGATTGGTATATAGCTTGGCTAAAGATTATTAGTTATAAACAGGTATGGACGGAAAGCATCACACCAAAGAAATGAGTTATACCTATTATAATCCACTGTGCAAATATGCGGATCTCCCAACCGCATACTTGCTTAAATGGTGATGCAGGACAAATCCGATTCTGTGTAAGATAGGAAAGGCGAGTCATGACCTGAACATATTAAAAGGCATGGGGAAGCATGGGGACACCCAAGCAACAAAAGAAGGCGAGAAGGAAGTTCTATCTAATAAGATTAATCTCAGGTTACTGACCTGTGGATGCGTGTGTGCTAGAATAAGGCTCCCTGGGACTCTGGCAACATGGCCACCGGTGTACGGGCCCTTAAATACCCCCGGACACTGAATAGAGGGCTGCACATGTACAGAACAGAATGCGTCTGCTCCTGTGACCACATCATGGCCTCAACCAACCCTTGCAGGTGTGGCCAGATGGGTAATGTCACGGAACGTCCCACACTCCGCTTGAGTGCTTCCGTCAGTATACCGCTTCCTAAGTTCTGGAACACGAGTCCAATGGATCTGGCTATAGGAACCCCCAAGAACTAGACAACACCAGTCTTGGAGTACATCAGGACTAACTTTTTATTTGAGATCTCACACACATTTATACAGCAGGCTGACTCAAAGCTAACCTAATTAACATGAGCTAATTTGCTAAAAAATTTACCCAGACCAGATGACAGACTTGTGGGTACCGAGCTTCACACAGTAGTATAAACACAATAGCTGGAGCTAATTACAATTAACAATACAAACAACAATCTCCCCCCCTCCTCAGCCTAGTCATCAACAGTTCGTCTCCTAGCCAGTCCTGGAGGCTAATGTGATCAGCTCACTCAATTAACAGGTTGAGTTCAGAATCAACCAAACCAATAATAGTCTCTATATACATCCTGGGAGATATTGTGGACAAATATTACTGTCCCATTTTAAGTAGTCCAAGATATATTTTCTCACTCACCCTGTGCCAGGATAGCACAGGGTGACTTAGACATAAGATGTATATTGGGAGCTGAAACAAGGACATCCCCTACTTTCCAAGGGATTCTGAGTTCCACGGGCCCTCCCGTCACATCTCTCCCCTTTCGGCAGAAGACTAACACAGGAGGAGACCCCAGACGGGTTGACTCCGAAGTTAGTCCATAGTTCCAGTCCTCTACTGCCTGTACCCACACAGTACCCCAAACAAATTGTTCCAAACAGAGTATTACTCACCCAGCCAACCTCTGCCTCTCTCAGAGAACATATCTGCCGCTGGGGAGAGGCCTGGACTGGCCCTTCTCCCTGGAGTCCTTTCTGCTGCTGGAGAGAAGACAGGGGGACTGGGCTCACCCCATCATGCTGTTGGGGATCTGGGCCGACTGCCCAGCATCCCTGGAGTATACAGGTGGAGACTGAAGTCCCATCCACCTTCACAGGAAATCCATCCCCTGTTAGTTGAGGGCAGAGTCCAGCAGTACTCAGCCATGTTGCCAGCCCTTCTGCTGGAAACCCCACACCATCTGCTCCGGCTAACTGTTGGGGAGGGAGGCCGACTGCCCTGCCTCCCTGGAACTCTGTAGTTGTTGTGGTGATGGCCAGAGGTTGGTAGTACTCTGCCCGGTTGCCAGTGCTTCAACTGGGGAAGTTTCCTGTAACTCCACAGATACTGCTGTTGGTGCTGGGCAGAGCACAGTGAAGTTTGGCCCCAATAGCAGCTCTTCTGCTGGAGGCTCATCAAGTTGTTCTTCCTCAGAAGAAAAGTCTATTAAATCCCGTACCTCTATAACTGGTGTCTGTGGATAGAGGTTCACCATCTCCTGTCCGTGGAACTCAGAAGATGCCATCGGTGCTGAGCAGAGCAAAATTAAGTTTGGCCCTAATCCCAACTCTTCTGCTGGGGGCTCAACCAATGGTTCTTCCTCAGCAGAAAAGTCTATCAAATCCCCTGTCTCTGCAACTGGTGTCTGGGGATGGAGGTTCACCATCTCCTGTCCATGGAATCCAGAAGATGCTATCAGTGCTGGGCAGAGGTTAGCAGAGCTCTGCCCTGTTGTCAGCACTTCAGGTTTGGGGATGGCAATCTCCAAATTTTCCACTGCAGATTCTCTGGCATGCTGCTGGAAAGGCACATTCCTCCATCCAAGATCATCCCATGCAGAAACAGGATCATCAAGGTCAGTCAGCACTTGCTGCATCCGCCATAAGACCTCCGCCTCCCTAGCTGTGGGGGCAGGTTGGCAAAGCACACTATTGCTCTGCCACATTGCCGACTCTTCAGCCAGGATTTCAGGGTTGTCAGCTGGTATTTCCTGATAGTCCCAGGCAAAGGGAGTCCAGCCCTGGCACTCAGCATTGTCTAGCAGCCGTCTGTAGGCGATCTCCAGCTCCCATTCCTGAACGGCCAGAAACTCCAAATCTTCCTGTGCCCAGTGTACTTCCGGAATGTTCAGTAGCCCTTCTCTGAAATCCATGATTTTGTCCAACCGCCACTCCAAATCACTCCCAAAGTTAGAGTCCCCTGTCAGCTTCACATACAACAGTCCCAAGCCGCCGTAGCTTAAGCCTTCCGTTGGGCTGTCATCTGCTATCCAGGGACATGCTTGGGATACATGCCACCGGAGTAGCTCTCATCCAGCTTTATCTCTGCCCAGACCAGTCTGCTTAATTCAGCTGTCTGCTTCTTGTGCGGTTTTTCTCCCAAAAACCGCACCCGCAGTCCGTACTGCGACCAGTACCTTTCCTCGATGGAGGGGAGAACTTTTCCCTGGTGTCGCTGCTCACGGGCTAGCGCTTCTTTCCAGAGTTTGCAGCGAATAGAATCACACCATCCCAGCAGGACCTGCTCTGATCCTGGTCCTCTGTGCTGTATCTGCATCTCTTGCAACCTCCTTCTGAATTCCTCTTCCATGGCGGCTGGTATCTGTACCTCTCCTCTCCTGCTATCTGGACCTTGGATCCAGATGGAAGTTTGGATGTCCCAGACTGCAGGAAGCTTTCCCGCTGCTTGCCACCAAAAAGGTAATATACAGCCACCTGCTGGAGGATGGGCTGTCTGAGATTCAGGAAGAGAGGAAATGCTCAGAACAAGGCAGACTGAGGCCTGAGCACAAAGGACATGGAGATACAGGATTTGGAGAGCGAACCCGCCCCTGAACCAGCTGGCCCCCACTGAAGGGGCGTACGGATCACCACACAGGGAAGGGCAGGCATCCCCAGGCAGGATAAACACCCGGCTGGGGTCTACCCACCTATCTATATGCGGCCCCATGAATGCCCCGGGCATTCTTCATTTTTGTTGCAGCATGTTTTATGCATGCTACAGGTGCGCCACTTAACAGGCACATTAAGGGGACCCCCCAGGCACTATATTTAAAGGAATTTTTAATATTTAATGTTGCACTTTAAGCATGATTAAAATTACTGCTCCTGTAAAAGCAATCGTTTTAAAAAACATATATACAGTGGGGTTAAAAAGTATTCAGACCCCCTTAAATTTTTCACTCTTTGTTATATTGCAGCCATTTGCTAAAATCATTTAAGTTCATTTTTTTTCCTCATTAATGTACACACAGCACCCCATATTGACAGAAAAACACAGAATTGTTGAAATTTTTGCAGATTTATTAAAAAAGAAAAACTGAAATATCACATGGTCCTCAATATTCAGACCCTTTGCTCAGTATTTAGTAGAAGCACCCTTTTGATCTAATACAGCCATGAGTCTTTTTGGGAAAGATGCAACAAGTTTTTTACACCTGGATTTGGTAATCCTCTGCCATTCCTCCTTGCAGATACTCTCCAGTTCTGTCAGGTTGGATGGTAAACGTTGGTGGACAGACATTTTTAGGTCTCTCCAGAGATGCTCAATTGGGTTTAAGTCAGGGCTCTGGCTGGGCCATTCAAGAACAGTCACGGAGTTGTTGTGAAGCCACTCCTTCGTTAATTTAGCTGTGTGCTTAGGGTCATTGTCTTGTTGGACCTGAGCACTCTGGAGAAGGTTTTCGTCTAGGATATCCCTGTACTTGGCCGTTTTCATCTTTCCCTTTATTGCAACCGGTCGTCCTGTCGCTGCAGCTGAAAAACACCCCAACAACATGATGCTGCCACCACCATGCTTCACTGTTGGGACTGTATTGGACAGGTGATGAGCAGTGCCTGGTTTTCTCCACACATACCGCTTAGAATTAAGGCCAAAAAGTTCTATCTTGGTCTCATCAGACCAGAGAATCTTATTTCTCACCATCTTGGAGTCCTTCAGGTGTTTTTTAGCAAACTCCATGCGGGCTTTCATGTGTCACTGAGGAGAGGCTTCCGTCGGGCCACTCTGCCATAAAGCCCTGACTGGTGGAGGGCTGCCATGATGGTTGACTTTCTACAACTCTCTCCCATCTCCCGACTGCATTTCTGGAGCTCAGCCACAGTGATCTTTGGGTTTTTCTTTACCTATCTCACCAAGGCTCTTCTCCCCCGATAGTTCAGTTTGGCCTGACGGCCAGCTCTAGGAAGAGTTCTGGTCGTCCCAAACATCTTCCATTTAAGGATTATGGAGGCCACTGTGCTCTTAGGAACCTTAAGTGCAGCAGAATTTTTTTGTAACCTTGGCCAGATCTGTGCCTTGCCACAATTCTGTCTCTGAGCTCTTCAGGCAGTTTCTTTGACCTCATGATTCTCATTTGCTCTGGCATGCACTGTGAGCTGTAAGGTCTTATATAGAAAGGTGTGTGGCTTTCCTAATAAAGTCAAATCAGTATAATCAAACACAGCTGGACTCAAATGAAGGTGTAGAACCATCTTAAGGATGATCAGAAGAAATGGACAGCACCTGAGTTAAATATATGATGTCACAGCAAAGGGTCTGAATGCTTAGGACCATGTGATATTTCAGTTTTCTTTTTTAATAAATCTGAAAAAATGTCAACAATTCTGTGTTTTTCTGTCAATAGGGGGTGCTGTGTGTACATTAATGAGGAAAAAAATGAACTTAAATGATTTTAGTGAATGGCTGCAATATAACAAATAGTGAAAAATTTAAGGGGGTCTGAATACTTTCCGTCCCCACTGTATATTTATACATGTCCCTCAGGGCAGTACCCATACCCCTTTTATGGCCAATTACTTGCATATAAGCCTTCAAAATGGGCACTTTTGATTTTTTCTGTTTGGCTAGCATAGACTTCAATGGGGTTCACCATTCAGGTTAGAACGTTTCCCCTGTTCGGGAGTTCTACTGTGAAATGTGTTTGGCCCATCCCTAACTGTCAATACACAAGGCCTACTTTCGCTCTCTAAAAATATAATTTTTTTTGCTATGTATGGCAGGGCAAACTAAAAATAGGGAGGAGTAGGGCTGCCAAATCCGGCATAATATTTCAATGCCACTCATATGACAAGAGTAGTAGATTGGCATAGACATGGAAACTTCAAATTGTGGGTATCTTCTAAGTAGGATTGCTCACTGATAACATTGTCTGGTCTTCCTTGCGCTGGACAATCAATCCCTGTCCTTTTACAGAAACATCCCATAATTGGTCCCACACTAAGAGAAATGGGTAGGTTCTTCAGCTTAACCACTTACCAAAGCTCTATTTATGGGTGGCTGCCCTGTCTGGGCCGGATATTCATGGCTCTCACACACATCAGATTCCATGCTCTCCCTGGATCATGGTCTCATCTCTTTCCCTCTCATCTGCGCCAGGTAATCTTTGCACAATTAGTAGTCATTCTGTTTTTCTTGCATTTACACTCATCCTTGGCCCCCCTAGATTATAGTCCTATTTCTTTCCCGTTTTCCAGTATCAGGTAATCACTGCACTATCAGCAGTCACTCCAAATTCTTTGCACCCACATTCACTCCTGTCCCCAGGCGTCCTGGTGACAACCTCTTCACCATGGTTGTCCACCTTTACCCCAGATCACTTATCCCAAGCCCTTGTTTTTCCCCCTTCCCCTCTCTTTGTCTCCCTCTGCATACACTTGTCCTTACCGCGTAGCACAGTCTTCACTCTTCCACAGTCACATATAGTCTTTGCATTGCTGCTAATTGGCTCATTCACTTTTTCATCACTATCTTGTCACAGATTCACACCATGGGTCCAGTCTGGGTTGCCGCCCATGGTGGGTGCCGCTGCTGGACATGCCTCCTTAGCTCCTGGCATTGATGCCTTTGGGTGGCCCGCAGCCCCTGATATGGCACCTCCGACTGCACATACATCCATAAGTGATTTATTGGGGGGTTCCATTTAACTTCCCCCTTTACTGATTCAAACATCTATCTCCAACTCGCAGATACTGTGCATGCTCCCGATGAGCGGCACCAAGCCACGAAACGCATCAAGTAGGGATGAGTCGAACACCCCTCGGTTCGGTTCGCACTAGAACCTGCGAACGGACCGAAAATTCGCACGAACGTTAGAACCCCATTGACATCTATGGGACTCGAACGTTCGAAATCAAAAGTGCTAATTTTAAAGGTTAATTTGCATGGTATTGTCCTAAAAAGGGTTTGGGGACCCAGGTCCTGCCCCAGGGGACATGTATCAATGCAAAAAAAAGTTTTAAAAACTGCCGTTTTTTCGGGAGCAGTGATTTTAATGATGCATAAAATAAGCAAAACAAAGTGAAATATTCTTTTAAATATCGTACATGGGGGGTGTCTATGGTATGCCTGTAAAGTGGCACGTGTTTCCCGTGCTTAGAACAGTCCCTGCACAAAATTACATTTTTAAAGGAATAAAAGTCATTTAAAACTGCTTGCGGCTCTAATGTAATGCCGGGTCCTGCCAAAATGGATGAAAATCAGTGAGACAAATGGCATGGGTACCCCCCCAGTCCATTACCAGGCCCTTTGGCTCTTGTATGGATATTAAGGGGAACCCCACACCCAAATTAAAAAAAGAAAGGTGTGGGGCCCCCAGGCCTTATATACTCTGAACAGCAGTATACTGGCAGTGCAAACAAGACAGGGACTGTAGGTTTGTTGTTAAGTAGAATCTGTTTGTAATTTTGAACTGGTACATTTTTAACGTGTTTAGCTCCAGCCAAAAAATCTATTTTAAGCTTTATGGAAGACATAGGGAAGGGTTATCACCCCTGTGACATTTGTTTTGCTGTCTGTGCTCCTCTTCAGAAGATTTCACCTCACTTTCTGTCCCAATGACATATGTTTTTGGACAATTTGGGGTTTTTAGTGAAACAAGGATTGTGGAGAGGAGACACGTTTTTCCCATATTAACTCTTACAGGAGAGAATTTCTCTTCCTAGGGGTAGAATTCATCTCACTTCTTATTGTCTCCTTCTGTTTGCAAGTAGGAGTCATTTGTAAGTTGGATGTTTGAAAGTAGGGGCCTGCCCTATATACTCAGCAGAAATTTGGGCCTTAGGTGTTGTTGTAGCCACAACACTGTAAGCCCTCACAGGGCCCTGCTGTGAAATATTAGATCAAGAATTGTAATTACATGCCCCTGTTGAACAGGGGCAGAAAAATTGGGACTTTGGTGGTGGTGGTGGTGGTGGTGCCACAACACTGTAAGTCCTCACAGTTACTCTTGGTGGGTGCAGAAACGGCCCTGCTGTGAAATATTACATCAAGAATTGTAATTACATGTCCCTGTTGAACAGGGGCTGAAAAATTGGGCCTTAGGCACTGGTGCTGGTGCCACAACACTGCAACCCCACACAGATACTCTAGTTGGAGCACAGGAACTAGCCCTGCTGCAAAGAATTGCACCAAAAATTGTAATTACACACCCCTGTTAAACAGGGGCTGAAAAAATTGGGCTTTAGGCACTGGTGCTGGTGCCACAACACTGCAACCCCTCACAGATACTCTTGTTGGACCACAGGAACTAGCCCTGCTGCAAAGAATTGCATCAAAAATTGTAATTACACGCCCCTGTTAAACAGGGGCTGAAAAATTGGGCCTTAGGCACTGGTGGCGGCGCCCAGAACCAAAAATGTTCTTACAAGCTATCAGCATGATCATTGAGGAGGAAGAGGATAATTACTCAGCATAACAGGATAGTCACTCAGCATCAGCATAGGCAGTCTTTGAAGGGATCTGAGATTTCCAAAAAAATTATTCGGTTACATCAGCATCAGGTGCTTGGTAGCTGGTGGTGATCCAAGACTGATTAATTTTTATGAAGGTCAGTCGATCGACCGAGTCGGTGGACAGACGCACCCTGTGATCGGTTACAAAGCCTCCAGCAGCACTGAATGTGCATTCCGAAAGAACGCTGGATGCAGGACAGGCCAGTAGCTCAATTGCATACTGTGCAAGCTCTGGCCAGTGATCCATCCTCAAGACCCAGTAACCCAGAGGATTTTCGGTGGGAAAGGTGTCCAAGTCAGATCTTGCCCCTAGGTTTTCCTGCACCATGTAAAACAGACGCTGTTTATGGTTGCTTGAACCGATCATACCTTGGGGCTGTGGACTAAAAAATTGTCTGAACGCATCGGTCAGACAGCCACCTTCTCCACCGCTCCTTCTTTGACTGATCGAAGCCTCAGCAACACGTTGTCAAGAAACAGGAGTTTGTAACCTCCCAGTCTCTGGGAACGCATTGACCGACCTTTCTGCAAGGCCTCCCGAAGATGTTTCATCCTCTGCTCCTGTCAGAGAGCTCACCTGGTTGGTGGCGGTGCTGGTGCGTGCCGGTGCGCTGCTCAGCACCTGTTTGCCTGTGTTCCAGTTCACCATCTGCTGCTTGAAGTTCCTCTTCCATCCAGCACCTGGATCCCTCATCAGGCTCTCTTACCATTCCTTACTCTCGTGCCTCCTGTCCACTCTACCAGGGGCCGCGAGTGGGATACGTATGGGAGACCACCCTCTGCCCAAGCGGACTCACTGGTCTGGTAAGTAAAGTCTGACAGTATCAGGCAGCCATGACCGAGTCCGGGTAGGGGGCCTCCCCCATGGATGAACTTTGCAGACACCTGGCAGGTCTTACCCAAGCCGTGAAGAGCCTTCAGGAAGGCTATGCAAGATTGGAGGAGCGAGTTTCGGTCCTATCCGCTCCCTCTGATCCCCAAGGAGCATCTTCTGCTGGACTTTCATCTGCACCCTCCGTGGTAATGCTTCCTCCTGAGCCTAGAGTACCCACTCCTGAAAGGTTTGCCAGAGAATGCAGCAAGTACCATGAGTTTCGCAACGCCTGCGAGCTCTATTTTGCTTTGCAACCACGCACCTTTTCTTTAGAAGCAACAAAAGTGGGCTTTTATTATTTCACTACTGTCCGGTGAACCCCAAACCTGGGCCCAGCGCCCGCTGGAACAAAAATCAGCATCCTTGGATAGCTTAGATGCCTTCTTCCTGGCCATGTCCCAACTGTATGAGGATCCACAATTGACTGCGACTGCAGAAGCCGCTCTGCACTCTCTTCAGCAGGGTCGCAGGGAGGCGGAAGATTATGCGGTGGAGTTCAGACGCTGGAGCTCCGACACCAACTGGAATGACACTGCATTTCAGAATGGGACTTTCGGACCCACTAAAAGATGAGCTGGCACATGTTGGGATACCCCCTTCCTTGGATGAATTCATCAACCTGTCCATCCAGATTGACCGTCGTTTGAGGGAACGTCGGGCAGAAAGGTCTTCTCACCAGTTCCGCCCTACTTGGATGCTACCTAAGGTTCCCAGTGCGGTCAGTCAGCCTCCGCCCATCTCCACCGCACCTGCTCTAGACGCCCCAGAGCCTATGCAGCTTGGTTTGCTCCGTCCCACACTGACTCCTGAGGAAAAGATGCGTAGACGAGCCTGCAATCTTTGTCTGTATTGCGGTGAACCCGGGCACTACGTGAAGGCCTGCCCCAACAAGATGCGTAAGTGCCTTCCTGCTTCTTCGTTTTGTGCATCTATGGTACCTAAGACCGGTTCTCACCTTGCTCTCTCCATCATTTTGCAGCTTCCAGGAGGGACTACCCCAGTGACGGCCATCATTGATTCCGGTGCCTGTAGTTGCTTTGTTGACCTGACTTTCGCTGCCAATCTCCGCATTCCACTTCAACCTAAGGCCCAAGGACTTACAATACACCTGGCAGATGGCTCTACCCTTCGTTCTGGTCCGGTCACCCAAGAGACCGCCCCTTTACTGGCCATCATTGGCAACCATCACCAGGAACTCCTTCCTCTGGATGCCATTTCCTCTCCCCTCTTTCCCATCATCTTGGGAATACCTTGGCTGCAAGCCCACAATCCCAGCATTAACTGGACCACAGGGGAAGTTACTTTTGCTTCCGAATACTGTCAACAACACTGCCTGTACAGGTCTTCTACTGAAACCTCTCCCCTCCTTTGTATGGACTCAGATCTGGAACTACGACAGTCCATTCCTGAACCCTACCGAGACTTTGCAGATGTATTTAGCAGAAACATTACCTGAGCACAGGCCTTATGACTGCCCTATAGAGCTCCTACCGGGAACTGAGGTCCCTTTCGGAAGAATCTTTCCGCTAACTGAGCAGGAGTTAAGCACACTAAAAACCTACATCGACGAAAAGTTGGAAAAAGGGTTTATAAGCCCTTCTACTTCCCCAGGCGGTGCGGGCATCTTTTTCGTCTAAAAGAAAGACCATTCCCTACGTCCCTGCATAGATTATCGGGAATTGAATAGGATAATTATCAAAAACCGCTATCCTCTACCCTTAGTACCAGAACTTTTTCAAAGGTTGAGATCCGCAGTCGTGTTCACGAAGCTTGATCTTCGGGGAGCTTATAATTTAATTCGAATCCGGGAAGGGGACGAGTGGAAAACGGCATTCCGCACTCGATTTCGGCACTTCGAGTACCTATCATACCCTTTGGCCTCTGCAACGCTCCTGCAACATTCCAGCACTTTGTCAATGACATTTTACGTGACTACCTGGATTTGTACGTAATTGTGTATCTGGACGATATTCTGATCTCCTCTTCACTGGCCGATCACCGCAAACATCTCCGGAATGTCCTAACCCGGCTCAGACTACACGGCCTCTATGCAAAATTAGAGAAATGTGAATTCGAACTCCAGAGCATCCAATTCCTGGGTCTAATCATCTCGGTGGATGGCATGAAGATGGACCCTCAGAAGGTGTCCGCCATCCTTGATTGACCTGCGCCCGTGGATAAAAAAGGTCGGCTTTTCTAATTTTTACCGGAAGTTTATTAAGGGGTTTTCAGCAATAATCGCCCCACTAACTGAACTAACCAGACAGGGAACCCGATTCTCTTGGACTCCTCAGGCCCAGACAGCTTTTGAGAAACTTAAAGAGCTTTTCACATCAGCTACCATCCTGAAACACCCTAATCCTGCTTTACCGTTTGTCCTGGAAGTCGATGCCTCAGAATTAGCAGTTGGAGCAGTTCTGTCTCAGCGGCAAGGTGCCAAAGCTCTTTTGTACCCAGTGGCGTTTTTCTCACGCAAGCTTTCAGTCTCGGAAAGGAACTATGATGTGGGAGATCGGGAACTTCTTGCTATCAAATCGGCTCTGGAGGAGTGGCGTTACCTTCTGGAGGGTGCTGCTCATCCCATCTTGGTGTATGCAGATCACAAAAATCTGGAATATTTGAGGACAGCCAAAAGATTGAGACCACGGCAAGCCAGATGGGCACTTTTCTTTTCCCAATTTCAATTCCATATAACCTATAGACCAGGTTCGAAGAACATTAAGCCAGACCGGCTTTTGCATATGTTTTTGGACTCTGAAAAGACTGGGCCTCCTGACACGATCCTTCCCTCTGGAAACTTTTTGCTCCTTCAAGTGGACCTTTTGACCCACATAAAACAGGCCTCTGTGGGAATGTCCTCATATCCTGAAACCAATCTGAGTGACGGCCTGTTTTGGCATGAAGATAAAATCATAGTCCCGGCACCTTTACGGGTGACGGTGATGGAACTTTGTCCTGACCATAAATTAGCTGGACATTTTGAAAACTATAGAGTTGGTGCAGCGCACCTTTTGGTGGCCCCAACTGTCCAGTGATTGAAAAAGTTATGTGGACTCATGCACCACTTGTGCCCGAAGCAAAAACAGCCGGACAAAGGCTTGGGGCCTACTAAAACCTTTACCCATTCCAGAGAGACCATGGAAAAGGATATCGATGGACTTTATCGTAGAAGTAGAACTCCCTCCGTCGGAGGGATTTTCCACCATTTTTGTTGTCATCGATAGGCTATCTAAGATGGCACATTTCTTTCCCATGAAGGGCACACCCTCGGCCAGGGACACTGCAAAGATTTTTGTTAAAGAAGTGGTGAGGCTGCATGGAGTCCCGGCAAGTATTGTGTCTGACCGCGGAGTCCAATTTACTTCAAGGTTCTGGAAGGCTCTCTGTGGTTCCCTGGAAATAGAGTTGGCATTCTCATCAGCCTACCACCCCCAGACAAATGGGCAAACATAGAGAACCAATCAAACCCTAGAGCAATACCTTCGCTGCTTCTCTGCATTCTCGCAAAACGACTGGGTCTCTCTACTACCTATTGCAGAGTTTAGTTACAACAACTCATTGCATTCAGCTATCAACCAAACGCCATTCTTTGCTAACTACGGTTTTCAACCTTCCTTCTTGCCGAGTTCTTTACCCGAGTGTACCGTTCCTGCAGTTGCTGAAACCATGGATTTTTTCTCCTCTAACAATAAGCTTTTGCAGGAAACGATGGCCAAGTCTCAAGAGTACAACAAAAGGATGTATGATAGGAAGAGGCATGGAGAGCTGATCCTGGAAACCGGCAACCAAGTGTGGTTATCCACCATAAACCTAAAAATGGCCTGTCCCTCAAGGAAACTGGGCCCCAAATTCATGGGTCCCTTCCCTGTAAAGAGGAAGATAAATGATGTTGCATATGAGCTTGATCTGCCTGATTCTTTAAAAATACACCCGGTATTTCATGTGTCTCTGTTGAAGCCTGCTATTCCGAATCCCTTTACTGGCCGTAGGGCCGGCCCACCTAAACCTGTCATAATTAATGATGAAGAAGAGTTTGAGGTTGAGACAATCTTGGATTGTAGAAGGAGGAACAAGGGAATTCAATATCTCATCAAGTGGAAAGGGTACGGGCCGGAAGACAACTCCTGGGAGCCTGAGAGCAATTTGCATGCCCCAGAACTTTTACGGTCTTTCAAGAACACTCATGCCTCCAAGCCGGCTCAGCTGGGCATCCTGAGGCTGCCCTTTAAGAGGGGGCACTGTCAGAGAGCTCACCTGATTGGTCACTGTGCTGGTGCACGCCAGTGCGCTCCGGGGTGCATTGGCGCGTGCATTCCTGTGCGTGCTGCTGTGCATGTCCCTGCAGGCGCTAGTCGGTGTACTGGCATGCGGGCGCGAGTGGGATACATACGGGAGACCACCCTCTGCCCAAGCAGACTCACCGGTCTGGTAAGTAAAGTCTGACAGCTCCCTCTGTGATGGCAAGATAAGGTCCACAACCTTACCCTTGTAACGTGGATCAAGGAGGGTTGCCAGCCAGTATTGTTCCTTCTCCTTAATACCACGAATACAAGGATCCTTCCACAGGCTTTGGAGGATCAGGGAGGCCATGCAGCGTAGGTTTGCTGAGGCATTCGGTCCGGAGTCCTCTTGGTCACTAAGGACGACATGATCCGCAGCCACCTCCTCCCAGCCATGTACAAGTCCACGTGTTTCTTGGGACTGTAAATGATCCCTTAAAGACTGCTGCTGATGCTGAGTGCCAGGCTCCACCTCCATACTGACACAATCCTCCTCCTTCTCGTCCTCTTTCTGTGTGACCGGCGGGCATGCAGGAACACTGTCTGGATAAAGGGGGCCTTGAGAGCTAAGGAAGTCCTCACTTCCTGCCTCTGTTCTGCCTCAAGTGCACTGTCCATTATTCCATGCAGCGTGTGCTCCAACAGGTGGACAAGGGGGACAGTGTCATTGATGCATGCACTGTCACTGCTCACCATCCTCGTGGCCTCCTTAAATGGTGACAGGACAGTGCATGCATTCCTGATCATGGCCCACTGGCATGGGGAAAAAAAAACAAGCTCCCCTGACCCTGTCATGGTGCCATAGTCACACAGATACTCATTGATGGCCCTCTGCTGCGTGTGCAGCTGCTGCAGCATGGCCAACGTTGAGTTCCACCTGGTGGGCATGTCACAGATTAGGCGGTTCTTGGGCAGGTTAAATTCCTTTTGGCATTATATGACCGGCGGAAATGCACACAGACTTTCATGGCCTGCCTCAAGACATCCTGTAAGCCCGGGTACCTGCCCAAGAACCGCTGAATCACCAAGTTAAGGATGTGAGCCAAAACAGGGCACATGGGTCATTTGTCCCTGTCGGAGGGCAGAGAGGAGGTTGGTGCCATTGTCGCAAACCGCCATTCCTGCCTTAAGTTGACGTGGTGTCAACCACCTCTGAACCTGCCCCTGCAGAGCTGACAGAACCTCTACCCCAGTGTGGATCCTGTCCACCAAGCACACCAGCTCAAGCACCACATGGCATCTTTTGGCCGTCATACTTGCGTAGCCCCTTGAACACCTACGGAGCACCACTGGTTCCGAGGACAAAGCACAGGAAGAGGCCATGGAGGAAGAAGAAGAGGAGGGGGTGGAGGAAAGAGGTGTGTCAGAATCATTAGTAGTGGCATTTTGGAGGTGTGGTGATGGAACAACCTCCAACACTACTGCACCTTGTCCTGCATTCTTCCCAGCTGCCAGCAGAGCCACCCAATGCGATGTGAAACTTAGGTAACGTCCCTGTCCATGCCTGCTGGACCATGAGTCAGCGGTAATATGCACCTTACCGCTGACTGCCCTGTACAGAGAGGCATGGACATTGCCTTCCTCATGCCGGTAGAGAGCCGGAATCGCCTTCCGTGAGAAAAAGTGGCATTTGGGTGCCTGCCACTGAGGAACCGCACATTCCACAAACTCACGGAAGGGGGCAGAGTCTACCAACTGAAAAGGTAGCAGTTGAAGTGCTAGCAATTTTGCCAAGCTAGCATTCAACCGCTGGACATGTGGATGGCTGGGAGCGAACTTCTTTCGGCGGTGCAGCAGCTGGGGCAGGGAAATTTGCCTGGTACAATCTGACGTTGGTGTACCGAAAGCAGATTGCCCACAAGTACTTGACTGTGACACACCTAATTCTACACCTTCATTCCTCTCAGTGCATGTCTCAGAGAGGACTGAAGGTATAGTGGGGTTGGAGATCTCAGCTGATGAGGAGCAAGGAGAGGTCCTCTTTGTTCTTTGGTGTGGGTCTTTTAGGTACGCTTGCCAACGAACTGCATGGCAGGTCAACATATGTCTGGTCAAGCATGTGGTGCCCAATGTTTTGGCCACGCAAGATACGCTTGAGACATATGTTGCAAATAGCAGCGGTGCGATCTGATGCACTCGTCTCAAAAAAGGCCCACACCAAAGAACTTTTTGAATAACGCGCAAAGACAGCAGCGCCCTGCACATGCGGAGCTTTGCGGTGTGATGCAGTCAGTGTGCTGCCCTTAGGCTGGCCCCTGGAGGGCATCCTGCCTCGTTGGTGATGTGCCTCCTCCTCCTCCTCATCCTCCTCCTCTCTCCTATCAGGCACCCACATTGAGTTAGTGACCTCATCATCCCCTCCCTCCTCATCACTGGAGCAAACCTGGCAGTATGCTGCAGCAGGGGGAGCATGACTGCCAGATTGCTGTCCTTCTTGGGCACCCCCTCTGTCCGTGCTCACGTTACTGCCTTCATCTAGCTCAGTATCATCATCAGAGCCTTCTAAACACTGGGCATCCTCCTGGAAAATGTACCTAACACTGTAGTCAAACATTTCCAGGGACTCATCAGGAGGACATGGTGGGGCTAGGGAAGGAGTCACTGATGCCATTGAGCAGAGGGAAAAGGCTGCGCTGGCAGCTGCTTTGCCA
Source organism: Aquarana catesbeiana (assembly GCF_042186555.1). Taxonomy (NCBI): domain Eukaryota; kingdom Metazoa; phylum Chordata; class Amphibia; order Anura; family Ranidae; genus Aquarana; species Aquarana catesbeiana. The sequence goes on from NC_133328.1 coordinate 518,685,967, forward strand.
GACAAAGTACCCTGAGCATGGGTGAGAGAGGATGAGGAGGATGAGGACGGCTTAGTCATCCACTCGACCAAGTCTTCCACACGTTGCAGCTCAACATGCCCAGCTGCCGAAAAAGGCCAAGCATGTCCCACGGCCACGTGCTGATGAGGATGCACCGTGTCCACCACCAGCACTGTTGCCTCTAGACACAGAGCCTGCTTGCCCTCTTTTATTGGCTTGTGACTGTCTGCCTCTCCTTGTTGGCCTTCCAGACATACTAATGGCCTGCAGTGAGATGTAGCTACACTAAGCTGGGATATATATACAGTATATATATATATATATATATATATATATATATATATATATATATATATATATATATATATATACTGATACTGCAGCTAGCAAAATCAATTGCCTGCCTGTAGTATGAGAACACCACTAATCTTCTACAGGTAGCTTTAGCTGAACACTGGGCAGAGGTCGCATTACACTAACTTGTAGCTTTAGCTGAATACTGTGCAGAGGACGCACTACACCAATGTTAAAATAATGTAGCTGCCTGCGGTAGTGATAGGATCAGGAAAACACCACCAACCTTCTACAGGTAGCTTTAGCTGAACACTGTTTTGAGGATGCAATACACTAACGTGTAAATAATGTAGCTGCCTGCGGTAGTGATAGGATCAGGAAAACACCACCAACCTTCTACAGGTAGCTTTAGCTGAACACTGTGCAGAGTTCGCACTACACTAACGTGTAAATAATTTAGCTGCCTGCGGTAGTGATAGGATCAGGAAAACACCACCAACCTTCTACAGGTAGCTTTAGCTGAACACTGTTTTGAGGATGCAATACACTAACGTGTAAATAATGTAGCTGCCTGCGGTAGTGATAGGATCAGGAAAACACCACCAACCTTCTACAGGTAGCTTTAGCTGAACACTGTGCAGAGTTCGCACTACACTAGCGTGTAAATAATTTAGCTGCCTGCGGTAGTGATAGGATCAGGAAAACACCACCAACCTTCTACATGTAGCTTTAGCTGAACACTGTGCAGAGGTCGCACTACACTAACGTGTAAATAATGTAGCTGCCTGCGGTAGTGATAAGATCAGGAAAACACCACCAACCTTCTACAGGTAGCTTTTTCTGATCACTGTGCAGAGGTCGCAGTACACTAACTTGTAGCTTTAGCTGAACACTGTTCAGGGGACACACTACACTAACTTGTAGCTTTAGTTGAACACTGTGCAGAGGTCGCACTACACTAACTTGAAGCTTTAGCTGAACACTGTGCACTCACTAACTGTAGCTTTAGCTGAACACTGTGCACTACACTAACTTGTAGCTTTAGCTGAACACTTGGAGGAGGACGCACTACACTAACTTGTAGCTTTAGCTGAACACTGTGCAGAGGTCGCACTACACTAACTTGTAGCTTTAGCTGAACACTGTGAGGAGGATGCACTACACTAACTTGTAGCTTTAGCTGAACACTGTGCAGAGGTCGCACTACACTAACTTCTAGCTTTAGCTGAACACTGTGCACTACACTAACTTGTAGCTTTAGCTGAACACTGTTCAGAGGACGCACTACACTAACTTGTAGCTTTAGCTGAACACTGTGCAGAGGTTGCACTACACTAACGTGTAAATAATGTAGCTGCCTGCGGTAGTGATAAGATCAGGAAAACACCACCAACCTTCTACAGGTAGCTTTTTCTGATCACTGTGCAGAGGTCGCAGTACACTAACTTGTAGCTTTAGCTGAACACTGTTCAGGGGACACACTACACTAACTTGTAGCTGTAGCTGAACACTGTGCAGAGGTCGCACTACACTAACTTGAAGCTTTAGCTGAACACTGTGCACTCACTAACTTGTAGCTTTAGCTGAACACTGTGCACTACACTAACTTGTAGCTTTAGCTGAACACTTGGAGGAGGACGCACTACACTAACTTGTAGCTTTAGCTGAACACTGTGCAGAGGTCGCACTACACTAACTTGTAGCTTTAGCTGAACACTGTGAGGAGGATGCACTACACTAACTTGTAGCTTTAGCTGAATACTGTGCAGAGGTCGCACTACACTAACTTCTAGCTTTAGCTGAACACTGTGCACTACACTAACTTGTAGCTTTAGCTCAACACTGTTCAGAGGACGCACTACACTAACTTGTAGCTTTAGCTGAACACTGTGCAGAGGTTGCACTACACTAACTTGTAGCTTTAGCTGAACACTGTGAGGAGGACACACTACAATAACTTGTAGTTTTAGCTGAACACTGTGCAGAGGTTGCACTACACTAACTTGTAGCTTTAGCTGAACACTGTGCACTACACTAAGTTGTAGCTTTAGCTGAACACTGTTCAGAGGACTCACTAGACTAACTTGTAGCTTTAGCTGAACACTGTGCACTACACTAACTTGTAGCTTTAGCTAAACACTGTGCAGAAGTCGCACTACACTAACTTGTAGCTTTAGCTGAACACTGTGCACTACACTAACTTGTAGCTTTAGCTTAACACTCTGAGGAAGACGCACTACACTAACTTGTAGCTTTAGCTGAACACTGTTCAGAGGACGCACTACACTAACTTGTAGCTTTAGCTGAACACTGTGCAGAGGTCGCACTACACTAACTTGTAGCTTTAGCTGAACACTGTGCACTACACTAACCTGTAGCTTTAACTAAACACTGTGAGGAGGACGCACTACACTAGCTTTTAGCTTTAGCTGAACACTGTGCAGAGGTCGCACTACACTAACTTGTAGCTTTAGCTGAACACTGTGCACTACACTAACTTGTAGCTTTAGCTGAACACTGTTCAAAGGATGCACTACACTAACTTGTAGCTTTAGCTGAACACTGTGCACTACACTAACTTGTAGCTTTAGCTTAACACTCTGAGGAGGACGCACTACACTAACTTGTAGCTTTAGCTGAACACTGTTCAGAGGACGCACTACACTAACTTGTAGCTTTAGCTGAACACTGTTCAGATGACGCACTACACTAACTTGTAGCTTTAGCTGAACACTGTGCAGAGGTCGCACAACACTAACTTGTAGCTTTAGCTGAACACTGTGCACTACACTAACCTGTAGCTTTAACTAAACACTGTGAGGAGGACACACTACACTAACTTTTAGCTTTAGCTGAACACTGTGCAGAGGTCGCACTACACTAACTTGTAGCTTTAGCTGAACACTGTGCACTACACTAACTTGTAGCTTTAGCTGAACACTGTTCAGAGGACGCACTACACTAACTTGTAGTTTTAGCTGAACACTGTGCAGAGGTCGCACTACACTAACTTGTAGCTTTAGCTGAACCCTGTGAGGGTGATGCACTACACTAACTTGTAGCTTTAGCTGAACACTGTGCACTACACTAACTTGTAGCTTTATCTGAACACTGTTCAGAGGACGCACTACACTAACTTGTAGCTTTAGCTGAACACTGTGTGGAGGTCGCACTTCACTGATTTGTAGCTTTAGCTGAACACTGTGCAGAGGTTGCACTACACTAACTTGTAGCTTTAGTTGAACACTGTGCACTACACTAACTTGTAGCTTTAGCTGAACACTGTTCAAAGGATGCACTACACTAACTTGTAGCTTTAGCTGAACACTGTGCAGAGGTGACACTACACTAACTTGTAGCTTTAGCTGAACACTGTGAGGAGGACGCATTACACTAACTTGTAGCTTTAGCTGAACACTGTGCAGGGGTTGCACTACACTAACTTGTAGCTTTAGCTGAACACTGTGCAGAGGTCGCACTACACTAACTTGTAGCTTTAGCTGAACACTGTGCACTACACTAACCTGTAGCTTTAACTAAACACTGTGAGGAGGACGCACTACACTAGCTTTTAGCTTTAGCTGAACACTGTGCAGAGGTCGCACTACACTAACTTGTAGCTTTAGCTGAACACTGTGCACTACACTAACTTGTAGCTTTAGCTGAACACTGTTCAAAGGATGCACTACACTAACTTGTAGCTTTAGCTGAACACTGTGCACTACACTAACTTGTAGCTTTAGCTTAACACTCTGAGGAGGACGCACTACACTAACTTGTAGCTTTAGCTGAACACTGTTCAGAGGACGCACTACACTAACTTGTAGCTTTAGCTGAACACTGTTCAGATGACGCACTACACTAACTTGTAGCTTTAGCTGAACACTGTGCAGAGGTCGCACTACACTAACTTGTAGCTTTAGCTGAACACTGTGCACTACACTAACCTGTAGCTTTAACTAAACACTGTGAGGAGGACACACTACACTAACTTTTAGCTTTAGCTGAACACTGTGCAGAGGTCGCACTACACTAACTTGTAGCTTTAGCTGAACACTGTGCACTACACTAACTTGTAGCTTTAGCTGAACACTGTTCAGAGGACGCACTACACTAACTTGTAGTTTTAGCTGAACACTGTGCAGAGGTCGCACTACACTAACTTGTAGCTTTAGCTGAACCCTGTGAGGGTGATGCACTACACTAACTTGTAGCTTTAGCTGAACACTGTGCACTACACTAACTTGTAGCTTTATCTGAACACTGTTCAGAGGACGCACTACACTAACTTGTAGCTTTAGCTGAACACTGTGTGGAGGTCGCACTTCACTGATTTGTAGCTTTAGCTGAACACTGTGCAGAGGTTGCACTACACTAACTTGTAGCTTTAGTTGAACACTGTGCACTACACTAACTTGTAGCTTTAGCTGAACACTGTTCAAAGGATGCACTACACTAACTTGTAGCTTTAGCTGAACACTGTGCAGAGGTGACACTACACTAACTTGTAGCTTTAGCTGAACACTGTGAGGAGGACGCATTACACTAACTTGTAGCTTTAGCTGAACACTGTGCAGGGGTTGCACTACACTAACTTGTAGCTTTAGCTAAACACTGTGCACTACACTAACTTGTAGCTTCTGCTGAACACTGTTCAGAGGACGCACTACACTAACTTGTAGCTTTAGCTGAACACTGTGCACTACACTAACTTGTAGCTTTAGCTGAACACTGTGAGGAGTACACACTACACTAACTTGTAGCTTTAGCCGAACACTGTGCAGAGGTCACACTACACTAAGTTGTAGCTTTAGCTGAACACTGTGCACTACACTAACTTGTAGCTTTAGCTGAACACTGTTCAGAGGTTGCACTACACTAACTTGTAGCTTTAGCTGAACCCTGTGAGGAGGACACACTACACTAACTTTTAGCTTTAGCTGAACACTGTGCAGAGGTCGCACTACACTAACTTGTAGCTTTAGCCTAACCCTGTGAGGAGGACACACTACACTAACTTTTAGCTTTAGCTGAACACTGTGCACTCCACTAACTTGTAGCTTTAGCTGAACACTGTGCAGAGGTGGCACTACACTAACTTGTAGCTTTAGCTGAACACTGTGAGGAGGACGCACTACACTATCTTGTAGCTTTAGCTGAACACTGTGCAGAGGAAGCACTACACTAACTTGTAGCTTTAGCTGAACACTGTGCAGAGTTCGCACTACACTAACTTGTAGCTTTAGCTGAACCCTGTGAGGAGGACATACTACACTAATTATAGCTTTAGCTGAACAGTGTTCAGAGGACGCACTACACTAACTTGTAGCTTTAGCTGAACACTGTGCACTACACTAACTTGTAGCTTTAGCTGAACACTGTGCAGAGGACGCACTACACTAACTTTCTAGCTTTAGCTGAACACTGTGCACTACAGTAACTTGTAGCTTTAGCTGAACACTGTGCAGAGGTCACACTACACTAACTTGTAGCTTTAGCTGAACACTGTGCACTACACTAACTTGTAGCTTTAGCTGAACACTGTGCACTACACTAATTTGTAGCTTTAGCTGAACACTGTTCAGAGGATGCACTACACTAACTTGTAGCTTTAGCTTAACACTGTGCAGAGGTCGCACTACACTAACTTGTAGCTTTAGCTGAACCCTGTGAGGAGGACACACTACACTAACTTGTAGCTTTAGCTGAACACTGTGCATTACACTAACTTGTAGCTTTAGCTGAACATTTTGAGGAGGACACACTACACTAACTTGTAGCTTTAGCTGAACACTGTGCAGAGGTCGCACTACACTAACTTGTAGCTTTAGCTGAACACTGTGTACTATACTAACTTGTAGCTTTAGCTGAACACTGTTCAGAGGACACACTACACTAACTTGTAGCTTTAGCTGAACACTGTGCAGAGGTCGCACTACACTAACTTGTAGCTTTAGCCTAACCCCGTGAGGAGGACGCACTACACTAACTTGTATCTTTAGCTGAACACTGTGCAGAGGTCACACTACACTAACTTGTAGCTTTAGCTGAACACTGTGCACTACACTAACATGTAGCTTTAGCTGAACACTGTTCAGAGGACGCACTACACTAACTTGTAGCTTTAGCTGAACACTGTGCAGAGGTCACACTACACTAACATTATAGCTTTAGCTGAACACTGTGCACTACACTAACTTGTAGCTTTAGCTGAACACTGTTCAGAGGACGCACTGCACTAACTTGTAGCTTTAGCTGAACACTGTACTGTGAGGAGGACACACTACACTAACTTGTAGCTTTAGCTGAACACTGTGCAGAGGTCGCACTACACTAACTTGTATCTTTAGCTGAAGACTGTGCACTACACTAACTTGTAGCTTTAGCTGAACCCTGTGAGGAGGACATACTACACTAATTATAGCTTTAGCTGAACACTGTGCAGAGGTCACACTACACTAACTTGTAGCTTTAGCTGAACACTGTGCACTACACTAACTTGTAGCTTTAGCTGAACACTGTGCAGAGGACGCACTACACTAACTTTCTAGCTTTAGCTGAACACTGTGCACTACAGTAACTTGTAGCTTTAGCTGAACACTGTGCAGAGGTCACACTACACTAACTTGTAGCTTTAGCTGAACACTGTGCACTACACTAACTTGTAGCTTTAGCTGAACACTGTGCACTACACTAACTTGTAGCTTTAGCTGAACACTGTTCAGAGGATGCACTACACTAACTTGTAGCTTTAGCTTAACACTGTGCAGAGGTCGCACTACACTAACTTGTAGCTTTAGCTGAACCCTGTGAGGAGGACACACTACACTAACTTGTAGCTTTAGCTGAACACTGTGCATTACACTAACTTGTAGCTTTAGCTGAACACTTTGAGGAGGACACATTACACTAACTTGTAGCTTTAGCTGAACACTGTGCAGAGGTCGCACTACACTAACTTGTAGCTTTAGCTGAACACTGTGTACTATACTAACTTGTAGCTTTAGCTGAACACTGTTCAGAGGACACACTACACTAACTTGTAGCTTTAGCTGAACACTGTGCAGAGGTCGCACTACACTAACTTGTAGCTTTAGCCTAACCCCGTGAGGAGGACGCACTACACTAACTTGTATCTTTAGCTGAACATTGTGCAGAGGTCACACTACACTAACTTGTAGCTTTAGCTGAACACTGTGCACTACACTAACATGTAGCTTTAGCTGAACACTGTTCAGAGGACGCACTACACTAACTTGTAGCTTTAGCTGAACACTGTGCAGAGGTCACACTACACTAATATTATAGCTTTAGCTGAACACTGTGCACTACACTAACTTGTAGCTTTAGCTGAACACTGTTCAGAGGACGCACTGCACTAACTTGTAGCTTTAGCTGAACACTGTGAGGAGGACACACTACACTAACTTGTAGCTTTAGCTGAACACTGTGCAGAGGTCGCACTACACTAACTTGTATCTTTAGCTGAAGACTGTGCACTACACTAACTTGTAGCTTTAGCTGAACACTGTGAGGAGGACACACTACACGAACTTGTAGCTTTAGCTGAACACTGTGCAGAGGTCGCACTACACTAACTTGTAGCTTTAGCTGAACGCTGTGCACTACACTAACTTTTAGCTTTAGCTGAACAGTGTTCAGAGGACGCACTACACTAACTTGTAGCTTTAGCGGAACACTGTGCAGAGATCGCACTACACTAACTTATTACTTTAGCTGAACCCTGTGAGGAGGACACACTACATTAACTTGTAGCTTTAGCTGAACACTGTGCAGAGGTCGCACTACACTAACTTCTAGTTTTAGCTGAACACTGTGCTCTACACTAACTTGTAGCTTTAGCTGAACACTGTTCAGAGGACGAACTACACTAAATTGTACCTTTAGCTGAACACTGTGCAGAGGTTGCACTACACTAACTTGTAGCTTTAGCCGAACACTGTGAGGAGGACGCACTACACTAACTTGTAGCTTTAGCTGAACAATGTGCAGAGGTTGCACTACACTAACTTGTAGCTTTAGCTGAACACTGTGCACTACACTAAGTTGTAGCTTTAGCTGAACACTGTTTAGAGGACTCACTAGACTAACTTGTAGCTTTAGCTGAACACTGTGCACTACACTAACTTGTAGCTTTAGCTAAACACTGTGCAGAGGTTGCACTACACTAACTTCTAGTTTTAGCTGAACACTGTGCACTACACTAACTTGTAGCTTTAGCTGAACACTGTGCAGAGGTCGCACTACACTAACTTGTAGCTTTAGCCTAACCTTGTGAGGAGGACGCACTACACTAACTTGTATCTTTAGCTGAACACTGTGCAGAGGTCACACTACACTAACTTGTAGCTTTAGCTTAACACTGTGCACTACACTACCTTGTAGCTTTAGCTGAACACTGTTCAGAGGACGCACTACACTAACTTGTAGCTTTAGCTGAACACTGGGCAGAGGTCACACTACACTAACTTGTAGCTTTAGCTGAACACTGTGCACTACACTAACTTGTAGCTTTAGCTGAACAGTGTTCAGAGGACGCACTACACTAACTTGTAGCTTTAACTGAACACTGTGCAGAGATCGCACTACACTAACTTGGAGCTTTAGCTGAACCCTGTGAGGAGGACACACTACACTAACTTGTAGCTTTAGCTGAACACTGTGCAGAGGTCGCACTACACTAACTTCTAGTTTTAGCTGAACACTGTGCACTAGACTAACTTGTAGCTTAACTGAACACTGTTCAGAGTTTGCACTACACTAACTTGTAGCTTTAGCTGAACACTGTGCAGAGGTTGCACTACACTAACTTGTAGCTTTAGCTGAACACTGTGAGGAGGACGCACTACACTAACTTGTAGCTTTAGCTGAACACTGTGCAGAGGTTGCACTACACTAACTTGTAGCTTTAGCTAAACACTGTGCACTACACTAAGTTGTAGCTTTAGCTGAACACTGTTCAGCGGACTCACTAGACTAACGTGTAGCTTTAGCTGAACACTGTGCACTACACTAACTTGTAGCTTTAGCTAAACACTGTGCAGAGGTCGCACTACACTAACTTGTAGCTTTAGCTGAACACTGTGCACTACACTAACTTGTAGCTTTAGCTTAACACTCTGAGGAGGACGCACTACACTAACTTGTAGCTTTAGCTGAACACTGTTCAGAGGATGCACTACACTAACTTGTAACTTTAGCTGAACACTGTGCAGAGGTCGCACTACACTAACTTGTAGCTTTAGCTGAACACTGTGAGGAGGAGGCACTACACTAACTTGTAGCTTTAGCTTAACACTGTGCAGAGGACGTACTACAATAACTTGTAGCTTTAGCTGAACACTGTGCACTACACTCACTTGTAGCTTTAGCTGAACACTGTTCAGATGACGCACTACACTAACTTGTAGCTTTAGCTGAACACTGTGAGGAGGACGCACTACACTAACTTGTAGCTTTAGCTGAACACTGTGCAGAGGTCGCACTACACTAACTTGTATCTTTAGCTGAGCACTGTGCACTACACTAACTTGTAGCTTTAGCTGAACACTATTCAGAGGACGCACTACACTAACTTGTAGCTTTAGCTGAACACAGTGTATAGGTCAAACTTCACTAACTTGTAGCTTTAGCTGAACACTGTGAGGAGGACGCACTACACTGACTTGTAGCTTTAGCTGAACACTGTGCAGAGGTTGCACTACACTAACTTGTAGCTTTAGCTGAACACTGTGCACTACACTAACTTGTAGCTTTAGCTGAACACTGTTCAGAGGATGCACTACACTAACTTGTAGCTTTAGCTGAACACTGTGCAGAGGTCACACTACACTAACATTATAGCTTTAGCTGAACACTGTGCACTACACTAACTTGTAGCTTTAGCTGAACACTGTTCAGAGGATGCACTGCACTAACTTGTAGCTTTAGCTGAACACTGTGAGGAGGACACACTACACTAACTTGTAGCTTTAGCTGAACACTGTGCAGAGGTCGCACTACACTAACTTGTATCTTTAGCTGAACACTGTGCACTACACTACCTTGTAGCTTTAGCTGAACACTGTGCAGAGATCACACTACACTAACTTGTAGCTTTAGCTGAACACTGTGCACTACACTAACTTGTAGCTTTAGCTGAACAGTGTTCAGAGGACGCACTACACTAACTTGTAGCTTTAACTGAACACTGTGCAGAGATCACAGTACACTAACTTGGAGCTTTAGCTGAACCCTGTGAGGAGGACACACTACACTAACTTGTAGCTTTAGCTGAACACTGTGCAGAGGTCGCACTACACTAACTTCTAGTTTTAGCTGAACACTGTGCACTACACTAACTTATAGCTTAACTGAACACTGTTCAGAGGTTGCACTACACTAACTTGTAGCTTTAGCTGAACACTGTGAGGAGGACGCACTACACTAACTTGTAGCTTTAGCTGAACACTGTGCAGAGGTTGCACTACACTAACTTGTAGCTTTAGCTGAACACTGTGCACTACACTAAGTTGTAGCTTTAGCTGAACACTGTTCAGCGGACTCACTAGACTAACGTGTAGCTTTAGCTGAACACTGTGCACTACACTAACTTGTAGCTTTAGCTAAACACTGTGCAGAGGTCGCACTACACTAACTTGTAGCTTTAGCTGAACACTGTGCACTACACTAACTTGTAGCTTTAGCTTAACACTCTGAGGAGGACGCACTACACTAACTTGTAGCTTTAGCTGAACACTGTTCAGAGGACGCACTACACTAACTTGTAACTTTAGCTGAACACTGTGCAGAGGTCGCACTACACTAACTTGTAGCTTTAGCTGAACACTGTGAGGAGGAGGCACTACACTAACTTGTAGCTTTAGCTTAACACTGTGCAGAGGACGTACTACAATAACTTGTAGCTTTAGCTGAACACTGTGCACTACACTAACTTGTAGCTTTAGCTGAACACTGTTCAGATGACGCACTACACTAACTTGTAGCTTTAGCTGAACACTGTGAGGAGGACGCACTACACTAACTTGTAGCTTTAGCTGAACACTGTGCAGAGGTCGCACTACACTAACTTGTATCTTTAGCTGAGCACTGTGCACTACACTAACTTGTAGCTTTAGCTGAACACTATTCAGAGGACGCACTACACTAACTTGTAGCTTTAGCTGAACACAGTGTATAGGTCAAACTTCACTAACTTGTAGCTTTAGCTGAACACTGTGAGGAGGACGCACGACACTGACTTGTAGCTTTAGCTGAACACTGTGCAGAGGTTGCACTACACTAACTTGTAGCTTTAGCTGAACACTGTGCACTACACTAACTTGTAGCTTTAGCTGAACACTGTTCAGAGGATGCACTACACTAACTTGTAGCTTTAGCTGAACACTGTGCAGAGGTTGCACTACACTAACTTGCAGCTTTAGCTGAACACTGTGCACTACACTAACTTGTAGCTTTAGCTGAACACTGTGAGGAGTACACACTGTACTAACTTGTAGCTTTAGCCGAACACTGTGCAGAGGTCACACTACACTAACATATATCTTTAGCTGAACACTGTGCACTACACTAACTTGTAGCTTTAGCTGAACACTGTTCAGAGGATGCACTACACTAACTTGTAGCTTTAGCTGAACCCTGTGAGGAGGACACACTACACTAACTTGTAGCTTTAGCTGAACACTGTGCACTCCACTAACTTGTAGCTTTAGCTGAACACTGTGAGGAGGACGCACTACACTATCTTGTAGCTTTAGCTGAACACTGTGCAGAGGTTGCACTACACTAACTTATAGCTTTAGCTGAACACTGTGCATTACACTAACTTGTAGCTTCAGCTGACCACTGATCAGAGGACGCACTAAACTAGCTTGTAGCTTTAGCTGAACACTGTGCAGAGGTTGCACTACACTAACTTGTAGCTTTAGCTGAACACTGTTTAGAGGATGCACTACACTAACTTGTAGCTTTAGCTGAACACTGTGCAGAGGTGGCACTACACTAACTTGTAGTTTTAGCTGAACACTGTGAGGAGGACGCACTACACTAACTTGTAGCTTTAGCTGAACACTGTGCAGAGGTTGCACTACACTAACTTGTAGCTTTAGCTGAACACTGTGCACTACACTAACTTGAAGCTTCAGCTGAACACTGTTCAGAGGACGCACTACACTAACTTGTAGCTTTAGCTGAACACTGTGCACTACACTAACTTGTAGCTTTAGCTGAACACTGTGAGGAGTACACACTATACTAACTTGTAGCTTTAGCCGAACACTGTGCAGATGTCACACTAACTACACTAACTTGTAGCTTTAGCTGAACACTGTGCACTACACTAACTTGTAGCTTTAGCTGAACACTGTTCAGAGGATGCACTACACTAACTTGTAGCTTTAGCTGAACCCTGTGAGGAGGACACACTACACTAACTTGTAGCTTTAGCTGAACACTGTGCACTCCACTAACTTGTAGCTTTAGCTGAACACTGTGCAGAGGTGGCACTACACTAACTTGTAGCTTTAGCTGAACACTGTGAGGAGGACGCACTACACTATCTTGTAGCTTTAGCTGAACACTGTGCAGAGGTTGCACTACACTAACTTGTAGCTTTAGCTGAACACTGTGCATTACACTAACTTGTAGCTTCAGCTGACCACTGTTCAGAGGACGCACTACACTAACTTGTAGCTTTAGCTGAACACTGTGCACTACACTAACTTGTAGCTTTAGCTGAACACTGTTCAGAGAACGCACTACACTAACTTGTAGCTTTAGCTGAACACTGTGCAGAGGTTGCACTACACTAACTTGTAGCTTTAGCAGAACACTGTGCAGAGGTTGCACTACACTAACTTGTAGCTTTAGCTGAACACTGTGCACTACATTAACTTGTAGCTTTAGCTGAACACTGTGCAGAGGTTGCACTACACTAACTTGTAGCTTTAGCTGAACACTGTGCACTACACTAACTTGAAGCTTCAGCTGAACACTGTTCAGAGGACGCACTACACTAACTTGTAGCTTTAGCTGAACACTGTGCACTACACTAACTTGTAGCTTTAGCTGAACACTGTGAGGAGTACACACTATACTAACTTGTAGCTTTAGCCGAACACTGTGCAGATGTCACACTAACTACACTAACTTGTAGCTTTAGCTGAACACTGTGCACTACACTAACTTGTAGCTTTAGCTGAACACTGTTCAGAGGATGCACTACACTAACTTGTAGCTTTAGCTGAACCCTGTGAGGAGGACACACTACACTAACTTGTAGCTTTAGCTGAACACTGTGCACTCCACTAACTTGTAGCTTTAGCTGAACACTGTGCAGAGGTGGCACTACACTAACTTGTAGCTTTAGCTGAACACTGTGAGGAGGACGCACTACACTATCTTGTAGCTTTAGCTGAACACTGTGCAGAGGTTGCACTACACTAACTTGTAGCTTTAGCTGAACACTGTGCATTACACTAACTTGTAGCTTCAGCTGACCACTGTTCAGAGGACGCACTACACTAACTTGTAGCTTTAGCTGAACACTGTGCACTACACTAACTTGTAGCTTTAGCTGAACACTGTTCAGAGAACGCACTACACTAACTTGTAGCTTTAGCTGAACACTGTGCAGAGGTTGCACTACACTAACTTGTAGCTTTAGCAGAACACTGTGCAGAGGTTGCACTACACTAACTTGTAGCTTTAGCTGAACACTGTGCACTACACTAACTTGAAGCTTCAGCTGAACACTGTGTAGAGGTCACACGTCACAAACTTGTAGCTTTAGCTGAACACTGTGAGGAGGATGCACAACACTGACTTGTAACTTTAGCTTAACACTGTGCAGAGGTTGCACTACACTAACTTGTAGCTTTAGCTGAACACTGTGCACTACACTAACTTGTAGCTTTAGCTGAATACTGTTCAGAGGATGCACTACACTAACTTGTAGCTTTAGCTGAACACTGTGCAGAGGTGACACTACACTAACTTGTAGCTTTAGCTGAACACTGTGAGGAGGACGCACTACACTAACTTGTAGCTTTAGCTGAACACTGTGCAAACAAACCTACTTTATCACACTCATTAACACCTTCTCATCCAGTCCACGTCAACTCTTCTCTACCTTCAACACTCTACTCTGTCCTCCACTGCCTCCACCCACCAACTCACTCACTGCCCAGGAGATTGCCAATCACTTCAAAACTAAGATTGATACAATTCATGAGGAGATCGCCAATGCGCAAAAACCTCCCCCATGCAACTCCCCATGTCCACAGATACAATCATTACTTCCCTCATTCAACCCTGCTACTACTACTGAGGTTGCTAAACTTTTATCTAGCACTCATCTAACCACTTGCCCCCTGGATCCTGTTCCCTCGCAAATGCTACGCTCACCCTCTGACTCGATTCTACTCTCTCTAACTCACATTTTCAACCTCTCCCTCTCTTGTGGCATCTTCCCAAACTCTCTAAAACATGCGCTAGTCACCCCCATACTAAAAAAGCCCTCACTGGATCCCACCAATCTCAACAACTTACGTCCCATCTCCTTACTCTCCTTCTCCTCCAAACTTCTTGAAAGACTGGTCTACAACCGACTAAGCAGCCATCTGACCATGAATAAACTTCTTGATCCCCTTCAGTCCGGTTTCCCCCTCAACACTCCATGGAAACTGCTCTCCTTAAACTCTCAAATGACCTACTAATGGCTAAAGCCAATGGACACTATTCGGTACTACTTCTCCTGGATCTCTCTGCTGCCTTTGACACAGTGGACCACCCCCTCCTCCTCAAAAAACTCCACTCCTTTGGTCTCCGTGACTGTACTCTTCGCTGGTTCTCATCCTACCTATCCCACCACTCCTTCAGTGTCACTTACAACTCTACTTCCTCCTCTCCTCTTCCTTTTTCCGTTGGGGTCCCCCAAGGTTCTGTTCTCGGACCTCTCCTTTTCTCAATCTACACCACCTCCTTGGGTCAGTTGATTGCCTCCCACGGCTTTAAATATCATCTCTACGCTGATGACACCCAAATCTATCTCTCCACCCCCCAGCTCTCTCCATCTGTCTCCTCACGCATTACCAACTTACTAGCAGACATATCAGCCTGGATGTCACATCACTTTCTCAAACTCAACCTATCCAAAACCGAGCTCATGATATTTCCTCCCTCAGGTGCCACTTCCCCTGATCTCCCTGTCAAGATCAACGGCTCAACTATCAACCCATCTCCCCACGCCAAGGTCCTAGGTGTAATCCTGGACTCTGAACTAACCTTTCGACCCCACATTCTATCACTATCCAAAGCTTGCCGCCTCTGTCTTCGCAACATCTCCAAGATACGCCCCTTCCTAACCAATGACACCACAAAGCTTCTAATCCACTCCTTGGTCATCTCCCGCCTTGACTACTGCAACTCCCTCCTCATTGGTTTACCTCTAAATAGGCTATCCCCACTTCAGTCCATCATGAACGCTGCGGCCAGGCTCATCCACCACACAAACCGCTCAGCGTCTGCTACACCCCTCTGCCAATCCCTCCATTGGCTGCCACTCAGTCACCGAATTAAATTCAAGATACTAACTATAACCTACAAAGCCATCCACAACCTGGCCCCTAGCTACATTTCTAACCTAGTCACAAAATACCAACCTAATCGTTCTCTTCGCTCCTCCCAAGACCTCCTGCTCTCAAACTCCCTTGTCACCTCATCCCATGCTCGCCTTCAGGACTTCTCCAGAGCCTCCCCCATCCTCTGGAATGCTCTACCCCAATCCGTCCGATTTTCTCCTACTTTATCCACTTTCAGACGATCCCTGAAAACTCATCTCTTCAGAGAAGCCTATCTGGCCCCCACCTAACAACTGTACATTTATCTTCTCAATCAGCACATCACCCACAGTTATTACCTCTTGTATCTCTTGACCTTCCCTCTTAGATTGTAAGCTCTAAGGAGCAGGGCCCTCTGATTCCTACTGTATCAAATTGTATTGTATTTGTACTGTCTACCCTCAAGTTGTAAAGCGCTACGTAAACTGTTGGCGCTATATAAATACTGTATAATAATAATAATAATATTCAGAGGACGCACTACACTAACTGGTAGCTTTAGCTGAACACTGTGCATAGGTCACACTTCACTAACTTGTAGTTTTAGCTGAACACTGTGAGGAGGACGTACTACACTGACTTGTAGCTTTAGCTGAACACTGTGCAGAGGTTGCACTACACTAACTTCTAGCTTTAGCTGAACACTGTGCACTACACTAACTTGTAGCTTTAGCTGAACACTGTGCACTACACTAACTTGAAGCTTCAACTGAACACTGTGTAGAGGTCACACTTCATTAACTTGTAGCTTTAGCTGAACACTGTGAGGAGGACGCACAACACTGACTTGTAACTTTAGCTGAACACTGTGCAGAGGTTGCACTACACTAACTTGTAGCTTTAGCTGAACACTGTGCACTACACTAACTTGTAGCTTTAGCTGAATACTGTTCAGAGGATGCACTACACTAACTTGTAGCTTTAGCTGAACACTGTGCAGAGGTGACACTACACTAACTTGTAGCTTTAGCTGAACACTGTGAGGAGGACGCACTACACTAACGTGTAGCTTTAGCTGAACACTGTGCAGAGGTTGCACTACACTAACTTGTAGCTTTAGCTGAACACTGTGCACTACACTAACTTGAAGCTTCAGCTGAACACTGTTCAGAGGACGCACTACACTAACTTGTAGCTTTAGCTGAAAACTGTGCACTACACTAACTTGTAGCTTTAGCTGAACACTGTGAGGAGTACACACTACACTAACTTGTAGCTTTAGCCGAACACTGTGCAGAGGTCACACTACACTAACTTCTAGCTTTAGCTGAACACTGTGCACTACACTAACTTGTGGCTTTAGCTGAACACTGTTCAGAGGACGCACTACACTAACTTGTAACTTTAGCTGAACACTGTGCAGAGGTTGCATTACACTAACTTGTAGCTTTAGCTGAAAACTGTGCACTACACTAACTTGTAGCTTTAGCTGAACACTGTGAGGAGTACACACTACACTAACTTGTAGCTTTAGCCGAACACTGTGCAGAGGTCACACTACACTAACATGTAGCTTTAGCTGAACACTGTGCACTACACTAACTTGTAGCTTTAGCTGAACACTGTTCAGAGGATGCACTACACTAACTTGTAGCTTTAGCTGAACCCTGTGAGGAGGACACACTACACTAACTTGTAGCTTTAGCTGAACACTGTGCACTCCACTAACTTGTAGCTTTAGCTGAACACTGTGCAGAGGTGGCACTACACTAACTTGTAGCTTTAGCTGAACACTGAGAGGAGGACGCACTACACTATCTTGTAGCTTTAGCTGAACACTGTGCAGAGGTTGCACTACACTAACTTGTAGCTTTAGCTGAACACTGTGCATTACACTAACTTGTAGCTTCAGCTGACCACTGTTCAGAAGACGCACTACACTAACTTGTAGCTTTAGCTGAACACTGTGCACTACACTAACTTGTAGCTTTAGCTGAACACTGTTCAGAGGACGCACTACACTAACTTGTAGCTTTAGCTGAACACTGTGCAGAGGTTGCACTACACTAACTTGTAGCTTTAGCTGAGCACTGTGCACTACACTAAGTTGTAGCTTTAGCTGAACACTGTTCAGAGGACTCACTAGACTAACTTGTAGCTTTAGCTGAACACTGTGCACTACACTAACTTGTAGCTTTAGCTGAACACTGTGCAGAGGTCGCACTACACTAACTTGTAGCTTTAGCCTAACCCTGTGAGGAGGACGCACTACATTAACTTGTATCTTTAGCTGAACACTGTGCAGAGGTCACACTACACTAACTTGTAGCTTTAGCTGAACACTGTGCACTACACTAACTTGTAGCTTTAGCTGAACACTGTTCAGATGACGCACTACACTAACTTGTAGCTTTAGCTGAACACTGTGAGGAGGACGCACTACACTAACTTGTATCTTTAGCTGAACACTGTGCAGAGGTCGCACTACACTAACTTGTAGCTTTAGCTGAACACTGTGCACTACACTAACTTGTAGCTTTAGCTGAACACTGTAAGAGGACGCACTACACTAACTTGTAGTTTTAGCTGAACACTGTGAGGAGGACACACTACTCTAACTTGTAGCTTTAGCTGAACACTGTGTAGAGGTCGCACTACACTAACTTGTAGCTTTAGCTGAACACTGTGCACTACACTAACTTGTAGCTTTAGCTGAACACTGTGCACTACACTAACTTGTAGCTTTAGCTGAACACTGTTCAGAGGATGCACTACACTAACTTGTAGCTTTAGCTGAACACTGTGCAGAGGTCGCACTACACTAACTTGTAGCTTTAGCTGAACCCTGTGAGGAGGACACACTACACTAACTTGTAGCTTTAGCTGAACACTGTGCACTACACTAACTTGTAGCTTTAGCTGAATACTGTTCAGAGGATGCACTACACTAACTTGTAGCTTTAGCTGAACACTGTGCAGAGGTGACACTACACTAACTTGTAGCTTTAGCTGAACACTGTGAGGAGGACGCACTACACTAACTTGTAGCTTTAGCTGAACACTGTGCAGAGGTTGCACTACACTAACTTGAAGCTTTAGCTGAACACTGTGCACTACACTAACTTGAAGCTTCAGCTGAACACTGTTCAGAGGACGCACTACACTAACTTGTAGCTTTAGCTGAAAACTGTGCACTACATTAACTTGTAGCTTTAGCTGAACACTGTGAGGAGTGCACACTACACTAACTTGTAGCTTTAGCCGAACACTGTGCAGAGGTCACACTACACTAACTTGTAGCTTTAGCTGAACACTGTGCACTACACTAACTTGTAGCTTTAGCTGAACACTGTTCAGAGGACGCACTACACTAACTTGTAACTTTAGCTGAACACTGTGAGGAGGACGCACTACACTAACTTGTAGCTTTAGCTGAACACTGTGCAGAGGACGTACTACAATAATTTGTAGCTTTAGCTGAACACTGTGCACTACACTAACTTGTAGCTTTAGCTGAACACTGTTCAGATGACGCACTACACTAACTTGTAGCTTTAGCTGAACACTGTGAGGAGGACGCACTACACTAACTTGTAGCTTTAGCTGAACACTGTGCAGAGGTCGCACTACACTAACTTGTATCTTTAGCTGAGCACTGTGCACTACACTAACTTGTAGCTTTAGCTGAACACTATTCAGAGGACGCACTACACTAACTGGTAGCTTTAGCTGAACACTGTGTATAGGTCACACTTCACTAACTTGTAGTTTTAGCTGAACACTGTGAGGAGGATGTACTACACTGACTTGTAACTTTAGTTGAACACTGTGCAGAGGTTGCACTACACTAACTTCTAGCTTTAGCTGAACACTGTGCACTACACTAACTTGTGGCTTTAGCTGAACACTGTTCAGAGGACGCACTACACTAACTTGTAACTTTAGCTGAACACTGTGCAGAGGTTGCATTACACTAACTTGTAGCTTTAGCTGAACACTGTGAGGAGGACGCACTACACTAACTTGTAGCTTTAGCTGAACACTGTGCAGAGGACGTACTACAATAACTTGTAGCTTTAGCTGAACACTGTGCACTACACTAACTTGTAGCTTTAGCTGAACACTGTGAGGAGTACACACTATACTAACTTGTAGCTTTAGCCGAACACTGTGCAGAGGTCACACTACACTAACATGTAGCTTTAGCTGAACACTGTGCACTACACTAACTTGTAGCTTTAGCTGAACACTGTTCAGAGGATGCACTACACTAAATTGTAGCTTTAGCTGAACCCTGTGAGGAGGACACACTACACTAACTTGTAGCTTTAGCTGAACACTGTGCACTCCACTAACTTGTAGCTTTAGCTGAACACTGTGCAGAGGTGGCACTACACTAACTTGTAGCTTTAGCTGAACACTGTGAGGAGGACGCACTACACTATCTTGTAGCTTTAGCTGAACACTGTGCACTACACTAACTTGTAGCTTTAGCTGAACACTGTTCAGAGGATGCACAACACTAACTTGTAGCTTTAGCTGAACACTGTGCAGAGGTCGCACTACACTAACTTGTAGCTTTAGCTGAACCCTGTGAGGAGGACACACTACACTAACTTGTAGCTTTAGCTGAACACTGTGCACTACACTAACTTGTAGCTTTAGCTGAACACTGTGAGGAGGACACACTACACTAACTTGTAGCTTTAGCTGAACACTGTGCAGAGGTCACACTACACTAACTTGTAGCTTTAGCTGAACACTGTGCACTACACTAACTTGTAGCTTTAGCTGAACACTGTTCAGAGGACGCACTACACTAACTTGTAGCTTTAGCTGAACACTGTGAGGAGGACACACTACACTAACTTGTAGCTTTAGCTGAACACTGTGCAGAGGTCGCACTACACTAACTTGTAGCTTTAGCTGAACACTGTGCACTACACTAACTTGTAGCTTTAGCTGAACACTGTGAGGAGGACACACTACACGAACTTTTAGCTTTAGCTGAACACTGTGCAGAGGTCGCACTACACTAACTTGTAGCTTTAGCTGAACACTGTGCACTACACTAACTTTTAGCTTTAGCTGAAGAGTGTTCAGAGGACGCACTACACTAACTTGTAGCTTTAGCTGAACACTGTGCAGAGATCGCACTACACTAACTTGTAGCTTTAGCTGAACCCTGTGAGGAGGACACACTACACTAACTTGTAGCTTTAGCTGAACACTGTGCAGAGGTCGCACTACACTAACTTCTAGTTTTAGCTGAACACTGTGCACTACACTAACTTGTAGCTTTAGCTGAACACTGTTCAGAGGACAAACTACACTAACTTGTAGCTTTAGCTGAACACTGTGCACTACACTAACTTGTAGCTTTAGCTGAACACTGTGAGGAGGACACACTACACTAACTTGTAGCTTTAGCTGAACACTGTGCAGAGGTCACACTACACTAACTTGTAGCTTTAGCTGAACACTGTGCACTACACTAACTTGTAGCTTTAGCTGAACACTGTTCAGAGGACGCACTACACTAACTTGTAGCTTTAGCTGAACACTGTGAGGAGGACACACTACACTAACTTGTAGCTTTAGCTGAACACTGTGCAGAGGTCGCACTACACTAACTTGTAGCTTTAGCTGAACACTGTGCACTACACTAACTTGTAGCTTTAGCTGAACACTGTGAGGAGGACACACTACACGAACTTGTAGCTTTAGCTGAACACTGTGCAGAGGTCGCACTAAACTAACTTGTAGCTTTAGCTGAACACTGTGCACTACACTAACTTTTAGCTTTAGCTGAACAGTGTTCAGAGGACGCACTACACTAACTTGTAGCTTTAGCTGAACACTGTGCAGAGGTCGCACTACACTAACTTCTAGTTTTAGCTGAACACTGTGCACTACACTAACTTGTAGCTTTAGCTGAACACTGTTCAGAGGACAAACTACACTAAATTGTAGCTTTAGCTGAACACTGTGCAGAGGTTGTACTACACTAGCTTGTAGCTTTAGCTGAACACTGTGAGGAGGACGCACTACACCAACTTGTAGCTTTAGCTGAACACTGTGCAGAGGTTGCACTACACTAACTTGTAGCTTTAGCTGAGCACTGTGCACTGCACTAAGTTGTAGCTTTAGCTGAACACTGTTCAGAGGACTCACTAGACTAACTTGTAGCTTTAGCTGAACACTGTGCACTACACTAACTTGTAGCTTTAGCTGAACACTGTGCAGAGGTCGCACTACACTAAATTGTAGCTTTAGCCTAACCCTGTGAGGAGGACGCACTACACTAACTTGTATCTTTAGCTGAACACTGTGCAGAGGTCACACTACACTAACTTGTAGATTTAGCTGAACACTGTGCACTACACTAACTTGTAGCTTTAGCTGATCACTGTGCAGAGGTCACACTACACTAACTTGTAGCTTTAGCTGAACACTGTGCACTACACTAACATGTAGCTTTAGCTGAACACTGTTCAGAAGATGCACTACACTAACTTGTGGCTTTAGCTGAACACTGTGAGGAGGACACACTACACTAACTTGTAGCTTTAGCTGAACACTGTGCACTACACTAACTTGCAGCTTTAGCTGAACACTGTGAGGATGACACAATACACGAACTTGTAGCTTTAGCTGAACACTGTGCAGAGGTCGCACTACACTAACTTGTAGCTTTAGCTGAACACTGTGCACTACACCAACTTTTAGCTTTAGCTGAACAGTTTTCAGAGGACGCACTACACTAACTTGTAGCTTTAGCTGAACACTGTGCAGAGATCGCACTACACTAACTTGTAGCTTTACCTGAACACTGTGCAGAGGTCGCACTACACTAACTTCTAGTTTTAGCTGAACACTGTGCACTACACTAACTTGTAGCTGTGTCTGAACACTGTTCAGAGGACGAACTACACTAAATTGTAGCTTTAGCTGAACACTGTGCAGAGGTTGTACTACACTAGCTTGTAGCTTTAGCTGAACACTGTGAGGAGGACGCACTACACTAACTTGTAGCTTTAGCTGAACACTGTGCAGAGGTTGCACTACACTAACTTGTAGCTTTAACTGAACACTGTGCACTACACTAAGTTGTAGCTTTAGCTGAACACTGTGCAGAGGTCGCACTACACTAACTTGTAGCTTTAGCCTAACCCTGTGAGGAGGACGCACTACACTAACTTGTATCTTTAGTTGAACACTGTGCAGAGGTCACACTACACTAACTTGTAGCTTTAGCTGAACACTGTGCACTACACTAACTTGTAGCTTTAGCTGAACACTGTTCAGAGGACGCACTACACTAACTTGTAGCTTTAGCTGAATACTGTGCAGAGGTCACACTACACTAACTTGTAGCTTTAGCTGAACACTGTGCACTACACTAACTTGTAGCTTTAGCTGAACACTGTTCAGTGGACGCACTACACTAACTTGTAGCATTAGCTGAACACTGTGAGGACACATTACACTAACTTGTAGCTTTAGCTGAACACTGTGCAGAGGTCGCACTACACTAACTTGTAGCTTTAGCTGAACACTGTGCACTACACTAACTTTTAGCTTTAGCTGAACAGTGTTCAGAGGACGCACTACACAAACTTGTAGCTTTAGCTGAACACTGTGCAGGGATCGCACTACACTAACTTGTAGCTTTAGCTGAACCCTGTGAGGAGGACACACTACACTAACTTGTAGCTTTAGCTGAACACTGTGCAGAGGTCAAACTACACTAACTTCTAGTTTTAGCTGAACACTGTGCACTACACTAACTTGTAGCTTTAGCTGAACACTGTTCAGAGGTTGCACTACACTAACTTGTAGCTTTAGCTGAACACTGTGCAGAGGTTGCACTACACTAACTTGTAGCTTTAGCTGAACACTGTGAGGAGGACACACTACACTAACTTGTAGCTTTAGCTGAACACTGTGCACTACACTAACTTGTAGCTTTAGCTTAACACTCTGAGGAGGACGCACTACACTATCTTGTAGCTTTAGCTTAACACTGTTCAGAGGACGCACTACACTAACTTGTAACTTTAGCTGAACACTGTGCTGAGGTCGCACTACACTAACTTGTAGCTTTAGCTGAACACTGTGAGGAGGACGCACTACACTAACTTGTAGCTTTAGCTAAACACTGTGCAGAGGACCTACTACAATAACTTGTAGCTTTAGCTGAACACTGTGCACCACACTAACTTGTAGCTTTAGCTGAACACTGTTCAGATGACGCACTACACTAACTTGTAGCTTTAGCTGAACACTGTGCAGAGGTCGCACTGCACTAACTTGTAGCTTTAGCTGAACCCTGTGAGGGTGATGCACTACACTAGCTTGTAGCTTTAGCTGAACACTGCAGAGGTCACACTACACTAACTTGTAGCTTTAGCTGAACACTGTGCACTACACTAACTTGTAGATTTATCTGAACACTGTTCAGAGGATGCACTTCACTAACTTGTAGCTTTAGCTGAACACTGTGTGGAGGTCGCACTTCACTAACTTGTAGCTTTAGCTGAACACTGTGAGGAGGATGCACTACACTAACTTGTAGCTTTAGCTGAACACTGTGAGGAGGACGCACTACACTAACTTGTAGCTTTAGCTGAACACTGTGCAGAGGTCGCACTACACTAACTTGTATCTTTAGCTGAGCACTGTGCACTACACTAACTTGTAGCATTAGCTGAACACTATTCAGAGGACGCACTACACTAACTTGTAGCTTTAGCTGAACACTGTGAGGAGGACGCACTACACTGACTTGTAGCTTTAGCTGAACACTGTGCAGAGGTTGCACTACACTAACTTGTAGCTTTAGCTGAACACTGTGCACTACACTAACTTGTAGCTGTAGCTGAACACTGTTCAGAGGATGCACTACACTAACTTGTAGCTTTAGCTGAACACTGTGCAGAGGTGACACTACACTAACTTGTAGCTTTAGCTGAACACTGTGAGGAGGACGCACTACACTAACTTGTAGCTTTAGCTGAACACTGTGCACTACACTAACTTGTAGCTTTAGCTGAACACTGTGAGGAGTACACACTATACTAACTTGTAGCTTTAGCCGAACACTGTGCAGAGGTCACACTACACTAACTTGTAGCTTTAGCTGAACACTGTGAGGAGGACACATTACACTAACTTGTAGCTTTAGCTGAACACTGTGCAGAGGTCGCACTACACTAACTTGTAGCTTTAGATGAACACTGTGCACTACACTAACTTGTAGCTTTAGCTGAACACTGTTCAGAGGACACACTACACTAACTTGTAGCTTTTGCTGAACACTGTGCAGAGGTCGCACTACACTAACTTGTAGCTTTAGCTGAACACTGTGCACTACACTAACTTTTAGCTTTAGCTGAACAGTGTTCAGAGGACGCACTACACTAACTTGTAGCTTTAGCTGAACCCTGTGAGGAGGACACACTACACTAACTTGTAACTTTAGCCGAACACTGTGCAGAGGTCGCATTACACTAACTTCTAGATTCAGCTGAACACTGTGCACTACACTAACTTGTAGCTTTAGCTGAACACTGTTCAGGGGTTGCACTACACTAACTTGTAGCTTTAGCTGAACACTGTGAGGAGGACACACTACACTAACTTGTAGCTTTAGCTGAACACTGTGCACTACACTAACTTGTAGCTTTAGCTTAACACTCTGAGGAGGACGCACTACACTATCTTGTAGCTTTAGCTTTACACTGTTCAGAGGACGCACTACACTAACTTGTAACTTTAGCTGAACACTGTGCTGAGGTCGCACTACACTAACTTGTAGCTTTAGCTGAACACTGTGAGGAGGACGCACTACACTAACTTGTAGCTTTAGCAAAACACTGTGCAGAGGACCTACTACAATAACTTGTAGCTTTAGCTGAACACTGTGCACCACACTAACTTGTAGCTTTAGCTGAACACTGTTCAGATGACGCACTACACTAACTTGTAGCTTTAGCTGAACACTGTGCAGAGGTCGCACTGCACTAACTTGTAGCTTTAGCTGAACCCTGTGAGGGTGATGCACTACACTAGCTTGTAGCTTTAGCTGAACACTGCAGAGGTCACACTACACTAATTTGTAGCTTTAGCTGAACACTGTGCACTACACTAACTTGTAGATTTATCTGAACACTGTTCAGAGGAAGCACTTCACTAACTTGTAGCTTTAGCTGAACACTGTGTGGAGGTCGCACTTCACTAACTTGTAGCTTTAGCTGAACACTGTGAGGAGGACGCACTACACTAACTTGTAGCTTTAGCTGAACACTGTGAGGAGGACGCACTACACTAACTTGTAGCTTTAGCTGAACACTGTGCAGAGGTCGCACTACACTAACTTGTATCTTTAGCTGAGCACTGTGCACTACACTAACTTGTAGCATTAGCTGAACACTATTCAGAGGACGCACTACACTAACTTGTAGCTTTAGCTGAACACTGTGAGGAGGACGCACTACACTGACTTGTAGCTTTAGCTGAACACTGTGCAGAGGTTGCACTACACTAACTTGTAGCTTTAGCTGAACACTGTGCACTACACTAACTTGTAGCTGTAGCTGAACACTGTTCAGAGGATGCACTACACTAACTTGTAGCTTTAGCTGAACACTGTGCAGAGGTGACACTACACTAACTTGTAGCTTTAGCTGAACACTGTGAGGAGGACGCACTACACTAACTTGTAGCTTTAGCTGAACACTGTGCACTACACTAACTTGTAGCTTTAGCTGAACACTGTGAGGAGTACACACTATACTAACTTGTAGCTTTAGCCGAACACTGTGCAGAGGTCACACTACACTAACTTGTAGCTTTAGCTGAACACTGTGAGGAGGACACATTACACTAACTTGTAGCTTTAGCTGAACACTGTGCAGAGGTCGCACTACACTAACTTGTAGCTTTAGATGAACACTGTGCACTACACTAACTTGTAGCTTTAGCTGAACACTGTTCAGAGGACACACTACACTAACTTGTAGCTTTTGCTGAACACTGTGCAGAGGTCGCACTACACTAACTTGTAGCTTTAGCTGAACACTGTGCACTACACTAACTTTTAGCTTTAGCTGAACAGTGTTCAGAGGACGCACTACACTAACTTGTAGCTTTAGCTGAACACTGTGCAGGGATCGCACTACACTAACTTGTAGCTTTAGCTGAACCCTGTGAGGAGGACACACTACACTAACTTGTAGCTTTAGCCGAACACTGTGCAGAGGTCGCATTACACTAACTTCTAGATTCAGCTGAACACTGTGCACTACGCTAACTTGTAGCTTTAGCTGAACACTGTTCAGGGGTTGCACTACACTAACTTGTAGCTTTAGCTGAACACTGTGCAGAGGACGTACTACAATAACTTGTAGCTTTAGATGAACACTGTGCACTACACTAACTTGTAGCTTTAGCTGAACACTGTTCAGATGACGCACTACACTAACTTGTAGCTTTAGCTGAATACTGTGCAGAGGTCGCACTACAATAACTTGTAGCTTTAGCTGAACCCTGTGAGGGTGATGCACTACACTAGCTTGTAGCTTTAGCTGAACACTGCAGAGGTCGCACTACACTAACTTGTAGCTTTAGCTGAACACTGTGTGGAGGTCGCACTTCACTAACTTGTAGCTTTAGCTGAACACTGTGAGGAGGACGCACTACACTAACTTGTAGTTTTAGCTGAACACTGTGAGGAGGACGCACTACACTAACTTGTAGCTTTAGCTGAACACTGTGCAGAGGTCGCACTACACTAACTTGTATCTTTAGCTGAGCACTGTGCACTACACTAACTTGTAGCATTATCTGAACACTATTCAGAGGAAGCACTACACTAACTTGTAGCTTTAGCTGAACACTGTGAGGAGGACGCACTACACTGACTTGTAGCTTTAGCTGAACACTGTGCAGAGGTTGCACTACACTAACTTGTAGCTTTAGCTGAACACTGTGCACTACACTAACTTGTAGCTGTAGCTGAACACTGTTTAGAGGATGCACTACACTAACTTGTAGCTTTAGCTGCAACACTGTGCAGAGGTGACACTACACTAACTTGTAGCTTTAGCTGAACACTGTGAGGAGGACGCACTACACTGACTTGTAGCTTTAGCTGAACACTGTGCAGAGGTTGCACTACACTAACTTGTAGCTTTAGTTGAACACTGTGCACTACACTAACTTGTAGCTTTAGCTGAACACTGTTCAGAGGATGCACTACACTAACTTGTAGCCTTAGCTGAACACTGTGCAGAGGTGACACTACACTAACTTGTAGCTTTAGCTGAACACTGTGAGGAGGACGCACTACACTAACTTGTAGCTTTAGCTGAACACTGTGCAGAGGTTGCACTACACTAACTTGTAGCTTTAGCTGAACACTGTGCACTACACTAACTTGAAGCTTCAGCTGAACACTGTTCAGAGGACGCACTACACTAACTTGTAGCTTTAGCTGAACACTGTGCACTACACTAACTTGTAGCTTTAGCTGAACACTGTGAGGAGTACACACTATACTAACTTGTAGCTTTAGCCGAACACTGTGCAGAGGTCACACTACACTAACTTGTAGCTTTAGCTGAACACTGTTCAGAGGATGCACTACACTAACTTGTAGCTTTAGCTGAACACTGTGCAGAGGTCGCATTACACTAACTTGTAGCTTTAGCTGAACCCTGTGAGGAGGACACACTACACTAACTTGTAGCTTTAGCTGAACACTGTGCACTCTACTAAGTTGTAGCTTTAGCTGAACACTGTGCAGAGGTGGCACTACACTAACTTGTAGCTTTAGCTGAACACTGTTCAGAGGACGCATTACACTATCTTGTAGCTTTAGCTGAACACTGTGCAGAGGTTGCACTACACTAACTTGTAGGTTTAGCTGAACACTGTGCATTACACTAACTTGTAGCTTCAGCTGACCACTGTTCAGAGGACGCACTACACTAACTTGTAGCTTTAGCTGAACACTGTGCACTACACTAACTTGTAGCTTTAGCTGAACACTGTTCAGAGGATGCACTGCACTAACTTGTAGCTTTAGCTGAACACTGTGCAGAGGTTGCACTACACTAACTTGTAGCTTTAGCTGAACACTGTGCAGAGGTTGCAATACACTAACTTGTAGCTTTAGCTGAACACTGTGCACTACACTAACTTGAAGCTTCAGCTGAACACTGTGTAGAGGTCACAATTCACTAACTTGTAGCTTTAGCTGAACACTGTGAGGAGGACGCACTACACTGACTTGTAACTTTAGCTGAACACTGTGCAGAAGTTGCACTACATTAACTTGTAGCTTTAGCTGAACACTGTGCACTACACTAACTTGTAGCTTTAGCTGAACACTGTTCAGAAGATGCACTACACTAACTTGTAGCTTTAGCTGAACACTGTGAAGAGGTGACACTACACTAACTTGTAGCTTTAGCTGAACACTGTGCAGAGGTTGCACTACACTAACTTGTAGCTTTAGCTGAACAATGTGCACTACACTAACTTGAAGCTTCAGCTGAACACTGTTCAGAGGACGCACTACACTAACTTGTAGCTTTAGCTGAACACTGTGCACTACACTAACTTGTAGCTTTAGCTGAACACTGTGAGGAGTACACACTACACTAACTTGTAGCTTTAGCCGAACACTGTGCAGAGGTCACACTACACTAACTTGTAGCTTTAGCTGAACACTGTGCACTACACTAACTTGTAGCTTTAGCTGAACGCTGTTCAGAGGATGCACTACACTAACTTGTAGCTTTAGCTGAACCCTGTGAGGAGGACACACTACACTAACTTTTAGCTTGAGCTGAACACTGTGCACTCCACTAACTTGTAGCTTTAGCTGAACACTGTGCAGAGGTGGCACTACACTATCTTGTAGCTTTAGCTGAACACTGTGAGGAGGACGCACTACACTAACTTGTAGCTTTAGCTGAACACTGTGAGGAGGACGCACTACACTATCTTGTAGCTTTAGCTGAACACTGTGCAGAGGTTGCACTACACTAACTTGTAGCTTTAGCTGAACACTGTGCATTACACTAACTTGTAGCTTTAGCTGAACACTGTTCAGAGGACGCACTACACTAACTTGTAGCTTCAGCTGAACACTGTGAGGAGGACACACTACACTAACTTGTAGCTTTAGCTGAACACTGTGCAGAGGTCGCACTACACTAACTTGTAGCTTTAGCTGAACACTGTGCACTACACTAACTTGTAGCTTTAGCTGAACACTGTGATGAGGACACACTACACTAACTTGTAGCTTTAGCTGAACATTGTGCAGAGGTCGCACTACACTAACTTGTAGCTTTAGCTGAACACTGTGCACTACACTAACTTGTAGCTTTAGCTGAACACTGTTCAGAGGACGAACTACACTAATTTGTAGCTTTAGCTGAACACTGTGCAGAGGTTGCACTACACTAACTTGTAGCTTTAGCTGAACACTGTGAGGAGGATGCACTACACTAACTTGTAGCTTTAGCTGAACACTGTGCAGAGGTTGCACTACACTAACTTGTAGCTTTAGCTGAACACTGTGCACTACACTAAGTTGTAGCTTTAGCTGAACACTGTTCAGAGGACTCACTAGACTAACTTGTAGCTTTAGCTTAACACTGTGCACTACACTAACTTGTAGCTTTAGCTAAACACTGTGCAGAGGTCACACTGCACTAACTTGTAGCTTTAGCTGAACACTGTGCACTACACTATCTTGTAGCTTTAGCTTAACACTCTGAGGAGGACGCACTACACTAACTTGTAGTTTTAGCTGAACACTGTTCAGAGGATCCCCTACACTAGCTTGTAACTTTAGCTGAACACTGTGCAGAGGTCGCACTACACTAACTTGTAGTTTTAGCTGAACACTGTGAGGAGGATGCACTACACTAACTTGTAGCTTTAGCTGAACACTGTGCAGAGGACGTACTACAATAACTTGTAGCTTTAGCTGAACACTGTGCACTACACTAACTTGTAGCTTTAGCTGAACACTGTTCAGATGACGCACTACACTAACTTGTAGCTTTAGCTGAACACTGTGCAGAGGTCGCACTGCACTAACTTGTAGCTTTAGCTGAACACTGTGCACTACACTATCTTGTAGCTTTAGCTTAACACTCTGAGGAGGACGCACTACACTAATTTGTAGCTTTAGCTGAACACTGTTCAGAGGACGCACTACACTAACTTGTAACTTTAGCTGAACACTGTGCAGAGGTCGCACTACACTAACTTGTAGCTTTAGCTGAACACTGTGAGGAGGACGCACTACACTAACTTGTAGCTTTAGCTGAACACTGTGCAGAGGTCGCACTACACTAACTTGTAGCTTTAGCTGAACACTGTGCATTACACTAACTTGAAGCTTTAGCTGAACACTGTGCAGAGGACGTACTACAATAACTTGTAGCTTTAGCTGAACATTGTGCACTACACTAACTTGTAGCTTTAACTAAACACTGTGAGGAGGACGCACTACACTAACTGTTAGCTTTAGCTGAATACTGTGCAGAGGTCGCACTACACTAACTTGTAGCTTTAGCTAAACACTGTGCACTACACTAACTTTTAGCTTTAGCTGAACACTGTGATGAGGACACACTACACTAACTTGTAGCTTTAGCTGAACATTGTGCAGAGGTCGCACTACACTAACTTGTAGCTTTAGCTGAACACTGTGCACTACACTAACTTGTAGCTTTAGCTGAACACTGTTCAGAGGACGAACTACACTAATTTGTAGCTTTAGCTGAACACTGTGCAGAGGTTGCACTACACTAACTTGTAGCTTTAGCTGAACACTGTGAGGAGGACGCACTACACTAACTTGTAGCTTTAGCTGAACACTGTGCAGAGGTTGCACTACACTAACTTGTAGCTTTAGCTGAACACTGTGCACTACACTAAGTTGTAGCTTTAGCTGAACACTGTTCAGAGGACTCACTAGACTAACTTGTAGCTTTAGCTTAACACTGTGCACTACACTAACTTGTAGCTTTAGCTAAACACTGTGCAGAGGTCGCACTGCACTAACTTGTAGCTTTAGCTGAACACTGTGCACTACACTATCTTGTAGCTTTAGCTTAACACTCTGAGGAGGACGCACTACACTAACTTGTAGTTTTAGCTGAACACTGTTCAGAGGATCCACTACACTAACTTGTAACTTTAGCTGAACACTGTGCAGAGGTCGCACTACACTAACTTGTAGTTTTAGCTGAACACTGTGAGGAGGATGCACTACACTAACTTGTAGCTTTAGCTGAACACTGTGCAGAGGACGTACTACAATAACTTATAGCTTTAGCTGAACACTGTGCACTACACTAACTTGTAGCTTTAGCTGAACACTATTCAGATGACGCACTACACTAACTTGTAGTTTTAACTGAACACTGTGCAGAGGTCGCACTGCACTAACTTGTAGCTTTAGCTGAACACTGTGCACTACACTATCTTGTAGCTTTAGCTTAACACTCTGAGGAGGACGCACTACACTAATTTGTAGCTTTAGCTGAACACTGTTCAGAGGACGCACTACACTAACTTGTAACTTTAGCTGAACACTGTGCAGAGGTCGCACTACACTAACTTGTAGCTTTAGCTGAACACTGTGAGGAGGACGCACTACACTAACTTGTAGCTTTAGCTGAACACTGTGCAGAGGTCGCACCACACTAACTTGTAGCTTTAGCTGAACACTGTGCATTACACTAACTTGAAGCTTTAGCTGAACACTGTGCAGAGGACGTACTACAATAACTTGTAGCTTTAGCTGAACATTGTGCACTACACTAACTTGTAGCTTTAGCTGAACACTGTTCAGATGACGCACTACACTAACTTGTAGCTTTAGCTGAACACTGTGCAGAGGTCGCACTACACTAACTTGTAGCTTTAGTTGAACACTATGCACTACACTAACCTGTAGCTTTAACTAAACACTGTGAGGAGGACGCACTACACTAACTGTTAGCTTTAGCTGAATACTGTGCAGAGGTCGCACTACACTAACTTGTAGCTTTAGCTAAACACTGTGCACTACACTAACTTTTAGCTTTAGCTGAACACTGTGCAGAGGACGTACTACAATAACTTGTAGCTTTAGCTGAACACTGTGCACTACACTAACTTGTAGCTTTAGCTGAACACTGTTCAGATGACGCACTACACTAACTTGTAGCTTTAGCTGAGCACTGTGCAGAGGTCGCACTACACTAACTTGTAGCTTTAGCTGAACACTGTGCACTACACTAACCTGTAGCTTTAACTAAACACTGTGAGGAGGATGCACTACACTAACTTTTAGCTTTAGCTGAACACTGTGCAGAGGTCACACTACACTAACTTGTAGCTTTAGCTGAACACTGTGCACTACACTAACTTGTAGCTTTAGCTGAACACTGTTCAGAGGACGCACTACACTAACTTGTAGCTTTAGCTGAACACTGTGCAGAGGTCGCACTACACTAACTTGTAGCTTTAGCTGAACCCTTTGTGGAGGTCGCACTTCACAAACTTGTAGCTTTAGCTGAACCCTGTGAGGGGGACGCACTACACTAACTTGTAGCTTTAGCTGAACACTGTGCAGAGGTCGCACTACACTACCTTGTAGCTTTAGCTGAACACTGTGCACTACACTAACTTGTAGCTTTATCTGAACACTGTTCAGAGGACGTACTACACTAACTTGTAGCTTTAGCTGAACACTGTGTGGAGGTCGCACTTCACTAACTTGTAGCTTTAGCTGAACACTGTGAGGAGGACGCACTACACTAACTTGTAGCTTTAGCTGAACACTGTGAGGAGGACGTACTACACTAACTTGTAGCTTTAGCTGAACACTGTTCAGAGGTCGCACTACACTAATTTGTAGC
Source organism: Aquarana catesbeiana (assembly GCF_042186555.1). Lineage (NCBI taxonomy): Eukaryota > Metazoa > Chordata > Amphibia > Anura > Ranidae > Aquarana > Aquarana catesbeiana. The sequence goes on from NC_133328.1 coordinate 518,719,775, forward strand.
TTTAGCTGAACACTGTGCACTACACTAACTTGTAGCTTTAGCTGAACACTGTGCAGAGGTCGCACTACTCTAACTTGTAGCTTTAGCTGAACACTGTGCACTACACTAACTTGTAGCTTTAGCTGAACTCTGTTCAGAGGATGCACTACACTAACTTGTAGCTTTAGCTGAACACTGTTCAGAGGATGCACTACACTAACTGTAAATAGTTTAGCTGCCTGGCTGTGGTACTAATAGGATCAGAAGAAAACCAGCAATTTTCTTCAGTGAGCTGTACTGTAACAACACCTGCCTGCCTGTCAGTAGGAAGATAATAACAGGAACGGATCTAGCTAAACTGAATACAGTGTATATATATATATATATATATATATACAACACCTGGGATGCATATATATACACAATACACTGTTAGTGCAGCTAACTGACTGACTGTCCTGCCTAATCTATCTAACTTAAATCAAATGACACTGTCTCTCTATCTCTGTCTCTCAAAGCTGGAACACACTACACAGGGCCGCCGTGCAGGTGGCCTTATATAGTGTGGGGCGTCTACTAAACCCCCGGAGCCATAATTGGCCAAAGCCACCCTGGCTTTGGCCAATTACAGCTCTCTCTACAGACAATGCTGTGATTGGCCAAGCATGCGGGTCATAGTGCATGCTTGGCCAATCATCAGCCAGCAATGCACTGCTATATCGTTCGTAATTCGGTGAATGATCGAACAGACGATGTTCAAGTTGAACATGGGTTCGACTCAAACACGAAGCTCATCCCTAGTATCAAGCTACCAACTGCCGTATAACATAGTACTATATCCCTATCAGATCCTAATGACATTATATTTTTACCATCTCTTTTCATAACAGGGATCGACAAGGTCATAGGCCATGCAGATGTTATTTTGCAATATGTGTGTACCCAATCATGACATTTGGTGGACTCTGTAACCTTATCATGTTACCCATTTTAAACATGTTAATACCAGTTACCACTGGTATAAAAAATGACACCACAGTTATTGTGTATTTCTATGCATATGGAATTTATGTATGTAATCATGTATTTACAGAATATTAAACATTCTATTATCCACCATTGTATTCAATTCAACCACATGTTAATGTTTAATATGCATTGTAATAACCATACCAATATGTATATGATTAGGTGCACCCATCATATGGGGGTTTTGAAAAAAAAAAAAAAAAAGCTGGAACTCCACTTTAGGAAAAAACACATGGAAAGGTAAAATGGGCTTCCTAACTTTAAGTTGCAATATTTCCCGAAATGCAATAAACAAGTAATTAATAATAACGCAAGTTGCTGATTTCACTCTGAGTTTCTCTGTAAGTATGTACAGTATATTGATATTCAGTTTTATGTCCATTTTTTCAGAGGTATTTTTGCACATTTCTGTATTGTTATTTTGTCAGTGTTGGAGTGAATTGAGGACACGCAACTTTATATTTTATAGTATTTATGAACACAGTACTGGGTATAGCTAAATGTACTCCCAAATGACTGGTTCTCTTTAAACCAATTAACAGTCCAGAGTCATTAAAATAAACAAGTAAACAAAATCTAGAATGTGTTTAGCTACACAACCTTGTATAACTTAAATAACTAATTGCATAATCCAAAAATGTACTACACTGCTTTATGAGCATCAACACATTTTCCAGCAAATTGCTAGTTTGGAAGGAAAAAATGATTTCACATTTTATTTAATGCTAAATGATTCATTAAATAGAGTGCCAACTTATTTCTTTTTATTATGGTTTTATCTTACACTTTGTCAAAATATGTCGACTTGATACAAAATGTAGCAGAAGTTGCTTTTGATGGGATCATCACTAACAGTCATTGGTTTCTTTGTAGCAAGTGAAACTGTAACCATGGTGACAATCTTTTTTTTCCAGAATAAAAATGAGACAGCACTCTGCAGCAGCTATTAGTAAAATACACAAATATCCCTCAAGGCAAACATCTAAAGCAAATGGACTGCAAAGTAAGGAGCACTAATTTCTATTTATTTAGGATTTGTAAACCTAGCAGAGCAAGATATTAACAAAGGAACAAACAGGGTTCCCTCCCAAACCTTCTGTTTGTATATTTCGTTTGTGCTTTAAAGTGTTTTCTTGAGCCAAATAGCATATATATATATAAATATTTATAAATATACAGTACATTTGTATATGCAAAATGAAGAAGCTTAAGTTGTGCATAACAAATGCATGTTGTGCTCCCTATATAGTAAAACCACATAATAACTGCTATTTACTGTTACAGTTAACCTTTCCATGAGAAAAACATGAAAGCAGGATGAAAAGCCAGCAATGGCAGCTTCCATGTGTCTCAGGAAAAGTTTCCTTTAATAAATGCATGTCACACATATACAGAGAGGCCCAAAAAATGTATAGACACTTCAACATGAAAAATATATGCATAAAAACATAAAGACTTCCGGTTCCGGCGCCGTGCAAGCATGGAGTGACCTGCCTCAGCTCCCGCTCCCCCGACTCATCAGCACACATAACCTGTGTCACAGCAACAGCCTCAGCGAGCGGTGGATACCGCCGCAATCCGGAAGGTGCATGGATCGTTTTGTGGAGCGATCCGCTCCCCGCCTCACACAGGATTTCTGCAGCCTGCCCGAGCCAGGAGCAGCCACAGCGGCTAAGATAGTGACCGCTATCCCTGCCGAGGATACCACCGCTCCACCTCCCCCCTCTCAGGCTCTGCATCTCCCTGAGGACACTGAGGCAGCACATGACAAGATAGCCCTGACGGTAGCCCAACTCCTCACCCCCATGATTGCAGAGGCAGTGGACAGTGCTGTTCAGCATGGCATGGAGCAACTGAGACTGGATATACACAGCCAGACACATAGGCTGCAGGAGGCAAAGCAACGTATAGCCTCAGTGGAGGAATGATTGCACCAAGTGACAACCTCTATATCCACGCAGGCAGGAGTACCCGAATTCCTGCTGGATAAGCTCGAGGACCTTGAGAATAGGTCCTGCAGGAACAACCTGTGTATTATAGGTCTCCCTGAGTCCTACAGGATGACCAGCCTGATGGAGCTCTGCAGCCACCGCATACCTGAGGCTTTGGATCTCCACTACCCTTGCATGGTGGAACGGGCTCACCACATAGGCCTCAGCAAGATCAGCAACCGAAGCCGCGACTGGTGATTGTGCGTTACTTAAACTATGCAGAAAAACACACCCTTCTACAGCACTACCGTAAAGCGAAGGGCCTTTCTATAGAAGGCCACAAGTTATTACTATTCGCTGATTACTCGGTGGAGGTCTCCAAACAGCGGAAATCCTTTGCTTCTGTAAGCTCGCAACTATACCAGCACAATCTGAAATTCTCCCTGGCATACCCTGCGGTTCTGTGCCTGCAATCCCCTCAAGGCGACCAGATGTCCTTCACGTCCCCAGCAGACGCCCAGCAATATGTTGAATCTTTGCTGGTGGGGGACATGGCCTCCACCAGTATTATGGACGAAACTCCCCCTGCTCCTTCCTCTCCAGCTCCGAGCTCATCAAAGCACCAAAGCAGCCCAGTGAAATACCTATCCAAGCGTGGCTGCTATGCCCCTCTTTCTCAACGGTCAGGTATTCGCTGACCTCTGACTTGCCCCAATATGTGCCGCATGGGACATGCCTGTGCCCGCTACCTGCATGGTGGTAATATACCTGTTTGTTTGATACTCTCTCCTCCCTGTAGGTTTACAGGTTGGAGAGCTATGTTTGAAATTCTGTACCATGTTTGTATTAATACCCAGGAAATGTCAGCTTCCCTGCCAAGATACAGATCGGGTGAGATTCTCTGGGCGAGGGCTAAAATTTGTCACTATACCTTGTTCTCCCTCTATTTTACTTCGCCTGATTCGAGAGCAAGTCCTATATTGGCGTGACAACAAAATCCATCTGACGGGGGCATGGAAGCTAGATTCTCCTGTGTACGATTTTTTTATTTCTTTTTCTCGCACAGAAAAAAGTGAAGTCAATATTTACATTCGGTTGTTGTTTTACTGTTTACCCCTGGTTAGACTTACATTGACCCATCTTTCCTTTCAGTCAACACAGTACAATTCCCAGTTTCAGCTATCCCCAAACTAGGTAAGCCAGGGTGACCTATCTACTCCCTACCTATAACCTATCCCTATTGGACAAGGGCTAACTACAACTTGAGGGTAGGTTCATGTGCTCTCCCCTCTTTTGTTTTCTTTTTTTTCTCTCCCCACTTGTTGGGTGGCGGTACCCCCGAAGAGCTCTTATACTGACTCCATCATGCGGATAGTGTCCTGGAATGTCAAGGGGCTCTGGTCACCGAACAAGCGGATGAAAATTCTCCGTCATTTAAAACGTATGCGAACGGATATCGCTCTCCTTCAGGAGACTCATTTAGGTGAGCAAGATTTCCAATGTCTCAAGAAACTATGGGTGGGGGAGGTCATTGGTTCTCCAGCATTAGGGCGCAAAGCAGGAGTGATCATCCTTTTACATAAAAAACTGCCATACATTATCCGATCGGTTGACAGAGACCAAAAAGGCCGCAAGCTAATGATGCATTTGACAATTGCCTCAAAGGATCTAGCCATATCCAACATCTATGCGGTCAACTCCCCAGGTACTGCATTTTTCCAAGACCTTTCCTCATGGGTACTCCGCTCCTCAGACTCACTCCACTTGATGGGAGGGGATTTCAACAGTGTTATGAACAAATGTGAGGATAAATCATTTCCACGTTCAGTACTAGGCGCCCCCCCATCATCTATTCAACAGCCCACTAGACTACTGGCCACTACCATGTCCCTCTTACATATGTCAGACATTTGGCGTCTTACCCACCCTACTGATAGGGAGTTCACTTTCTATTCTCCACCCCATGACACTTTCTCAAGCATAGATTTTTTCTTTTGCTCCTCTGCCATATTTCCCAAAGGTTCAGGACTCCGAGATTTCGGAGATAGCAATTTCTGATCACAGCCCTGTAGTGGTAGTTCTGGATGACTTCAAACCCCACGATAAGCCCTCCCCGTGGCGGTTCCCATCGTATTTATCAGACAATGAGGATTTCCGGCACACAATATACAAAGCATGGAATGACTATGTGCTCACTAACACTGAGCATGTATTTAATCACAATCTATTCTGGGAGGCAGGCAAGGCTGTTTTGCGAGGTGTAATCATCTCCTACACTACCTAATTTAAGAAGCATCCTCTAGAGCAATACTGCCAGGCAAGTGCTGCTTTAAGGAAAGCCCAAGCGGATCTGACCCTACGTCACTTTCCAGAAAATATACAAGCATGGCTAGCTGCTAAACGAGGTTTTAATCTCTGGGCAGATCAAAAGGAATGGATTAAGACCTCTTACCGTTCCCTCCACCTACATAAGTATGGTAAAAAGGCAGGAAAACTCCTTGCCAATCTCTGTCGAGAGGCTCATACACCCAGTCACATTGCAGCGCTGAGGGACAGCAAAGGGACCCTTACGTCCTCCCAACCAGAAATAACTGCCCTACTGACTGAATTTTATCAACAATTATACGCTGAGGACCCAATTGACCTGGACACAGCACAATCTCTCCTCGCTTCTGGTAAATTGCCTACATTATCAGACACCCAACTAGACTCCTTAAATGCTCCTTGACTGAAATTCTCTCCACCATACAACATCTATCAAACAACAAAGCACCTGGCCTGTATGGGTATTCAGCAGAGTTTTACAAGCTGACCAGGGAATATATACCACACACGCTACAACAAGTCTTTACGAGTATTTGGGAGTTTGGGCCATACCTCCCTACGGGTTCAATGGCATTCATTAAGCTACTGGCAAAAAAGGGAAAAGACCCAACCATTCCTGGGTCATATCGCCCCATCTCCTTAATTAATGTTGACACTAAAATTTTATCTAAAATTATTGCATCCCAACTAGCCTCTATTCTTCCTACACTCATCTACCTGGCGCAGGCAGGGTTTGTCACAGGTAGATCAGCAGTGCTCAAAATTCGCAAAGTCATACTTGTCCTGGAACATGCTAAACGCCACCTTTACAAAGACATGGCCATTCTTTCTCTTGATGCTGAAAAAGCCTTTGATAACATCAGTTTTCAATGGTTGTTTCTGGTACTGAGGAAGTTTGGGATCCTGGGCCCAGTAGCAAATTTCATACAAACAATGTATTCCGCTCCCACAGCTTGTCTAGTGACGTCCGGCAACATATCAGCCCCAATCCATTTGACAAAGGGAACACGCCAGGGGTGCCCTCTTTCCCCCTTATTGTTCAATCCAGCCATAGAACCACTGTCCCTATTACTTAATGACCACCCACTCCTTTCAGGTATCCAAATCGGCGACATCAAGATGAAAATGATGCTCTTTGCGGACGACATTTAAATTTTCTCCTCGGCTATGCCCACTGACCTCCCTATCATTCAAGATGTTTTCTCTAACTTTCAACACTGCTTGGGACTACGCATTAACTTAAGTAAGAGCGAGGTACTCCCACTACACCCAACCCATTCCCAACATTGGACTCAATCCTCCCCTTTACAAGTAGTGAAGCATTCCATAACGTACCTGGGTATTAGAAAAGGCAGGGATCCCTCTTCTCTATACCACCTTAACTACCCACCCATTTTTGACAGGATTAAGAGGGAGCTGGAGGCTTGGACTTGGTTTTTCGGAAGGTGCCATTTTTACAAAATGGTCTCATTTGCCAGACTGCTATATCCCCTACAAACACTTCCTCTACTACTTAAGCACAAAGACATTCAAAATCTCAACAAGGCTTTGACGATCTTTCTGTGGAGATCCAAGAGATCACGCATTGCTAGACACAAACTGCATCTTCCGAAACATGAGGGGGGAGTGGGACTACCTGACCTTCGCCTATACAACCTTTCATGCCTTCTTAGGCAGGGCATGGACTGGTTATTACATAGATACAACTACTCCAACTTTGCCTTAGAGGCAGCCCTGGTCTCTCCCCTCTATCTATCAGCAGTGCTCCACTCTCGCCTCAAGGTCTTGCCATCTCATTTGAGAAGCAACTCCTTGATAAGAGACACTGTGGTGGCATGGAGAGAGGTATGTAAGCTTATGAAGGTACCTTATACTATCTCAAATCACCTCTCAATACAAGGTAATCCGTTGTTCCCTGCAGGAATGACACATGAAGCATTCCTAACATGGTCTACCCTGGGCCTAACCCGTGCAGCCTCATTGCTCTACCCAGGCACCTGCAACATCCAAACCTTCCAGGAGGTTTCAAAACAATATAGTCTACCCTCACACGATTCCTTCTACTACTTCCAACTGGTGGCCTTTGTCAAATCCCAACTGGGCCAGAAAAGTACTAACCTATTTCACCCAGTGGTTGATAAAGTGGTACAACAAAAACATTACTCTATCTCAATACTGTACTCACAAATCCTGCAATACACTACGTCCTCCACAGGGCAATCCTTTGGGAAAGCTTGGTCCAAAGATCTTCCAGACTTGGAGGACACTACACACATCCTGGAAGGATACAAGACAGTGCGCAAGATCATAATCAATAAGCAATGGAGGGAGACTCAATTTAAAATTATGCATAGGGCATTTATACCAGCCCTGATGGATTGTACTAACCCATTCCTTGCGGTCTGTCCTTGGTGCAACGCTAGCAGACCGACACTTTTACACCACTTTTGGTCATGCACCTCAATTCAGGTTTTCTAGGACCAAATAATTCAATACATTCATGGCATCACATCTACAAAATTACCTAAAGATCCGCTGATTTGCCTGTTCAGCTATTCTGCCCCTATGGTTTCCAACACCCTGAATGACGGAAAGCCAATACCCCTGACCCCATGGATACATCTATGCCTCTTAACAGCCAGGAGGGCCCTCCTGCGGGCCTGGACCTCTACACACAGTCCATCGCTATCCATGGTAAAGAAAGATCTGAAAACACTCCTGTACCTGGAAAAACTTGATGCTATGCTACAAAACCTTGGAACCACCAAGCATTTCTTCACCCGATGGAAGGTCTTCATAGAATACTCTTTCACATTACCAGAAATACATCAACTCATGGCCACATTCCAATACACCACCTGGTATGCCAAGGCAAATCTTACTAAATCCTTGGGCAAACTAAAGTCACCTGACTCTAACGCCAACATGGGCAGTGAACCCCCTCACCTTAGCGGAGACATGCCTACATCCACAGTCTAAGGGGCTTCCCACTACCCCCTACTCTCTCTTTCTGAAACTCTGGAACTGTTTCTACTAGTTATGAATCCATATAGGAGTATACTCATATGTTTAGTACTACGATATGGCAAATCAAGTTAAAGATACCCATACCCACTTAAGTTTGTACTTTATTCTAATTGGTCTGCATATATGTCAGCCTGTTATGTCATTTTTATTTCTGAACATTTATGTATTGTTTAAATCTGAATAAAAAAAAAAATAATAAAAAATATGCATAAAAAACATTATAACTAGATCTATATGAACATTAAAGGGTAGCTGTAATTCGTTTTTGAATTATGCAATCACATTAGTTGCTCAAAGTGGTCACCATCAGCATCCAGACACTTTTGATTTTGGTGAACTACTGCATGAACAACATTGACTAGACTGTCCACAGGAACTGCTCTTCATAATGTTTAAATTTCTTCTTGTAGTGTAGTGTAGAATGGCATTGAGATAGGCTCTCATGTCTCAGTGGTAGTGAGGTGGTGCTCCATCTTGCTGGAAGTAATATTGCTCATCCTCATAAACCACTTGAATGACCCGTAAAATGGATGTGCAAAGCACGTCGAGGTACACTGGACCAGTGACCATGCCTTGAAAAAGAATAGTCCAATTAAACCCCTGAATAACAGTCCACACCAGACATTGAGCCCCAGTAAATTGAAGGGTGTATACATTTTCTTTGCCCCCTCTGTATATCCTATGATACACTTATAGGGCGTACACACGGTCGGACTTTGTTCGGACATTCCGACAACAAAATCATAGGATTTTTTCCGACGGATGTTGGCTCAAACTTGTTTTGCCTACACACGGTCGCACAAAGTTGTCGGAATTTCCGATCGCCAACAACGCGGTGACATACACCACGTACGACGAGACTAGAAAAGGCCGGTTCAGAACCAAGCGCGGCACCCTTTGGGCTCCTTTTGCTAATCTCGTGTTAGTAAAAGTTTGGTGAGAGACGATTCGCGCTTTTTCAGACTCGTGGCTTTCAGATCGTTTTCTGACGTTCAGTTTGTGCTTGTGGGTTTGTATCTGCTCTTCAGTGCGTGCAGTCAGTTCGTATCGGAGTTTTCTGTGTGATCTTGCCTGCTCGTTGCTGTTTTTCAGGTCGCTCTTCACAGGCCTTGCTGTTCTTCAGTGCGTTCTGTTACTTCGTTCTGAGCAGCCGACCGTTTTCTAGCCATGTTTCCTATGCGTACTCCCCGTAGAGTTCGTGCTGTGCGGGGGCTTGGTGTTGGGGTCCTGACCTTGACACAAGTCCAGTCCATGAACAGGGTGGGGAGGAGTTCATGGACCAAGAATTGGTTGCTTCAGCGTGACCAGTTCTCTCATATGCCTTTGCTCCGTGATATCCGTGAGAATAATCCTGATGATTTCAGGAACTTTCTGAGGATGACGGACCCCGTGTTTCACCGTTTGTTGGCTTTGCTGACCCCTTATATTAGCAGGCAGGATACCTGCATGAGGCAAGACATCACTCCGGAGCAGAGGTTGGTCGCTACCTTGCGGTATTTGGCCACAGGGAGAAGTCTGCAGGACCTCAAGTTCTCGACAGGCATCTCCCCCCAGGCTCTTCTTTGTGGACATTTACTGCTTGTGTTTGTTTGAGCTGACCCTGACAGAAATGTGTGGAGTTCAGAAAATGTCGTGATTGTGTAACCTTATACAAAGCACTGTTGGCTGTTATTTACCAAATGCAAAGACACTTTTCACTACAAGTGCACTTGCAACTGCACTGAAACTGCACTTGTAGTGCAAAGTGGATTTCCCCTTAGGAAATAACCCCCATTTTCTCATAAAACAACAATTACATCACCCCAAAAGTGTTGTAGCGTTGAGACAATAATCCACACATTCTTGATGAACAATCTTTTTAATACCTGCACAATCACATGTGCATTTACCAAAGGTTTTTCTGACAAACCAACATGTTTGTTGTATAACAATTTTTGTGGTGTCATTATCCAAAATCAAAATGTGCATTTTATTGAAAACAGGCCTGTGTAAAACCCACAAGAAAGACACAAATCTTGATCTTACAAAGTTCACATTTGGTAGAACTGGAAGGCAATATCAGACATGAGTATTTAGGAACTGTGTTTGATATTGCGTTCAGATGGGGGGAAATCACCCCTGGAAAAGCCAAATTTGGAAGATGCACACAAATTTCACAATGTCAACATGTGCTATCTGCCATCACGGGGGATCAAGGGACGTGTTTTGGGGGAGAAAGCCCTTCCTCACCGCTACTTTATTATTGAGGAAGGGGTTGCACCCCCAAAACGCGTCCATTGATCTCCCGTGATGGCAGATAGCACATGTTGACACACTGTGCATCCTCCAAATTTGGCTTTGGGAAAAATCACAAAAACATTTCGCACATTGTAGCAGACAAAAGAAGAAAGTGATTTGGAGGGGTTTTAAACTCGCCCCAAAACATCAATGATGTTTTTATATTTTGGAATAACATCATTGATGTTTTGCTTGATGTTTTCCAATTGTAAATTACACCCCATGATCTCCCCGATCAGGATCTGGGCACTTTCGGATGTGAAAGGATCTGGATCCACAACCTCACGATCACCTAAAAAGAGAGGAAACCCAAAATAAATTAGGTTTCAAAAAAATGCCGCCATCCATCTCTTATCGGAGCCTGTGGTCGCAGACACTCACCTGTTGTGGTGACTTCTTCCACCACGTCTTCCTCCTCCTGCTCATCTTGTGTTGGGGGGGGCTCTGGTCTCCTCGGATGAGGGGTGTCCTCCGAGTCTTTTCTCCCCTATGTAAAACAAAAATAGTATAATTAGCACACAGATATTTAATGTCAGAACTATAAAGATGAAACATTGCTTGGAAGTGGGGTACAATTGTCTATTTTAGCCGAGTTCCAAGATGTATATTTTTTATTGCCCTTTGTCAAGCTGCAATACTTTACCTGTTTGGTAAAAGCTTCACAGATGTAGCCCCCCCTATAGTATACACTGGGGCACCTGTGTGGCCCCCCTAATAAAAATGGTGTTCTTGTGTCCCACACTAGTGCTCCAGTGTCCAGATGTGAAAACAGCTGCTGAGTGTCCTCTCCTTACACACAATCTAGTTTGCATTTCATTCTAGTAACAAAGCCATCTACACAACCCAATTCTTTGAAGACAAAATGGTGGCCAAATGCATATGGCCTAAACAATGTTATTTTATCGTCCGAAATAACAATGTGTGATCCGAACGAATAATGTGCCCATGAACATGAAAGTTGCCATTTTAAACTGTACAACAGTTCCTAAAAGCACATGGAGCAGCACGAACGTCATAAACATAAAGAATAGGAACACAGCACAACTACTTACTTTTTTGCAGCACTCTCCGGATCTTTCTGTACTGCTCGTGTTCTCCTAATTTCAGGTCCGACCACCGCTTCCTGAGCTGATCTTTCGATCGTCGTACCCCGAATTTCCGGTGCAGACTCCTGACCACTTTCGCCATGATCTTGGCCTTTCTGACATTGGGGTTGGGGTAAGGTCCATACTTCCCGTCATAGTCGGTCTTCTTCAGGATGTCCACCATCTCCAACATCTCCCCAAAGGACATATTTGAGTCCTTTAATCTCCTTCTGGATCGGGACGTTTCAGGCTCTGGCCTTTCCTCCTCCTCCTCCTCCTCGTTGCTACAATTAGCACGATCCTGCTGTCTATCCGCCATGTGCTCTTCTCCCACTGCGCCGAACGAAAAGGGACGGGGAATAGACTAGAAAGAACGTCAGGGGCGGGCGGAGTTATACGCATGCGCAGTGTGTATAAATCGTAACGCGCGCGTCTTACGTACGATCTGTGAGCGGAGGAAGGAGCATCGGAGACACCGATCGTGCTAACGAAGGTAGGATCTAAACTTGGGCCTATACTGCTTCGAAATAGAAGCCTATATTGTAACAAGATTAGGGGAGTTTGGCCTGACATTAGGCTTTGTCTTGTGTTGTGTCTTACAGAGAAAATGGATGGGTTCAACGACCACAATTTCCTGCCCCTGTTCATAGACAAGTACAGGGAGCTGCCCTGTCTGTGGCAAGTGAGACACCCCCACTATAATCACAAACAGAAGAGGCAGGCAGCGCTGGAGAAACTGATGGAGTTGGTGAAGCCGGTGGTCCCCACAGCAACCATCCCTTATTTGAAAGCTAAAATTGGTGGCCTGAGGAGCACATATCTGAGGGAGCGCAAGAAGGTCTCAGATTCCCAGAGGTCCGGAGCTGCAGCAGATGACATTTATGTCCCCAGGCTGTGGTACTACGAGAGACTGCGATTTCTGTCAGACCACACTGAAGTCAGGGAATCCCTCTCCACTCTTCCTTCCACTCTTCCTTCCACCCCAGCTGAGGCTTCCGATGTCCAACCTGGGCCTTCCAGCCAGCAAGAAGTGGAGGAGCCCAGCTGGAGTCAGGTATAGCATTCTTCTACAGATTTCTGGGCAATAAAGAAATTATGTTTACTAGATGTTATTATTGATCACTAATTGCTGATTGAAAGTGCTTTACATATCAATACACAGTAGTAGGCACCCAAAATTGGGAAAAGAATGAAAACTGCTGGGCTCAGAAGGATAGTCTGTTATATTTGTTAACATTCAATTTGCAGCAGTCAGGAGGTGAAAATTGTGTGTGATTGATGAATAAAAAACTAAAACTATGTCCCTTTTTCATACACAGGAAGACCTCAGCCAGGAGGAGGTTGTGGAATGTGGCAGCCAGGAGGAGGCGGGGATTAGTGGCAGCCAGGAGGAGGCGGGGCTAAGTTGCAGCCAGGAGAAGCCTGGGACCAGTCGCAGCCTGACTGAGTCTCAGGTTCCTCCCCTCCGCCTTCCATATAAAAGGGCCAGGAAGGCCACTCCGAGTCCCGTGCAGGATTCAGCATACAGGCTGATCCAGGAGGCTTCGGCGTCCCTCAGAGCCTTCCCCAGTCCTGAAGAGGCCTTTGCCTGCATGGCTGCCACAAAATTGCAGGGCATGCAGGAAGGCCAACGCAAGATCTCTGAGGACCTGATTTATAAAGTCCTACGTAAGGGGTTGAGTGGGGAACTGACACACAAGACGGATGTCATGGAGAGGGACGATCCTCCTCCTCCTCCTCCTGCTGCCACAACTAGACCACCACAGCCAAAGCCTGGAAGGAAGCATGGAGGGAAGACCAAAGAGTGATGACCCTGGGTTCAGTCTGGTCTGACAGAATCTGCAGTCTCTCGTATGACCACAGCCTGGGGACACAGATGTCATCTGCTGCTTTCCGGATCTCTGGGACTTCTGGACCAGACTGCCCTCCCTTAGATAAGGACTCCTCAGGCCACCAATTTTGCTTTGAAATAATTGATGTGTGCCCTGGGGGTCCAAGGCTTCACCCACTTCTGCAGTTTCTCCAGCATTGCCTCCCTCTTTGTTTAGTTGTGAGCCCTTAATAAAATTTTTTTAGGGAAATTCTACTCTCCTGTGTGTGTTTTCATCCAAAAAGGACAGTTTGTTGGTGAGGATTCAGGTACATTTCTAAAGTACAATGTGAAATTAACAAGGGACAACAACACCAAACAATCTCCTACAGATTAAATAGAACAACATATTAGTGGAGTTGTGGGAACTTGTCACCAAAAACACACACAAACATTTTTGGGAGTACAAATCAAAATCACAAAAAAAAAAAAAAAAGAGAAACACAAAAAAAAATCTACATTAAAGTCCAAAAATAACAAAAAATGTTGTTGTCAGATGTGAGAAATCTAAATATATTGAGGGAATCCCGATAAATATAACGAAAGAAGTTTGTGAGAAGTGTGTGTGAATATGAGCATCAAAACGACTTAATTCTTGTCACATTATAAAGAAGAAGAGAGTGCGCTGTATTAAACCATTTTGAACATTGCAGCATGACGAAAGTGCTGTATCCATTCCGAACGCTACGTTTACCAGAACGAGCTGTCCCGTGTCGGAATTTCTTCTGAGCATGCGTGGCACTTTGTGCGTCGGAACAGGCCACACACGGTCGGAATTGACGCGATCGGATTTTGTTGTCGGAAAATTTTATCTCCTGCTGTCCAACTTTGTGTGTCGGAAAATCCGATGGAAAATGTCCAATTAAGCCCACACACGGTCGGAATTTCCGACAACACGCTCCGATCGGACATTGTCCATCGGAAAATCCGACCGTGTGTACAGAGCATTAGAGTTGCAAATCAACATCCTAAATTATAGTCATAGTACCAAGCCATCTAATTGGTGACTGCTGCTAGCCCCAGCTTTCAGCCTTGGGTTACACTTGGAGTTGCAATAGCTAACAGGATACAAAAACAAAGCATGGTACAAAATCAGCAGGCAAGGTCATGGAAAAACAGGTCAGAACAGCTGTATAACAAAGACTGTCCAGAAACAGGCAAACGGTCAAGGCAGGCAGTTTCAGCGGCACTGCTAGTGAGGCGCTTTTAACCCCAGAGAAGGGGTTAAAAACTCCTGTGTTGTGTTGGTTCCAAAGCACTTCTCAGGCACTTTGGAAACACATTCATTGCAATGTGCAGGGGTGTTTTGGGAGTGCTGTATACAGCGCCCCCAACCCACCCCAAAGATGCTGCTTTGCAGGACTTTTCCGAACGTCCCACAAGCACACCACCCGGGTGTGAAAGCACCCATTGCAGAGAATGGGAGGCAGTTTTCATGCACTTTACAGGCACTATTTCTAGTGCTAAAATACCTGAAAACTGCATCAGTGTGAAAGGGGTCTAAAAGATACAGACAGTGACACAGATTGATTTGGCAAACAGTAAACTATGACATTTCTCATCTTCAGCATGTTCAATGGACATAAAAGTATAAGCATATTGTTGAGCATGTCCATTTGTTCCCTCTCCTGTATGCCTTTTCTTTCTATTAGACTGACATCAATGGGCATCACTATAGAGTCCTGATTGGCTTAAATTTAGGATTCTTCCAGTCTAAGGACTGCTGTACAGGAGGACCACATAAAATGCAGTTATGGATAAATTAAGCTGTATTTTAATTATTTAATAAATGTAATAATTTGAATACATGACTAATTAGACTTTTTAAAAATAATATATTATTATTATCTGACTGAAATAACCCTTTAATGTCTCAAAGCAAGTCTGTGGACAACATTACCAATTGAGTTCAGTTGAAAGCAAGTACAGCATATAAGTTGGAAGCAGAACTAGTTACACACAATCACGTCATTTCTACTTTATAACAAAAGCTTATCTTACATTTGATTCCATATAAATATAGCTGGATCAGTCGGCAATCATTTCATAAAAATAATAAATACACCCACACCCTTAGCACTATATCATGCAAATTGCAAAAAAATATATACTGGAAATGTGTACAGCTGCTGTTGCACAATGTAGTGTCAATAACATTATTTGTAACCAAAAGCAGCGCTTGCACCAAAGAAGATATATAAATGTGAAGTCCAATTAACCGCTTGCTGACAGTGGACGACGATATACGTCGGCACAATGGCACGGCTGTGCAAATGGGCGTACAGGTACGTTCCCTTTAAAGAGGAGTTCCACCCAGGGGGGCCGTCAAAAAAAAAAAAAAATTAAAAGTCAGCAGCTATAAATACTGCAGCTGCTGACTTTTAATTGGGCACTTACCTGTCCCTGGGTCCAGGGATCGAAGCCCCGCTCGTCCCCCCTCCGCTCGTCGGCGCCGGTATTTCAACTGTGGGCGCTGGGCTGTGGCTTCACAGCCTGGCACCCACTGCGCATTCGCGAGCGGCGCCGCGCGCCGTGATTGGCCGCTCAATCACCTGGGACCTGTAATGGGTCCCAGATGATTGACAGGAGGGAGGGAGCAGAGTGGAGCCCTTCCTGTGCCTGGGGGGAAGTGATATCACCAGCCCAGGCAAAGGAACAGGCAGACTACGAGGGACCACCTAGCAACAGGCATTTAGAGGTAAGTGAAAAAAAAAATATCCAAATGTTTTTTTGTTTTTTTTTTTAGAATTTTTACAGGTATTTTTGTTTTTTGGGTGGAACCCCACTTTAAGAAGCAGCATTGTGGGCTCGCGCATGCCCACCTCGTGCTCCGTGACCATGCCCGTGGGTCCCGCGGACTCGATGTCCGCCGGTGTGCCGCGATCATGTCACGGAGCGGCAGAACAGGGAGATGCCTATGTAAACAAGGCATTTCCCCTTTTTGTCTAGTGACATGACAGAGATCTACTGCTCTCTGTCATCGGGAGCAGTGATTGCTGTCATGTCCTAGGTAGCCTATCCCCTCACAGTTAGAATCACTCCCTAGGACACACTTAACCCCTTGATCGCCCCCTAGTGTTTAACTCCTTCCCTGCCAGTGTCATTTATACAGTAATCAGTGCATTTTTATAATATTGATCGCTGTATAAGTGACAAAGGTCCCAAAATAGTGTAAAAAGTGTCCGATGTGTCCGCCATAATGTCGCAGTCACAATAAAAATCACAGATCGCCACCATTACTAATAAACTAAAATAATAATAATAAAAATGCCATCAATCTATCCCCTATTTTGTAGACGCTATAACTTTTGCACACACCAATCAATATACGCTTATTGAGATTTTTTTTTTACCAAAAATATGTAGAAAAATATATATCAGCCTAAACTGAGGAAAAAATTTGTTTTTTTATATATTTTTTGGGGATATTTATAATGCCCTATACACATGACCAGTTTTGCCGTTGGAATAAACTCCAAAGGTTTCTCCAATGGAATTCAGACAGAATTCCAATCAAGCGGACTTGCCTACACACGGTCAAACCAAAGTCCAACCAAAGTCCGACCGTCAAGAACGCGGTGACGTACAACACGTACGACGGGACTAGAAAAAGGAAGTTCAATAGCCAGTAGCCAATAGCTTCCGTCCCGTACTTGCTTCAATGCATGCGTCGTTTTTGGTCCATTGGAACAGCATACAGACAAATGGTTTTCCCGATAGGAATTGGTTCCGTCGGAAATATTTAGAACATGTTTTATTTCTAGGTCTGTCAGAATTTTCTAAAAAAAAAGTCTGATGAGGCATACACGCGATCGGAATATACAATGAAAAGCTTCAGTCGGATTTTTTCTGTTGGACACTCCACTCGTGTGTATGCGGCATTATAGCAAAAAGTACAAAAGTAAAAAATATTGCTTTTTTTTCAAAATTGTCGCCCTTTTTTGTTTATAGCGCAAAAAATAAAAACCACAGAGGTGATCAAATACCACCAAAAGAAAGCTCTATTTGTGGGAAAAAAAGGACGTCAATTTTGTTTGGGTGCTACGTCACAGGACTGCACAATTGTCAGTTAAAGCGACGCAGTGCCGTAATCCAAAAAAAAAATGCTCTGGTCAGGAAGGGGGTAAATTCTTCCGGGGTGGTTAAAGTCTTAATAAACAATAAAAAAGATTGTGGTTGTGTGTTCTTAAGCATCACATGCTCCAAAAACATCTGACTTTCTTGTGGTAAAAAGTCAAATCTATTTGGTGAATAGGGATGAGCCGATCACCCCCCGGTTCGCAGCAGAACATGCGAACAGGCAAAAATTTAGTTTGAACATGCGGACACCGTTAAAGTCTATGGGACACGAACCTGAAAAATCAAAAGTGCTAATTTTAAGGGATAATATGCAAGTTATTGTCATAAAAAGTGTTTGGGGACCTGGGTCCTGCCCCAGGGGACATGCATCAGTGCAAAAAAAGGCTGTTTTTTTGGGAGCAGTGATTTTAATAATGCTAAAGTGAAACAATAAAAGTGAAATATTCCTTTAAATTTCATATCTGGGGGGTGTCTATAGTATGTCTGTAAAGTTGAACATTTTTCCAGTGTTTAGAACAGTCCCTGCACAAAATGACATTTCTAAAGGAAAAAAGTCATTTAAAACTACCAGCAGCTAAAATGAATTGTCTGGACCCGGCAATGCAGATAAAAGTCACTGAAAAAAATGGCATTGGATCCCCCCAGTCCATTACCAGGCCATTTGGGTGTGGTATGAACATTAAAGGGAACCCTGAACCAAAATTCCAAAAAAAACTGCGTGGGGTTCCCCTCAAATTCCAAACCAGGCCTTTCAGGTCTGGTGCGGATATTAAGGGGAACCCTGCGCCAATTTTTAAAAAAAAATGGCATAGAGGTCCCCTTCAGGGCTGGTATGGATTTTAAGGGGAACCCCATGCCAAAATTTAAACAAAATGGCACGAGGGTCCCCCCAAAAATCCATACCAGACCCTTATCTGAGCATGCAACCTGGCAGGCCGCAGGAAAAAAGGGGGGATGAGAGAGCGCCCCCCTCCTGAACCATACCAGGCCACATGCCCTCAAAATGGGGAGGGTGCTTTGGACTGGGGGGATCCCATGCCTTTTTTCAATGACTTTTATCTGTATTGCCGGGACCCGACAATTCATTATAGCCACTAGTAGTTGTAAATGACTTTTTTCCTTTAGAAATGTCATTTTGTGCAGGGACTGTTCTAAACACTGGAAAAATGCGCAACTTTACAGGCATACTATAGACACCCCCAGGTACGAAATTTAAAGGAATATTTCACTTTTATTGTTTCACTTTAAGCATTATTAAAATCACTGCTCCTGAAAAAACAGCCATTTTTAAAACTTTTTTGTATTAATACATGTCCCCTGGGGCTGGACCCGGGTCCCCAACACTTTTTACAAAAATACCATGCGTATAAGCCTTTAAAATTAGCACTTTTGATTTCTCCCATAGACAATTTATTATAGTGTGATTAGTTTTAAATGACTTTTTTTCCTTTAGAAATGTCATTTTGTGCAGTACAATATCGTCTGGGATCGATACCCCAGATATCAAACCCCAGACGATACCTTTGCAGATGAAATGTGTCGGGTCGAGCCTACTGTCTCCATTGCGTTACTATTTTGGATTTACAAGTGCTTGTTGTTCTTCTCAAATGTGAGTGTAACCATTCATTTTATAATAAATTTCCTGTTAAGTGGATTCACGCTATGTGAGTTTTTTATTCATTTTGAGCATTTATGTGTGAATCCATACCACGGTGTATACCTCTGGAGCCTTTTTCCTTTTGACCGAGGTCTCCTGGAGGAGAATGTGTTTACAACATATTTCTGTGTTCCATCGTCTATATCTGCTGACAACTTCTGATCATTGGTGTACAATCACCGCAAAGTCTGAACGACTCATGAGGCGCATGTCTTATTGAGTCCACACATTCTGGTAAGCCTCATTATTATCGGTGGTGGCTTCCTGTATTACTTTTCATGCACTATAAATGTTGGTTTGGAAACTGAATTTGAGTTCAGCAAGATTGATATACATTTATTCATCTATCAACACTTTTTGTCACAGTTTGGGCTTTTCAGTTTTTTACTGTACTGCTTTTCAACTCTTTTAGAGTGGACTTTCAGGTTTTTTTTTCTTTTCACATATGTAGAAATATTTTTTGCACTTTATATTTGGTTATTTATTGGCCTTTTCAATTATGATTAACTGATAATATACATATATGGTGTTATAGTTTAAACACTAAGCATCCCTATTTGGTTTTAAATCCATTTGTTATTAGCACTGCACTTTTATTTTAATCTACATTATTTGCAATTGTCACTTGAGGTGCTAGCAGCTGTTTTTGACAGTGCGGTATTCACCACACTTTAATGCCCTGTACACACGGTCGGACTTTGTTCGGACATTCCGACAACAAAATCCTAGGATTTTTTCCGACGGATGTTGGCTCAAACTTGTTTTGCCTACACACGGTCGCACAAAGTTGTCGGAATTTCCGATCCTCAAGAACGCGGTGACGTACACCACGTACGACGAGACTAGAAAAGGCCGGTTCAGAACCAGGCGTGGCACCCTTTGTGCTCCTTTTGCTAATCTCGTGTTAGTAAAAGTTTGGTGAGAGACGATTCGCGCTTTTTCAGACTCGTGGCTTTCAGATCGTTTTCTGCCATTCAGTTTGTGCTTGTGGGTTTGTATCTGCTCTTCAGTGCGTGCAGTCATTTCCTATCAGAGTTTTCTGTGTGATCTTGCCTGCTCGTTGCAGTTTTTCAGGTCGCTCTTCACAGGCCTTGCTGTTCTTCAGTGCGTTCTGTTACTTCGTTCTGAGCAGCCGACCGTTTTCTAGCCATGTTTCGTATGCGTACTCCTCGTACAGTTCGTGCTGTGCGGGGGCTTGGTGTTGGGGTCCTGACCTTGACACAAGTCCAGTCCATGAACAGGGTGGGGGGGAGTTCATGGACCAAGAATTGGTTGCTTCAGCGTGACCAGTTCTGTCATATGCCTTTGCTCCGTGAGAATAATCCTGATGATTTCAGGAACTTTCTCAGGATGACGGACCCCGTATTTCACCATTTGTTGGCTTCGCTGACCCCCTATATCAGCAGGCAGGATACCTGCATGAGGCAAGCCATCACTCTGGAGCAGAGGTTGGTCGCTACCCTGCGGTATTTGGCCACAGGGAGAAGTCTGCAGGACCTCAAGTTCTCGACAGGCATCTCCCCCCAGGCTCTTCTTTGTGGACATTTACTGCTTGTGTTTGTTTGAGCTGACTCTGACAGAAATGTGTGGAGTGCAGAAAATGTCGTGATTGTGTAACCTTATACAAAGCACTGTTGGCTGGTATTTACTAAATGCAAAGACACTTTTCACTACAAGTGCACTTGCAACTGCACTGAAACAGCACTTGTAGTGCAAAGTGGATTTCCCCTTAGGAAATAACCCCCATTTTCTCCTAAAACAACAATTACATCACCCCAAAAGTGTTGTAGTGTTGAGACAATAATCCACACATTTTTGATGAGCAATCTTTTTAATACCTGCACAATCACATGTGCATTTACCAAAGGTTTTTCTGACAAACCAACATGTTTGTTGTATAACAATTTTTGTGGTGGCATTATCCAAAATCAAAATGTCCATTTTATAGAAAACAGGCCTGTGTAAAACCCACAAGAAAGACACAAATCTTGATCTTACAAAGTTCACATTTGGTAGAACTGGAAGGCAATATCAGACATGAGTATTTAGGAACTGTGTTTGATATTGCGTTCAGATGGGGGGAAATCACCCCAGGAAAAGCCAAATTTGGAAGATGCACACAAATTTCCCAATGTCAACATGTGCTAGCTGCCATCAGGGGGGATCAAGGGACGTGTTTTGGGGGAGAAAGCCCTTCCTCACCGCTACTTTATAATTGAGGAAGGGGTTGCACCCCCAAAACGCGTCCATTGATCTCCCGTGATGGCAGATAGCACATGTTGGCACACTGTGTGCATCCTCCAAATTTGGCTTTGGGAAAAATCACAAAAACATTTTGCACATTGTAGCAGACAAAAGAAGAAAGTGATTTGGAGGGGTTTTAAACTCGCCCCAAAACATCAATGATGTTTTTATATTTTGGAATAACATCATTGATGTTTTGCTTGATGTTTTCCAATTGTAAATTACACCCCATGATCTCCCCGATCAGGATCTGGGCACTTTCGGATGTGAAAGGATCTGGATCCACAACCTCACGATCACCTAAAAAGAGAGGAACCCAAAATAAATTAGTTTTAAAAAAAATGCCGCAATCCATCTCTTATCTGAGCCTGTGGTCGCAGACACTCACCTGTTGTGGTGACTACTTCCACCACGTCTTCTTCCTCCTGCTCATCTTGTGTTGGGGGGATTTCCCCTTCTTCCATAGGTGGGGGGTCTCTGGTCTCCTCGGATGAGGGGTGTCCTCCGAGTCTTTTCTCCCCTATGTAAAACAAAAATGGTATAATTAGCACACAGATATTTGATGTCAGAACTATAAAGATGAAACATTGCTTGGAAGTGGGGTACAATTGTCTATTTTAGCCGAGTTCCAAGATGTATATTTTTTATTGCCCTTTGTCAAGCTGCAATACTTTACCTGTTTGGTAAAAGCTTCACAGATGTAGCCCCCCCTATAGTATACACTGGGGCACCTGTGTGGCCCCCCTAATAAAAATGGTGTTCTTGTGTCCCACACTATAGTGCTCCAGTGTCAAGATGTGAAAACAGCTGCTCAGTGTCCTCTCCTTACACACAATCTAGTTTGCATTTCATTCTAGTAACAAAGCCATCTACACAACACAATTCTTTGAAGACAAGTATAGGGCGTCAAAATGGTGGCCAAATGCATATGGCCGAAACAATGGTATTTTATCGTCCGAAATAACAATGTGTGATCCGAACGAATAATGTGCCCATGAACATGAAAGTTGCCATTTTAAACTGTACAACAGTTCCTAAAAGCACATGGAGCAGCACGAACGTAATAAACATAAAGAATAGGAACACAGCACAACTACTTACTTTTTTGCAGCACTCTCCGGATCTTTCTGTACTGCTCATGTTCTCGTAATTTCAGGTCCGACCACCGCTTCCTGAGCTGATCTTTCGATCGTCGTACCCCGAATTTCCGGTGCAGACTCCTGACCACTTTCGCCATGATCTTGGCCTTTCTGATATTGGGGTTGGGGTAAGGCCCATACTTTCCATCATAGTCGGCCTTCTTCAGGATGTCCACCATCTCCAACATCTCCCCAAAGGACATATTTGAGTCCTTTAATCTCCTTCTGGATCGGGAAGTTTCAGGCTCCAGCCTTTCCTCCTCCTCCTCGTTGCTGTACTTAGCACTATCCTGCTGTCTCTCCACCATGTGCTCTTCCTCCACTGCGCCGAACGAAAAGGGGCGGGGAATAGACTAGAAAGAACGTCAGGGGCGGGCGGAGTTATACGCATGCGCAGTGTGTATAAATCGTAACGCGCGCGTCTTACGTACGATCTGTGAGCGGAGGAAGGAGCATCGGAGACGCCGATCGTGCTAACGAAGGTAGAATCTAAACTTGGGCCTATACTGCTTTTAAATGGAAGCCTATATTGTAACAAGATTAGGGGAGTTTGGCCTGACATTAGGCTTTGTCTTGTGTTGTGTCTTACAGAGAAAATGGATGGGTTCAACAACCACAATTTCCTGCCCCTGTTCATAGACAAGTACAGGGAGCTGCCCTGTCTGTGGCAAGTGAGACACCCCCACTATAACCACAAACAGAAGAGGCAGGCAGCGCTGGAGAAACTGCTGGAGTTGGTGAAGGCGGTGGTCCCCACAGCAACCATCCCTTATTTGAAAGCTAAAATTGGTGGCCTGAGGAGCACTTATCTTAGGGAGCGCAAGAAGGTCACAGATTCCCAGAGGTCCGGAGCTGCAGCAGATGACGTTTATGTCCCCAGGCTGTGGTACTACGAGAGACTGCGATTTCTGTCAGACCACACTGAAGTCAGGGAATCCCTCTCCACTCTTCCTTCCACGCTTCCTTCCACCCCAGCTGAGGCTTCCGATGTCCAACCTGGGCCTTCCAGCCAGGAAGAAGTGGAGGGGCCCAGCTGGAGTCAGGTATAGCATTCTTCTACAGATTTCTGGTCAATAAATAAATGATGTTTATTAGATGTTATTATTGATCACTAATTGCTGATTAAAAAAAGTGCTTTACATATCAATAGACAGTAGTGGGCACCCAAAATTGGGACAAGAATAAAAACTGCTGGGCTCAGAAGGATAGTCTGTTATATTTGTTAACATTCAATTTGCAGCAGTCAGGAGGTGAAAATTGTGTGTGATTGATGAATAAAAAACTAAAACTATGTCCCTTTTTCATACACAGGAAGACTTCAGCCAGGAGGAGGCTGTGGAATGTGGCAGCCAGGAGGAGGCGGGGATTATTAGTGTCAGCCAGGAGGAGGCGGGGATTAGTGGCAGCCAGGAGGAGGCGGGGCTAAGTGTCAGCCAAGAGAAGCCAGGGACAAGTCGCAGCCTGACTGAGTCTCAGGTCCCTCCCCTCCGCCTGCCATATAAACGAGCCAGGAAGGCCACTCCGAGTCCCGTGCAGGATTCAGCATACAGGCTGATCCAGGAGGCTTTGGCGTCCCTCCGAGCCTTCCCCAGTCCTGAAGAGGCCTTTGCCTGCATGGCTGCCACAAAATTGCAGGGCATGCAGGAGGGTCAACGCAAGATCTCTGAGGACCTGATTTATAAAGTCCTTCATAAGGGGTTGAGTGGGGAACTGACACACAAGACGGATGTCATTGAGAGGGACGATCCTCCTCCTCCTCCTGCTGCCACAACTCCACCACCACAGCCAAAGCCTGTAAGGAAGCGTGGAAAGAAGACCAAAGAGTGATGGCCCTGGGTTCAGTCTGGTCTGACAGAAGATGCAGTCTCTCGTATGACCACAGCCTGGGGACACAGATGTCATCTGCTGCTTTCCGGATCTCTGGGACTTCTGGACCAGACTGCCCTCCCTTAGATAAGGACTCCTCAGGCCACCAATTTTGCTTTTAAATGATTGATGTGTGCCCTGGGGGTCCAAGGCTTCGCCCACTTCTGCAGTTTCTCCAGCGTTGCCTCCCTCTTTGTTTATAGTTGTGAGCCCTTAATAAAATTTTTTTAGGGAAATTCTACTCTCCTGTGTGTGTTTTCATCCAAAAAGGACAGTTTGTTGGTGAGGATTCAGGTACATTTCTAAAGTACAATGTGAAATTAACAAGGGACAACAACACCAAACAATCTCCTACAGATTAAATAGAACAACATATTAGTGGTGTTGTGGGAACTTGTCACCAAAAACACACACAAACATTTTCGGGAGTACAAATCAAAATCACCAAAAAAAAAAAAAATAAAAAAGAGAAACACAAAAAAAGAATCTACATTAAAGTCCAAAAATAAAAAAAATTTTTGTTGTCAGATGTGAGAAATCTAAATATATTGAGGGAATCCCGATAAATAGTAACGAAATAAGTTTGTGAGAAGTGTGTGTGAATATGAGCATCAAAACTACTTAATTCTTGTCACATTATAAAGAAGAAGAGAGTGCGCTGTATTAAACCATTTTGAACATTGCAGCGTGACGAAAGTGCTGTATCCATTCCGAACGCTACGTTTACCAGAACGAGCTGTCCCGTGTCGGAATTTCTTCTGAGCATGCGTGGCACTTTGTGCGTCGGAACAGGCCACACACGGTCGGAATTGACGCGATCGGATTTTGTTGTCGGAAAATTTTATCTCCTGCTGTCCAACTTTGTGTGTCGGAAAATCCGATGGAAAATGTCCAATGGAGCCCACACACGGTCAGAATTTCCGACAACACGCTCCGATCGGACAATGTCCATCGGAAAATCTGACCGTGTGTACGGGGCATTATAGTTATAGTGGAAAGCTGTCATATATAGAAGCGGTATAAATACTGCTTCTATATATGATTTTTGATTCCCTGAATAACATACAAAAGTGCTGGTATTCATTTTGAGCGGCCAAAGTTCAGTCTGAACCTAAGTTTGGACTGAACCGTCTGTTCATCCTTACTTAGCGCACCTTTAGTGTCACCTCCAACTCTCCTCATCTCCTCTTCCTCTTTTTCTAGGGTCCTTCAAGTCTCTTTCCCTGGACCCCTTCTATTTTCTATCTACACCTTCTCACACCTGTAATGAATGCTGTTGCCAGACTTTTTTGCTGTACCAAATATCCAGTCCCCTCTCATGCTCACCACCATGACTTCTCCAGAGTCTCCCGTATCCTACAGAACTCCCAACATCAATCTGTTCAGCTGTATCCTACTCTGTCTGCCCTTAACTGATCCTTAAAGTCTATCCTGCCTCCACTGAAAACTGTAGTTTTGCTTTCTCAGCTAACTCATCCCTCACATTTACTACCTTTTGTGTCACTTGCCCATCCCTTCAGATTAGGCATCACTAAATGGCAAACCGTGGTCTGGATCCGGATCGAGTGACAAGTCTGTCCAGACTGCTGCGGCCAAGCCATTCAGCTACCTGTGTCCCCTCTCTTTCCCACGGACTCTGTCTGGACCTGTCAGCACTCCCATCCTCTGCCCCACTGTGAAGTTGACACTGTCATAGGGATGGGAGTGCTGGCCAGTCTGGATAGAGAGCGGGAGCAGCCCTATTTTTCAAGTTAACTAACAGTAATTGGTTGCTTTGACACAGTGTGGTCCTAGCAACCGATCACCCACTAGTTATCAGGAATAGTTGGAAAGCTCCAGTTTTCCTTTCGGACCTGCTGCACCTCATGCCACCTGCCCTGCTATCTAAGGCAGGACTGGGTGCAATGTAAAGGGGGATGTTGCTGTCTAAAAGAAAGGCTGTAATCTATAGCTGTACTGTAAAGTGTGGGACTTTGATATAAAGAGATACTGCGATATAAAGGTGGGTACTGAAATGTAATGGAGGGCTGTCATGTAAAGGAGTAGCTTGACAAAGGGGGGTGGGGGCTGCATTGCAAAGAGTGGTACTGTGTAAAGGGAGGGGGGCTGCGATGTATATGGAGGGACTGTGATGCAAAGCAGGACTGTGATGTAAAGGTAGGTGCTGTAATGTAATGGGGTTGTAATTTAAAGGGGGGCTGCAGAGTAAAGAGGTGGTTGTGATGTAAAAGGGGGTGCTGTAATATAAAGGGAGCTGTAATTTAAAGGGGGGGTCTGTGATGTAAAAGGGGGGATTGCAACATAAAGGGGGCAACTATCATGTAAAGGGGGGCTGTATTGTATATTGGGGTCATATTGTAAAGGGGTACCGTAATATAAAGAGGAGCACTGTGATGTAAATGGGGAACTGTGATACAAATGGGGGCTGTGGTGCAAAGGAGTGTATTATGTGAAGGGGCTCTGTGATGTAAAATGATGGACTGCAATATAAAGCCTGTAATGTAAAGGGAGGCTGTATTGTAAATGGGAGTTGCATTGTAAAGGGTCGACTGTAATGTAAAGGAGGGACTGTGCTGTAAATACGGGCTCTGATGAAGTAAAGAGAGGGCTCTGTGATGTAAAGGGAGCTGTGATGTAAATGGGGAAATGTTGAAGTGAAGGGGAGGACTGACATTACTGATGTAAAGAGGGGACTGTGATGTTAAGGGGAAACAAGGACACTGACGTGAAAGGGCCGTTGTGATGTGAAGGATCACAAAACAAATATGAGATTCGGACCTCTGGTGGAAGAAAATTTTACTGATCAGACTTCCATGAGTTTTAATGAATCACCCCTGCTCTAGATTCTAAGTTCTTACAAGCTCTGTCCTAAGCCCCGAGCAAATCCATGGCACTAAATAAATCTTGTATAATACCACTACTACTACTACTAATAATAATAATAATACACTTTACGTAGTAAAAATAATATTAGCTATATAGATGGTGCATAGATATAGCAGTGGAATGTCAAGATGCAGAACATAAGATGACACTGGGAAGGGCATTTTATAACTGGAAGAATGGACAATGCTATTGTTAGAGAGGTTAATGATAGACAAAATCAAGATCTGTGGAAAGGTTGAGCAGGTTTCACCTTTGTGGAAGGACTACATTATTTTATCTGCTGATTTTATGGGTGAGTAGATTGTGAAAAGATTTCAGAAATAAGAGATAAGGTGGAATGGTGGTTAATAGAAGGTTGTGGTGTCATAAACTGAGGGCACATGCCAGGATTATAGTCGTAGCTTGAAAGTATAAAGTAATATCTGGATGCAAAGAAGATATCAGCACCCAGCACTACAGGCTCAGCTAACATCTACTAGACTTATTTTTCAGTGAAGAAAACATGTAAAGCTCAGTTTTGACAGTTTGATTTAAGAAAAATACTTGACCAGCCAAGAGAAACCCTCATGAGAACTTTAGAATACATTTCTTAGATAACATCACTAACTAGATGAACATAGCAGTGCCATGCCATTGTCATAACATGGCAATCCAATAACATAATGTATATATTGAAGAGTAACTGAAGGGGGTCACAAATCTAATATGTTCAGCAGCAATAGAGAAAATGGAACAGACAGAATGTAGTAATTAGGATCTTGTATGTGATAAAGAAGGGAGAATTGCAGCCTAAAAGACCATTCATAATAAGTTATTCATAGTTGTATAAGGATATTTAAAGTGTATGTATAGCCAAGACATTTTATGTATTGGACAGAGTAGAGAAAGGGTAAATACTAGGGTTGTCCTGATACCACTTTTTTAAGACTGAGTACAAGTACTGATACTTTTTTCAAGTACTCACCAATACCGATTACAGATACTTTTTTATGTCATGTGACAGTGGCACTAATATGCAACACTGATGGAGCATGGACTGTGTCAGTAGTTTTAATTTTTTTACAATTTTATTTTTTACAATTTTTTTTTATTACTTATTTATTTATTTTTTTACAATGCTTTCTTTTTTTGGGGGGGGGGGGTGGACGATGTCAGTGTTTTTTATTTGATTTTTAATTATTTTTATAAATTAACCTTTTTGACCCTTGACCTCTCCCTCTCCCATTTGAGACAGGGAAAAGGACTGAAGACACAGATTCCCCAGTCCCTTTCTCTGCAGCCTCAGCTCCACTGAAAATGAATGGACAGGAGACAGAGACTCCTCTCTATTCATAAACTGAAGCATCGTAAACACAGTTTACGATGCTCAGTGACAGTTATGAATGAACAGAGTCAGTGATCACTGACTCTGTGCATTTGGAAAAGGAAGGGGACGGTAAATGACATATTTAACGGCCCCTTCCTCAGCTCTCCATCCTGACAGATCGAGGACAGAGGGAGCGGAGGAGCACGGAGGGGGACCGAGGGGCATGGAGGGGGACCAGAGCATGGAAGGGGACCAGAATAGCACAGAGGGGAATCGAGGAGCACAGAGGGGGACCAAGGAGCACGGAAGGGGACCAAGAAGTATGGAGGGGGTTAAGAGGAGCACGGAGGGGGACTGGGGGTGGATATGGGGGACAGTCAGAGGTGATCAGTCCGGCGCTGGGGAGGAGTTACAATCACCAATCTCCCTGTATAGATTTCAATAAAGCAGCTGAAAGCCACGGGAGGGAGAGGAGGAGAAAAGGCTGTCAGCTGCTTTATTGAAATGTATACAGGAGATCGGTGATTGTAACTCCTCCCCAGTGCTGCACCAATCACCCCTGACTGTCCAGGTATCGGACTAAGCATCAGAGCATTTACCTAAGTACATTTTTTGCTGTCTATGTACCATTGGGGAAGTTTCACTGCACCTGTCCCAGAGATGCAACAGGAAGTTAGAGGAAATCCCTCTTTTAGGCAACTGTCCCAAGCACAAGGTTCCCAATGGGATATTTCCTTTTACCTTTTGATCCCAGAATATTCCTAAAAAGTTGGATTTTAGACAATAAAAATGTAAGTATGTCAATGTTCACAGTTATATCAGTATATTAATAGAGAGCAGGTAAAGAGATTAAAGCTAGGAGATATGTGGAATTAAAATATGTTGTGAGGGACACCTAATAATGATTAAGGATGAGCTGAACACCCTGGTTCAGTTCGCACCAGAACATCCGAACAGGCATA
Organism: Aquarana catesbeiana; assembly: GCF_042186555.1. Lineage (NCBI taxonomy): Eukaryota > Metazoa > Chordata > Amphibia > Anura > Ranidae > Aquarana > Aquarana catesbeiana. The sequence goes on from NC_133328.1 coordinate 518,749,438, forward strand.
AAATTCGGAAGAACACAAGAACCCCGTTAAAGTCTATGGGACACGAACATGAAAAATCAAAAGTGCTCATTTTAAAGGCTTATATGCAAGTTATTGTCATAAAAAGTGTTTGGGGACCCGAGTCCTGCCCCAGGGGACATGTATCAATGCAAAAAAAAGTGTTAAAAACAGCCGTTTTTTCGGGAGCAGTGATTTTAATAATGCTTAAAGTGAAACAATAAAAATGAAATATTCCTTTAAATATTGAGCCTGGCGAGGTGTCTATAGTATGCCTGTAAAGTGGCGCAGTTTTCCCATGTTTAGAGCAATACCACAGCAATGAATGTAATGAATTGTTGGGTCTCGGCAATATGGATAAAACTCATTGAAAAAAACTACATGGGTTCCCCCCCAGTTCATTACCAGGCCCTTTGGGTCTGGTATGAATATTAAGGGGAACCCCGAACTAAAATGTAAAAAAAAATGCGTGGGGGGGTCCCCCAAAATCAAAAAATTGCATGCTCGGATAAGGGTCTGGTATGGATTTTGGGGGGACCCCTACACCATTTTTTTTATTTTGGCACAGGGTTCCCCTTAAAATCCATACCAGACCTGAAGGGCCTGGTATGGATTTTGGGGGGACCACCACGCAATTGTTTTTAAAAGTTTGGGTTCGGGGTTCCCCTTAATATTCATACCAGACTCAAAAGGCCTGGTAATGGACTGGGGGGGAACCCATGCTATTTTTTTCAATGAGTTTTATCTATATCGCCGAGACCCGACAATTCATTACAGCAGCAATTAGTTTTAAAAGATAATTTTTCCTTTAGAAATGTCATTTTGCTGTGGTTCTAAACACGGGAAAAATGTGTCACTTTACAGGCACACTATAGACATCCCCCCAGGCATGATATTTAAAGGAATATTTCATTGTTATTGCTTCACTTTAAGCATTAAAAAAATCACTGCTCCCGAAAAAATGGCTGTTTTTTAAAAAAAAAATTGCATTGATACATATCCCTTGAGGCAGGACCCAGGTCCCCAAACACTTTTTATGACAATAACTTGCATATAAGCCTTTAAAATGAGCACTTTTGATTTTTCATGTTAGTGTCCCATAGACTTTAACGGTGTTCCGGCGGCTTTTGAATTACCTCCGAACACCGCATATTGTTCAGTGTTCGTCAAACATCCTAACAACCAAAGTTTGGCCTGAATTTATGCTTGGGCCGAACTGTTCGCCCATCCTTAATAATGATACTTGTGAGCACCAAACCTTGAATTGGCATAACATTTTAATTTATCCATTTGCTGTGTGGCAAACTTTTGTTTCTATGTACAGACACACTGGTGTTATTCAGCAGACTTGGTTCAGAGTTTATAAAAGGAAGTTACATAGTATATGGTTGTTGGTGTGACAAAGTGTGGATTTTCAGTTGTTGTCCAATACTAATAGGCAATATAATAACAGTCGTAGAATTGTTTTTTTTTTTATTTAACTGAGACGAACTAAGTTACAGATGGGAAAACCCAGTGTCATGCACCCGAAAAGCTAATTACTTTATCTCAATGATCTTTGTAGTTGACCATGTTTTGGCTGATTCATACAAAGACAGTTACTATTAGCTACAAAGTCTAGTCAAAAGGTTTACCAGGTTTATTTCAATTCTCCAGAAATCTTCAGCTTTAAATTTTTTCCATATAATCAAAAGCTGCCTCAAAATTATCCATGTACTTTATAGTATTTCACTCTACGTATGCAGTATGGGTATTTATATTCTTTTCTACAATCATAAAATACTGTACTGCTGTGAGTAATAATGTATTTTTTTTTATGTTACTTTAATGTACAACTATTCTATATTACTTTTCATAAAATATATTCCTGTAACGTAAAAATACAACTGCATCCATACTTTGTCACCCCAACAACCATACACTAGGTAATTTCCTTTTACAAATTCTGACCCAGGTCTGCTGAATAATACCAGTGTCTCTGTACATAGAAACAAAAGATTGCCACAGCAAAACACACGCAGAACTAGATATCTGTTTTTACGAGACACGAGATAGGTGAGGGTTTCTATATAAAAAAGATCACACATTTTTTGCATATTTTTTGCACTATCCATTTGTTTACAATAACCAGTGGCCCTGCGCAGGAAGCTAAAATAACATGCAAGCCCAACATAAGGTGAATGAAAAACTGGCTTCAGCCTAAATCCAAGCCCATCTGTCAAGCCCCTCTGACATGCTTCACCCACATTGGGCTTAATCGTAGAGAGAGCACCTCTATGTTTAAGCCCAATGTGGGTGAAACATTTCAGAAGTAGGTGACCGATGGGCTGGGATTTGAGCCAGTTTTTCATTCACCTTACATTGGAGTTGAATACAGTGTGCTGCGGGACTTGCATGAGGGAAATTTAAAAAAACACATTTTTTTGGGCACATGTGACTGGATGATTGAATTCAACTTTCACTTAGTGAAATTCTTCTCTTTGCCAAGGGAATCTCCATCCAGTTTAATGAATGAGGTGAAGTTGTGCTGACTGAAAATTCAATTTTTTTTAATTCTCCTTGCAGATTAATGGGTATTCTTTGCAAAATTAATTTTTAATTTGTTTTACCTCAATGCCTATAATAAGAAAGCATTCACTTTGAAAGTGGACATGCTCTACCACATTGTGTGAATGTTACCATTTAACAAAATAAAGTCTGCCTTTTAGGATCTGCATACATAATGTCCATTCAGATTTAATAGTAAGCCAAATCATAATCACATACTCCCCCACCCTATCCATCATCATTCTTCCCCTGCTGGTAATTTCTTTCCCTTCACAGTGTAGAAAAGACTTATGTGTGAGGTCCAAGTCAGTCGGGCTAGAGAATACACAAAGTTAAGGGCAAATCCCTTGCCCAAGTACTTTTGTTTGATGATTGGCCACTTAGTTACTTAGCACTGCATTGCAGCAAAAGGGTAAGTCACATCTTACCTGGAATCTGAAAGTACTAAATATTTTATTGACTCTGAATCTCATGTTTTTTCTGTGATCCTTCACATCACAACCCCCCTTTTATGTCATTGTCCTCCTTGCCCCTTAACATTACAATCCCCTCTTTATATCAGTGGCATTAGTCCTCCTCTTCACATCAACATCCCCCTGTTTATACCATAGCCCCCTTTACATCACAGAGCTCTCCCTTTACACCACAGTCCCCTCTTCACATCACAGTTGCTCCATATACATCACAGTGCTCCTCTTTACATTATGGTACACCTTTACAATACAACCTCAATATACAACACAGCCCCCCTTTACATGGCAGTCTCCCCTTTATATTGCAGTCCCCCTGTTTACATAACAGCCCTCCCTCTAAATTACAGCTTTCTTTACCTCACAGCACCCCCTTTTACATCACAGTCACCCCTTTACCTTGCAGCCCCCCCTTTATATTACATTATAGCACCTACCTTTACATCACAGTCCTGCTTTGCATCACAGTCCCTCCATATACATCACAGTCCCCACCCTCCACCTCATTACACAGTGCCACTCTTTGCAATACAGCCCTCACCCACTTTACATATCAAGTTGCCCCTTTACATGACAGCCATCCTTTACATTACAGTACCCCCCTTGATATCGCAGTATCCCTTTATATCACAGTCCCAAACTTTACAGTACAGCTATGGATTACAGCCATCCTTTTAGACAGCAGCATCCCCCTTTACATTGCACCCAGTCCTACCTTAAAAAGCAGGGCAGATGGCGGGAGGTGCGTTAGGTCTGAAAGAAGCACAGGAGCTTTCCAACTATTCCTGATAACTAGTGGTTCATTGGTTGCTAGGACTGCCCTGTGTAGTAGCAACCAATCACTGCTAGTTAACTTGAAAAGTGTGGCTACTCCTGCCCTCTGTTCAAACTGACCAGCACTTCCATCCTCTGTCCTGCTGTGAAGATGACAGTGTCAGTTTCACAGTGGGGCAGAGGACAGGAGCGCTGGCAGGTCTGGACAGAGTCTGTGGGAAAGAGAGGGGACACAGGCAGCTAAATGGTGTGGCCGCAGGGGTCCAGACAGACTTGTCGATCTGTCCGGGTCCGGACCGCGGTCTGCCATTTGGTGATGCCTGCTGTAAAGGGAGTCTTCTACCTATGCAAATCTATACAAATCTATGCTAATTTTTCCTGTTCCATTTAATGTTAGTGATGTTACAGAAACTATGAAAATATGTTTTAGCTACTGTATGCTAGCTATTTTGACTAACAATTACTACAAAGGAAGGACTTTGACCTGAACTCTATATTTAGCCTGTTTGTCCACCCAAACCTCTGGGTGCTGCTGCCAGATTAATTTAGTACTACCCCCACTAAATGAATGACCATATTAGGTCAATGATGTCAATCAGCATCACCGGTCAGATGGTTGACATTCAGCAGCCAACCAGTGAGCTATCATTTGTGGCAAGAATCCATCAGCAGTAGGATCATTATGCATGGACTGTCAGGTTTATGTTATTGGGACATGACTTTGTATCTACATCGGGATCACATTGGGACAGTTTTTTCTTTTATATAACTATGCTATAGTTGATATAGTTGTTATAGTATGTGGATATATTTACTCACATTTTCATTTTTTGTACCCTTGATTCATTCAAAAATGTCTTGGGTAAAAATGGGGACAAATATCTTGGGGCCCCTTTATTTAAAAGATCACTGCCCCACCCACCAATGCATGAAACATGCCAGGCCACAGACCCTTGAGAAAAAACACAAAAAGGGCCCCTCACAAAAGGGCATGAGGTCTCCTTTAAAATAAATGACCAGACCCGTATCCTTAATGTGGGTATGGATAGATTTTGAGGCAGAAATCCACACAAAAGGAAAAAAAAATCTTTCCTTCAGGTCACTTTTGGATTTAGACCCCATGCAAAAAAAACAACAACAACAAAATCAGGGCCCCCTCCAAAATCCATACCAGACCCTTTCTGACTAGCTGGCTAGGGAGGAGCAGGTCAGTGCACATTGCCTCCTTAAAATCCAAGTACAAATACAAGAGTCTGGCATGAATTTTTAGGGGGACCCTACATTTTTTTTATTACCATTTTGCCTGTGGTTTCCCCTCAAAAGCCAGATCTCTTCAAAAATAAGGGTTTGCTATGGATTTTATTGGCACCCCACGCCATTTTTTTGTTTGTTTTTTGAGTGGTGTCCTACTTTAAAAAAAACAGACCCTTTTCTTGTGGTATAAATGTTAAGTTGAGTATTGAGTGGATCCTCCAGCTGCTTTGTTTACAAACAGAACAAAGCCAGGTAAAGGAATGCCATTTAGCAGCAGTTTTTTTCTAAAGGATATTTTTGCTGTAGTGCACTTTAGAAAAAAGGTGGACCACTTCACAGGCAGGTTTAAGGCATTCCCCAAACATGTTCTTTAAGGGAATTATCTTTTTTTTTTTTTTTTAATATTGCACTTTAGGCTTTAAAAAAAAGCCCACTCACCATAGCACTGTAGTAAAACAAATTGCATTTGTACATGTCCTTCAAGTGTCCAACTACTAATGCCATTTTAGCAAAAAAGGGCAAGCTTAATCTCCCATAAACTTCAGTGGGGTTCTGGCTTTATGTCCTGGGTTTGCAGTTCAGCAAACCAAATTTTGCACAGTTTGTTCACCATTAAAGCTAACAAGGTAGCATAATTCATGGTTACCAGTTATTCTTCTGCTTGGTCAAAAAATCCTCTGTGCAAAGTCCTCAACACATAAAACTGACCACGAACACATGTATCTTCAGAAATGGTTTGAAGAATTCAAAAGTTTCTTATTTCACCAGACTTGCTCATACAATATTCAGTATTTATTGGGCAAGTTCTTCTTAGGCTGTAATAAATTGCATAGCCTAACTTATTTCTCACTAGCAACTTTTGCATTATATTTTAGCCCTTTGTGGAAACCTATACTAAAAAAGTACTTAGGCTTTCTCTGTTGTCTACCTTTCTGGAAAAAAAGTTTCCTGGCTGTCATGCTGATTTAAGAAGATTAAGGTCTCTGATTTCTCTCTGCCTTTCTTGATCTGTATTTTTGGTCAGTGTTTACAAAACGTACATAAGACAGAGCCTACCAGGCAAATAGCATTTTCATGAGAACATTGCCAATAGCAGCTTCATATTTCTACATACAGATTTTTTAAGGCCTCACAATCCTTTTTAAACTATGTCATTTTATTACCTGTTTAAACTGTGACATCTTGACACTGGAGTAATTGTTTTTCTTTTCCCTCAAAACTAAATATTAGAAAAAGGTGTTTTATGGCTAATCTTCAGTTAATCCTAACATACTGTATATGTTGCAGCCCTGACATATCCATCTGTTTATAATCCTGTCCTATAAAATTTCAGAGAATATGATACCTAATCCAACAATACCACAATCAATGTATACAGTGCCTTGGAAAAGTATTCTAACCCCTTAACATTTTCCACATATTGTCATGTTACAACCAAAAACATAAATGTATTTTATTTGGATTTTATGTGATAGACCAACACAAAGTGGCACATAGTTGTGAAGTTGAAGGAAAATGATAAATGGTTTTCATATATTTTTACAAATAAATATGTGAAAAGTGTGGCGTGCATCATATTCAGCCCCTTTACTCTGATACCCCTAACTAAAATTTAGTGGTAGCAATTGCCTTTAGAAGTCACCAAATTAGTAAATAAAGTCCTGTGTGTAATTTAATCTCAGTATAAATACAGCTGTTCTTTGAAGCCCTCAGACATTTGTTAGAGAACCTTAGCAAACAAACAGCATCATGAAGATCAAGGAACACACCAGACAGGTCAGGGATAAAGTTATGGAGAAGTTTAAAGCAGCGTTAGGTTATTAAAAAAATATCCCACGCTTTGAACATCTCATGGAGCACTGTTTAATGCATCATCAAAATGGAAAAAGTATAGCACAACTGCAAACCTACCAAGACCTGGCATTAATCAGAGGAGCAGCCAAGAGGCCCATGGCAACTCTGGAGGAGCTGCAGAGATCTACAACTCAGGTGGAAGAATCTGTGCACAGGACAACAATTAGTTGTGGACTCCACAAAGCTGGTCTTTATGGAAGTGTGGCAAGAGGAAAGCCATTGATGAAAGAAAGCCTTAAAAAGTCCTGTTTGCAGTTCGTGAGAAGCCATGTGGGGGACACAGCAAACATGTGGAAGAAGGTGCTCTGGTCAGATGAGACCAAAATGTAACTTTCTGGCCTAAAAGCAAAATGGTATGTGTGGTGGAAAACTAACACTGCACATCACCCTGAACACACCATCCCCACCGTGAAACATGGTGGTGGCAGCATCATGTTGTGGGGATGCTTTTATTAAGCAGGGACAGGGAAGCTTTTCAGAGTTGATGGGAAGATGGATGGAGCCAAATACAGGGCAATCTTAGAAGAAAACCTGTTAGAGTCTGCAAAAGACTTGAAACTGGGGCAGAAGTTCACCTTCCAGTAGGACAACAACCCTAAAGCATACATACATACATGCATACATACAGCCAGAGCTATAACTGAATGGATTAGATCAAAGCATATTCATATGTTAGAATGATCCAGTCAAACTCCAGACCTAAATCCAATTGAGAATCTGTGGCAAGACTTGAAAATTGCTGTTCACAGATGCTCTCCTTTCAATTTGACAGAGCTTGAGCTATATTGCAAAGAAAAATTGGCAAAAATGTCACTCTCCAGATGTGCAAAGCTGGTAGAGACATACCCAAAAAGACTTGCAGCTATAATTGCAGCAAAAGGTGGTTCTACAAAGTATTGACTCAGGGGGTCTGAAAACAAACGCACGCCACACTTGTCACATATTTATTTGTTGGAAAAAATGTTGAAACCATTTAACATTTTCCTTCCACTTCACAATTATGTGACACTTTGTGTTTGTCTATCACACAAAATCCCAATAAAATACTTTTACGTTTTTGGTTGTAACATGACAAAATGTGGAAAATGTCAAGGGGTATGAATACTTTTTCAAGGCACTGTATGTATGTGATTGTCATGTATGTTTTCTTCTGTTACTAGAATGAACCAGAAGTTCAACCAAAATATTTAGATTTTGTTATATGTGTGCAGGGCTGGTGCACGGATTTTTCACACCCTAGGTGAAACCACATTTTGCCACCCCCGTCTTGGCTCCACCCCTGACTCCACCCCCTTTGCCCTGCCCATGTATATCCCACCTTTTTAGATAAGCGCCCATCAAATGCAGACTCACCAGCGCCCATCAAATGCAGCCTCACCAGCGCCCATCAATGCAGCCTACCAGTGCCCATCAATGAATGTTTGCTTGCTTCCATTCATTCAGTAGTCAGGACACAGACACAGTCCTCTGCCGCCACTGCACCTCTGAAACTATGGGGGTTATTTACTAAAGGCAAATCCACTTTGCACTACAAGTGCGCTTGAAAGTGCACTGAAAGTGCACTTGGAAGTACAGTCGCTGTAGATCTGAGGGGGACATGCAAGGACAATAAAAAACAACATTTTAGCTTGCACATGATTGGATGATAAAATCAGCAGAGCTTCCTCTCATTTCAGATCTACCCCGTAGATTTAAAGCGACTGCACTTCCAAGTGCACTTTCAAGTGCATTTCCAAGTGCACTTTCAGAACTTGCCCTGTATGTGTGCATTTTTGAAGATAAGGAGTATGAAGATCAGCCTATATTAGGATGAATGGCCTGATCTTCATTCATGTCGAATTTTTGCACAGGAAACAGATAAACACACTGAGTGTTTAACAGTGTAGCTATATATAATATGCTTTGTAGCATTCACAATTTTTCAACATTTAGCTAAGATTCCTAATGAACCTCTCTAATAAACTAGGATATATAACTGACAAGGCTGCAGAACGCAAGCTTATTTCATTCACTTATTATTTTTTTCTTTTTAAAATTAATAGGTTCTCGGATGATAAACCACAAGAGGGAAATGGAAAGCTTTGCCCAGAAAGTATTATGCAAAGTAAATTTATTTAGACAGCTGTCCTTCCCAAATGGTTTGTACATGCCAAATGCCTCTCCTCATAGATCATTCATTCTAATGAAGTTTGGTGTGCTGTTGGTTTCCAGATAGAAAAAAATAAACAGTCACCAAAATGACATGCTATAATTCTAATCTAACTATAGGTTCTGTGTTCACCACCTAATTTGTATTTGTTTATATTTAGGCATCACCTCAAAATTATTAAGTGCAACTTTAAAGTAGCATGGGGTGTATGTTCCATTTTGTAAACTAGACAAATGAGTAAAGATGAGGTTCGAGTTTACCACTACCATGCATATGAAGTAAACTCTGTGTGTTTGAAGTTCATGGTAAATGTATACAGTAATTTACTAGACCAATTTTTTTGTTAACATAATTATTATTATTTTTTATTTCAGTTACTTATATAGCGCCGTCAATTTACGCAGCGCTTTACATATACATTGTACATTCACATCAGTCCCTACCCTCAAGGAGCTTACACTCTAAGGTCCCTAACTCACATTCATACATACTAGGGACAATTTAGACAGGATCCAATTAACCTATCAGCATGTCTTTGGAGTGTGGGAGGAAACCTACGCAAGCACAGGGAGAACATGCAAACTCCAGGCAGGTAGTAGTGGTTGGGATTCGAACCATTGATTCTTCTTACTGCTAGGTGAAAGTGCTATCCACTACACCACTGTGCCGGCCATATGCATAATGCACTGTCTAGCCTTTGAAGTTAGGTCAGAAAGTTAGGTTTAGAAAGACCAGGTTACTATAAAGGGGTGAAATCACAGCAGCCACATTGATAATATGCTTTATCTGTGATAGGGAAAGTATTTGGAGTGCTGCTAATATGTTGCATAGGAAAAGAGCAGTGTAGGGCTTGTAGGCAATGGCATCTCTGTTAAAAGGGATATAAACCCTTACAGAATGTGGGGAGGTTAGGGTTTTAAACTTTTTTAGCCTTTGGAACATCTTAATGCTGCTGATGTTCTGCAGCCCCTTTACAGCCTGTTCCTGTCTACATACACAACAGTGATAATAACGCGTGCAATTTTTCACAAGTCATATTTCCTAATTGTTGCTGGCTGCATTTTTCATTGGTCTTTTTTTAATGGTGACAATCGCAGAGTATGCCTTAACAATGTGCATTAGTACAGCAGCTTATAGTTTCCTTTAGGAGAGCATTTAAAAGGATGATTTACAGGCAGTAGATTGTGGGAGACAAGGACAGAGCATTGCCACTCAGTATTATAAAGTGTCAAAAAAGGACATTTATATCAATATTAATAGCTGTTATTTTCATGGCGCTAGCCATTAAAATAAAATAGAATTTGCAAGTGATATTGTTACGGCTAAGAGATTGTAGTGGTTGGCTTTACATCTTCTTTAGACAGAGAAAATTGAGAACTGTCAGTGATACTTTTTTTATTTGCACTAACATACAATTTTTCAGGACAAGCTTTCGGGGTGTGTCCCCTTCTTCAAGGTCCAAGCAGTACTGATTCACAAATTTTTAAGCAGCATGTTAAAGAAGAAAAAAAAAAAGAGAAAACCAAACACATACAAATCAATGGTAATAAAAATAGCAGCAGAGTTAGTGAGATAAGACAGAGGGAGAGCTATAGAATGCAGGGGGAGATACTAGTCACAGAGTCGTAAAACTTTAGCATAATGTGTAAGGAAACCAATATCTAAATTCAGGCCGTTATTTTTCGTGTCAAAAAGAAGTATCATTCTTAGTTCAAACGTTTTCCTTTCCTGGATAGTTCTGAAATTCCCTTTAAGAACTAAAACATTGAGGTCTTCTATAGTGTGGTCCGGTTGTGAGAAATGATGTCCCACAGGTGTGCATAAACTGTCTTCTTTATGTTCTTTGATGGTATGTCTGTGCAAATTCATCCTCGCTTGCAACTTCTGTCCTGTTTCACCAACATAAGATCCTTTGCTGTGCCTTTTGCATTGGATGAGGTACACAACATTACTGGAGGTAGAGCAAATCAAGTATCATCTTCTTTAGCAAACTATGCTTGGGTTCTTTGATTTGCGGTGCTAGAGTACATTTTATTACGTGCTGTGCACAGATCTGTACACCCAAAAATCTTTTTAGGAATGATAACTGTCTACAGCTCTTGACTGATATCTAGCTCTTCAACTGTAAATAGCTACTTTTTTCAGTTTATTGGGGACTTCTCCATTTTGTCAAATTATGACTTTTAGCTTGCTGTCAAGTGTGTTAACTAGTTGCCCTTTTTTCAACACCTCACTGAATCTTTTGACCTAAATCTTTGCACCTGGGGTTAGTACACCCTAACCCCAGGTGCCCCACAACCTCCTATCATATGTTTAATTTGTTCATCTGCAGCTCATTTTCATGGAGAAAAAGTTGCTGTTATAGCGTACAGCGCTGATCAGTACTATATGCTGTCATATACACAGTCAGTGTCTTTTGGAGACTTGATAGGGTAGATAGGAAGAGCTGGAAGAGTGTTTGCAGGTAGGGATAGTTGCTGCTGTGCTATACGGTGTTGAACAGTACACAATGCTTTATTTTGCTACAATACAGTGAATTACAGTGTGAACCCCCACCTGCGTTCATTGTGATGTATTGCGCTGCATTATCTTAAATTGAGGTATGGTGGGCTATATATTATTGTGTACCACTTTTGTATTCATGTGCCAACTTCAGTTGCCTGTATAGCTGCTGCCCTCCCCCTTTACACTTTTTATTTTCGGGGGGGATTTCATGTTTTTTTAAATTTAATTCAAACTTCTTTTTTTTACTTTCAGTTAATTAAAAACGACCAGACCCCAATCTCAGCATGCAGTCTTGCTGGCTTGAGGACAAGTTTCTTGCCCTGCATGTTTGGATAAAAGTGTTGTATGAATTTTTTGGGGACCTGGCACACTTTTTGGTTTCTTTTGCATAGAATCTCCCTTTAAATTTATACCAGACATGAAAAGGGGAATCCTGTGTCTTTTTTGTGTTTCCCCTGCTACCATCTATATCAGACCCTCATCTAAGATAAGGGTCTGGTATAGATTAAGGGAATCCCTGGCCAGTTTGTTTACAAACAGAATAAAACAGCAGTGAGCTGTCATTTAGCTGGCAATTTAAACACACTTTTTTCTTTGCAAATGGGCCGCCACACAGGCAGGATCAGGTCATCCCCTGGTATTTTTTTTAATGCAAATTTTAATTTTTAATGTTTCACTTTAAGCATTATTAATTAATTGATCCCAGTCAAAAGGGTTGCTTTGGTACATGTTCCAGGATCAGCTTTACAAGGAATAACATTGTCAATAAAAAGTATTTAAACAATTGCATGCATGTAAATAAAATGCATATTAAAACAATAGGGTGGCTGGGAATATATTACTGTGGGGTTGCCAAGGCCAGGAAACAGTGTTATGTCCTTAAACAGACTACAGAGGTCACATGGCTTCCACAAACAGTACACAACTTCAAGTTTTTACATTTTTAAAACTGAACCACACCCAAGTTTGATTCTAGCTCCTTCTCACTGGTGTGCATTCACACTGAACTATTAAGGACGTGTTCCAAGATGGCCACCACTACTGTACATGTGTCGGCTACATCATTTCCGGTCTGGTGATGATGTATATCCTGCACATGGATGGTGGGGTTCCAATAGAGGGCGGAATTTCAAACAAACACATATATGGTAACTTCAGTCTACACTCTGATCAGCTTATCTTTCTTATAAAGGTCACACTAAGGTGACCATCCTCTTGAACCATAGCCTTGATATCCAAAAATGTAATGCTAGTTTGATGGCATGCCATTGTAAATTTCAGATTAATGACTAGAATTCAACTTTTCTAGAAAATAGGTTAACAAGTCAACAGGCCCCTCCCATATTAGAAAATGTATCAATGACAAACATGTATCTTATCGACAAACATCAATAAATCCTCATCCACAAATAATTGTAGCTCCCGCCCCTTCAGGTACAAGTTCATGTAGGATGGAACACAACAAGTGCCAATTGCCATGCACTGTACCTGGAGCTAGTGGAAGCCCACGAAGCAGAAGATTTCTTGATAGAAAATATTGATGATACCACTCAGAAATGATTCAAATTTTTTTATATACATGTGTACGTATTGGATATTATACACAATAATGTGTTTCCGCTTTTGTCAGTGGGTGTTACCATAATGTTTACATTTTTTGTTAGTCTCTCCAATGCATCCAAATTAAATATAGTTAAATTATTAGACTTTTTCCTGGGAATACACACTGATTTAACAACCTTAACTATAAAATAAAAAAAATGTGCAAAATAAAGAAATGCAGAAATGTAGTTCCATCAAACTAGCATTATATTTTTGGATGTCAAGGTTTTGGTCAAGGAGAATGGTCAACTTTATAGGAAAAATACAGCAGGTAATAGTTTTCTTCCTGCACATAGCCTCCATCCCATGCCCTAATAAAATCTATTTAAAATAGTCACTTTCTCAGATTTAGGAAAAACTCCTCAGAGGAGGAATATTTCTTGATGCAAGACAACCTTTTTCGTAAACGTTTCTTAGATAGAGGCTATAGTGATAAATGTTTGAAAAAGGTTTTTCAAAAGGCTAAAACAATGGATATTCTCCTATCAAGACCTGAAAAGAATGAACAGGGTATGAGGATCATTTTGTCTCAGTCCAAACAGCATAAACAAATCAGAGACATCCCCAAAGACATTGGCATCTCCTCATGGTCCTTACTAGGCCAATGATTTCCTACCATTATGCCCCCTCAATCAGGGACAAATTGGTCCATAGTAAATACCAAGCCTGGGCTAAAGGAGTTCTGTACAGGATTATGGGTAAATTTAGGTGTGGCAGTTGTTATTTCTGCAAACTCATTAACACGACAAAAGACTTCCCAATGGTGAACTGTATTATCCACTTAACTTTCTGAATTGCTGTACAGAGGGAGTGATATATTTAATGACTTGTGAGTGTGGCAGTATTTACATTGGCAAAACAAAGAGGGAGGGGTGGAAGAGGATCTGGGACCACGTATATGAAATGAGGGTAGGAAATCTTTGCCTGCCCTTAGACAGACATGTGGCCTGGGCCCACCATTACCACTTCCCCAATGTCTTTTTCACTGCCCTGGGCGATGTACATCCTGATCCCCTTGGGGGGAAGGCCCTGCAATAGAGGGAACTAAGATTAATTTTTATGTTAAGAGCCAATGATCCACCAGAAATCAGGAAAGCTGTGGGCTTTCAACCTTCCTTGGGTGGTTACTCCCCCAAAAAATTAAGTTTCAGAAAAAGCATTAAGAATTCTTATTGATTCCATCTGATGTTAGGCTCGCAAATGCAAATGGAGACTTTACTACACACATTTAGGGCTGTATATATTGTATATAAATTTCTTATGTACCCTTTCGGGAGTCACATAACCCCTCTGCAATGTATGTATCATTATTTCTTTGTACACTTTTTTTGTATTTATGATATTTGTATATTGACAATCATGTGTTTCTTTTGACATGTACTTTTATTAACTGTTACATGCTTGTTTTGTAGGTGGTACATCCCCTGCTTGATGTTCTTTGGGATAGTCATTATGCTCAGCATGTATCGCACCCCTGGTTTCAGTACTGCAGGCTTGAGGGTCTCTCTAGCTAGGGATTTCAGCAGCAGGCTTTGTGGGGCCCTTTATCCCTATTGGCACATTTACCTTGGTGTGCTGTCGGGTGCCTAGCCACACTGTTACCTCGCCTGTATGCAGGTCATCTTGCACACATTTGAGTGTTCCAAGTTGGCCACCATTACTACACATGTGTCAGCTACATAATTTACGATCTGGCAATGATGTATATCCTGCACATGGATGGTGGGAATCCAATAGAGGGCAGCATTTCAGACAAACACATATATGGCAACTTCAGTCTACACTCTTGTGAGCTTCCTGTGTTTATGATGTTTAATTCCCCCTTCAGCATTTTCCTGTTTTTTACCATATATAAAGGAGATACCTAGAGGCATGGTTGTCTGCATCTTTCCTGGTTTTGGAGTGTTGCTGCTGGCCATGCTCTTGGATGGATCCATTTTGGGCTGTGCTTAAGGTTAGTTTGTTGCTTTTGTGTTACTATTATTTTTTTAATTTTCTTTTTATTTTATTTTTAATTTTTTTTTTTTGGGAGTCCTTCCTATAGTCAGCATGTATACATATTTGTTTCAGATCTCGTAGCTTCCCTCTGGTTCTCTGCATTTACAGTTGTCTTTTTCTACCCTTTTGGGACCCTTTCATCATGGGATCCCATCACCACATTACCAGGCTTATTGTTTTTAACTTGCATCTGTAGGCTTGCAACTGCTAACCTCTCTATGAGTTTGTGAGTAGTTAGAGTACCACGTTGTTGTATTTTGTAATATGTTTCTATTGTTTAGTTCTGTCATGTTTATAATTATTGATTCTTGCAAAGTCAGGTGTAATTTGCCCCTGATCAAGAGTGATACTCGAAAAGTTTTGGGAAGCATCTACATAAAGACTGTTACACTTGAACTTATGAGAGCCATATCTAGAGTTTTGTACCCCATGGTCTAAGTCTACAGTGCATGTTTGCGATATGATTTTATGGTTCATAATAAAGATGTAATTAACTGTTTTTATGTATATTTTCTGTTTTTGAATTATTTTTGGGAGTTCCATATAGCCATGATACAACTTTTTGGATATACTGTTTCTGGGATGTTGGCACCCAAGTAGCCTACAATGACACCAGTAGTCTTCTTCTATTTACCCTCTATGGTCAAGGCACCATCTTCTTATACAGTTGCAATAAAAAGTATGTGAACCCCTTTGGAATGATCAAAAGTTGAGTTGTTTGGAAGAAACACACAACACTATGTGTGGAGAAAAGGAGGCACAGCACACCAACATCAAAACCTCATCCCAACTGTGAAGTATGGTGGTGGGGCTGCTTTGCTGCGTCAGGGCCTGGACGGATTGCTATCATCGAAGGAAAAATGAATTCCCACATTTATCAAGACATTTTGCAGGCGAACTTAAGGCCATCTGTCCACCAGCTGAAGCTCAACAGAAGATGGGTGTTGCAACAGGACAACCACTGTGGAATGGCTTAAACAGAAGAAAATACGCCTTCTGGAGTGGCCCAGTCAGAGTCCTGTCATGACCTCAAGAATGCGATTCACACCAGACATCCCAAGAATATTGCTGAACTGAAACAGTTCTGTAAAGAGAAATGGTCAAGAATTACTCCTGACCATTGTGCACGTCTGATCTGCAACTACAGGAAATGTTTGGTTGAAGTTATTGCTGCCAAAGGAGGTTCAACCAGTTATTAAATCCAAGGGTTCACATACTTTTTCCACCTGGACTGTGAATGTTTACATGGTGTGTTCAATAAAAAAATGGTAACATTTCATTGTTTGTGTGTTATTAGTTTAAGCAGACTGTGATTATCTATTGCTGTGACTTAGATGAAGATCAGATCACATTTTATGACCAATTTGTGCAAAAATCCATATCATTCCAAAAGGGTTCACATACTTTTTATTGCAAATGTATGTTCAATATCTGAAAGGAGGGAGGTTCATGCATGACCAAAATCATCCACAAGTAAGTCAGTGATCGTGGGATTAAATAATTCCACTCACTTCTTAAGACCAGATTGCAGACTTATGATGGGACTAACAGAAAAGGAGGCAGAAGAAGAGGGGGCATTAGCAGCAGACAGCTGGAAATCAACTGGCTGCTCTGCATCTATGAGAAGGAAGAAGAGGAGGAAAAAGAACAATTTGTCAACCACCTAAATACTTCCTTAAATAGTTTGTGAGGGAAAGGCAAGCATGCCCTGCCTCTAAATGGTGTGGCCCAGCCACCATTTAAGCAGACCACCAAACTACATTTATATTAGGTTACCAAACAGTATTCCTCACCGGCCAGTACTGTGTTGCTATATAATCTGTGGTCTTTGGATAAGACCCAATAAACCGTGCTTGCTAGCTGTTTTTGACATCCCCTATCTTGCACCTGTTCAACGCATGGTAAGCTGTGTATTTAACCTTATTTATCGCTGTGTTGCTATTTAGCTTTATAATAGTCTAGTCGGTGCCTCCCACCTGCCCCCCTCTAATATATATATATATATATATATATTTCCTATACCTATACCCTCAATACTATTTTTTTTATATTTATTTTTATCTTTTGTTTAACCTGTTGGCTTCTTAGATATCATATTGTTATTTTATAATTCTGAGGCTGCCCCACTGTTACTTATTGCATATGTATTGGGGGTTGGCTGGTCCTACTGCCAGGCTACATTGACAAATACACTGTCACATACTCTTTCTTAATTATTGTGTTACAATATACGCCCCAACTGCCACGCTTTGCTTTCTGCCATCGGGTTCTCAGTGCCCCCTCTCTCCCCCCCCTCCCCCTCCACCAACGGGTGGTCTTGCATTTGGCCAACTGATCTGTTTGGAGCAAACCCCCTTTTTATATTCATTAACTGTAGCACTTTTGTGCCCATTTTTTACATGATGTCAAAATGCATATATTCATATTTGTTTTTTCATATATATCCAATAGAATTTCATATGCTCCTGAGGAAGCGTGCTTCTACGCGCAACATTACGAGCAACTAAAAGATTATGTATACCTGGACTCACAACCTAACCCACAAGTCTGCTTGCCTACACCTTCAACAGAATCACCACTATGGGAATCTTAATTTCCATACTACTTGTCATATTACCAGCTTTATGTACGAAGTGGGGGTTAAGGTTTTGTGTGGGATATACAATACTAATCTTATAGAATTTTATATGCCTTTACTTGTATTTGTTGTTTGTATTATATGAGTTTTGTACTCGATAAATCAACCTTATCATTTTTAGAAAGTTTATCTGTGTGCCTATAAAGTCCACTCCATAGTTCTCCTAGTATCCCAGCCACCATTTTGTCTTGCAGAACTTGCTTACCCTCTACTACCTCCACATGTAGAACTTCTGCCTCTCACTGAATAACTTAAGACCCATCTCCCTTCTTCCGTTTGGCTTCTTGAATGTCTTGTCCATAACCGTATGAGCTGCTACCCCACTGACAACAACCTTCTTGATCCCCTATTGTTCGACTTCCACCCACAATATTCCACTGAAACTGCCCTACTAAAACTCACCAATCACCTACTAATTGCTAAAACTGCCAGTACTCCATACTCATATTCTTGGACCTTTCTGCTGCCTTTGACACAGTTGATCACCCACTCCCCCTCAACAAAGGTCACTCTCTTGGCCTCCGTGACTCTTTCCTGGTTCTCCTCCTACCTATCTCAAATCACTTTTAGTGTCACATACAACAGCATCTCCTCCGCTCCTCTTCCTATTTCTGTTGGAAAAACCCCAAGCAGGGTCCTCCTATTCCTTCTGTACTGATCCTTATAGTAATCATACTGTCCCACTTTTTATTGTAAAGTGCTGTGTAAACTGTTGGAACTTTACAGTATAAACGCTGTATAATCACGTAAAGACCAAGCCTTTTCTGGCTTTTCTTTTTCTGGCCTTTTCTGGCACTTTTTGTTTAAAGTTTAAATCAGTATTTTTTGCTAAAAAATTACTTAGAACCCCCAAACATTATTTTTTTTTTTTTTTTAGCAGAGACCCTAGGGAATAAAATGGCGATTGTTGCTGTTTTTAATGTCACATGGTTTTTCAAATGCATTTTTTTGGGAAAAAATAAACTTTTATTCATTTAAAAAAAAAGCTAATTTACATGAGGTACCACGCACACCAATCCTGTATACTGGTCGATCAACTTATAGGATGTCTTGGATCTATTAATGCTCATTTTATACCGGATTTCTGTAAGTGTTTAGGACCAATGGCGTTGCATCCATAAGGGCACACAGACACCGCCCCCTCTCGCCAGCCACCCCTCTAGCACCAATAGATAGATTCATGCATTGTATGAATCTATCTATGGCCACCACTGCCACCCCCTATTCAGACACCCGGCCCCTTTACGGGTGCGCGGGAGCACCTGAATTACAACTTCAGGTATTGTTTTTTTAAGCACCTGATTAGAGCCATAGACTCTAATAGGTGTAAAAAATGGTGACCTGCAAGCGCCATGCTGGGTGCTCGCAGGTCACTCAGCTGTGTTAGAAAAGCGAATGAATATTTGCTTTCCTTTTTTTTTTTTAAAAACATTTTTTTTTATTGAAAAGATAAAGTGCACAATATGCATGTCACAGACACAGCTGCAAAATGTAGTCAATACAGCATAACAAAACTTATTAAATTAGGAAATGTATCTAGTATTGCATAGATATGGTAGTTAGTATGGAAGGCTAGAACCATTCAATGATTGTTAGCTTTCTGTAGTGAAGTCCTGGAACTGTAGTTTTGCCTCTGTCATTGGCCAGACAGTATAATAGTAAAAGAGAAAGAACTTTGTCAGCCTTGAGATACTAAAGTCTCTTGTCATATTCTGCACTTGGTATTGTATGAAAGGGGTCGGGTGGGGTGGGGGAGAAAGGAGAGACACTAATGGGTATTGTGGGAACAATGTTTGCTTTCAGGGCCGCTCAATTGTCAAAAAAGGAAATTTGATATTTAGTCCTATAAGACCATGAGGATGTTGATTTTTATGAAGCCTGGGTGGACTTAGCATCCTCAAAGTCTTGGGAGTATCTGAATGCGAACCAGGGTTGCCAAGTTTTTTGGAATCTTTCTTCTCTGCCAGTGTCTTGTGCCAGGGTGTCCTCCATTTCACATATGTCTAACTTTGTTTAGCCTGAGATGGATGGCACCCGGGTAGATCTCCAGTATAGAGGTATCAATGATTTGGCCACATTGAGGAGGTGCTTGGTTAGTGAATTTTTGTACTTTTTGAGAGTGAAGTTGGTCACGTGTAACAGTCAGCAAGCTGCATTTAGGTTTAGTTTAGTCTCTGTAATTTTTTTAATCAGCTCTCTAATTTTGTTCCAATAGGATGTGATTAAAGAGCACTGCCACCAAATGCGGATTAACGTGCCTATTTCTGCTTGGCATCTCCAGCATAGTTCCGATTTTTGGGGATCCCATCTGTGATGTCAGTCAGGGGAGTTGTACCAATGTGTCAGCAGCTTGTAGCCTGTTTCCTGTATTTTCGTGCTTATAGAACATTTATGCGCTAGAATGCAGGCGTACCTCCATTGCTTGTCTGTGATCTCCTCCCGTAGCTCCTCCAACCATCTCCTCCTGTGCTTATCCATCCCCGTGTTCTTAGCAAGTTGTAGCCATGAATGTACCATTGATGTGGCTTTGACAAGTGGAGTGCCCTCATCACACACTGACTTCAGGTCAGTTAGGGGTCTATGAAAGTCCTGTGTGTGTTTCTGTTTAGCTAGATAACTTCTTAGCTGAAAGTATGACCACCAGCATAGCTGTGGGAGGTTGCTTTCTGATTTTAATGTAGACCAGTCTTTAAGTCTGCCCCCTGTGCAGCAGTCACCCACTAGTAGTGGGGTGTTTTTGATGTAATGATTGAAATATTGCATTCTTTGTGCCTGGAGGGAAGGCGGGGTTGTCTTTTAGTGGGGTCAGAGGACTAAGAGAAGTGGTAATGGTTTTGCGTTTAGTAATGTAGTGTAGTATCTCCAAAGTTTTGCCTGTAATGGGGTGATTGCGTATGTTAATGGGGTTGCTAGTCCAAGGGATCCATGGGGAGAATTTCAACGGGGTTGTGCAAAGGGATTCCTCAAGTTATATCCAATCTTTCGCTTGGCAGTGTCAGTCGATTAATCTGGCCAAGTGTGAAGCATAATAATAGTGTTTAAAGTTCGGTAAACCCATACCACCAACTTCCTTAGGGTTGGTTAGCCATTCCAGCCATATTCTAGGCCTGTGCCGGTTCCAGAGGAACTTTAGTAGGATGGATTTAAGTGCCCTAAAGAATTGTGGAGGGATTTTAATGGGTAGAGTTCGCATCAAGTACAGGAGTCTGGGCAAAATCACCATTTTGATAATTGCCGCACGCTCAAACCATGAGAAGTATCCCGTGTGCCACTGTGCAATGTCTTCCGCACAACTTTTAAGGAGGGGTGGGAAATTATTTTCAAAGATGGTTTGTGTTTGTGGGGTCAACCATGTACCTAGGTATTTAATAGCTCTAGAGTCCCATCTAAAACTTGAATTGGATTTAGTCAGTGTTAGTATTTTGTCTGGGAGTGATATGTTTAACGCCTCCGATTTTGTGTAGTTTATTTTCATTAATAAGTTGGGGATAGTAGTCGTCGGGTTTGTTACGAAAAATAGGAGGTAATCTGCATATGCTGCCAGATTGAACTCCCTGTCCTGGATCTTGAAGCCCGTAATCGCGATGTTCAGTTTAATCAGTCTTATGAAAGGTTCAAGAGACAAGATGAACATTAATGGGGACAAGGGGCAACCTTTTCTAGTGCCGTTTCTTATGTAGACCTTTTCAGATAGTGTGCCGCTGATTTTCAGTTTTGCTGTGGGATTGTGGTATAAAGCAGAGATTCAAGACAGAATGCGTGGGCCCAATCCCACATGTCTGCACACCGCCATCATGAAATCCCATGCCACCCAGTCGAAGGCCTTCACCACATCCGTGGAGAGGAGAAGGCCCTCAACGTCCCGTTCCCACGTCGCTTGGATAAGTAGTAGGGATTTGGTGATGTTATCTTTCGCTTCTCTGCCCGGTACAATGAACACTTGCTCCAAGCCAATAAGGTCCAAATGTCATAAACCAGATGTGACCAGAACTGTGTGACCGCGACAGAGTAAACCAAACATAAGTAGGTGAAAGTAAGTGATTTTATTAACCACTTGCTTACTGGGCACTTAAACCCCTCCTATCCAGACCAATTTTCAGCTTTCAGTGCTCTCACACTTTGAATGACAATTACTCAGTCATGCAACACTGTACCCAAATGATTTTTTGTCCTTTTTTTCATACAAATAGAGCTTTCTTTTGGTGGTATTTGATCACCTCTGGGTTTTTTACATTTTGCAAATTAGTAATTTTTCTTCATAAATTTTGGCCACAATT
This sequence comes from Aquarana catesbeiana, assembly GCF_042186555.1. Lineage (NCBI taxonomy): Eukaryota > Metazoa > Chordata > Amphibia > Anura > Ranidae > Aquarana > Aquarana catesbeiana. Next base: position 518,771,503 of record NC_133328.1, read on the forward strand.
TATACTTTCATATCTTACATATCTTTGGTAAAAATAACCAAAGATTTGTGGAAATTATTTGGTCTGTGTGAAAGTTTTAGAATCTACAAGCTAATCATAAAAAAATTATCACATCTGATGTACTGATGACCTATCTCAATTCCTGAGACCCTAACAAGCCAGGAAAGTACAAATGCCCCCCAAATAACCCCTTTTTGGAAAGTAGACATTTCAAGGTATTTAGTTAGAGGCATGGTGAGTTTTTTGAAGTTTTCTTCCCAGTATTTTTTTCCCACAATTCTTTGCAAAATTTAGATTTTTTCCCCCACAAAATTGTCATTGTAATAGCTTATTTCTCTCACATGGCATATGTATACCACAAATGACACCCAAAAATACATTCTGCTACTCCTCCTGAGTATAGAGATACCACATGTGTGGGACTTTTTGATGAGGCATAATGAGTCTTTTGAACGGTTTCTTTTTTACACAAGTTTTTGGAAAATGTGGAAAAAAATGAAAACGCATTTTTTTTTACACAAAGTTGCCGTTTATAAGATATTTCTAACACATAGCATTTAGATAGCAAAAATGACACCCCAAAATACATTCTGCTTCTCTTCCTGAGTATTACGATACCACATGTGTGTGACTTTTTAACTGCCTGGCCACATACAGAGGCCCAACATGCAGGGAGAACCATCAGGTGTTCTAGGAGCATAAATTACACATCACATTTCTCAACCACCTATTACACTTTTGAAGGCCCTGGAGAACCAGGACAATGGAAACACCCACAAAATGACCCCATTTTAGAAAGCTAACACCCCAACATATAATCTATGAGGCATAATGAGTCTTTTGAACTGTTTATTTTTTTCCAGAAGTTTTTGGAAAATGTGGAAAAAAAATGTAAACGCATTTTTTTACACAAAGTTGTCCGTTTATAAGATATTTCCAACACATAGCATTTAGATAGCAAAAATGACACCCCAAAATACATTCTGCTTCTCTTCCTGAGTATTACGATACCACATGTGTGTGACTTTTTAACTGCCTGGCCACATACAGAGGCCCAACATGCAGGGAGCACCATCAGGTGTTCTAGGAGCATAAATTACACATCACATTTCTCAACCACCTATTACACTTTTGAAGGCCCTGGAGAACCAGGACAATGGAAACACCCACAAAATGACCCCATTTTAGAAAGCTAACACCCCAACGTATAATCTATGAGGCATAATGAGTCTTTTGAACGGTTCATTTTTTTTCCAGAAGTTTTTGAAAAATGTGGAAAAAAAATGAAAACGCATTTTTTTACATAAAGTTGTCCGTTTGTAAGATATCTCCAACACATAGCATTTAGATAGCAAAAATGACACCCCAAAATACATTCTGCTACTCCTCCTGAGTATGGCAATACCACATGTGTGAGACTTCTACACAGCCTGGCCACACACAGAGATCCAACATGCAAGGAACACCGTCAGGTGTTCCAGGGACACATAGCATGCACATACCATCAGGTGTTCTAGGAGCATAAATTACACATCACATTTCTCAACCACCTATTACACTTTTGAAGGCCCTGGAGCACCAGGACAATGGAAACACCCACAAAATGACCCCATTTTAGAAAGCTAAAACCCCAATGTATAATCTATGAGACATAATGAGTCTTTAGAATGATTTATTTTTTTCCAGAAGTTTTTGGAAAATGTGGAAAAAAAATGAAAACGCATTTTTTTTTTACACAAAGTTGTCCGTTTATAAGATATTTCCAACACATAGCATTTAGATAGCAAAAATGACACCCCAAAATACATTATGCTACTCCTCCTGAGTATTACGATACCACATGTGTGTGACTTTTTCACTGCCTGGCCACATACAGAGGCCCAACATGTAGGGAGCACAATCAGGTGTTCTAGGAGCATAAATTACACATCACATTTCTCAACCACCTATTACACTTTTGAAGGCCCTGGAGCAGCAGGACAATAGAAACACCCACAAAATTACCCCATTTTGGAAAGCTAACACCCCAACGTATAATCTATGAGGCATAATGAGTCTTTTGAACGGTTCGTTTTTTTTCCCAGAAGTTTTGGAAAATGTGGAAAAAAAATGAAAACGCATTTTTTTTACACAAAGTTGTCTGTAAGATATCTCCAACACATAGCATTTAGATAGCAAAAATGACACTCCAAAATACATTCTGCTACTCCTCCTGAGTATGGCAATACCACATGTGTGAGACTTCTACACAGCCTGGCCACATACAGAGATCCAAAATGCAAGGAACACCGTCAGGTGTTCCAGGGACACATACCATGCACATACCAAGAATTACACACCAAAATACATTATGCTGAGCAAAGCGTAAAGAAAAGATTACCTGTGGTTGTAGTAGCGCAGTTGTACACAGGAGGATAGCATTGGTCCAGGCAGCAGGCAGGGACTTGGTCAGCAACGGCAAACACAGTTGTCCAGGCAGGGTTACTGTCCATATAAAGTTCAGGGTCAGTGCAGGCAGAGATATTGTCAACAGTGCAAAAAATATTGGTCTTGGTAGTAGGCAGGTCCATGTGGTGTGGTCAGTGCGACAGGCAAAGGCATGATGGCAGTAAGTCCTACAGGCAGAATGAGGGCCTCGTTCAGGACAGAATGGGGACAGGGGTAGAGGCTTCTCCCACCCAAATCTCTTTGAAGCCTCCGAGTCTCCAGACCCTAATCTAGGATTGAGAAAACAAAAAAAATGTTTTCTTCATCCAGAAAAACAATTCTGGAGCACCTCACATATGTGAGACCCCTGTGTTGAATCCCACTATTCCAGTAGCAGGGTACAAGATCAGTCCATGAGGCAGGCAAAAAACATGGTCAAACAGTCCAGGGTCAGTTCCAGATCAGGTAGAGGTATGTACAGAATTGTTAGGCAGAAGCATGGGCGAATAACAGTCCAGGGTCAGTTCCAGATCAGGCAGAGGTATGTACAGAATCGGCAGACAGAAGCGTGGTCAAATAACAAGCCAGGGTCAGTTACAGAGCAGGCAGTGGCATAAGGGGTGTGAGGGTAAATTGAAGGAACTGAGGCTTTTACGTTTACCATACTTCACTAATAATTTACTGAAGTATGGTAACGGTGAAAACATTCACCTACGCAGAGGCCTGGTTCGGAAGGACATTGTGCACAATAAAAAGATGTGTCTCTTCTGAATCCTGCTCTGGTACACACCTTACATATGGTAAGGCATATGGCAAGCTATGGTTCCAGCATCTGGTCATTGAAGTCAACTCCCCCATAAACAAATTATAATCATAGATGCATTTAGGTTTTTGTATGGGGCCATTCCATATGGGGATTTCCACAAAGGTATCATTGTGGATTGAAGACAACATGCAGACATTCCTTTTGTCCCTCTACTTCACTGCCAAAATCTCCTTGTTTCATAGACTTGCCGTTTCTCCTTTTCTCAATTTCTTATTGAAAAGACTTTGAGGAAAGCCCTTCCGGTTCTTTTTTACGGTGCCACATGCTGGCGTCTTCTTCCAGGGGAGGTTGTGGAACAGAGGCAGAGATGTGTAGAAGTTGTCTACGTATAAATTGTAGCCTTTCTCCAGTAGGGGGTATATGAGGTCCCAAACAATTTTCCCGCTTGATCCCAAGTAGTCTGAGCAATTAGGGGGTTGCAGCTGGATGTCCTTGCCTTTGTACGCTTTGAAGGCATATATGTACCCTGTGACTCGGTCACATAATTTGTATACCTTCTCCCCATAGCGGGCCCTTTTACTGGCAATAAATTGTTTGATTTTAAGCCTGCCACTAAATTTAACAAGGGACTCATCCACACATATGTTTTGGTCCGGGGTAAACAGCTGGGGGAATACTTCAGAAAAATAATTTAGAAGTGGCCGAATTTTGAAAAGCCTGTCAGAATTTGGATCATTTCGGGGAGGGCACTGGGTATTGTCATTGAAATGAAGGAACCTCATTATCATGAGGTATCTGTTTCTGGGCATTACCTTGGAGAATATTGACATGTGGCGGATGAGGTGGGTTGACCAATAGGACATCAAAGTGTTTTTTTGGTGAGTCCCATATTAAATGTGAGGCCTAAAAAAACCTTCAACTCCTCCACCGTTAGGTCTCTCCACTCGTAGGGACAGGCATAGTAGGACGTTGGATTATTTAAAATAAATTGCTGTGCATAAAAGTTGCACTGGGCCACAATATTTGATAGCATGTCCTCGGTAAAAATTAAATCGAAAAAATGTATTGGGGAAAAATTCTCTGTGTCCACCTGGGCAGTGAAAGGGGAAATGTTGGCTTCTCCTTAATTAGGAGGAAACCACAAGGGGTTCTGCAGGGCATAGGAAGGCTGGCATGGGTTCTTGGCCTTTCTTGCCAAAATACTGCGGTGTTGGTGGATGGCACTGCAGGTGCTGGTGGATGGCACTGCGGTGCTGGTGGATGGCACTGCCATGCTGGTGGATGCCACTGCATCCTCACCAGAGCGCCTTCATTTGGTGGGCCGAATATCTTCCTTCTCTGAGTCACTCAGTGTTCCACTACTGAGGACTGGCTCATAATTTATGTCTGACTCAGAATCAGAGTCTGAAAGAGAATCCGAAAAAGAGAGCTCCCCGTTGCTCTTGTCGGCCTGGGAAAGTATTTGGTACGCCTCCTCGGTGGAAAAGCATCTTTTGGACATGGTTTCTGGTGGTGATGTGACTACACAGGTGTGTGCTAAGCCTGCACTGATGGGCACTGATGAGGCGGCACTGATGAGCACAGACGGGCACTGAGGTGGCACAGAGGGGCACTGATGAGGTGGAACAGATGTGCACTGATAAGGTGGAACAGATGTGCACTGATGAGGCGGCGCAGGTGGGCACTGATGAGGCAGCAGAGGTGGGCACTGATGAGGCAGCACAGGTGGGCACTGATGAGGTGGCACAGGTGGGCACTGATGAGGTGGAACAGATGTGCACTGATGAGGTGGAACAGATGTGCACTGATGAGGCGGCACAGGTGGGCACTGATTGGCACAGGTGGGCACTGATGAAGTGGCACAGGTGGGCACTGATGAAGTGGCACAGGTGGGCACTGATGAGGTGGCATAGGTGGGCACTGATGAGGTGGAACAGATGTGCACTGATGAGGCAGAACAGATGGGCACTGATTGGCACAGGTGTGCACTGATGAGGTGGCACAGGTGTGCACTGATGAGATGGCACAGGTGGGCACTGAGGTGGAACAGATGTGCACTGAGATGGCACAGATGTGCACTGATGAGGTGGCACAGCTGGGCACTGATGAGGTGGCACATATGGGGTGGCACAGATGGAGCGGCCCAGATGGGCACTGATGAGGTGGCACAGATGGGCACTGATGAGGCGACACAGATGTGCACTGATTGATTGCACAGATGTGCACTGAGGCAGCACAGATGGACACTGATTGGCACAGGTGGGCACTGATGAGGTGGCACAGGTGGGCACTAATGAGGTGGCACAGATGGGCACTGATTTTGAAGATGTGCAGATGGACACTGATCACTGATGTCAGACAGGTGGGCACCGATTGGCACAGGTGGGCACCAATTTGCACAGGTGGGCACTGTACTGATGGGGCACTGTACTGATGGGGCACTGTAGGCACTGTAAACATTTTTTTTAACTCACAAAAACTCACAGATCGCTGTCAGATTCTCTCTCTCCTCACACGCTGTCTCTGTGTGAGGAGAGAGAGCTGGCAATGAGAGATGATCTCATATGTTTACATTGAAGATCATCGCTCATTGGCCATGGCGATCGCGCTGTAAATGGCCGCTGTGATTGGCCATTTACAGCGATCTGTGATTGGCTGTGTCCAAGGGACACGGCCAACACAGAATTTCCCCGATGCGCGCTCGTGAGTGCGCATGGGGAGCGAGGAAAGGGGAGGCCATCATATGATGGCCACCCGGGAATTCGGCTACGGCCGGATATCAAGCGGTTAAGATAAATGCATATAATGTGAATACACCACCAATACCAAACAGAGAGAAAACCAAATAGCTAAAACAGTGACAACAAACCAACCAGTATATATAACAAAAGGGGATACCAGAATCATAGTCAAGCCAGGCCAGGGTCATAAACAGGAGGTAAGCAGATGGGGGGACAAGCAGAAAGGGATCAGGTTGCAGGACAAGGTTCCAGGGATGCAGGAATAGACAAGATCAGGTACAACAGGTTCAGGATACAGGAATCAAGATTCAGGATCAGGATAACAGGTAACAGGATGCAGGTCAGGGCTCAAGGACAATACCAGGGCAAGGTGTGTGTGCACTTTCCGGGTATTTATACTACAGCTGCTAATAAAGTCAGCTGATGCCTGTCTGCAGAAGGTAATACCTGCTCCACACTGCAAGGATCCCTCCACTGGTGGACGCCAGTACTGAGACCCAAAGATGACAAAATACCAACAGGAAAACAGGAAAAAAGCTCTTCTGACAGTTCCAAACTGCCAAGAGACACTTGCTGGTGGACCTCAGTACTGTACGCCAAATGATCGATGTTACCAGCGGAGGGGACCTTTCCTGACAGTACCCCCCCTCGAAGGAGCAAGCTCCGGTTGCTCCAACTAGCCGTGGGCTGTGGAAAGTCTATGGCGTCAAGCCAGGCAGTGGGTAAAGTCACATCAGGTTGGGGAATAAGTCCGTAAAGCTGAATAGAGGGCACAGGAACCTCAAGCTGAGTAGCAGGCACAATGAGCTGGGCGGCAGGCACCTCAAACTGGGTAACAGGAACATCAGGCTGGGCAGCCGGCATGGGCACATCAAGCGGGGCAGCAGGCACATCAAGCGGGGCAGCAGGCATGGGTACATCAAGCTGAGCAGCAGGCGCTGGCACATCAAGCTGGGTAGCAGGCACAGGCACTTCAAGCTGGGAAGCAGGCTTGGGCACTTCAAGATGGGCTGGGCAGTGGACAGTGGCACATTAGGCTGGGCAGTGGACAGGAACATATCAGGCTGGGCAGCAGACATTGGCACATCAGACTGGGCAGCGGACAGGAACACATCATGCAGGGCAGTGGACAGGAACACATCAGGCTGGGCAGCAGATAGTGGCACATCAGGCTAGGCAGCAGACAGAGGCACATCAGGCTGGGCAGCGGACAGTGGCGCATCAGGCTGGGCAGCTGACAGGAACACATCAGGCTGGGTAACAGACAGGAACACATCAGGCTGGGCAGAAGACAGAGGCTCATCAGGCTGGGCAGCAGGCTCCAGGTCGCCGAGCTTGGCAGCAGGCAACGAGACATCAGACTGGGAAGCGGGCACATCAGACTGGAAAGCGAGCACATCAGACTGGAAAGCGAGCACATCAGACTGGAAAGCAGGCACTTCAGGCTGGAACGCTGGCTCTGGCTCTTCCGGCTGGAACACTGGCACCTCAGGCTGGAACTCTGGCACTCCAGGCTGAGACTCTGGCACTTCAGGCTGAAACTCTGGTACTCCAGGCTGGAACTCTGGCACCTCCAGCTGGCACTCTGGCACCCCAAGCTGGGATTCTGGCACTTCAGGCAGGAACTCTGGCACTTCAGGCTGGAACTCTGGCATTTCAGGCTGGGACAGTTTGGTGGGTGTGGAGGCAGGTTGGATTAATGGCAGGATCGTCTTGGTTGGGAAAAACTTTAATTTTTTTCTTTGGCTTAGTCACTGAAGCTCTGTAGGTGGGGGGTGCAGCAGACTGGAAAGGAGGATTGGAATATGGCAGAGAAGAGGTAACAGTAGCTGGGGGAAGTTCTTGTGGATTAGTAGGCAGCTGAGAAGAGGCAGGTGGGTTGAATGCAGAATAGGTACAGGGAGCAGAGATATGAGTATTTGGTTGGGAGCAAGGTATACTGGGCTGCAACTGAGTTTGGCATGGGTGATGGGGAAACATACATTCGGGTAGGCTGGTGTCTGATGGCAGTGGTGGTTTGTTTGGCTGGGGCTGATTGCACCATGTCAGACCATGCTGAAAGTATGGGTTGTACAAACAGCAGTTTTAAATCTCACTGTCTAACAAAAGACTGAGCAGACATAATGCACTCAGCAATCACCTGTGGTGAACAGGCTGAGTAGTGCTCATAAAAATCAGCGTGGTCATCTTCAAAAAGCCAAACTAGGGATACAACCTGATTCATATTAAAAGGGGGAGTGAAATCATCATGGCCTTCTGGGATACAGGGCAGGGCCAGCTCAGTACAGATCTTGATCATAGGCTGCACATCCCCAAACAATATGTATCCCTGATCGAACAGGGTGTGAGCCAAACGTATAATGGCAAACAATTGGTCATTAGACCATCCTTTCAGAGCCTGGCGGCAATAATCACCACTTTCAGATGCCAGCATAGAAAAATAAACAACTTCATAGGCACTCATGTTTGCAACCAACTGAATCAAAATGGTTCCCCTGTGCAGCCACTTCTGGTCAGGGATGGCCCTGGTATTCTGTCATAAACTGGATGTGACCAGAACTGTGTGACTGCGACAGAGTAAACTAAACATAAGTAGGTGAAAGTAAGTGATTTTATTAAGATAATGCATATAATGTGAATACACCACCAATACCAAACAGAGTGAGAAAACCAAATAACTAAAACAGTGACAACAAACCAACCAGTATATATAACAAAAAGGAAATACCAGAATCGTAGTCAAGCCAGGCCAGGGTCATAAACAGGAGGTAAGCAGATGGGGGACAAGGAGAAAGGGATCAGGTTGCAGGACAAGGTTCCAGGGATGCTGGAATAGACAGGATCAGGTAAAACAAGTTCAGGATACAGGAATCAAGGTTCAGGATCAGGATAACAGGTAACAGGATGCAGGTCAGGGCTCAAGGACAATACCAGGGCAAGGTGTGTGTGCACTTGCCGGGTATTTATACTACAACAGCTAATAAAGTCAGGTGATGCAAGCGGAGGGGACCTTTCCTGACACGGAAAGAGCGGACCCAAGTGAAGTGTGAAGATTTTTGAGAATAGTTTGGCATCTAAATTCAGTAAGGATATAGGGCAGTAACTAGCGCAATCTGTGGGATCTTTGCCTGCTTTAGGAATCACTGCAATGTGGGCGGACAGAAAATCTGGTGTTATTTCCCTCGGAGTAGACATGGAGTTCAAAGCAGCAGCGAGCGGTTCAGTAATAATGTTTGAGAAGGTTTTGTAGTATATAACAGAATAGCTGTTTGGGCCCGGGCTTTTTCTGGGTTTCAGTAATTTAATAGCATGCTTAATCTCTAGCAGGGTGATCGGTGCTTCTAGCAGAGAGGAGTCTAAGTCCTGTATTGTCGGGAGCCCGCGTTTGGTTAAATATTCTTGGATAAGTTGTGTCCTGTCTCCCTCTATGCCCTGTAGTCTGTGTTGAGGTGGGAGGTTGATTGGTCCGACAACTGTGATATAATTTCGGGGTCAGCTAACAAGGAGTCATTCAGTCTCCGGGAGGAGTCTCCTATGTGATAGGCATGAAATGAAACCACATGGTGGTCTGACCAGGGGCATGTATGTATGTATACTGAGGAAGAGTTAGCTAGTAGGATGGCTGAGCTGAGGATGTAGTCCAACCTGGCATAGCTATTGTGAGGGTGGGAAGAGTGTGAATATTCCCTCACTCTGGTGTTCGGAGCCCTCCATGTGTCAATCAGTTGGTGTGTGCCCAATGATTTCTGCAGAGATTTGGGGAAAGCATTAGCCAAGTGCACCGTCTTACTCCTGTCTAGGACAGAGTCGGCCACCAGGTTAAAGTCCCCCCCAACTAGCATATGTGGGGAGGTATACCTGTCAAGTATGTTGAAGAAGGAACTAAAGAAAGTGCTCTGTGAGTTATTGGGGGCATATACATTAGCTATTGTGAAGGCTTTGCCCTGAAATTCGCCCTGTAGGATAAGGAACCTACTTCCTGGATCTTTATAGATGTGCTTAAAGTCAAATCGCATAGTATTTTTAAAGAAAATTGTGACCCCCCTGGCCTTGGACTCAAATGTTGTAAAATGGTGTGCTTTAAAAGATTTGTCAACGAATTTGGGATGGGTAGAAGAGGAAAAATGAGTCTCTTGCAGCAGTATGATCTCAGCCCATATGTTTTTATAAATTTTAAAGCTTTTCTCCATTTCTGAGGTGAATTAAAGCCTCTCACATTGTGAGATACTACACAGAGTCCCATATTGAATGTGAGAACTCTAGAGGCTTATATAGAGACATACTAGATAAATGAGTAGGGGCAACCGACAATGAGTCCAAGACCATGGGCGCACATAAAGAGGTCAGGGACCCTGGCTCTGCTTCAGAGTAAAATATATAACTCATATGCATGGGGCACCTACATGTGGTAGTTTCCATCTCTAATAGCAACCAATGTTAGCGGACTATACAGTCCTATACTCCACATGCTCTTAGAATCCCACCAAGGGGTGGGGGTAGGGGGGAAGAGCAAAAAAGAAGGGGGGGAAATTCCAGTGGTCTCTTTAAACAAAGGGTGGGAGAGAGGTTTGTGTCTGGAAAAGTTGTGGGTGGGGGATTACTCAAACGGGTGAGAAAAGACAGTCATCCTGGAATGGGAGACCAAGTTGCTCATAATGCGGACAAACAGTAAAAGGTGAGCAGCAGAAAAAACCAACATGAAAACAAACAGTGCTGGATTTCAAACCATTTCTGGTTGTCATCAGGATGGCAAGTCCCTGGAACATTGGAGGTTCCTCCTGTCTCGTTGTGGAGAAGGGATGGCCCAAATGGGAGTAGTGCGAGGAGTGGAGTCTCGGTAAATTCTGGAGATCTATGAGACCTAGCTTTACTAGGATTTCTTTGCCCTCCGTGGTGGCAGTGTAAGTAGTGCCGTTGTGGGGGATGGAGAGCTTGAATGGAAACCCCCATCTGTAGCGGATTTGCGCCGTTTGCAGGACAGAAGTGACTTCTTTCATCTGTCTCCTTTTTTCTAAAGTTGCTGGGGAGATGTCCAGGTAGATATGGAGTGTGGTCCCATCTAGTTGGATGCGGGAGGTGTTGCGGGATGCACAGAAAATCTCCTCCTTTACTAGGAAATCTTTTAGGCACATTACGATGTCCCTGGGAGGTTTCTCAGGTGGGGGTTTTGGTCTGAGAGCTCTGTGCAGTCTGTCATACACAAATGCGGCCTCCGGGTGTTCAGGGAGAAGGGAGTGGAACAGCTTTTTGATTGCTTCAGGCAAATCAGTGACAGTATCTGGTAACCCACAGACCATAATGTTTCTTCGTTACGGCTGTACAAATTCTCTAAATGATTCTGGAGTTGTAGAACCATACCTGAGAGCACCTCATGGTCTTTGCGGAGGTCTGAATAAACTAGGTGAAGTTCATCATGTTTGATTTCTAAAATGTCTGTCCGCCCTCCCAGCGCTGTGATCTCCTGAGTCAGGGTGTTGGTGGAATTATGTAGTTCAGCTTAAAACTTGCGAGCAAGCTTGTCATACATAACTGATAAACTGTCCTCTAGGTCCGCTTTAATGAGGTGCGGTGTGTACTCACTTTGCTCGGCAGAGGTGGTAGGAGAGGCTGCCGCATCAGGGGCGTCAGGAGGGACGCTCTTCTTGTGGGTGCCATCTTGGGACATCGTGGTCTGTTCCCGTACCCGGAGAAGGTAGTTCATAAGGGACCGCTGTACGGATTTTTGCTTGTTTTTTTTTGGTTGTCAACATGCACCTTTAGTCCCGCAGGGGTGTTAGGGCATTCAGGTGGTAAAACTAGTGTTTTTAATCCCTGGGGAGTTAGTAGATGTCTCCGCTTCCCATGGAGCTCCGACTCCTAGCTTCCTGTCAGTTTTGCACCGCGCATGCGCCCCCGTGGATTTTAATATTTTGGTGTGGTTAAGTCCTAGTAGCTTTTTTTTTAGGGATTTATTATTTTCCACATTTTCACAACTCCTACTGTAAAGAAACTTTTTTTTTTTCAGGTTCCATATCTGAATCTGGGACTTCTGTGTCTGGCTGTAGCTCTTCTCACTTTGTCACCTGAGGTGCTGGACAGCTCCCTGACTTTTTGGTCTTTGCTCTTTGTTCCTTCCATGAACCTCCTGATTTAAGCCATGTCTCTGTACTTCCTGTTTGCCAGATTATTGTGCTCTCTCTAGCTGAAATCTTGCCTCCTGAATACCTGCTGTTGTTCTTAACTTCACTACCATTTTTTATTGACCATTGGCTTATTCATCAACTATGTTTTCATCTGATCCCACCCATGTCCTACTCATTGCTGACCTTCTACCATGTTCCTTTTTTGCCTGATCAGTAACCTGTAGCCTGCTTGCTTTCTACCCATTGGACAACCCAGAGGTCTGCTACCTTGCATTACCACATAGTGAAACTGATCTCTGCTATCAGGAGCTCTGGTGAAGACCGGCTAGTACTTAGACCCCAAGCCTAGGAGGATCTGATGTGTATTCCCAGCTAATTACCTGTGAACCTCTCTAATGATTCAGCCACTGGCCCCCGTGCATGATCTCAGAAAATGACACCTTTCCGTATGTGGAGGTTAAACCTCTTTTCTTCTAATAGTTAGTACATGTCTTTTGCAAGTTCAGTCCACACCTGAGTGTTCACTGTTAAGGTGGTCTTAGAAAGTTTGCTAAGGGTTAACTTATGGGTTACATTATATTTAGGGTTTAGTGACTTAAGAATCAGGATCAAACTAAAGGCTGAGGTTAGGGTAAGGGATTGGGATTAGGCTAACTGTTTAACTGCTAACTGTAGGGTTTTTGGTGTTCATTTAAGGTGGATCAGTAGCTTTCAGAGACAGGAAATTGACACTGGTATCTTTCAGCACTGCACTTTCAGGATTAATTTTTAGTTAAAGCACGATATGATACAGAGGAGGCTAGTTTTGAGGTCATACAATATGGGCATTCTATGATTTCATAAAAAATGGAGTGCACATGTGCTGAAAATTGCAAATTGCAATAACACTCAAAAGTGTCCCGTGCTCACAATATTAAAAAATTAAATAAAAAACAGTCCCAAATCAAAACTATGCAACTCTTCTTCATTTTAAAAAGTGTCCAGCGCAAAGAAGGCAAAATGCTTCAAATATAAAAATGAAGTGCAAAAAAGTCCTGCTATCCTTCAAGATTCCGCTGTAAGTGCATTCTCCACGATCAAATGCACTAAATCACTCACCTATTTCTTGTAATTTGAAGAAACAACATCACATGCAAATTTGTTATTCACAGAAAATCTCAGCTCATCTGGACCAATGGAACCTCTTCCAGAACGCTGCAGCAGACAACTTGGCACTTCCCCTCAGTAACCACAGTATGTAAATGCTGTAATCTCTTTTATTAATAGAAAAAAACAACCACCAGACATTTACATATTAACACTGGTAAAGCACACACAATCTCATGTTTCAGACTGGCTTCAGTCACACTCCCTGACTGTAAACATTGACCTGACATGCATGATGACGTCAAGTCCAAGGCCCTGCCCTATGTGTTTTTTCTCCTGATGTTTTCCACGGGCGAAAAAACTTTTTCTTAATATTTTAGATATTTAAAGTGTTTACATTATAAAGATAGCAGCTGCACTAGTTACCGATTTTTGGATTTTCTGTGGTGCAGTTCAGATTTTTCTCCATTAGTTTGGAAGTCAGTCTAGTTAATGTTGGAGATCAGGGTTAAAGGACTTTAATTGATAGGGCCTGGTTAAAAGTTTAGGACTCAGTTTTGGAATAAGGTTAAGTGATAGGGTAAGGTTGAGTGCTTAGGCTTAGGACAAGCCTTGAGTGTTGAGATCATTAGGTGTTATTTTTTTAGATGTTAGGTTAACTGTTTAGGTAAAGAGAGAGTTAAGTTTTAGGGGAGTGCTTCAGTGTTAGGAACACATCTTAGAGACAAGTAAAAGAACTTTATGATTGTTTTAAGCAAAAACTCCCAATCCAAACACTGTTAGCTTTTGGCGTTATAAGACTATAAACTAAGTTACATATGTTAAGGAGTTAAATTTTTAGGTGTAGCTTAAGGGTTATGTATTTAGCGTAAGTTAGCTGTCAAACGATACTGCTCACAATTAGGGTAGGCATTACATTCAGTATAAGGAGGTTGCATAAGTGTCATAGGTTATTTTTGGTGGGGCTCAATATAAATGTTAAGGGAGACAAATTAGTTAAGTCTTATGCCGCGTACACACGATCGGAATTTCCATCAGAAAAAACTTGGATGGTTTTTCCGACGGAATTCCGCTCATGCTTGCCTTGCATACACTCGGTCACACAAAAGAATGCAGTAAAGTACAACACTATGACGAGCCGAGAAAATGAAGTTCAATGCTTCCGAGCATGAGTCAAATTGTTTCCGAGCATGCGTGATTTTTTGCGCATCTTATTTGCATACAGACAAATGCATTTTCGGATAGGAACTTTTCCGGACCGAAAAATAGAGAACATACTCACAATCTTTTGCTGGCTGGAATTCCGCCAGCAAAAGACCGATGGAGCATACACACAGTTGCATTTTCCATCAAAAAGCTCTCATCTGAGTTTTGCTGGCGGCATTTCCGATCGTGTGTACGCGGCATTATAGGTATGTGATACAGATGAAGCCTACAATCTTATGATGCAATTCACAATTTGTGTTTGCCACCTAAATATCAACCCCAAAAATGCACTGCACGTGATTACTAACACCAACAACAAATATGCTGTAATTTAATGATTTACTATTTATACAAACTAATTACACAAAAACTGCTCATTATTAATTAATTAATAATTATCTTTCTTTTTACCTTTCTATTGTATTCTAAATTAAATCATGTGCATAAGACTTTGTGAAGAAAAAAATTGTTTCTTTGGCTTTGTGACAGACCTAGCCGGGACAGAGGCTGTTGGAGAGGATTGGGTGCGAGAGTCTTGCCTTTTGATTATGGGCCCTGGATTTTCAATGGAACAATACTCTTTTTGAGGTGAATGAGAAATCCAGTCTGAACTGTACTAATCGCACTCAGTCGTGTATATATGTATATATTGTATGTTGTTTGATTCTGTTGGGGACTCCTTGCTGTGGATTTGTGTCCCTGAAGAGGGAGGGGGGATTCCTCCAGCAGCCCCCTGCTGATAAGACTGATTCATACTGTTGGGACACATCCTGTGAGGAGATGTCATCAACTCCAACTACCTGTGTTTATGTTAATTGAATGAGCTGATCACATTGTCCTCTATACAATGTAGGAGACGGCACAACTCCTATTGGAGCTGCTGCTATTGTGAGAAAATGTCTTGTGATAATTAACTCAGTCTGGGCAATAGGTCATGTCTCAATCACCTAGGCTGTATAAAGGATTAGTTAATTAGCTCATGTTGATTAGGTTAATTAGGTTACAGTTGTATTGTTAGAGGAGGTTCCAACGGCATATAAAGTCTTGTAATTTTGATTCTAAATAAAGTGAGTTCATGTTAGCAACAAGCAAGTGTCGCCTTGTTTTGTGCTCAGAGAGGTTGGAATATCTGATATCTGTATACAGACTGGGAGGAAGTGGTATATGACGGAAGCACTCAAGGGGAGTGTGGGACGTTCTGTGACAGGCTTACACAGTAACTCCCTCAAACTATTCTATAAACTGATATATAAAGTAACATACTGTAGGTCTTTAATTCCTAAATGGTTACATTTCCTAATGGCTTCAAAAACCCTATCCCTATTTGACTTTGCAGGAATCCAGGGCCACTCATTTTATAAGGACAGGCAGATTGGTTACTGGGCAATATACAGTATGATTTATATACAGTATATAATATATGTATTTCCCAGTAATCTGCTTAAATATATACTGTATGTATATGTATAATGTATATGCATATATACATATATGTGTGTGTGTGTGTGTGTGTGTGTGTGTGTGTGTGTGTGTGTGTGTGTGTGTGTATGTGTACATAAAATTATTCTCAATGCCAAGCCAACTTTGATTTGTCTCAAGGAAGCATACTTTTACTTGAATTGTTTGGATAACATGATAGTTTAAAGCAGATGTTCAGTGTCTCTGGTTATACAAAGCTATTAAAGAGACTGCTTGTTCTGGCTTTTGTAATTTGTACATTCCTTAGTTTATATAACAATCTATAGTGAAGAAAGCATGTGTAGCATAATGTAAACTGCACTTTTGCAGGAAAGAATGCTTAGCAATATAATGTTCCTTTCTTGCTATATAGTTGAAGAAGGTTGGGTAAGCTGTTTTGATTTAGAAAATATGGACTAAATTTAAAATCAAAATTTACCTCTGATTATTGAAATTAACCCTTTCACTGTCACTAGTTAAGACTTATGGGGGAACAGAATGGCTTGTATTTGTCCAGTTCAGTATGCCAGATGTCTGCTTCACTCTTTTCTGATAAAAGCTCCTGGCCTCTTCAAAGACCATGAAATTATAACAGACATGTCCACTAGATTTTTCTCACTAATGAATAATTGTGATCAGTGACTGACAGGCCACTGATCGAAGCTATTCATTATAAATTTGAACACTTCTGTGTTCATGAGTAAGCACAAGGGTAGCAGATAAGATGGAGATTAAAGAATAAGTTCACCTTTGGGATATGTTAAATATTCCACCATCGGCACCTTCTCCCACCTCATGCCCCCTCTCTGAGGCAGTGGGTGGGGGATCTTCTCCCCGAACACACTGTCACAATTTAAACCAGCACAGACATGGGGTACTCTGCCCACATGATCGCATCATTAATTCACAGTTTCCTGTGAATTAATTGACTACATGTACCGACAGCCATTGCAGCTGATGTTTTTTAGTTCTCAATGAACTATGAGAACGCTGGTGAGCATCCTCATAGTTCCATGAGCTTCCTGTTCTCAAGTATCTGCCTGCCCGTATTGCAGGTATGGAAAGACACCTATACTGAGAGTCTGCAGGAGCTGGACATTGCACCTATGATCTGCTGATCATGGGTACAGGGCTCTGCAGGCTCCTTAGAAAAAAAGAATGCTAATTTTTTTACCTACAAAAGGTAAAATTTAAGGACTCAGTGCCCTCATTTTTTTTAATAAAAATTTTATAATTTAAAAATGAAACTCAAACTCTAATGGAAGTGGTTTCTTAATTATCAACCAGTTGCTGCAGCTGTAGGGCTCTAAAGAGGAAAACTGCAGAGTCTGCTTACCTTTAGACATGATTTTCTGTTGTGAGTATCATACTAAAAAAGACATTCTTGTTGCAAGGGTTGCCAAAAATCTGACTTGTATCTTAGTGTAGACTTCTGGAAAAATCAGTGAGCCAATCACACAAGCAGAACATGAAGTTTCTGGGGGCATTCTGTCATTCTGTACACATTTTGTGTACAGAAAACTTCCAGGTAGCCATATTGCATTACAATTTACAGATAATTACAGCGGGTGCAGATTGAAAAGGAAAGGTAATTTTTAATAACATTCAATCACAATATGACTTGTGTCGCAATTGTATATGCTATATACAAATGTTTTTTATTTGCTATTTTTTCCCATTAAAGTGGAGTTACCCTTTTAAAAAACAAAAAACTACTGCTGTTACATGATATTTACTGATCTCTGGCCTCCCTATGTTTGTAAACAAATTGGACACTGTATCCCAGGTGACATCATTGACTAAATATGGTAAATGTCAATTGTTTAAACACACACATCATAGAATATTATGTGTAATACTGTATAATTATACCTAGTTGAGCTTGTTGTATATGGAGCTTTGGAAATGAGAAAAATGTCAAGTAATGAGAGTCCATCAAGAAAAGTTATACAGACTGACAATACAGCATTTGTTGGAACTGTGTTCGCTCTTTGCACAGATGGTTTGGTAGCTAAATGGATGCTGTCAAAGCCCACATTATAAATTACTACACCATATTAAAAGTTCCAAAAACCGTAATATAAATTATTTAAAGTTGCTAACATTACTTTGTGCACTGTGTGAGTTCAATATCATGTATTTATTTCTGCAGAAAAAGTGTTTGGGTATGGAGCAGACAGGAATTAATTTACAATTCACAAAAGTACTGAAATGAAAAATAACTTTATTTTATGAAGCAGGCAAAAGAGATATATAATCAATTAATACAATGATAAACTTCCATTCTTACTGCTATCAGTCTTCTGAAATACAAAGCATAGCTTCTATAAAAGTTAAACGGTACATAAACCTTAAATACAGGTTCCAATTCAAAACTTCACTTCAAATACAATTCATAATTATGCATGAAATATTTACCACACCAGTACTAAATTCAACATATTTGCCCCACAGGAAGAAGTTGAATGATCCTGCTCATCATTCAACCCTGCAGATTGCAGATCTGTTAGTCTGAAGGGAACAAAACCAAAGAGGAGGTAGGTATTGCAGTTGCAGCTTGTTTTTTTTTTAGATTCTAAGGTTACCTTTTTTTTTTTTTTTCCTTTTTTTTTTTTTGCCACTTCAGTGAACTTTTTTGAGAGGGTTATTTCAACTTCGCAGTTCAATTTTTGTCCCTTCTCGTTTTCACATCCTTGTGGCATTTTCCATTCTTTTAAGCATTTATTTAGAAAATGTATTTACTTCATGTAAAAACTGCAACTTAACCCCCTTTCCCCTATCTGTCTTCTCCCTCCCTCCATCTTCTAACCCCCACCTCCTAACCCCCCTCTAGTTTGTTTCAATCTTTCCCCAGACATCCTACCTCAGGGCCCTGTGCCTTTCCTTGTCAAAAGAAGTTTATTGAGTATACAATATTATAAAGATACATAAAGTAAGTTTACAAGGATCTATAAAGTAAGCTCATTGTTTTACAGTAGGGTTTATATAGGTAAATATCATGAAATTTCAAATATTAAACATTGGGTTCACGTAAACCTAAATTAAAGATATATATCATTTCCTTAGTCACTTTTGTAGGTATTTAAATGATTTATACCTACTATACATATTGTTTACAGGTAGAGTGTATATAGGTCAAATAAATTCTGATAATGAGCTTTAATCGTAAGGTGGAGAAAAGGAAAGAGAAAGAAGAAAAAGGGTAGAAAGGTAGAGGTATGGTCCACAAGGTTGTCTCGCTTGTCAGTTTATTATTCTTTTTAGTTCTCTTTGAAGCCTTAGAATGAGTGTCTCTGTAAGTCATTTAATCTGTTACCATGGCAACAGGACAGAGTCATTGAAGTTTGACAGGAACTGTTGTTTTATCCAAGGATGCCAAAGTTTTTCAAATTTTGGAATTTGATTTTGATCGATGGCTACCATCATAGCATGGGACATTGTATTATTCATTCTGTGAATTGTTTCTGCTAGTACCAATGTAGGAGATTTCCATGCCTTGGCCACTGTTTGTTTTGCAGCCGTTATTAGTTGGATCATAAGTTTGAATTGAGAGAGTGTTAACCATTCCGGTTTTAGATTAAGTAAAGTTATATATGGATCTGGTTGTATTATTTTTTTAAATATTTTAGATGCAATCACGAAGACTTCCTTCCAGAAGGTTTGGATTACTGGGCACGTCCACCATATGTGTAAATGTGTGCCTATTTCTGGGCATCCTCGAAAACAAAGAGCTGAGGTATTAGGTGAATATTTTGCCACTCTAGCGGGTACAAGGTACCTGCGAGTTAGGACTTTATAATTTGTCTCCAGTGCTAAGATGTTGGGTGAAGATGACTTAGATGTGAGCCATATGTTAGACCAGTCCGTGTCTTCTAAAGTTCGTCCCAGGTCCTCCTCCCACCTCTGAACGTAAGAGGGTCTATTAAGATTTGCTACTCCATATAATTGATTATAAAGTGATGAAATTGTACCTTTAGCAAATGGATCTTTTGTACAGATTGATTCAAAAATGGATAATTGGGATAATGGTGTATCCCCCTTTAGGAATGGAGTATAGAAATTTTTGATTTGGAGATATCTAAATATCTCAGAGTTTGGTAGATCATATTTTTCTCTAAGCGATGGGAATGAAAGGAATGATTTAGATGCTATGAAGTCATTTAGTGTCTGAATGCCTGATGTTGTCCAAGCTTTAAAAGAATTTGGGTAGATCCATGCCGGATAAAAGGCCAGATTTCTGATAAAAGAAAGGAGAGGATTGTGTGGAAATTGTAACTGATATTTGGTTTTTAGTTTATCCCAGAGAGATAAGAAGTGTTTAGTTATGGGATTATGAATTTTAAAGCGGTCTTTAGGATCAAGCCATAATAAGTTTGATATTAATAGAGGGTCATTTTCTGAAGCCTCTATAAATACCCATAATGGGATTTCCTGTTTTGCATGGTATTTGGACAGACTGGCCAAATGTGCTGCTCTGTAGTAGTTAGTAAAATTAGGGTATCCCAGGCCTCCTTTATTTTTGGGAAGATGTAGTGTGTGTGTATAGGTATACGTGGTTTAGAAGAGCCCCATATAAACGAAGTTGCTCTTTTTTGTACTATTCTCAAAAAATAGGAAGGAATTGGAATAGGGAGGACTCTGAATAGATAAAGCAATTTGGGTAGAATAGTCATTTTGATTGCATTAATCTTCCCTATCCAGGATAAAGGAAGTTGCGACCATTGTTTTATTAGATTTGTGATCTGTCTTAATACAGGAGGATAGTTGGTTGAGAATAAGTCAGAATGAGATGCTGTTAAATGAATTCCAAGATATGGGATTGATTTTTCTGCCCATGTGAATGGGAGTGCAGCCCTAGCCGGGATCAATTCCATGTTTGTGAGTGAAATATTAAGCACTAGGCATTTCTTAGGATTAATCATAAGGCCGGATAGGGCTGCAAATCCATCAAGAGCTGGTATTAAGTTAGGACCAGAGACCTGTGGTGATGATAGAAAAAGTAATATATCGTCTGCAAATATACATAATTTGTGTGTAATACCTCCTACTTCAATGCCAGTTATAGTTTGGTTTGTTCTGATGTATTGGGCCATGGGTTCGAGTATAAGGGCAAATAATAAGGGAGATAATGGGCAACCCTGTCGGGTACCTCTTTCGATATTAAAGGCATCAGATTTGTATCCAGCATATTTTATATAGGCTTTGGGTTTATTATATAATGCTTTGATCCATGTTAAAAAGTGGGGTCCAAAACCCCATTTTTGTAATGAATATTGCATATATTGCCAGGATACTGTGTCAAATGCCCTCTTAATATCGAGAGATAGAAAACATAAAGGGATTTTCCGTTTTTTAGCAATATGTGCCAATAACACTGCCCTGCGTATATTATCACCTGCCTGTCTATTTGCATTGAAGCCTACTTGATCTCTATGTATTAATTTTCCTATAATGCTATTGAGGCGTTTTGCTATTATTTTTGCTAATAATTTAATATCAAGGTTTAACAGAGAGATAGGCCGATAATTCACACAGGAAGTATCATCAGAAAGGGGTTTTGGGATCATACAAACAATTGCCATTAGTGTTTCTTGCCAAAAAGAATGTCCATCTAGAAGTTTGTTAAAAGTTTCAGTGAGAATGGGAGAGAGTATTTCTGAGAATGTTTTATAGTATAAAGCCGAGTAGCCTTCTGGGCCTGGTCTTTTGTTAAGTTTTAGGTCTTTTATGGCGTTAGCAACTTCATCTATAGTTATAGGCTCATCCAAACTGCTTTTTTGATTCTGAGATAACTCAGGTAAGGTTATTTTTGAGAAGAAGGATTCAGCCTCTGTAAGATTAAATTCATTGTTTGACTTGTATAAAGTTGCGAGATGTGAGTGAAATTTATGGACTATTTTAACTGGATTACAAGTATAAACATTTTTTGATAATTTCAAACGTATTGGTTTGAAAGATTTGTTAGTTGAATTTAATGCCCGAGCCAAATATGTACCTGGTTTGTTTGTATTCATGTAGAAATTGTGTTTGGAGCGTTTGAGGGATTTATCAACTGACTCAGTGAGAAATAGATCGTATTCCAATCTAGATTTTTCCAGATGAGATTTTGTACTCTGAGAAGGATTATCTTGGAATGATATGTAGGCTGCATTAAAATTGAGTTCTAGTTTTTTTGCTAGATTTTTGCGTTCCCGTTTAAATAGTGCCATTTGTCTTTGTATTGTACCACGCAAGACAGGCTTATGAGCTTCCCACAGTGTTATTGGGGAGATGTCTGTTGTATTATTAATTGATATGTATTCCTTTAAAGCTTGTTCAATGGCCATCTGATGTAGTGGGTGTTTGAGCATTATGTCCGGTAAGTACCACGTTGGGTCATGCGCTTTTGGTATGGCTGAGGCTATAGTAGTGTATACTGCATTATGGTCAGACCACGGAATCGGAATTATATCTGATGCAATAATTTCTGGTATCATTCCTATTGTTAGAAAAATATGATCTATTCTGGTGAAGGTTTGATGAGGGTGCGAGAAATAAGTGAATTTCTTTTTCATTGGGTTACTTTCTCTCCACGAATCTACCAGATTGTATTTGGAAAGAAGTTGAGAAAAAGGTAATCTAGAGGTTATTTTGGATGGTGTAAAAGGTGATTTATCTAGAAATGGGAGGAGGACCTGGTTCAAATCCCCACACATTATCACTGTTCCTATTTTGTGTGTATTAATCACTTGTAATATATGTGAGAGGAATGGTGTAGGTTGTTTGTTAGGAGCGTAGTAGGAAATCACCGTGATTGCTGTATCCATTATATAACCCATGAGTATCAGGTATCTACCTTCTGGGTCTTTAATTTCTGATGATAAGGTGAATGGTGTGGATCGGTGAAATGCAATTAGAGTTCCCCTTTGCTTGGTACAGGCAGAAGCCGTGTAAATTTGTTGATAAAAAGGAGAAATATATTTTGGAGTAGAATCTTTGGTAAAGTGTGTTTCTTGGAGGCATACTATGTGAGCCTTCTTGTTATGGAAAGTACGGAAGGCTTTGGTCCTTTTTTGAGGGACATTTATTCCCTGAACATTCAGGGAAAGTATATTCAGTGGTGCCATGGCAACAGATCAAATAGTTTTGACTTACTTTTTGTTATGCAGAGCTGACTGCGCAGATCAACCTGTGTGGACTGAAGAGATGAAAAGATAGAAGAGAAACCAGTGAATTCTGGAGTAAAGAGTAAACAAAAAACATATGAGATTAGATGATACATTGTATAAATTATTTTTTGCAAGTAATCACAATTTACCCGTGAAAGAGAATAAATATCTCTCTCAGGGGAATAAGTGCCTTCGTCACACTCCCACATAATATGGTTGGGAGAATGAGGAGGGCTAATGGGGGTACACGGATCTTCCGCTTACAGGAGAGAAGTGCTATGTCAAAAGACATCAAAATGATGTTTCATTAATTGGAGTGCAGAATATAGTTTTTGTTGAAATTATTTATTCCAGGGTGGTTGTATATAGTTAGTCTTGCCCTAGGCTAAATAATTCAGTTAGAAAGGTACTGTTAATAACTTTGGTATTGATGAAGATAGTTTGAATTATTTTGGGATTTTAACCCTTTTAGAGTAAACAATTACATATTTTATTTATATGTAACTGTTTAGATATGTTAACTCATAAAATTGAGGTTGTATTACTTCAGATTAGAATAAACAAAAACATAATTCTAGGAACTAGTTAGGTAATAATATGGAATGGCCTTCTAGCTGAATTGTTGTCAGACATAAATGATCACCTTTTTCCAAAGTCCTGTTTCATAAGAAGTTGCCCCCTGCGGACCACTTGTTCTTCTCGTTCTGGGGTCCTTAAAGTTGAATTATTAATCCCAGCTATACTGGGCCAGAACTAGGGTAGAATCTGTGAGTTGCACAGACCCATCAAGTGTCCGGGGCTGTAAATGCAGCATCCTTAGTCAACTGGTCTGCTTCCATGTGTGAAAGTTAATATGGCTACCTCAGCAAGAACCTGGAAGGCTGAAAACAGCCAATCAAATTAACTTGGCGTGCTTTATTGGTTTACCTGCCGAAGTTAAAACAAACTTCTGGCCCTTCAAATGGAACCAAAAGCTCTCGATATTTCGACTATGTATATAAATATACACTCTTTTATAGCTCACAGGCTTTGCTAAAACATGGAGCTCTGCTTCTTGAGCCGGGGGAAAAAGGATCCGATGACTTTGAATACAGAGTATCCTTCTGGGTGATAGAGAAAATTGAGTACTGTCCGTGATACTTTTTTTATTTTTTTTATTTGCACTAACATACAATTTTTCAGGACAAGCTTTCGGGGTATGTCCCCTTCTTCAAGGTCCAAGCAGTACTGATTCACAAATTTTTAAGCAGAATGTTAAAGAAGAAGAAAAAAAAGAAGAAAGAAAAAAAAAAAAAAGAGAGAGAACCAAACACATACAAATCAATGGTAATAAAGATAGCAGCAGAGTTAGTGAGATAAGACAGAGGGAGAGCTAGGGGGGGAATGCAGGGGGGATACTAGTCACAGAGGGGTCGTAAAACTTTAGCATAATGTGTAAGGAAACCAATATCTAAATTCAGGCCATTATTTTTTGTGTCAAAAAGAAGTATTATTCTTAGTTCAAACGTTTTCCTTTCCTGGATAGTTCTGAAATTCCCTTTAAGAACTAAGACATTGAGGTCTTCTATAGTGTGGTCCGGTTGTGAGAAATGATGTCCCACAGGTGTGCATAAACTGTCTTCTTTATGTTCTTTGATGGTATGTCTGTGCAAATTCATCCTCGCTTGCAACTTCTGTCCTGTTTCACCAACATAAGATCCTTTGCTGCACCTTTTGCATTGGATGAGGTACACAACATTACTGGAGGTACAGTTGTAAGATCCCATGATATTGAAGGTCCCATTTGTGTGTGTAACACTTTTGGAGAGATTGATCTGGTTGCATAGTTTGCAGCGTTTTTTATT
The DNA here is from genome assembly GCF_042186555.1 of Aquarana catesbeiana. Lineage (NCBI taxonomy): Eukaryota > Metazoa > Chordata > Amphibia > Anura > Ranidae > Aquarana > Aquarana catesbeiana. The sequence continues at coordinate 518,796,301 of NC_133328.1, forward strand.
GCAGGGTTTGCTACCATTATTTGTGACTTCATAATCAGAGTGAAGTTTCCTGCTGATTAGTTTGTGTCTGAGGTTGGGTGGTTGTCTGAAAGCCAATAATGGGGGTTGTTGGAATATTCCTTTCAGAGTTTCATCCCCTGTTATAATGGGTTGTAAATCTTTGATTATCTTTTTGATCCCTTCAAGTGCTGGGTTGTATGTGGTGACTAGAGGTACTCGGTTATTTGTTTTTTTCTCTGTGTACAAAAGGAGATTTTCTCTTCGGGTTTTCAAGGCTGTGTTTATGCTGTTGTTGATGGTTTTGTCTTTGTAACCTTTCTTATGGAAGGAGTCTGCCAGTGTTCTGAGATGTTTATCTCTGTCTTCTGGGTCTGAACAAATTCGGTGGTATCTGATGGCCTGGCTATATATGATGGCCCGTTTAGTGTGTTGGGGGTGAAAACTGGAACTATGAAGATAGCTGCATCAGTCAGTCGGTTTTCTGTATATTGATGTGTGTAGCTTGTCATCCCTGATGTATACTGTAGTGTCCAGGAAGTTGACATGTGTGTTCGAATAGTCCATTTTTAGTTTGATAGATGGGTGAAAAGTGTTGATCAATGAGAAGAATTGGTTTAGATTTTCTTCACCTTCAGTCCATATCATGAATATATCATCAATATAGCGATAATATCTGTATGGCTTTTGTTGTATGCTGTTCAGGAATTTGTCCTCCAGGTCAGCCATAAATAAATTTGCATATTGGGGTGCCATTTTGCTTCCCATAGCAGTACCCATACACTGGAGATAGATGTCATTATTGAAAGTGAAGTAGTTGTGTGTAAGAATGAATTCAATGAGCCGTGTCACATCCTCAGCAGTGTATTTGTGGTCTGGTGAGGATGATAAGAATCTGTGACATGCTGCCAACCCATCCTTGTGAGGGATGTTACTGTACAGAGATTCTACATCCATAGTGACTAGAAGTGTATTAGGTGGTAATTGTTGTATATTGTTAAGCTTGTTCAGAAAATCAGTGGTGTCTTGCAGGAAACTTGCAGTGTTCATGACTAAAGGTTTTAACATGTTTTCTACAAGGCCTGAGATATGTTCGGTAAGTGTATTCATACCTGTTATAATGGGTCTGCCTGGATTTCCTGGCTTGTGGATCTTGGGCAGCATGTAGAAGTCTCCAATTTCTGGATTATCCGGAAGCACATTGATGAGTTCTGAATGTAGGTGGCTTGGTATTGTCACAATGAGACCTTTTAATTGCTGAGTAAAATCCTTGGTCGGATTATAATCCAGTTTTTTGTAGTAAGTAGTATTTGCCAGCTGCCTCTGGCCCTCTTGTATATATTTGTCTGTATCCATCACAATGACTGCTCCCCCTTTATCTGCTGGTTTGATGGTTATGGCCTGATTATTGCGCAGATCATGTACAGTACAGCTCTTCCCTCCAGTGGTGAAAGGTTGTATAATATTTTCTTTTGCTGGGTGGATATCAGGGATGTGACTCGCAGCCTGAAGCTGTCAATATAGGTATCCAGTTTGGGGTTGCGTCCTTGTGGAGGTGTGAAGTTGCTGTTCTTTTTCCTTTTCTAACCTCCTATTGTCCTAGGATTCCTTTCCTTACTGTCAAAATATTCTTTGAGCCTTAGTCTCCTAAAGAATTCCCCCATATCTGACCATACCTGTAATTTATCCAATTTGGTGGTTGGGCAGAATGTGAGACCTTTGGAGAGGACTGTTGTTTCTGGTGTAGAAAGTTGATGATTTGACAAATTTATGATTCCGAGTTCCTCTGTTATATCCACATTTTCTGTAAAGTCAGCATTTACACAAGGGATACCTTGGAATTCTGGATTGGCTTCCAAGTTGCTGATAGCAGGAGTTATAGAAGTTGTGTTTGTTTTGTGTTGTTTAGGTTGTATCCACAAGGTCTGCTCTTGGTGTAGCTTTTGGAGTTTTTTTTGCTTCCTGTTCATGGCAAGTTTTTGCAGTTGTCTTTGTAAGGTTTCAATTTCATTCCTAATTTGGTTGATGCTTGTGGGGTCCAATGGTGTTGAGGTTTCAAACACCAATTGCTTTTGTTTCCGGATTGTTTCCCTTTTACCATAGAGTTTATGAATGAGGTTGTTCCTTAACCTTTCGCTGGTACATCTGCAGAGTCCTTCTGCATAAGGAGAGTTCAGTGTATATGCACAAGGATTTTTAATCCGGAGACCCTGTGGTATGAGATTCCTCTTTTTGCATCTTGAGAGAAAGAAGATGTCGCTGTTGACCTGTGTTTCCTTTGTGATCAGGTTGGTTTAAAGTAAATTGTAGTGCTAAGAACACACAAAAAAATAATGATAAATATGAAATTCAAAGTGCATATAAACGTAATGTCCCAAGGAAAGCAAGTGTGTGATCCAAAAGAACAAAAAGTCCACAGTGAAAATGAATGATCCGTATATCAATCCTGTCTGCTTCTCAACCTTCAGCTTGTATAACATCAATTTAAGCGAATAGATGGAATACGCTTACCAGAGAAGTTGGATTCTACTGCCATGAGCATAGAATCAATAAAGCTTAATGCCACCCAGGGCGAAGTGGTGAAGTGTTGGAGGCAAGGGTAGAGCCTCTACCAGGCCGGGACGTCCCCTCTCTACCCACCGAAGCAGAGCCGAAAATGGGTTCCAGAAAACGAAGTGGTTTCTCGGTTCCCCAGGCTGATGCCGAGTAGGTGTCTTAGGTTAGCCTGGATCCAACCACTTTAAGATGCTCACTGCCCAGACTCTGTGTTCATCTGTTTTTCAAAAATATATATTATTATATTATATGCACTTTGAATTTCATATTTATCATTATTTTTTTGTGTGTTCTTAGCGCTACAATTTACTTTAAATTTGTTTCCCTTTTTGTCACATGGTTTTGCAGCAGCTGTTTTTATTTTTATTTTTATTTCTTTTGGGTAGCGCATTAATCATCCCCCCTTTTTCACTGATCAGGTTGGTTAACTGCTTCTTTATGCGGCTATATGCAGTATCTTCCATCATACTTGATTTGATTGTAGCCGTATTAGTGCAATTGTGACAGAGAAAATTGAGTACTGTCCGTAATACTTTTTTTATTTATTTTTTTTATTTGCACTAACATACACAAAGAATAATGGCCTGAATTTAGATATTGGTTTCCTTACACATTATGCTAAAGTTTTACGACCCCTCTGTGACTAGCATCCCCCCCTGCATTCCCCCCCTAGCTCTCCCTCTGTCTTATCTCACTAACTCTGCTGCTATCTTTATTACCATTGATTTGTATGTGTTTGGTTCTCTCTTTTTTTTTTTTTTCTTTCTTCTTCTTTTTCTTCTTCTTTAACATTCTGCTTAAAAATTTGTGAATCAGTACTGCTTGGACCTTGAAGAAGGGGACATACCCCGAAAGCTTGTCCTGAAAAATTGTATGTTAGTGCAAATAAAAAAAATTAAAAAAGTATCACGGACAGTACTCAATTTTCTCTGTCACATTTGCACTAATACGGCTACAATCAAATCAAGTCTTCTGGGTGATAAACTGCATCCTCAAATCTACAAAAAATGTAATATCTGGGTCTTCAGGGAGTGTGTCCTGCACTGGGCTCACAGCAGCTGATTCCTACACCATCAGTTTAACACATGTGTCTTCCTTTGTCTCCAGCCTCCTCCAATAGAGGCAATAAGGTGGCTGGATTCAAATGTACGCATTTTTCATTGTTAGATTTGTACATAAACAAACTCATATTTTAAACCTTTCATTAGACAAACATTTAGTTAGCTGTATATTTGCTGCGAATGTCGGACCATTAAAAATTAAATTTTTGACCAAAATAATGTCTAACTTTGTCTAATAGCACCTTTGCATAAAAGCTACAGCTCTGATATATCGGGGTGAACCCTTCATTACTGGGTCCAGCTTGCATAAATATATTACAATGGCTTGCTTTCTATCATGCTGTTTGTGTAAGAACTCCAGTTTCATGTTTCAAAAGACAACTTTTTCCTGGCAATATTATAACAAATGATAACAATACCCTGCAGTCAAGCAGAGATGCCCATAAATCCAAAATATTCTTCTGCTTATACCACTGTACTTACAAGGAAAAGTGGCACATCATTTCACAATCCACACATTCTGCTTTGGATTTCAAAAATAAAAATAAATAAAAACAAAAGGATCAACAATCTGTATGATGGACCAGAAAGCATCAAAAACTATAAAACAACTGGCTGCAGGTGGCATCTATCCTAACAGGGTGTGTGGACTTGATGTGATGGGTCTGTTATATTTAAATTTTATTTATTATAACTCTCACATCATGGACCGTACATTAAGTTATTATCAAAAACCTAAAAATTTCATTTTTGTAGAAAAACTTCTTATGTATCCCATCCATCTTGGCTTTTTTAAATATTATGGCAGCTTTATTCCAAATAACAACCTCATCTTAATCTTTTTTTCTCTCAATAAGGGCTTATTGTATAAATGTAAAAATACAAAATTGTTATCTTAATCTAAACTAATCCCATTTTTACAAATGTCCCCAATAACCTGGATTTCATTTCTAACCAAAGGTTGTCTAAACCAGTTTCAATATATCTATATTATTAATAAAATTGTTAAACTCATATTAGAAATGAATACTCATTATTACTTAACTTTACTTTAACCACTTGCCGACCGCCGCACGACTATATACGTCGACAGAGCGGCACGGGCAGGCAAAAGGACGTGTATGTACGTCCTTGCCTGCCCGCGGGTGGGGGGTCCGATCGGACCCCCCCCCGGTGCCTGCGGCGGTCGGCAAATCTCCCCCGGCGATCGGAGGTGAGGGGGAGGCCATCCATTCGTGGCCCCCCCCTCGCGATCGCTCTCAGCCAATGGGATCATTTCCCTGCCTCTGTATTGTACACAGAGGCAGAGGAAATTATGTCATCTCTCCTCGGCTCGGTATTTTCCGTTCCGGGCCGAGGAGAGAAGACTGCAATGTAAGTGCACAACACACACACACACAGTAGAACATGCCAGGCACACTAAACACCCCGATCCCCCCCCGATCGCCCCCCGATCCCCCCCCAATCACCCCCCCCCCTGTCACAAACTGACACCAAGCAGGTTTTTTTTTTTTTTTCTGATTACTGTATTGGTGTCAGTTTGTGACAGTTACAGTGTCAGGGCAGTGAGTGTTAGGCCCCCTGTAGGTCTAGGGTACCCCCCTAACCCCCCCTAATAAAGTTTTAACCCCTTGATCACCCCCTGTCACCAGTGTCGCTAAGCGATCATTTTTCTGATCGCTGTATTAGTGTCGCTGGTGATGCTAGTTAGGGACGTAAATATTTAGGTTCGCCGTCAGAGTTTTATAGCGACAGGGACCCCCATATACTATCTAATAAATGTTTTAACCCCTTGATTGCCCCCTAGTTAACCCTTTCACCACTGATCACTGTATAACCGTTACGGGTGACGCTGGTTAGTTTGTTTATTTTTTATAATGTCAGGGCACCCGCCGTTTATTACCGAATAAAGATTTAGCCCCCTGATCGCCCGGCGGTGATATGCGTCGCCCCAGGCAGCGTCAGATAAGCGCCAGTACCGCTAACACCCACGCACGCAGCATACGCCTCCCTTAGTGGTATAGTATCTGTACAGATCAATATCTGATCCGATCAGATCTATACTAGCGTCCCCAGCAGTTTAGGGTTCCCAAAAACACAGTGTTAGCGGGATCAGCCCAGATACCTGCTAGCACCTGCGTTTTGCCCCTCCGCCCAGCTCGGCCCAGCCCACCCAAGTGCAGTATCGATCGATCACTGTCACTTACAAAACACTAAACGCATAACTGCAGCGTTCGCAGAGTCAGGCCTGATCCCTGCGATCGCTAACAGTTTTTTTGGTAGCATTTTGGTGAAATGGCAAGCACCAGCCCCAGGCAGCGTCAGGTTAGTGCCAGTACCGCTAACACCCACGCACGCACCGTACACCTCCCTTAGTGGTATAGTATCTGAACGCATCAATATCTGATCCGATCAGATCTATACTAGCGTCCCCAGCAGTTTAGGGTTCCCAAAAACGCAGTGTTAGCGGGATCAGCCCAGATACCTGCTAGCAACTGCGTTTTACCCCTCCGCCCGGCCCAGCCCAGCCCACCCAAGTGCAGTATCGATCGATCACTGTCACTTACAAAACACTAAACGCATAACTGCAGCGTTCGCAGAGTCAGGCCTGATCCCTGCGATCGCTAACAGTTTTTTTTGTAGCGTTTTGGTGAACTGGCAAGCACCAGCCCCAGGCAGCGTCAGGTTAGTGCCAGTAGCGCTAACACCCACGCACGCACTGTACACCTCCCTTAGTGGTATAGTATCTGAACTGATCAATATCTGATCCGATCAGATCTATACTGGCGTCCCCAGCAGTTTAGGGTTCCCAAAAACGCAGTGTTAGCGGGATCAGCCCAGATACCTGCTAGCACCTGCGTTTTGCCCCTCCGCCCGGCCCAGCCCAGCCCACCCAAGTGCAGTATCGATCGATCACTGTCACTTACAAAACACTAAATGCATAACTGCAGCGTTCGCAGAGTCAGGCCTGATCCCTGCGATCGTTTACAGTTTTTTTGGTAGCGTTTTGGTGAACTGGCAAGCGCCAGCAGCCTAGTACACCCCGGTCGTAGTCAAACCAGCACTGCAGTAACACTTGGTGACGTGGCGAGTCCCATAAGTGCAGTTCAAGCTGGTGAGGTGGCAAGCACAAATAGTGTCCCGCTGCCACCAAGAAGACAAACACAGGCCCGTCATGCCCATAGTGCCCTTCCTGGTGCATTCGCCAATCCTAATTGGGAACCCACCACTTCTGCAGCGCCCGTACTTCCCCCATTCACATCCCCAACCAAATGCAGTCGGCTGCATGAGAGGCATTTTTATGTCCTCCCGAGTACCCCTACCCAACGAACCCCCCCAAAAAAGATGTTGTGTCTGCAGCAAGCGCGGATATAGGCGTGACACCCACTATTATTGTCCCTCCTGTCCTGACAATCCTGGTCTTTGCATTGGTGAATGTTTTGAGCACTACCATTCACTAGCTGAGTATTAGCGTAGGGTACAGCATTCCACAGACTAGGCACACTTTCACAGGGTCTCCCAAGATGCCATCGCATTTTGAGAGACCCGAACCTGGAACCGGTTACAGTTATAAAAGTTACAGTTACAAAAAAAGTGTAAAAAAAAAAAAAAAAAAAAAAACACAAACAAAAATATAAAATAAAAAATAATAGTTGTCGTTTTATTGTTCTCTCTCTCTTTATTCTCTCTCTATTGTTCTGCTCTTTTTTACTGTATTCTATTCTGCAATGTTTTATTGTTATTATGTTTTATCATGTTTGTTTTTCAGGTATGTAATTATTTATACTTTACCGTTTACTGTGCTTTATTGTTAACCATTTTTTTGTCTTCAGGTACAGCATTCACGACTTTGAGTGGTTATACCAGAATGATGCTTGCAGGTTTAGGTATCATCTTGGTATCATTCTTTTCAGCCAGCGGTCGGCTTTCATGTAGAAGCAATCCTAGCGGCTAATTAGCCTCTAGACTGCTTTTACAAGCAGTGGGAGAGAATGCCCCCCCCCACCGTCTTCCGTGTTTTTCTCTGGCTCTCCTGTCTCAACAGGGAACCTGAGAATGCAGCCGGTGATTCAGCCAGCTGACCATAGAGCTGATCAGAGACCAGAGTGGCTCCAAACATCTCTATGGCCTAAGAAACCGGAAGCTACGAGCATTTTATGACTTAGATTTCGCCGGATGTAAATAGCGCCATTGGGAAATTGGGAAAGCATTTTATCATACCTATCTTGGTGTGGTCAGATGCTTTGAGGGCAGAGGAGAAATCTAGGGTCTAATAGACCCCAATTTTTTCAAAAAAGAGTACCTGTCACTACCTATTGCTATCATAGGGGATATTTACATTCCCTGAGATAACAATAAAAATGATTAAAAAAAAAAAAAAAAAAAAATGAAAGGAACAGTTTTAAAATAAGATAAAAAAGCAAAAAAATAATAAAGAAAAAAAAAAAAAAAAAAAAGCACCCCTGTCCCCCCTGCTCTCGCGCTAAGGCGAACGCAAGCGTCGGTCTGGCATCAAATGTAAACAGCAATTGCACCATGCATGTGAGGTATCACCGCGACGGTCAGATCGAGGGCAGTAATTTTAGCAGTAGACCTCCTCTGTAAATCTAAAGTGGTAACCTGTAAAGGCTTTTAAAGGCTTTTAAAAATGTATTTATTTTGTTGTCACTGCACGTTTGTGCGCAATTGTAAAGCATGTCATGTTTGGTATCCATGTACTCGGCCTAAGATCATCTTTTTTATTTCATCAAACATTTGGGCAATATAGTGTGTTTTAGTGCATTAAAATGTAAAAAAGTGTGTTTTTTCCCCAAAAAATGCGTTTGAAAAATCGCTGCGCAAATACTGTGTGAAAAAAAAAAATTAAACACCCACCATTTTAATCTGTAGGGCATTTGCTTTAAAAAAATATATAATGTGTGGGGGTTCAAAGTAATTTTCTTGCAAAAAAAAATAATTTTTTCATGTAATCAAAAAGTGTCAGAAAGGGCTTTGTCTTCAAGTGGTTAGAAGAGTGGATGATGTGTGACATAAGCTTCTAAATGTTGTGCATAAAATGCCAGGACAGTTCAAACCCCCCCCAAATGACCCCATTTTGGAAAGTAGACACCCCAAGCTATTTGCTGAGAGGCATGTCGAGTCCATGGAATATTTTATATTGTGACACAAGTTGCGGGAAAGAGACAAATTATTATTTTTTTTTTTTTTTTTTGCACAAAGTTGTCACTAAATGATATATTGCTCAAACATGCCATGGGAATATGTGAAATTACACCCCAAAATACATTCTGCTGCTTCTCCTGAGTACGGGGATACCACATGTGTGAGACTTTTTGGGAGCCTAGCCACGTATGGGACCCCGAAAACCAAGCACCGCCTTCAGGCTTTCTAAGGGCGTAAATTTTTGATTTCACTCTTCACTGCCTATCACAGTCTCGGAGGCCATGGAATGCCCAGGTGGCACAAACCCCCCCCAAATGACCCCATTTTGGAAAGTAGACACCCCAAGCTATTTGCTGAGAGGTATAGTGAGTATTTTGCAGACCTCACTTTTTGTCACAAAGTTTTGAAAATTAAAAAAAGAAAAAAAAAATTTTTTTTTTGTCTTTCTTCATTTTCAAAAACAAATGAGAGCTGCAAAATACTCACCATGCCTCTCAGCAAATAGCTTGGGGTGTCTACTTTCCAAAATGGGGTCATTTGGGGGGGGTTTGTGCCACCTGGGCATTCCATGGCCTCCGAAACTGTGATAGGCAGTGAAGAGTGAAATCAAAAATGTACACCCTTAGAAATCCTGAAGGCGGTGATTGGTTTTCGGGGTCCCGTACGCGGCTAGGCTCCTAAAAAGTCCCACACATGTGGTATCCCCGTACTCAAGAGAAGCAGCAGAGTGTATTTTGGGGTGCAATTCCACATATGCCCATGACCTGTGTGAGCAATATATCATTTAGTGACAACTTTGTGCAAAAAAAAAAAAAAATAAAAAATAAATTGTCACTTTCCCGCAACTTGTGTCAAAATATAAAATATTCCATGGACTCAACATGCCTCTCAGCAAATAGCTTGGGGTGTCTACTTTCCAAAATGGGGTCATTTGGGGGGGGTTTGTGCCATCTGGGCATTTTATGGCCTTCAAAACTGTGATAGGTAGTGAGGAGTAAAATCAAAAATGTACGCCCTTAGAAATCCTGAAGGCAGTGATTGGTTTTCGGGGCCCCGTATGCGGCTAGGCTCCCAAAAAGTCCCACACATGTGGTATCCCCATACTCAGGAGAAGCAGCTAAATGTATTTTGGGGTGCAATTCCACATATGCCCATGGCCTGTGTGAGCAATATATCATTTAGTGACAACTTTTTGTAATTTTTTTTTTTTTTTTTCATTATTCAATCACTTGGGACAAAAAAAATGAATATTCAATGGGCTCAACATGCCTCTCAGCAATTTCCTTGGGGTGTCTGCTTTCCAAAATGGGGTCATTTGTGGGGGTTTTGTACTGCCCTGTCATTTTAGCACCTCAAGAAATGACATAGGCAGTCATAAATTAAAGACTGTGTAAATTCCAGAAAATGTACCCTAGTTTGTAGGCGCTATAACTTTTGCGCAAACCAATAAATATACACTTATTGACATTTTTTTTACCAAAGACATGTGGCCAAATACATTTTGGCCTAAATGTATGACTAAAATTGAGTTTATTGGATTTTTTTTAGAACAAAAAGTAGAAAATATCATTTTTTTTCAAAATTTTCGGTCTTTTTCCGTGTATAGCGCAAAAAATAAAAACGGCAGAGGTGATCAAATACCATCAAAAGAAAGCTCTATTTGTGGGAAGAAAAGGACGCAAATTTCGTTTGGTTACAGCATTGCATGACCGCGCAATTAGCAGTTAAAGCGACGCAGTGCCAAATTGTAAAAAGTGCTCTGGTCAGGAAGGGGGTAAATCCTTCCGGGGCTGAAGTGGTTAATTTCCCTTTTTTAAATGCACTGTTTCCACTATCAAAGGATATTCAATTTGTGTAATACACGGTTAAATGTAACCTTCATTTTACCATGTCTGGAAAACAGATTCAAAATAATTGTGATTACATTGTTTACCATTAGATTCGTTAACCTGGCATATTTTGTTATAAATGTTTTGTCTAAAAAAAAATGGAATTGGCATGGTGTCCTTCCAGCTTATCACTGACTTCTCATCTCAGCCACATTCTTTCATGAGAGCACAAAGGAGGGGGTCACATCTGCATACATGACACACACAAGAGATAGAACTAAAGGTCCCAGCATTCGCACACACATACACCAATATATCTCTCTTAAATTGCTTACTTTTCCCATTTGTACACAACACATGCATATCATTCTCCCACTTTCTTTTAACTCTTTAATATTTCCCTGCCTAAATTCTGCTTTCCTTATTTTGTTCAGATATCTTTTATATCTAGCTTCTATGATCAGATGGGCAGCCAGAGTGCTCATCCCATCTTCCCTCTCTGACAACATATAAAGTATTCTGTTTTAATTCTCATTTCTCTGTTTCTGATTTTACTAGTTGTAGTGCCTGACCCCAATATCATCCCATAACTTAACATGAAAATGTTCCTTTCTGTCTAGTGTTATTTGTCACCCTTGATCCATCCTGCTCACATAGATGACTGTTTCTCTAGCTGTTTACTCTGCATGATTCTTAGTCCCTGTGGACTTTGGTGGTAACCCAGTTACTCATTGTGGATCCATGTCCACTTTAACCATTAATCTAGGGGCTCAGTATAGGCGGAACCGCACCTTCGGTTCATATATAGCGCTCGTCTTGCGCTGGGCATTTTTGAGGGTCTCTTACCCTTCATTCCCTTACTTAATTCAATGCCCATAATGACTGGCCAGTCTTCTCTACATGTGCCTATACCCTCTTGCCTCTAAACTACTTTATCTAGCAGATTTACTACATATACCTGTGAACAGCACTATTCTTCCCTTTCTTATCTATAACACTCCGATGGACAATAGACAGTGACAACATAACATATAACCACCAATCAATACAATTTAAGGGAAGTAAAATAGGTACCCTTTGTCCCGAAAATGCCTTACCGATCAAGGAAGTCTGATAACTCAATGTAAGCAAAAGGCTTACCTGATTATCAGAAATTCCCGGATCGTCTCAAGCTCCTCGTTTCGGATACTCAGGGTCACCTGGAATCCCCTCCTAAGGCAAAGCTTGCCATGCTGACTCGGTTAAATTGATGGTAGGCAACTCCTATCCTCATATTGATTAGTGGTTCCAAATTAATAATAACTACTGCAGTAGGGAACAGACACAAAAGATACGCTCAGCATCTTTCCAAATAACTGTTCTGCTTTATTATGACGCAATTGAAGGTTTTTATGCACATGATTACGTAGGTATCACATTAATATTACAATTGTACGTTAACGGTAACAAGGGGCGTTACATAGGCAGGCTAATTCTAATCAGGACTCGAAAGAATGTAAACATTTACTGAAAACATTATTAGTGCTGTGTGCACAGTGAGGGCAGTGTGCAATACATACAAAATACAATACAATTATATACAGAACGTACAAATTTCCATTACATGTGTGAGACTTTTTCACAGCCTAGATGCATAGAGGGCCCAAAATCTTAGGAAAATCTTTGGGCTTTTAGAGAGAATAAACTACATGTCTAATTTTGTTACTACTTATCATATTTCTTGAGTCCCTAAAGCACCAGGACAGGATAAAACCCACAAAATTACCACATTTTGTAAAGCAAACACCCCAAGGTATTTCCTAAAAGGCATTGTGAGTCTTTGAAAAGTAATCTTTTGCAACAAATTTTTGAAGAATGTAGAAAAGAAAATGAAAATATAGCTATTTCCAACACCCAGCATAAACATACATAGAATTACACCAAAAAGCACATTCTGTTACTCATCCTGCATATGGGGATACCATATGAGCAATACTTTTTCACAGCCCAGCCACATAGAGAGGTCTAAAATACAAAGAGGACCTTCAGCCATTGGGTTTAGGGTCATGAATTAGGCATCTAATTTAATGACATGCAAAATGTGGGAATGGGGGAAGGGGACAAAAGACAAGTTCTGTGTAAACAATTACTCAGTCAATATACTGATCAATATCAGATCACACACCGATTGGGGTGTTATTGCTGTAACCCATGACCAATGTAGAAATACAAGGATTAGGGGGAAGGAACGGGAAGGGGACTCTCGATATAAAGGATATCAAGTGGGAAAGCGGTTACGTCAGCAATAAGTGACCTGAAAATAGTGTTGTAAAATTACCAATTTATTAAGCAATGTTAAAATCCATAGAATATATTGAGGCAATCAAGGTAATGATGCTAACAATGTGGATGATGGAAGGGACAGCAAATTCCAAATAATAATACTATAGACAAGACAAAAATTAAAAAGTAAAACATACACACATACAACAGCACCAACACGGTCCGGACTAAATATGCTACTCGGCAGCTTGTGGGTCAAATTAGCCTAAGGCAATCACCCATTAGTGTTGCAACCATATGATAAGGTAAATGTTGGATAAAGTATGCTGCCGAGGAGCATATGATAGGAGCGGGGAGGGAGGAGGAAAGGGAACTAATAAATGGTCACCAGGGGTGGTTGCCTAGTAACCCGCTGATAGAGGGTGAGCGGTTAGCGTGGACACAAGCCTGAGATGTTAGGCAGTAGTGGAACTATGAATGCATTCAAAAGTTGGTGATCGGAGCATAAGATTCCGAAGGCGCTAATTGTACAAGGTGATCTGATGATAATTTACTGAGGGAGATAAATGTCACAGTTCGTGACAGACTTAAGCATCCTCTTACTAGGCACTGAATACAGGCATATGAAGTATGCTTTGGACCGGTGTATTTGGCAGCAATGAGGGCGGTATATCACAGCATGCAAGTATATGCATTTACAAAAGTGGATGCTTTCTGGAATCGCTCATACATTACCGCCCTTCGTAGATCTGAGAGGCTAATCCAAAATTGGGTCCTCTGGATAAGTGACAAGATCCAATGAGCATATGGAGCGGCAGAGTGCCGGCTACTGACTGTAACAATCAGGCAGTATTGGCGTGTAACTGGTAATGTGCAAGTGCCTCCCTCCTTCCCGTTCACCAGGAGAGCTCGGATCAATGTCCACGTGTGCTTGGCGTTCGGCTGGTGCCTCTCAGCTGTTCCGCTCGCCTGGTACCTCTCAGCTGTTCCGCTCGCCAATCACAACATGGTCGATGGATCGTGACGGCGCCGTTGATGACGTCAACGCATTTCGCTGTAGCTTATTAGCGTAGCTTCATCCTGGACGTATTTAGTCCGGACCGTGTTGGTGCTGTTGTATGTGTGTATGTTTTACTTTTTATTTTTTGTCTTGTCTATAGTATTATTATTTGGAATTTGATGTCCCTTCCATCATCCACATTGTTAGCATCATTACCTTGATTGCCTCAATATATTCTATGGATTTTAACATTGCTTAATAAATTGGTAATTTTACAACACTATTTTCAGGTCACTTATTGCTGACGTAACCGCTTTCCCACTTGATATCCTTTATATCGAGAGTCCCATTACCGTTCCTTCCCCCTAATCCTTGTATTTCTAATTTCCTGACAACCTATCACATTTTTGGAGGCCCTGGAACATGTGAAATGACATTGAAAATTTATTTTTTACACAAAGTTCTCAATTAATAAGATATTTCTAACACACATCATAGGCATACTTAGAATTAAAACATAAAATCAAAATAGTTGATGTGCTAAACCACTTATATCATAAATCACTATTCAACTCTATAATATAATTTCCAATAAACCATATTGATAAATAATTTATATAGATTATAGTGAAGAACTTTTTTGTGAAAAAAAACATAAAAACTTGGTAACAATTGGTGTTAAAAATTGGTGCTTCCATAATGTGCAATTGATTATGAAACAATAAAACTCAATAAAATGTCTTGCAGTGTCCATTTAATAAAGTGTTTCAAAATCCTTTGTTCTTCAAAAAATGCTCTTCTCTAACAATTTGTGCTGTGAATCGACAAAATACCTCCTCCACAACCACTTTGGTGCTGCTGAGTATTCCCACCTGATTGTGTACTCACCAGAACTCTATGACCCCTTAAATTGATAAGTACGTCCAAGACAGCCTTATTCTGTTCTATGCCTCCAGTTCACTTCTTCACATCACTCAATTTTGCTCCTAAGGGCCACTTCTCTCCTCCTTCCATTCTGCATTAAACATCCCAGGAAATAAGCAACAAAAGAAAAAAGCCATTGTGCAATTTTCTTTATTAACAATTAACTAAAAACACTCCAAAGTGTGCACTTACATTAACAGGGTCTCCTACCAGTATAATCAAAGATGGCTTCCTCTTGACGTCATGGTATGTGGCCTGTCCCAACGCGTTTAGTCTCAGCTAGACGTCGTCCTCCACCTACCTATCTTATTCTAAATGCTTGTCAGCCCCATCTTGTGTCTCTTTAGTATATGACCTGTATTTCCTCAATACTTATTTTACTCGTATGAACCCCAGTGTTGTCTCCTCATATTCCCAAAAAAGTTGTCTATTTACATATATATAGAACTGAAAAGGAATAACTCATTTTTATAAGTACTGAACACATAAAGGGGAAATGTAAGAAGCATACCACTGTAAGATTATAAATAGACATGAGATTTAACCAAATTCTTCCTTCAATGGATGAAGGGTGAAATCTTTGTCACCGCTGAAGCAATGTAATCCAAGCAGCTTTAGATTATATTTGCAGGCAGCAGAAGGGGTCCCCCCACCACCATCCCCGTTGCCGGATTGATCCGCTTGATTGGAAAGCCAGATAACTATTTGCAGACCGCCCAACGTATATATACTGTGGCAGGGTGGCCCCGCTGTGCCAGATCACGTACCTAGTACATGACCTGACATTTCCAGGTCTGGGACGCGTGTGCATGCTGCCGGTGGCCTGCTCCCACTGTGATTATACACAGTGGAAGCTGTTTAATGGGTAAGACGGACTCAATGTCTGACAGCACCTGCTGATGCTTTGGTACACCATCAGAACGGCAGTCTGCCTATTAGGGATGAGCTTCGAGTTCAAGTCGAAGTCATGTTCGACTCGAACATCGGCTGTTCGCCAGTTCTCCGAAAAGCGAACAATTTGGGGTGTTTGTGGCAAATTCAAAAGCCACGGAACACCCTTTAAAAGTCTATGGGAGAAATCAAAAGTGCTAATTTTAAAGGCTTATATGCATGGTATTGTCATAAAAAGTGTTTAGGGACCTGGATCCTGCCCCAGGGGACATGGATCAATACAAAAAAAAGTTTTAAAAATGGCCGTTTTTTCAGGAGCATTTTAATAATGCTTAAAGTGAAACAATAAAAGTGTAATATTCTTTTAAATTTCATACCTGGGGGGTGTCTACAGTATGCCTGTAAAGGGGCGCATGTTTCCCATGTTTAGAACAGTCTGAGAGCAAAATGACATTTCAAAGGAAAAAAAGTCATTTAAAACTACTCGCGGCTATTAATGAATTGCCGGTCCGACAATACACATAAAAGTTCATTGATAAAAATGGCATGGGGACTGCGCATGTGCGAGTGCTCCAAGATGGATGCCTGATCCAGGAGCTCCGCAACACCCCGGCTCTACGAGCCTCTCAGCAGCTGCAGCACCCGGACAATCGATCCCCTCTTAGCCCATCCGTGCTTGGGGCTCCTCCAGGACCCCCCCTGGATGTCTAATCCAGCCACCAGGCGTGATCTGGGGCCGGAATTCGATCGAGCGGGCCGCGGAGGGTGTACCAAGATGGCCACCGGCATCCCCTCAGCACAGCAACACGCGGCCTATGGGGAGAAGCACCAGGAACCCAAGCAAGTGATTTCTCCTGCCACGCTTACCTTCTCCCAAGTGGTCCAGGGAGCCTCTCAATGCTGCCCAGCTCCTTCCCCAGCATCCACAGTCCCTTATCAATAGGACACTGGAGGATTACAATCTATCCCCTGCAGAGCCGGCTCCCTCTCTTTACCAGGCCGTTCTTTCTCCCTGCCAGCAAGATCATGATCTCCCATCAGCTCAGGGGGACCTATTTCAGAAATGTTCTGCCTTACTAGAGAGGGGTCTAGCTAACACAGCTGCCCAGATCACCAGAGATATTAAATCGGACTTTGCCAACCTTGGTTCTAGAATGGAAGTGATAGAAAACAAACTAGATATCACTGTATCCCACACCAACCAGAATGCAGCCCACATACAGGTCCTCCAGGACCAACTGGACACAGCCCTCGCCAGGATAGATGACCTTGAGAATAGGTCGAGAAGATATAATTTCCGAGTCAGAGGCTTGCCGGAAACTATCATGGATATATCCCCCGCAATTCAAGACCTCATCAAGGAGCTGATCCCAAACACGCCTCCCCATCGTCTGGAACTAGATAGAGCCCATAGAGCATTGGAGCCCCCCGAGAAGTGATGGATCCCCAAGGGACGTCATCGTCAAACCCCACTTCTTTGCAATTAAGGAGGAGGTGATGAGGCAATCTCGCCTCAAACAGCAAGTTTTTTGCAGAGGCCATCAGATTCCATTTTCTCACAGACTTGGCCCCCTCGACCATCCAGAAGAGGCGGTCCCTTAAACCGCTCCTATTGGTTTTGTCTCAACACAACATAAAATACCGTTGGAACTTCCCCTTCGGAGTTAAGTTTTCTATCCAGGATAAAGCCTACACTTTCTCATCCCTTTCAGAAGGAGAGAAACTATTCCTTCACCTCAAGTTGATTTCCCAAGAAGCACCCATGGACCTCACCGCTGCTCCAGGAGGATCCACCAAATGACAGACACCGGCGAGTCCAAGTCCTTCCACATCAGTGTCAGTCTGTTTTCTGGCCTAAAGGCTAATTTTCTAGACCTGACCCCAAGTTGGATCAGAGTGAAAAGTCCGATAGTGACTTTGCAGCCTTCAACAGACTCTCCCTTCAATGGTGCTCCCATGGATACCATACCATTTCCCGGAAGATCATCCTACAGAGGGGTCCAACAGGGCACCTTTCGACCTCAGGAATTGTTGACAGGCTGCAGCTCTAGACTTCTTAGCTGGAGAGAGCTTCGACAGTGAAAAGTAGACATCGCCTGAGAGACATCCCGTGTTCCCTTCCTTACGGCTTCGAAAGGGATAGGGCTCCAGACTTGGATTCCTGTAGCAGATCTCCTAACAATTCGTGACCCAATTCCCGAGAGAGCCTTCTTTTTTTCTCCTAACGTTGGTGGGACATGTTAATATTTTGCTGAGTTAGTTTACTGTTTTCAAATTTACCTCAGATGCAAGGGCTAGGGGTGTCACCTTAGCGCAGCCACTCATCTCACTGATGAGTTTGATACTCCTCAGTGGCATGAGTCTTTGGAACCCTCCCAGAGGCTTCCGAAGCCATTTTGAGGACACCAGATGGGGTTTTGACCCATCGCTCGTCCCCAGTCTTCCTAGAAGACGTTGTTTTTATTTTTATATCTCTTTTGTTTCCTTCCCCCTCCTCCCTAACCTCCTTTTTCTTTTGAGCCATTCAGCAGTTCCCACGAAGCTTCTTACAACAACTCTGCCCCCACCGAAGTTATCCACTTGGCCAGAACCCAAGATGATTGGTCTTCCTTGGGTAAGTGATGTATTCCGCAACAGCATTCCACCCCTCTGATTGAATGGCCACACAACACATGACTCTTAAAGACCTTAGAGTGGCCTCTCATAATGCTCAGGGTCTGAACTCACCTAGAAAACGCAGAATTGCTTTCGAAAACTACAAAACCCTGAAGATAGATATAGTTTTAGTACAAGAGACTCACTTCCCGATCCGATACTGCCCCAAATTCTTACATGCACATTACCCAACGTTCTACATGGCGAATGCCACTAATAAAACTAAAGGAGTAGCAGTGCTATTTTCCAAAAACAGTAAGTTCTCTTTCATTTCAGACCACAAAGACCCCGAAGGTAGATACATCATTGTAAAAGGCAAGATTGAGGGAAGTATTTACTCCATAATATTCTATTATGCTCCCAATAAAGGACAAACTGCATTCTTCCATTCTCTCCTCAAAACCCTTATCCCCCTAGTGGAAGGCAAGGTAATCTTTGGAGGGGACTCAAACATAGCCTTTGATAAGGGTCTTGACAAAACTAGGCCCCTAAAGCCCAACTGATGCGCCCCACCAAAGCTAGCTTAAACATAGCAAAAGCCCTCCACGCACATGGTCTAATTGACATATGGAGGGAACTGAACCCTTCAAAAAGAGACTACACCCACTTTTCAGCGCCTCATCAGTCATATGCAAGAATCAACCATATTCTGGTGCCCTCCTCCCTTATGCCATTTACATACAAGGTGAACATAATTGATTCGGCGTGGTCAGACCACTCCATAGTTCTTCTTTATATGCAGAACGCCCTCTCCAAACCTTCAGGCTCCCATTGGCGACTGAACAAATCCATTCTGAGTGACCCTATTAATACCTCCGAATTAGAAAAGTCGCTGAAGGAATATTTCCTTTTTAACGACACAGAGGACATTGCCCCCGAGATCCTCTGGGCAGCCCACAAAGCCTCCATCAGGGGCAAAATTATTTATATGGCCACTCAAATAAAGAGAGAGAGACTTATAGATATCCAGAAACTAGAAAAGAGTTTTGCAGCTTTAAAACTCAAACATAAGAAAAACCCGTCAGAAACCCTTCGAGCACAACTGGACGCTACCAAGCTTGAATTGAATTTAGCTCTCACGGCAAAAGCGGAAAAGCATATCCGCTGGAGTGGAGCTAAGTTCTACCACCAAAAAGATAAAATAGGCTCAATGTTGGCTTCTAAATTGTCTCCACGTCCACGGTCTCACTGTATTCCCAGAATTATAATTCCAGGACAACCCCCTACGGCTGACCCCAACAAGGTATTGGAAGTCTTTAGGGTCTTCTACACCAACCTGTATGCCAAACCCATTAAGAATAAGGATCCTTTGATATCCAGATTTCTCCAGGATCTCCCTTTACCCTCACTCTCGGAGGAGCATAGGGAAATTATGGAGGCAAGCATTTCCGTTGAAGAAATAAAGGATGTAGTCAAAAATCTAAAAACAGGCTCCGCCCCTGGTCCTGATGGTTTATCGGTACCATACTACAAGGCCTTTGTGGACACACTAGCTCCCCACATGGCCAAATTCTTTAGCATGAAAGCTCTAGGATCCCCCCTTAGACCCTCATCTTAATGCGGCCTTCATATTGATAATTCCCAAACCCAATAAAAATCCCGAAGCAGTTGAAAATTATAGACCAATCTCCCTTATAAATAATGATCTCAAAATATTAACAAAAATAATGGCCAACCGTCTCTCTTCTTTCATTAGCCACTACATTCACAAGGATCAGGTTGGTTTCATTCCAGGGAGGCAGGGGCCTTATCAAATTAGAAGGGCTATCAATTTAGTTTCACTTCTACTATCAGGTTGGGATGCAGGCCACACACAGGAAGGGATGTTGTTATCCTCAGACCTACACAAAGCCTTCGACACAGTCGAATGGCCATATCTGTTTGAGTTATTGGAGAAATGGGGCTTCGGCAAATGCTTTATGGGCATCCTCCACTCCCTCTATTCCAACCCTTCGGCACAAATTCAAATCTGTGGGCATCATTCCAGACCCTTTAACATCGCACGGGGCACCAAACAGGGTTGTCCACTGTCCCCATTAATTTTTGCCATGGCTATTGAGACACTGGCGGTGGCAAATTGTTCCAACCCCAATATCCAAGGAATTTCATGTGGATCCCAAATTCATAAATGTGGACTATTCGCTGATGATATGCTACTTTTCATCACATGCAACCTCCTAAACGTTTTTGCTAAAGTGTCAGGTCTAAGGGTTAACTACGACAAGTCCCATGCCCTCAATGTCTCCTTGAAACCAGCCATAGTGGAATCGCTGAAAAAGTCTTTCAAATTCAAATGGAACGATTCATCAGTAGAATATTTAGGGATCCACCTCACCGCCAAAATTGACCAACTATACTCAGTTAACTTTCCTCAGAACTAAAATCCTGGGGCAGTAAGGAGCTTTCCTGGCTAGGGAAGATCCATTCAATTAAAATGACACTCCTCCCCAGATTACTATATTTATTTAGAGCTTTACCGATTATCCTTAAAAAAGATCACTTGCAATCTTTGCAAAGGAAAATTAACAAATTTATCTGGGGAGGTAAGGGTCATAGACTTCCAAATAACACTCTTTACAGGTTGCGGACACAAGGGGGCCTAGGGTTACCTAGACTTTTCTGGTATTACCAGGCAGCAAGAATCTCCCAACTTTCAACTGTTTTTTCCAGGACAGAAAAACCAGATTGGATTCAAATTGAAAGACAGTCAGTCCCTAATCATACTCTCGACTATTTACTGTGGATCCCATCTAAGGATAGACCCCCCATACTCTCTCTGATCCTCTCACAATCTATGACCCTTTGGGACAAAATAATGACTCAACCTCCATTGACCTCTAAATGCCGTCCTCTGGCACATATCTTTAATAATCCGGACTTCACTCCAGGTTTAAACATACTTTCCTTCAAATGGTGGTTGGACAAGGGGCTGTATCAGATTGATCATTTCTTCACAGAGACAGGCCCATTAACTCTAAAATTTTGTCAAAAATGTGGCAGATTTCCTTCTCCAGAGCCTATAAGGGAATCAAAAATATTTCCCTAATAGAAGCAAATATTAAAGTGATGACCAGGTGGTATCTCACACCCTCTAAATTATCCCACATGTTCCCTTCTGTTGATCCAAGATGTTTCAGGGGATGTGAACTGAATGGCTCTATGGCCCACATTTGGTGGAAATGCCCTAAAATCAGGTCTTTCTGGAGGAGGATATTCGCTACAATTTATAAAGTGACGGGGCAACAGATCCCCATGACTCCTGCAAGAGCACTCTTGAATGCCAATATCCCAGGCGTTTCTAAGGGATCATGCAAATTAATCAATTTCATATTCCTGGGAGCCAAACTAACAATTGCTAAGGCCTGAAAGCAGCCCAAGGTTTCATTTATAGCTGCCAAGCGGAAAATCTCCTGGATGATGTCCCAGGAGAAATTGACCAGTATTCTGTTAAACACCAGGACACAGTTTGAAGCAACATGGGAACCCTGGGCTAATCACATAGGTCTTTCCCTTATCCCTGGGATACAAATTAACCAAGAAAATGTCAACAACATTGCTCCTTCATAATACTTGCTGAGCAGCTACCCTACCCTCCCCCCTCTTCCCCTCCTTCTATATGTCTTTTGTTCTTTATCTCCTATGTTGGTTTGCTGGATTTTCCTAGTGTAAATGGCTTTCGAACAGTCTTCTCGCCCGATTTGTTTGTGCAATTTGAAGGCGCCCATTTTCTAAGGTCAATATCTCCCACAGGATCCTCTGGGACACTTGAAAGTAATACTTTTTCTTTATTTTTTATTCCTTTCTGGGATGTTCTTGTATTGTGAATAGTCCTGGTTGGGCTTGGGGGGCCTCAGAAGGGCTTCCCGGGCACAGTTTGATCCCAATAGGGGTGTCAGGGGGCCCAATGGGGCAACCTTGGAGCGGCTGGGCAGACTCTGTTTACCAAGAGGCATTCCATGGAATCCATTGGATCGTGGGGTTTTTAATTATTCTGGAGGTGCCATAATCCTTAGTCACTTCTCATGTTCTTTCTATGCGAATTAGGAAAATCCTCTGTTAAGATAGATAAAGAAGCATCATTGTATCTATTTCTGCTTTTGTTGTCTCTATGAAAAGTCTATACTTGCTTGCGCATTGTTAAAATCTCAATAAAAATTTGGAAAGAAAAACGGCATGGAAATTCCCCACAGGGGAACCCCTAACCAAAATAAAAAAAAAAATGACGTGGGGGTCCCCCTAAATTCCATACCAGGCCCTTCAGTTCTGGTATGGATATTAAGGTTAACCCCGGCCAAAATTTTTTTTTAAAAATGGCGTGGGGCCCCCCTCAGAATCTATACCAGACCCTTCAGGTCTGGTATGGATTTTATGGGGAACCCCATGCCAAAATTTTTTTAAAAATGGCGTGGGTTCCCCCCAAAAATCCATACCAGACCCTTATCCGAGCACGCAACCTGGCAGTCCGCAGGAAAAGAGGGGGAGACGAGAGCGCACCCCCCCTCCTGAACCGTACCAGGCCACATGCCCTCAACATTGGGAGGGTGCTTTGGGGTAGCCCCCAAAACACCTTGTCCCCATGTTGATGGGGACAAGAGCCTCATCCCCACAACCCTTGCCCGGTGGTTGTGGGGGTCTGCGGGCAGGGGTCTTATCGGAATCTGGAAGCCCCCTTTAACAAGGGGACCCCCAGATCCGGGTGTTCTGCCGAGAAAGTTCCGCTCGGCGGATAAGGACCCCCCTCTACTGCACAGAAATAGCCGAAGGTGAATAGTTGAAAATCAGCTGTACACGGCGCCTGTAAGAGGGCCCCTCGCCATGCTTCGGGCACGGCCTCGCTTCGCTCGGCTCTTTTTTATTCCCCCTCTAGGTCCACTTGGATGGTGGGGCTTGAACCTGGATCTAGGGCACAGGCGCCGTGTACAGCTGATTGAACATTTTGAGCTTCGGCTATCTTCAGCGGCTCATAGTAGTTCGCGCAGTACAGGGGGGTCCTTATCCGCCGAGGGAACTTTCTCTGCAAGACACCGGCCCTCCCCCCGTGTGAAATGGTAAGGGGGTACCTTAAAATCCATACCAGACCTGAAGGGTCTGGTATAGAATTTGAGGGGGACCCCACACCATTTTTTTTTTTAAATGTTTGGCCGGGGTTCCCCTTAATATCCATACCAGACCTGAAGGGTCATTTTTTTTTTGGTTCGGGGTTCCCCTGTGGGGAATTCCCATGCCGTTTTATCAATGAACTTTTATGTGTATTGTCGGACCCACAATTCATTAATAGCCATGAGTAGTTTTAAATGACTTTTTTTCCTTTGAAATGTCATTTTGTTGTCAGACTGTTCTAAACACAGGAAACATGCGTCCCTTTACAGGCATACTATAGACACCCCCCAGGTACGAAATTTAAAGGAATATTACACTTTTATTGTTTGACTTTAAGCATTATTAAAATCACTGCTCCCGAAAAAACGTCAGTTTTTAAAACTTTTTTTTGCATTTATCCATGTCCCCTGGGGCAGGACCCAGGTCCCCAAACACTTTTGTATGACAATAACTTGCATATAAGCCTTTAAAATTAGCACTTTTGATTATTCATGTTCGTGTCCCATAGATTTAACGGTATTCGCGTGTTCTAACAAATTTTTTGCCTGTTCGCATGTTCTGTCTTGAACCGAACAGGGGGGTGTTCGGCTCATCCCTACTGCCTATGTAAAAAAGGCAAATTGTCGTTCTGTCAGTACAGAAGCCATGGATCATGTGTTCCTGTAAAGCAGGAACACTGATCCATGCCTTCCACTAGTAAAAGCACCTCCCCCAGTACACTGAATCACAGGCTAGGCACACAGTTAACCCTTTGACCCCCCGATCTTAACCCCTTCCCAGCATTAGTACAGTGACAGTGCATAATTTTTAGCACTGATCACTGTAGTGTCACTGGTCCCCAAAAAGTGTTAGTCAGTGTCCCATTTGTCCACTGAAATGTCGCAGTCCCACTATAAGTCTCTGATCACCGTCATTACTAGTAAAAAAAAAATTTTTGGCCTAAATTTATGAAGAAATTAGATTTTTTACATTTTTTTTTAATGGATAGGTTCTATAGCAAAAAGTAAAATTGTCGTTTTTTTTGTATAGGGGGTGGGGTGAGCGTGGAACACTAATGCCCTGTACACACAGTCGGACCTTGTTCGGACATTCCGACAACAAAATCCTAGGATTTTTTCCGACGGATGTTGGCTCAAACTTGTCTTGCATACACATGGTCACACAAAGTTGTCGGAAAATCCGATCGTTCTAAACGCGGTGACGTAAAACACATATGTCTGGACTATAAACGGGGCAGTGGCCAATAGCTTTCATCTCTTTATTTATTCTGAGCATGCGTGGCACTTTGTCTGTCGGATTTGTGTACACACGATCGGAATTTCCGACAACAGATTTTGTTGTCGGAAAATTTTATATCCTGCTCTCAAACTTTGTGCGTCGGAAAATCTGATGGAAAATGTGTGATGGAGCCTACACACGGTCGGAATTTCTGACAACAAGGTCCTATCACACATTTTCCGTTGGAAAATCCGACCGTGTGTACGGGCATTATACTCCTACAGAGGCACCATCCCAGAAAGATATGCAAATATATGTCCAAAAACTTGTAGAGAGATATGGGACTCTAATTGTGCCTCAGAGGAGTATAAACAGAATGAGATACAATATATTTATACAAGAGTAATCAAATTTTTATTATTTAAAGAACAAAGTTTAAAATACATTACAATCTTGGTAATTCAATTTGAGTTCAATCAAATAGATGGAATTAAATATTTATGTGGCAATCGAATAAAATGCAAAATGCAAAGTTTTAATGACATGCCCCTCAACTCACCTAAAAGGACCGCACATGGAGAACACCGGCTCAGTGGGACAGAGGAGGCCTGGGAGCCCGTGGGAATACTCCTCCCCACCTGGACGGACGAAAGAGGAGGGGCCCCTAAATATGCAGATGGTTGATAGGAGGTAGTGAGTTTAGTGATCAAAAAAAAAGAAGAAAGACAGCCTCTAGGGCAAGAGAATGTATATTGAAGATTACTCACCAAGTAATTATACTGGCATTAGACCAAACCTAGTTGAAAGGTTGAAGCACCATTAAGGGCAAAAAAATGGTTGTTTCCAAAGATTAAACCGTTGGTTTCAATTATGATGAAAGGTGATGTATATGTGAGCTTTAAAGCACGTTCCAGAGTGGAAAAGAGGACACAGTTTACAGCTAATGATAGTCTAATCCAAACAAACAAAAAAAGGATTTTTTAGTCTAAAAGGAAGGGCTGCTGAAAGGCAAAAAAAAAGGAAAAAGGGGAGATCAAATGCCTGCGATCTAGTACCCAAAGTCTCTCCACAACGTTCCTCACAACTGGGGGGATGAGCCGCTGGGGAAAGGCTGAGGGATAGCATCCTATATAGGGAATCCCAGCTGCCATAATTAGCCCTGGGAGGTGTATGTGGGAGGAAGGATTCCTAGAGTTGCTCGAGTCACCCGGATGAGGAAACCAGAGGGACCTTAGCAAGTCCATCTATGCAGTGAATGCCGTGGGTAGTGCATGCTGAATCGCATGCAGAGGACCCCGATCCACATCCTGATAACTCCACAGTCCAGAGTAATTTACCGTGAGGTACTTTCCAATGCGGCAATTGCGACTTCTGCAAGTATATTATAACTGGGAATAACATTGTTCTACCCACAGGGGAACATCTACGTATGCAACATTTCGTTAATTGTGACACCATTTGTATCGTGTATTTGTTAACATGCGGTTGCAGTAATCATTATGTAGGTAAGACCAAGAGAAATTTTTGGAGAAGAATTAAAGAACACGCTATAGATATACAGTTAGGTGTCATTCAGAAACCAATACCCAGGCATTTTGCGGAATGCCATGACTATAGTACCGAATCCTTGAAATTCCAGGTACTGGCCCGGTACACCCCCCTATCCGCGGAGGAAACTTTGACCAAAGAATCCTTCAGATAGAGTAGATAAGTGGATTTTTAAATTAAGGGCAACACATCCACCAGGAATGAATGATGCGATCAGCTATGCCCCTTTCTTATAACATTATATAACACTATAATTTGATCCATGCACTTTTTGCCTGTTTTCATTAGAAATTTGTTGTTTTTTCCTCTTCCCCCCTTCCTTTTTTTTTTTTTTTCAATATCTCCACCCTTGCAACCAACAAAATATTTATCTACTACAACCCTCCCACGGTACAAACTTCACATCATCTGCATTTGTTTTACCTATTTTGGCTTAATAGTGTATGTATTCATTTGGATGTATATATATGGCTGAAATGGGGAGA
Source organism: Aquarana catesbeiana (assembly GCF_042186555.1). Classification (NCBI taxonomy): domain Eukaryota; kingdom Metazoa; phylum Chordata; class Amphibia; order Anura; family Ranidae; genus Aquarana; species Aquarana catesbeiana. The sequence continues at coordinate 518,822,990 of NC_133328.1, forward strand.
GGAGTTGGAGGCTTTGTTTTAGTTTTAGTTTTTCCCGTATTTATGCATTGATGTGTTGGCAACCATGCATTTATCCTGTCTAACTATTCTCTTGTTTTTTTTTTTTGATGTGCCCCCTTGCCCCCTGCTCTGGACCATTCCTGGAAGTGACCCCTGACTCGTGAGGCATTTGGCCACGCCCATGTATATTCACTGCCTAAGGGGTCTGCCAATGGGCCATCCTCATAGATGGCTACACATTTGACAGTTTCTTGGTGATTTCACCAAGTCCCCACAGATGCGTTTTAAACAGATCCTTCATCGGGGACACCGACACCTGATGGCCTCTGAGCCTACGAGTGTAGGCCCCTGACCCATTCTGTGGAACGCAGCATCGCCGACGCAAATCCACCAGTGCCGGCCAGAAGCCATGCCGCCCAGGTCCTGCCCCTTTTCTCCGCACGCCAGTGAGGCACAGCGATCCTCCGACCTTCATTCTATCTGGACTGTGGAGTTATCAGGATGTGGATCAGGGGTCCTCTGCATGCGATTCCTTGAGCATGCACTAACCATGGCATTCAGTGCATAGGTGGACTTGCTAAGGTCCCTCCGGATTCCTCATCCGGGCGACTCGAGCAACTCCAGGGATGCTTCCTCCCACACACACCTCCCAGGGCTAATTATGGCAGCTGGGCTTCCCTATATAGGATGCTATCCCTCAGTCTTTCCCCAGCGGCTCATCCCCCCAATTGTGAGGAACGTTGTAGAAGGACTTTGGGTACTAGATCGCAGGTATTTGATCTCCCTTTTTTTTTTTTTCCTTACAGCAGCCCTTCCTTTTAGACTAAAAAATCCCTTTTTTTGTTTGTTTGGATTAGACTGTCATCAGCTGTAAACTGTGCCCTCTTTTCCACTCTGGGACGTGTTTTAAAGCTCACATATTGTGTCAATCTCGCCGCTGTTATTGGCAAGATTGGACACCTGCGAGCCCCGTGAGCCAGCGCCGATGTCACCCGGTGACCCCGCCCCCTATGACGCCACAGTCCCTGCGCATGCTGGGACTGTGACGTCATAAGGGGGCGGGGTCACCGGCTATATAAATGGTTGTGCAGCTCACACACAGCATTCCAGCGGGATGAGAGAGTATCGTGTCAACATTGGAAGAAGAGAAGAGGGGACAAAGCACCCACCCCCATGGGGCCTGGTATGGTTCAGGAGGGGGGGTGCTCGCTCGTTCCCACCCCCTTTCCTGACCAGCCGGGCTGCGTGCTCGGATAAAGGTCTGGTATAGATTTTGGGGGGACCCTCACACCGATTTTTTCAGCGTAGGGGGGTTCCCCTTACAATCCATACCAGACCTAAGGGCCTGGTATGCCCCTGGGGGGGAACCCACGTCGTTTTTTATTTAAAATTTGGCGCGGCGCCCCCCCCTCATGATTCACACCAGACAGCTGTCAGCACTGCCTGTCGCTCATCGCGAAAGGAAAAAAAATGTTTTCCTTTCCTGATGAGTGAGCCAGCACGACATGCACAGTACCCTGTCGCCAAGAACCAGCGCAATGGGATCGCGCTGGAAACACAATCTCGTGGTCAGGTACTGTACATCACCTTTCATCATAATTGAAACCAACGGTTTAATCTTTGGAAACAAGCATTTTTTTGCCCTTAATGGTGCTTCAACCTTTCAATTAGGTTTGATTTAATCCCAGTATATTACTTGGTGAGTAATCTTCAATATACATTCTCTTGCCTTAGGGGCTATCTTTCTTCTTTTTTTTTTTTTGATCACTGAACTCACTACCTCCTATCAACCATTTGCATATTTAGGGGCCCCTCCTCTTTCATCCATCCAGGTGGGGAGGAGTATTCCCACGGGCTCCCAGGCCTCTTCTGTCCCACTGAGCTGGTGTTCTCCATGTGCGGTCCTTTTCGGTGAGTTGAGGGGCATGTCATTAAAACTTCGCATTTTACGTCTTATTAGATTGACACATAAATATTTAATTCTATCTACTTGATTTTCCATGCTAAATTCACTATAGGCAGAACATGACTGTACACCAATGGGTATATATATAGAAACCATCATTGTGTTTATATGTGCAATATTTTTTAATATAAATTTTTTTATTAATATTCATTGCAATGTATATATTTCTAGATATGAATCCATGTAAAGACAAACAGATCACCACATGTATGTTATTTGCATCATTATGTATTCATACTAATCATATGATGTATGGTACTAATTAAGACCCTATTTGTAGAATTCACATGACACTTTCATCTGTGCTATCCGCAAGGCCGTGACGAAGCGGAATATCCGCAAAATGCCATTCCTTGTATAATTTATTGAGAACCAACAGATCCCTGAACTCAAATTGAATTACCAAGATTGTAATGTATTTTAAACTTTGTTCTTTAATTAATAAAAATGTGATTATTCTTGTATAGATATATTGTATCTCATTCTGTTTATACTCCTCCGAGGCACAATCAGAGTCCCATTTTTCTCTACAAGTTTTTGGACACATATTTACATATCTTTCTGGGATGGTGCCTCTGTAGGAGTATTATGCCCTGTACACACGGTCGGATTTTCCGACGGAAAATGTGCGATCGGAGCTTGTTGTTGGAAATTCCGACCGTGTGTGGACTCCATCGGACTTTTTCCATCGGAATTTCCGACACACAAAGTTTGAGAGCAGGCTACAAAATTTTCCAACAACAAAATCCGTTTGTGTAAATTCCGACCGCGTGTGGACAATTCCAACGCACAAAGTGCCATGCATGCTCAGAATAAATTCCGAGACGGAACTGCTTGGTCTGGTAAAATTAGCGTTTGTAATGGATATAGCTCTTTCGTCACGCTGCAATGTTTTAAATTGTTTAATGCAGCGCACTCTCTTCTTCCTTATAATGCTAGAAGAATGAAGTTGTTTTGCTGCTCATATTCACACAGACTTCTCACAAACTTCTTTCTTTATTATTTATCGTGATCTCATGAATATAATATTTTGATTTGTCACATCTCCTGAAAAAAATTTTTGTTTTTATGTTTTTAGATTTTGTATTTTTTTTTTTAGTTTTTTGAATCCTGATCTCCTGTTATTTTTTTATTAATTTATTTTTTAACTCCAGAATAGTTTTGGGTGTGTTTTGTGTACCAAGTTACCACAACACCATTATTATCATGTATTATTTAATCTCAAGGAGATTGTTTGGTGTTGGTGTCTCTCGTTCATTTCACATTGTATTTTTGAAATGTACCTGCCTCCTCACAAACAAACTGTCCTTTTTGACGAAAAACACACATAGGCAAGTATTATTAAAAAAAATAAACATTTATTAAGGGGTCCTAACCAAATAAAGAGGGAAGGCAACACTGGAGAAACTGCAGAAATTGGTGAAGCCTTTGGCCCCCAGGGCACACATTAATTATTTTTAGGCAAAATTGGTGGCCTGAGGAGTCCATATATAAGGGAGTACAATCTGATCCAGAAGTCCAAGAGATCATGAACAGCAGCAGATGGCATGTATGTCCCCAGGCTGTGGTCATACAAGAGCCTGCATCTTTTGTCAGACCAGACTGAGCTCAGGTCATCACTTTCTTGTCTTCCTTCCACTCTTCCTTCCACGCTGTGTCTGTGGTGTTGGAGTTGTGGCAGGAGGAGGATGTAACTCACACAGGTGGGTATTGGGTGTGATTTCACCCCTCACCCCCTTAGTTAATGTTTTATAACGGATTTCCTCACACATGAGGCGTTGGCCCTCCTGCATGTCCTGCAGTTTGGTGGCAGCCATGCAGGCTCTTCACGAGTGGGGGTGGCTCTGAGGGACGAAGAAGCCTCCTGAATCAGCCTGAGTGCTGAATCCTCCACGTTACTCCCCTTCCTGGGTCTTTTGTTTGGAAGGCGGAGGGGAGGAACCTGGGATTCTGTGAGGCTCCTACTGGGCCCTGCCTTCTCCTGGCTGCCACTAACCCCCGCCTCCTCCTGGCTGCCACATTCCACAGCCTCCTCCTGTGTGCCACATTCCACAGCCTCCTCCTTGCTGAGGTCTTCCTGTGTATGAAAAAGGGACATAGTTTTCATTTTTTCTTCATCAATCACACACAATTTTCATCTCATGACTGTTGCAAATTGAATGTTAATAAATAGAAAAGACTATCATTCTGAGCCCAGCATTTTTTATTATTGTACCAATTCTTTTTGCCCACTACTGTCTATTGATATGTAGAACACTTTATTAAATCATCAATTAGTGATCAATAATAACATCTAGTAAACATCATTTGTTTATTGACCAGAAATCCGTAGAAGAATGCTATACCCGGCTCAAGCTGGGCTCCATTTTGGACATCGGAAGCCTCAGCTGGAGTGGAAGATAGGGTGGAAGGAAGAGTGGAAGGAAGGGTTGAGAGGGATTCCCTGACTTCAGTCTGGTCTGTCAGAAATCGCAGTCTCTCATAGTACCACAGCCTGGGGACATAAACTTCATCTGTTGCAGCTCCGGATCTCTGGGAATCCTGGACCTTCTTGTGCTCCCTAAGATATGTGCTCCTCAGGCCACCAATTTTGGCTTTTAAATAGGGGATGGTTGCCGTGGACCACCGGCTTCACCAACTCCAGCAGTTTCTCCAGCGCTGCCTGCCTCTTTTGTTTATGATTATAATGCAGGTGTTTGACCTGCCACAGACAGGGCAGCTCCCTGTACTTGTCTATGAACAGGGGGAGGAAGTTGTGGTCATTGAAGCCATCCATTGTATCTGCAATACACAAGACAAACCCTAATGTCAGGCTAAAGTTTCCTAATCTTGTCCCAATATAGGCCTCAATCTATAAGCAGTATAGGCCCAAGTTTAAATGTTACCTTCGTTATCACGTTCGGCGCTTCTGATACTCCTTCCTCTGCTCACAGATCGTATGTACGACGCACGCGTGTTATGCTTTATATACACTGAGCATGCGTGAAACTCCGCCCACCCCTGACATTCTTTCTAGTCTATTCCCTGCCCCTTCTCTTTCGGTGCAGTGGGGAAGAGCACTTGGCGGAGACACAACAGGTGCATGATAATTACAGCAACGAGGAGGAGGAGGAAAGCCCAGAGCCAGAAACGTCACGATCCCACAGGAGAAGATTTAAAACCTCAAATATGGCCTTTGTTGAGATGGTGGAGATGGTCGACATATTGAAAAGGGCCGACTATGATGGAAAGTATGGACCTTACCCCAACCCAAATGTGAAAAAGGCCAAGATCATGGCGAAAGTTGTGAAGAGTCTGCACAGGAATTTTGGGGTACGACGATCCAAGGATCAACTGAGGAAACGGTGGTCGGACCTCAAATTAAGGGAGCACGATCAGTATAGAAGGATCAGGAGAGTGCTGCAAAAAAGTAAGTAGTTGTCCTGTGTTCCTATTCTTTACTTATATTACGTTCGTGCTGCTCCATGTGCTTTTCTTTACTATTGTACAGTTTAAAATGGCAACTTTTACGTTCATGGACACATTATTCGTTCGTAGGAAACATTGTTCGTTCGGCCACTAAAACACCATGTTTTGTCCAGATGCAGTTCAATACATTTTTTATTCCCTACTTCTCTTAAAATAAGTTTGTTGTCTAGATGGGTTTGTAACTAGAATGAAATGCAAACTAGATTCTGTGTAAGGAGAGGACACTCAGCAGCTGTTTACACATCTGGACACAGGAGCACTAGTGTAGCACACCAGAGCACCGTTTTTATTAGCGGCCCCACACAGGTGCTCCAGTGGATACTATAGGGGTGTCTACATCTGTGAAGCTTGCACAAAACAGGTAAGTATTCAAGCTTGACAAAGGACAAAAATATTTCTTCATCTTGGAGCTCTGCCAAAACAGACAATTGTACCCCACTTCCAAGCAATGTTTCACATTCCTATTTCTGCCTTCAAATATCTGTGCTAAGTATACCTATTTTTTTCACATAGGAGAGAAAAGACTCAGAGGACACCACTCATCAAAGGAGACCACAGACCCCCCACCTCAGGAAGAAGGGGAAATCCCCCAAACCCAACCAGAGGAGGAGGAGGGACGGTTATAGAAATTGTCACCACAACAGGTGAGTGTCTGCGACCACAGCCTCAGGTAAGGGATGGATGCCTGCATATTTATAATACATGGTGTGTTTTTTTTTTTTTCTTTTAGGTGATCGTGATGTTGTGGAAGAGGAATGTAATTTCACAAGTGAAAGTGCCCAGATCCTCATCGGGGAGATAATGGGGTGTAATAGGGATTTAGAAAACATAAAACAAAACATCAATGATGTTCAAAACAAAATTGATGTTTTAGGGAGAATATAAAACACCCAGAAAACCCTAACTTATTGCAGGTTTATTGTTGTTTTTATGACTAATTTTTGACATAGAAAAGCCAAATTTTGAAGATGCACAAGGTGTGTCAACATGTGCTATCTGCCATCATGGGAGATCAATGTACGCGTTTTGTGGGTGCAACCCCTTCCTCAATAATAAAGTAGCTAAGAGGAAGGGGCTGCACCCACAAAACACTTCCATTGATCCCCCATGATGGCAGCTAGCACATGTTGACATTAGGCAATTTGTGTGCATCTTCAAAATTTGGCTTTTCCAGGGGTGACATCACCCCATCTGCTGAACACAATATCAAACACAGTTTATAAATACTCATGTCTAATATTGCCTTCACTTTCTATAAAGGTTGTGTCATGGACGTACTGCGCATGGCTCTGCAACTGGCCGCGGGCACACGGGTCCATTGGGATGTGTTCCAGTCCATAGGCATTCAGCAGGGAATAGACGTGTGCCAATGCACATGCGCATGCACAGACCGCTGACACACGCACAGTAACGCAGCTTTGGTGCCCAGTGATCCTTAAAAGGGGCCTCTTCAGAATGCATCCTTGCTGTCTGATCTGCAGCTCATCCTGTACCTGATCCTGAACCTGCATCTGCTCCAGTGTTACCCAGCTTCTCCTGACCTCGCTGCTGTCTCCAGTCCTGACCCCTTGGTTTGCCTTTGACCTGCTCTGTGTTCCTGTTTGTTAGATCTCCTGTTGCCAATTCTGCCTGGACGTTGACCATTCTCTGCCTGCTGCTTCTGTCTGATTGATGCGCTGCTGTGACCTGGCTTGTCTGACCCTGCATCTGCCTACAAGTCTTGCATCTGTGTGCATCTGTCTACCAGTCCTGCATCCGTGTGCATCTGTCTACCAGTCCTGCATCCGTGTGCATCTGCATACCAGTCCTGCATCCATGTGCATCTGCCTACAAGTCCTGCATCCGTGTGCATCTGCTTACAATTCCTGCATCTGTGTGCATCTGCTTACAGTCCTACATCTGTGCACACCTGCCTGTTACTTCTCAGCGTTCCTGCATCTGCAGCAATCAAGCCTGTTCCTGTCTCCGCCAAGTGGACATCATCTCCAGTCAAGTGGACCCTGCAGGCTCTCCTACCCCTCTGTGCTCCGAGGGTCACTGTTCCCACTCCAGTGATCCCGGAACCAGAGCCGTACGAGAGGTCTCCCTCTGCACGACAGGCTCACCTCCAAGGTACGTGTCAGTATCAGACAGCCATGCCTGAGCCTGCAAGAGGGACCTCTCCCACAGATGAAGTGTGCCAGCACCTCTCCGCTCTTTCTGAAATGGTGGAATCTCTCCGGGACAGTTACAAGCATCTGGAAGAGCGAGTGCAACTCCTGGGCACCCCTGCTAACCCTGCTATTGACCGGTCATCTTCAGAGACCTTAATCATGCCTGCAGCAATGATATATTCTCCAGAACCAAGGGTCCCTGTCCCAGAGAAGTTCCCTGGGGACTGGAATAAATTTCGGGCATTCCACAATGCCTGCGAACTGTATTTCTCACTACAGCCCCGCACATTCACCCAAGAGATTACCAAGGTGTGGTTCATTATTTCTCTGCTACAAGGAGCGCCTCAGTCCTGGGCCCATCATCTGCTTGAGGGTCACCATGTTGTATTGGACTCTTTGCAAACTTTCTTTGACGCCATGTCCTTAATTTATGACGATCCGCAGTGGTCTTCCACTGCAGAGGCTGCCCTTCATGCACTCCAGCAAGGCCGCCGAGCGGTTGAGGACTATATTACGGACTTCAGACGCTGGAGCGCAGACACCCAGTGGAATAGTGCAGCTCTGCAGCATCAGTTTCGTCTCAGCCTGTCCGAAGAATTAAAAGACAAACTTGCCCGGGTCAGTATACCAAGCTCCCTGGAAGCCTTGTTTTCCCTGACTATACAGATGGATCGACGCTTTCATGAGCGTAAGGTAGAGAGAGCAGCCCAGCAGACCCATTCCACCTGGACACTACCCCAAGTTCCTGCTTTCTCTCACTCTGCCCCAGTCCATGATGTACCAAACAAACTCACTTCAGTACCCTTCGGTCTTAAGCAGCTGGGGTTAATAAGGTCTACTCTGTCCCCAGAGGAACGGTTATGCCGGCAGTGGAATAACCTTTGTCTGTACTGTGAGGAAGCCGGCCAATATGGATAGACATCTCCAGCAAAGCTCCGGAGATGTCTATCCATATCCTCGTCCAGTTACCCCGCACCTGCTGCCAGCACTACTCAACTGGCTCTCTCCATCATATTCCAACTTCCAGGAAGGATTGTTCCGGTCAAGGCAATTATTGACTCTGGGGCTTGCAGTTGTTTCATCGACCTAAACTTTGCTCGCCAACAGCTCATTCCTCTCCAACCCAGGACTCAAGGACTTTCCATTTTCCTAGCGGACGGGTCCCGCATCAAGTCAGGTCTGGTCACCCAGCAGACCCCTCCATTACCTGTGATCTCTGCCACTAACCACAAGGAACTGTTAAGTTTGGATGCAGTTGCATCCCCACTATTCCCAGTCATTCTAGGACTACCTTGGCTACAGGCCCATAACCCGCAAATTGACTGGGGTTCTGGAAGTATCGAGTTGCAATCTCACTACTGCTGGGAACATTGCCTGCCCACTCCTCCCAGAGCTTCTGGCCCCCTATTATGTATGGAACCCGATCCGGAGGTACTTTCATTAGTGCCTGAACCATACCATGAGTTTCTGGATGTTTTCAGTAAACAGGGGGCTGAGACTCTCCCTCCACACCGCTCCTATGACTGCCCGATTGAGTTGCTGCCCAGGGCAGAGATTCCCTTCGGACGAATCTTTCCTCTGTCTGAGCGGGAGTTGGAGGTACTGAAGGAATATGTGGACGAGAACCTGAAAAGAGGATTCATCAGACCATCTACTTCTCTAGCAGGAGCAGGAATCTTTTTTGTTGAAAAGAAAAATCATACCTTACGGCCCTGTGTGGACTACCGGGAGTTGAATAAAGTTACGGTAAAGACCCGGTATCCTTTGCCTCTGGTACCTGAGCTCCTCCAAAGACTACGTACCACAGCTGTCTTAACCAAACTAGATCTGCGAGGGGCCTACAACTTGGTGCGAATTCATGCAGGGGATGAGTGGAAGACGGTTTTCCGTACTAGATTCGGCCACTATGAGTACTTAGTGATGCCCTTCGGTCTGTGTAACGCCCCTGCAACCTTTCAGCACTTTGTGAATAATATTTTCAGAGACTGCCTAGACATTTTTGTGATCATCTATCTGGATGATATCTTGATTTTCTCTTCATCCCTGGATCAGCACCGAAAGCACGTTAAGACTGTACTCTGCCGACTCCGCCAACACGGACTATATGCTAAACCAGAAAAGTGTGAATTAGAGCGGCAGAGTATTCAGTTCCTGGGTCTGGTGATCTCCACTGAGGGGTTCAAAATGGATCCGCAGAAAGTCACAGCTGTCCTGGCCTGCACCATCAGACAGGAAGGGGGTACAGCGGTTTGTCGGGTTTGCAAACTTTTACCGCAGGTTCATCAAGGGGTTCTCCAACATCATTTCCCCAATCACACTGCTGACTAAGCAAAATGTCCGGTTCCATTGGAATTCCGAGGCCCAGAGGGCCTTTACCACCTTGAAAGGACTTTTTACCTCTGCCCACATCTTGAGTCCTCCAGATCCCTCTTTACCTTATCTACTTGAGGTGGACGCCTCAGAAGTGACAGTAGGAGCAGTAATTTCCCAGCGCCAGGGTCTGAAGGATTTGATGCATCCCATAGCCTTTTTCTCCCGTAAACTTTCTCCTGCCGAGAGGAATTATGACGTGGGTGATCGGGAACTCCTGGCTATCAAGGCTGCGCTCGAAGAGTGGAGGTACCTGCTGGAAGGGGCAGCACATCCCATACGCATATACACCGATCACAAGAATCTGGAGTATCTAAGAACTGCCAAGCACCTGAAGCTGCGTCAAGCGTGATGGGCTCTATTTTTCTCCAGATTCTTGTTCCATATCAACTACCGGCCAGGGTCAAAGAACATCAAGCCAGATGCCCTCTCCCGTATGTTCGATGATCCTAAAGAGACTTCAGTTCCTGATACCATCTTATCCCACAACAACTTCCTTCTCCTTCAGTCTGATTTGATGCCAAGCCTAAGACAAGCCTCAGCGGGAATATCCAGTCCTCCAGGAGTTACCCTGTTGCCCAGGGACGGGTTACTTTGGAAATGTAATAAAATTTTCGTACCAGAGACTTTACAGACAAAGGTACTCAGTCTTTGCCATGATAATCCTCTGGCTGGCCATTTTGGGGTCCACAAGACTCTGGAGCTGATTAAACGCATGTTCTGGTGGCCGAACCTTGAGAAACACTGCAAAGAGTATGTCAAGTCTTGTACTGTCTGTATTCAGAACAAGTCCACTAGAACTAAGTCTTGGGGGCTTCTCAGACTGCTACCAATCCCTGACCAACCATGGAGCATGATTGCTATGGACTTCATAATAGAACTACCCCTGTCTGAAGGATGCATGGCTATCTTTGTAGTCGTTGATCGTTTATCGAAGATGGCCCACTTTATACCATTGAAAAACACACCCTCCGCCATAGAAACTGCCCGGGTTTTCATCAGGGAAATTGTCCGGTTACACGGAATTGCAACAAACATAGTATCGGATAGGGGAGTCTAGTTCACTTCTCATTTCTGGAGAGCATTATGCAAAGTCTTGAAAATTGATCTATCTATGTCTTCTGCTTACCACCCGCAGACTAACGGCCTGACCGAGAGGACAAACCAGACCCTCGAACAATATATCCAGTGTTTCACTATATTCGTTCAAGACAATTGGGTAGGACTCTTACCCCTAGCGGAGTTCGCTTTTAACAACGCAGCCATTCTGTTACAGGCCAGTCCCCGTTTTTTGCTAATTATGGGTTTCACCCAGTCTTCTTACCTGACAATGTTCCAGAGTCTCCGGTCCCGGCGGTACAGACTACTATTGAATTCTTGAAACAAAACAACAAACTTCTGCAAGAAACTATAGTCAAGTCACAAGCAACCAACAGGAAAACTTACGACCAGAAAAGAAGAGGTGAATTATCTCTTCAGCCAGGTGACCAAGTGTGGTTGTCAACTACCAACCTCAGAATGGCCCCTCAAAGAAACTGGCACCTAAATTTATTGAGCCTTTTCCGATTAAGAGAAAACTAAACAAAGTTTCCTATGAACTTACCTTACCAGACTCACTCAAGGTCCACCCAGTTTTCCATGTGTCCTTACTTAAGCCCACGATACCAGACCCCTTCCCGGACAGGGGTTCCAGCCTTCCAGAACCCATTATAATTGATGGGGACCAGGAATTTGAGGTGGAGGCTATCCTTGATTGCAGAAGAAGGGGTAATCAACTACAGTACCTTATCAAGTGGAAGGGATATGGTCCGGAAGATAACTCGTGGGAACCTCAGCAGGATGTTCACGCTCCAAGATTGATCCGGGCGTTTTTTCACAGTCACCCCAAGAAAAGAGTTCTGTTAGGCACCTGGAGGTTGCATTTAAGGGGGGGCAATGTCATGGACGTACTGCGCATGGCTCTGCAACTGGCCGCGGGTGCACGGGTCCATTGGGATGTGTTCCAGTCCATAGGCATTCAGCAGGGAATAGCCGTGTGCCAATGCACATGCGCGTGCACAGACCGCGGACACGCGCACAGTAACGCAGTTTTGGCGCCCAGTGATCCTTAAAAGGGGCCTCTTCAGAATGCATCCTTGCTGTCTGATCTGCAGCTCATCCTGTACCTGATCCTGAACCTGCATCTGCTCCAGTGTTACCCGGCTTCTCCTGACCTCACTGCTGTCTCCAGTCCTGACTCCTTGGCTTGCCTTTGACCTGCTCTGTGTTCCTGTTTGTTAGATCTCCTGTTGCCGATTCTACCTGGGCTTTGACCATTCTCTGCCTGCTGCTTCTGTCTGATTGATGCGCTGCTGTGACCTGGCTTGTCTGACTCTGCATCTGCCTACAAGTCCTGCATCTGTGTGCATCTGTCTACCAGTCCTGCATCCGTGTGCATCTGTCTACCAGTCCTGCATCCGTGTGCATCTGCTTACAAGTCCTGCATCCGTGTGCATCTGCTTACAGTCCTGCATCTGTGCGCACTTGCCTGCTACTTCCTGCATCTGCAGCAATCAAGCCTGTTCCTGTCTCCGCCAAGTAGACATCATCTCCAGTCAAGTGGACCCTGCAGGCTCTCCTACCCCGCTGTGCTCCGAGGGTCACTGTTCCCACTCCAGTGATCCCAGAACCAGAGCCGTACGAGAGGTCTCCCTCTGCGCGATAGGCTCACCTCCAAGGTACGTGTCAGGTTGAACTTTGTAAGTTCCAGAGTTGTGTATTTTTTTATTGTTTAAAACATGCCTGTTTTACCTTAAAAGGCAATTTCTACTTATTATTAATGTGACCTCAAAAATTGTTTTACAACAAACATGTTGGTTTGTTCAAAAACCCTTTTAGAAACGCACATGTGATTGTGCTTTGATTAAAAAGATTGATAATCAACAATGTGTGGCTTCTTCTTTCAATGCTCAAAAGCATTTTTTGTGGTATTAAGTTGTTGTTTTCAGTGGCAATGGGGGTTATTTACTAAAGGCAAATCCACTTTGCACTACAAGTGAGTTTAAAATATATTTTTATTTAAAAAATGTCTCAGATATTGTCTGGCATATTGATGGCCCCCCTACCCACAAAGTATTCCATGTATCTTAGACGGACCTCATGGGCACTCTGGGGGGGCAAGCCAGGACCGCCAGCTTCAAGCGCCGTCAGGGTTGGTTCATTATTATGAATTCTGGCCTCAGGCCCAACTGAGGCAGCATAGTTCACAGAATTTCTCCTTAAAAAATTGTGGAGAACACAGCAAGCCAGGATGATGTAATTGAGTTTATATTCCGCCATGTGTATAGGTGTAAGAAATAAGCGGAACCGGCTGGCCATTATTCCAAACATGTTCTCCACCACTCTTCTGGCTCTGGCCAGCCGGTAACTAAAAACCCTCTTGTCCGGGGTGAGGGTCCTCATAGGGAATGGCCGCATAAGATGGTCCCCCAGCGCAAATGCTTCATCCGCAACGAAGACGAATGGGAGTCCTTCCGCATTGTCTTCTGGAGGTGGCAAACCCAAGCTGCCATTCTGGAGATGCCTGTAGAACTCCGTGTGGGGGCGATGACTCCACCATCTGACATCCGGCCATTCTTTCCCACGTCCACATACAGGAACTCGTAAGTAGCCGATACCACTGCCAACATCACAATACTATTGAACCCCTTGTAATTATAATAGTATGACCCCGAGTTGGGGGGGTGGGACGATGTGGACATGTTTCCCATCCATTTACCCTGACGCAGTTGGGAAAGTCCCACCGCTGGGCAAAGTGGGAGGCCACAGTCTGCCATTCCTGTGGGTTGGAAGGAAACTGTGGAGTCAAACAAGAAAAAAAAAATTAATCATTTTGCACATAAACATTGAAAGCAGCCAACATCAGTATAACATTTATTTTAGGGAGTATTTAAAGACAAAGGTATAAGGTCCACCTTTCAGATTCCTCACCCCCTCTCATGGGCTATTTTAAAAATTTGGGGGGGGGATATTTTGGACAGGTAACCCTCTCCACTTCATTGAGAGATGAATGCCTAAATAATGTGTATTACTTTGGCCAGCCCCTCCTTACTTACACTATTGGCAGCCCATTGGACAGGTAAGAAGTGTCATAATACAAAGATATAAATACACACTGTACACATTTTAACACATTTTTACATTCTGCTTTTACCTATCAAGATAATAATAGGATACAAAAACTTTTAACATTACCATTTGAAAGTATTCAGGCAGGCCCTTGCACTACATGCTTTGGGGAATTCATCCATAAATCTGACCACAAAAGAGGTGGGTATATAGTGTGTATGTGTTGGGCAAAGTCAGCAGATAGAGGATTGGTATCAGCTGACTTAGCAGTTGGGGGGGAGGGAGGGTTCCAAATGATTTGGGGACCCAAAAAAAAAACCTCTGGCACTCTGCCTAAACTTAAAGCACAAATCACATTTTTACACATTTTAGGGGGGTATTCAGGGTAAAGCACCACTATGGAGCTGCCAAAATATATTGTTAAGTGACTAGACGAGGTGGATATAGGCCCAGGAGAGCATGCTGGGGAGGTAAGTAAAGGCAAATATGTATGAAGGACAAACATTTTTTTTTTTAATCCAGCATGCATGAGGACAAAGGGGACATTCACAGTATATTACAATCATGGTAATTAGGGAATGAGGAAACACATACAATATGTTATCAAACGTTAAATACAATAAAATGTGATGTTAAAGGATAAAAATCTTACCTTAATATACTCCTTCTGCAGGACCTGAATGATGGCAGAACAGGTCTTCGGGATAATGATCCCCAGAGCCTGGGGAGAGATGCCTGTCGAGAACTTGAGGTCCTGCAGGCTTCTCCCCATCGCCAAGTACCGCAACGTGGTGACTAGCCTCTGCTCTGCAGTGATGGCTTGCCTCATGCAGATATCCTGCCTGCTGATATAAGGGGTCAGCAAAGCCAACAAACAGTGAAAAACGGGGTCCATCACCCTGAGAAAAGTTCCTGAAATCGTCAGAATTATTCTCACGGATCTCACAAAGCAAAGGCATGTGACAGAATTGGTCACGCTGGAGCAACCAATTCTTGGTCCATGAACTCCTCCTTGCCCTGTTCATGGACTGGGCTTGTGTCAAAGTAAGAACCCCAACACCAGGCCCCCACACAGCATGAACTCTACGATGAGTACGTACGCGCAACATGGCTAGAAAACAGTCGGCTGGTCAGAACGAAGCAACAGAATGCACTGAAGAACAGCAAGGCCTGTGAAGAGGGACCTGAAAATCAGTAATGGACAAGAACACAATGAAAAATCAATGGGAACTCACTGCACACACTGAAGAACAGATACAAACCCACAAGCACAAATTGAACACCAGAAATATGATCTGAAAACCACGAGTCTGAAAAAGCGCGAATTGTCTCTTACCAAACTTTTACTAACACAAGATTAGCAAAAGGATCCAAAGGGTGCCGCGCTTGGTATTGAACTGCCCTTTTATAGTCCCGTCGTACGTGGTGTACATCACTACGTTCTTGACGTTCGCAAATTCCGACAACTTTGTGCGACAGTGTGTATGCAAGACAAGTTTGAGCCAACATCCGTCAGAAAAAAACAATGGATTTTGTTGTCGGAATGTCCGATCAATGTCCGACCGTGTGTACAGGGCATTAGTGTTCCACGCTCACCCCACCCCTATACATAAACTTACTAGGTGTTTCAATACACCACTTTTTTCCCCCTTTTTTACCCCTAGGGGTTAACGTGGAACAAAAGTCTTTCTTTATTAACTATTATCATTTATGTTTAAAGTTGATTAAGATTTTAATAATTTCTACTATTTAAATCATTGTAATTAAAAACAATAGTCACATGATCAAAACCCATTTTTAGGTGTAAACACAAACCCTTAAGTCTCTTCTTGCCTTTTCTTCTACCAGCTCCACACCCTTTTTTTTTTCTTTCCCCCCTTCCCCCGTTTTTTCCTCCTCCCCCTCTGTATTCTCATTATGGCCAACTATTCTGGCAGCGCATGGGTTGACCAAATGAATAAGATTAAAACCACAGCATTAGGGAATAACATCGAAACGAATAAAATCACAGCCCTTTTTGCTCATTTGGAAAAACTTCTAGAACATAAATCCAGATTCTATTGGCATAGTCAGTTCTTTCAATCCTACATCGACAACAAAGTAGTACCCCTTGGTTTGAGGATACAGGTTTTTCTCACATTAAAAAAAAACCCCAAGTCCATTATGAACAGAATGGGAAGAAAATCTTACTACATGTTCACTAAATATGATGAGAATGTTGAAGGATCATTACGATCTAGAAAACAAAAAACTTGATGCCGAAATACAGAGTATACAAAATAAACTCCACCCATCCTGGGAGACGGACATCTTCGTCTCATCGGAAGAGGAAATAAAAACATATGTGGATGAATATAATAAATCACTTATACAAAACAAAGAGAAAAAATTCACAAAAGACTCAGTAGCTTTCAAAATGGGAAGGGGTTACAAATGGAACACACTAAACAGAGGAAACTTCAATCGATTCAGGCAAATCAGTGATGGGAATGCCTCTGACACCTCAACATCTTCATCTGTTCGCTCTCAAACCAATTACACACATCGGGGCTTTCAGCCCCATACTCTTAATATGGGACCGATCGCCCCTGCCCCCCCACAAGAACATTCAGAGATGAATCGTATCCAGGCATCCAAAAGGAAAACACCTCCTATGTCTGATGGGGAGGACATTGCCCCTACCACCCCAGACATGCGAGATAGACCACACTATAGTGGGGCAACTTCAGGAGCCACACCCAAACAACCTAGACCATCAAATTTTTGGGCACCGGCCTCCAAAGAAAAAGCCCCTATGACTCCCAAGCCACCACCTCATGCAGCACAAAGCCATATAGATCAATTCATCACTCACCCCACATAATATGATACAATACATTTGATGTAATTAATCTTACCTCACAAACCTTTACTGACACGGAATTGGAAATTCTAGGTCTTGGGCTTAATTTTTGTCCTACATGGGACATTAATCAGGTTGTGAAAGATATTAACTTGTTTGCCAGGAAATTAAATTTCAAAACTTTCTGGCATAACCAGACCAATAAAATAGAAACAAACCCTGAGACTAAATGGTCCCGCATGGACTATAAAATGTTGAAAATCTTAACTCAATTGGAAATGGAGGGCGGTGTTTGGGACAATTATGCACCGAATGTTAACTGATACAGAGGACTGTGCACCCCCAGGGTTCACACCACCCGAATATAAAAGTAAATCACTTACGTTTCCAACCTTTTCCAATCCTAACCTCAAACTTTTTGTGGATCGTACTACTCAAGATATTAAAAAATGAATACCATTCCAACAAAATCCAACTTAACGCACACTCAAAGAGCAGCTTTAAATCAAATTAAAAAAAGAGAGGACATAGTATTTAAACCATCTGACAAGGGGGGCAATGTGGTCATTCAAACCACACAGGGTTACATGGCCATGTGTTACAAGATCCTGGAGAACTTCTCTTGGTATCGTCGGATTTCTCCATCTAGAATCCAGAACTACCAACGAGAGTTCTTCAGGATCATAGATGGAGCCTTTTCAAAAAATCTCATTTCCAAAAATACACAAGAATCCTTAAAAGTTCAACATCCCATAACTCCCACTTTTTATGTGTTACCCAAAACCCATAAATCCTTATCCTTACCTCCAGGCAGGCCCATCATTTCGGGGATAAGATGCCTTACCCATCAAGCCAGCTCCCTAATAGATGATTACCTACGACCCCATGTAGAAAGCTTACCCACGTATCTAAAAGACACTATTCATGTCTTAACGGCCCTGGAAGGCTTATTTGTACCTGCTGACACCATACTTGTATCCATCGATGTAGAGGCCCTCTACTCCAGCATTCCTCACGACAAAGGTATTGCAGTTATTTCATCCTTTCTAAATGAAAGAGACCTTGATACCATCCCCTACAATGCATTCATAATAGAAATTCTGCACTTCGTTTTGACCCACAATGCCTTCACATTTGACGGCTCCCACTACCTCCAGGTACAAGGTGTAGTGATGGGAACTAAATGTGCCCCATCATACGCCAACCTGTACCTGGGGGGTGGGAGAGTGAGGTTTTCTCCTCGGATGCTTCCTTGATATACCTGCGCCACACCCTAGTGTGGCGCAGGTATATCGATGAAATCCTGATTCTATGGACAGGGACCCCAGAACTCCTTGCGGAGTTCGTGAAGAAACTCAATCATAATGACTACAATCTGTCTTTTACCTACAATTGGCATAGAAAAACTCTCCCATTTCTTGATTTGAACATACATAAAGACACAGAGGGAGCCATCACCACCAATCTACATCGGAAAGACACTGCAGGCAATTCCCTGTTACACTCCACAAGTGCTCATCTGTCACATCTAATTGGCTCCATCACCAAGGGCCAATACTTACGGCCCAACGGAATTGTACCAATGAGGACGATTTTAAAATTCAAGCCTCTCAACTACAGAAACGCTTTTTGGATCGTGGATACAGCAAGGGATGTCTCAAAAAAGCATTTCAAAATGCAAGTAACAGCCCACAAGACCTTTTGCTGTTCCAAGGTGAGAAGGGAACTCCATCACAGCCCCAGGGTATTCGTCCAGTCACGAAATTCAATAATCAATCTCAAATCATCAAACATATTTTAAATACCCACTGGCACCTTTTGAGTGATGACCCCACTCTAAGATTATTTGTAGAACCTGAACTGCATGTCATTTATAAATGAAACCAATCACTACGTGACATCTTAGTCTCTAGCCATTTTATGTCGCAGGGATCTAAATACCCATGCGGTAATTTACCGTGAGGTACTTTCCAATGTGGCAATTGTGACTTCTGCAAGTATATTATAATTGGGAATAACATTGTTCTACCCACAGGGGAACATCTACGTATGCAACATTTTGTTAATTGTGACACCATTGGTATAGTGTATTTGTTAACATGCGGTTGGAGATTAAACTCAGGTGATTCAAAGGCAAAGGAACTGACCCACTTCCACAGGTGTTCAGCTCATCCACATCACAGCAATTAGCCGGTATAAACTTCTCAGGTGCAATGATATATGAACTTTTTGCATCCTTTTAAATGTAGATGGAACGCCAAGATTTAGTAAATCATATAAAAGCCACATAAATATTTAATTCTATCTATTTGATTTTCCATACTAAATTCACTATAGGCAAAACATGACTGTACACCAATGGGTATAGAAACCATATATAGAAACCATCATTGTGTTTATATGTGCAATATTTTTTAATATAAAATGTTTTTATTAATATTCATTGCAATGTATATATTTCTAGATATGAATCCATGTAAACACAAACAGATCAACACATGTGAGCAATAATTTTAGTGCCAGAACTCCTGTGTATTTCTAAATTAGTAATCTGTAAAAGCTTTTAAAGCATTGTCTATGGAGATGTCAAGATACCATAGTTTTGCGCTGCTCCACGGGCGTGCGCAATTTTAAACAATAATGTAAATGGTGCACTTTTCCCTGTGTTGAAGTGTATGACACAAAAAGTTGAGCAAACTAAAACTGACTAGTATATATACAACAATATGTGAATAAAATAGCCTCAATCCCTCAAGACTATAATTAAATAAGTAGGTGCATGAGTGGCATTATATAATGCTTAAAACAAAGTGTGTAGATGAGCAATCATAAAAACTGTATATAAAATTTAAAAACTTGATATGCGACTTATGTGATAATCAATTACTTCACATACAGTTCATATATATAAGCAAAATGCAGTTAATGGAACACTTTCAGACAACCTTCTGCATCACTTTCCTATGCTAAAAAGCACCAGAGTATAGCAAAAAAGTCTTAATGGATTCCACTTGTAAGTAATCTCCAATGCCTTGAAATATAATGTTTCATAAAGTAAAATTTCACCTCTTACTAAATGTGATGGATCCCTGTTACAGAGATCAGACTCGTGAAATATAACCGTCTTTGTGGATTTCACTCTCTTCGGTTCTCTCACAGCCAAACACGTCTGGAGATTAAACTCAGGTGATTCAAAGGCAAAGGAACTGACCCACTTCCACAGGTGTTCAGCTCATCCACATCACAGCAATTAGCCGGTATAAACTTCTCATGTGCAATGATATATGAACTTTTTGCATCCTTTTAAATGTAGATGGAACGCCAAGATTTAGTAAATCATATAAAAGGAAAGAAAAAGCCTCATAATGTAAAATCGCATAAATTTATTAAAAATGCTTGTCAGGGGGTTATCAAGGACCTGATGCCCTGTGGGAGGGCAAAATGTTGACGCTATTACCGGTATCACTGATGTCACTTCTGGTCCTGTGGAAGGCATGCCAGCAATGGCGTTTTTACACTCGCAGCTCCATTTTGAGGCTTGTTTTATCTTACTTGTTGTAAATACCCACTCCCTTTTTCAATAAAACTTTTTTAATGGTACTTCACTATCAGTTTCCTTTTGTTTTTACTTCTGGGTACTTGCTGTGTTCTGGCTGAGAAACTCTTTAAAGGATTTCCAGACCTGAAGGCATATCACCTTATTCGCCATCCCAGGATTCTCTATCAAGCTTTTAATGACCCACCAGACTGAAAAGCTGGGGGTCGTTGTGATCTGGTGAGTGGGGATACATGAGGGGGTGTTGCACACCTGAATTTCTCTGAAGCATCTTATATTTCCTTCACCTTGGATTGAAGCACCTTCAGTCACCTTATTTGGACTTTCTTTTTGGTTAACAAATTTTCACTTATTGTGTTTGCAAGCGCTATATTTATTTTGATATATTTTATACAAACGGCACAGTGATTGCAGCATGTGCCAAGCATTGAGTGTAGGAGGACAT
Organism: Aquarana catesbeiana; assembly: GCF_042186555.1. Classification (NCBI taxonomy): domain Eukaryota; kingdom Metazoa; phylum Chordata; class Amphibia; order Anura; family Ranidae; genus Aquarana; species Aquarana catesbeiana. Next base: position 518,843,897 of record NC_133328.1, read on the forward strand.
TTTCTTCCCTCCCATCCTCAGTGGTGAGCCATCCAGTCATTTAAGAACCGCAACCAGATGGCAAGTGGTTAAATAAAATGCATTACCCCCTCACCCTTTGAAATAGTTATCTACCGCCCTGTTTATTAAGCAACATTATTCAGAGCTTTTGACCATCTTGTAATAAGAAGTAAATCTGGTGAGTGATTCTGAGTTACCGAGAGAGCACTTATTTCAGCAGTTTTTTTTATTATGTTTTTTTTTCATCTATTGCATAAAACAGAGATTAATATTGTGTATGGATTTTTTTGATTTATAAGTATTTTGTTGCATATAAAGCACTAGCACTTTTTAACACTAAGAGTAGGGATATACACATTACTTGCACAATACGCATCAAATGGACACTAAATTGGTTTATGGTCTTATAACTATGGCATATGGACATATATGAATTGTTAAATGTATTTATTTGATATGTATTTGATGAATCTATTTCATATGAATGTATTATTTTTTACTTAGAATTAATTTGTGATGAGGAGGTAATTCATTTTATATACTTTGTTGGTAAGCACTCTGAGTGATAAACTAGTATAAATCTACACATAATTTATACACATAAAATGTATTAAATATACACATACAAATATACATATACAATTGATTAATCTGATTAACGTTCGCTAATCCCATTTTCAAACATTAAATAAATCGTCCTAAATATTTTTATTTATTACTATGTTTAAACGACAGACCCAGTAAGAAGAAACCTGCAGCCCAGGCAGGGCTGCCAGCAAGCAGTCATCACACACACAGCCACATTATGTCTTATAAAATTCACTTCCCTACACATGCCAGGAAAACAAGCTCCATCCCACATGCCTCCCAGGATTGCTGGCACTGCATGTTGCTGCCAGGGCTGGGAGTAACTGTAGAGAGAAGTGGCTGCTGCACAGACATTTGAAGGTGTTTTAGCTGAGCTGTTCTACTAATAAAAAGTTTGAAGAGGGAAAAGTGGTGGTCTGACAGAGATAAGGCTCCATGATTCTATAAACACAACATCAAGTGCCTCTGCAGGCCCAGAGGAGTTTCAGAGGTGACAACATCATGCCTGCAGAGGCACTCGATGTTGGTGTTATGATATGCCTTTTGCTTCTCTTATAACATGAGTAGATACCATATTTAAAATAAATGTGTTTTTAATTACTACACCCTTCCTTTCTATGCATGATTGCCTGGGTCAGACCTATTGGGAATGTTATGACCTATCTTGTGGTGTGAGATGGCGGCTTGAGGTCTGCTGAATGAGGAGAGGCTCCTCTGGGTGCAGATATAGGACAAGTTTAATAGACACTTAATACAGGCAACTCACATTTGAGAAGTCATAAACAGGCATGGATAAGTCCCAGCAAGGGAGTGGTCTGGTCATCAGTTTGACAGTCCAATCCTGCAAGGGAGAATCGCTTTTCTTGCTACAGCATCGCTGGTAGTAAGAAGCCGGCCGCAGTGGAGACAGCTCAGGTCTCCACCGCGGCTGGCTTCTTACTACCAGCAGTGCTGTAGTGAGCAAAGCGCTTCTCCCTCGCAGGATTGGACTATAAATGATTGGACCGATTGGGGGGGGTGTCAGGCCAGCCACCTCGCCTCTTCTGACCCTGGGACACTGCTGCCTGCATAGTCTGAAGTTGCGAAAAAAATCACTTGCCAGCCCCTTCTCATACGAAGCTCCTCCTGTGTCAGTGTCATTGTAAAATGAAGCTTCTAAATATCTCAGTAGCTCCTATTTTTCTGGCTGCTCTCCTCCTCCTCCCGCTCCTCCTCTGAGTGTAGCTTTAGATTGGAGGAGGAGAGCAGTCGCATGACCATTTATGTAACATCAGAGGAGAGCAGTCATGTGACCAGGTCAGTGAAAAAAACAGAGCTAATGAGGTATATGGAAGCTTCGTTTTACAATATGAGTGATACAGAAAGAGCAGTGTAGAAGGGGCTGGCAGTGATTTTTTCTTAACTGTAGAGTATGCTGGCAGTGCTGTCCCAGGAGACTGAGGTCTCCTGGGAGCGCAGGGGGCTGTGTACTGTGCAGGGGGCTGTGTACTGGATGGGGGCTGTATACTGTGCAGGGGGAGGGGAGCTGTATAGTGGATAGGGGGCTGTGTACTGGTTGGGGGCTGTGTACTGGGGAGGGGGGCTGTGTACTGGATGGGAACTGTGTACTGGGGAGGGGGACAGTGTACTTTGCAGGAGGGCTGTATACTGGATGGGGCCATGTACTGGATAAGGGGCTGTGCACTGGGAAGGGGGGCTGTGTACTGTGCAGGGGGAGGGGGCTGTATACTGGATGGGGCCGTGTACTGGATGGGGGGCTGTGTACTGGGGAGGGGGGCTGTATACTGGCTGAGGGGCTGTTTACTGTGCAGGGGAGGGGGCTGCGTACTGGATGGGGAGGGGGCTGTGCACTGGATTGGGGGCTGTGTACTGGGGAGGGGCTGTATACTGGATGGGGGCTGTGTACTGTGCAGAGGGAGGGGGCTGTGTACTGAATGGGGGGCTGTGTACTGGGGAGGGAGTCTGTGTAGTGTGCAGGGGGAGGGGGTTTGTGTACTGTAAAGAGGGCTGTGAAAACATATTTTCCTTCACCTTCCCTCTTAATATTAGGGTGTGTGTTATACACCTGTGTGTGTTATACACTGATAAATATGGTACCTCCTTTAGGAGCAATTGATGGATCAGCCTTTTCTTTGACATTGTTCAATTGGATCTTAAACAACTCTATTGGGTAGAGAAAGTGGCCAATAACCTTTACAAAAGAAGAAAGACAGGCATTAAGGGAGGCTATAAATTTGGTGATAAAAATAAGCGATGGAAGGGTAATGTGATACTAATGAGAAAAAAACAGTATGAGATAGACATGTGCATAACAGAAAAATTTGTTTTGTTTTGTTCCGGATATATTCATTATGTTACTAATTTTGTTTAGTTGATTAGTTTAATTTCATTTAGTTTCCTTTCATTTCGTTTTGTTTATTAATTTTCTAACAAAATCCAAATTTTCTGGAGAATTTACATTCGGATCAGCTAAAAAATTCGAATTCTGCGTGAAGAAAAGCTGGTTGTTAAGGAGCAGGCTGGGAAGCTGGCAGCTGCATCCTTAACAACCGATGACTCATCAGCTGTCAACGGGCTTCCCCACTGACAGATAAAATGTAAACAAAAGAATGCCCCATGCGAAAATTTACATCTGAATCTCTGAATAATCAAAAATGTGTCTGAATTTATATTGGGGCCAAAACAAATTGCACATGTCTAGTATGAGAAGGAGGTTAGAAGACAACCGAATGAAATCCATACTTATAGGAGGTCGAGCGTGGACCCTTTTCCTAAGTGGGTAAATGCTCTTAACACTAAATCAATAGCGGTGAAAGAAGCAGGTCTTCTTAACAAGAAAGAATTGGATTGTTTAAAGCTGGAAGAGTTCAATTATGTAACATTGTATATCATACCAGAAATTCTAAAGAGTCCTTTAGACCCCCCTGGGAGTCCAATAATGTCAGCAGTTAGGGACCCATTAGAAAGAGTAGGGAAATAAATCCACTCCATGTTTAAAGACACGGTTTCATGTCTAAAATCATTTGTATAGGACACCAAATATTTGTTATAAAAATTTTCTAATGTACAAGTAACTGAGAATTAATTTTTGGTGGGAGTTGATGTTGAATCATTATATACATCAATATCGCATGAATGCAGCCTATGAGCCATCCATTATTTTTTAGTGTTAAAGTACCCAAATATGAGGGCTAAAATGAATATTTCTTGGAACTCCTGGACTTGGCTCTTAGTAATAATTTTTTCCAGTTCTTTAAAAATAGTTATCATCAAATAAATCAGAACTCTATAGGTCCCCCCTGAGCTCCATCCATCGCTTGTCTCCTTCTCAGCTTTTTGGAGGAACATTCAGTGTATAAGTTATTGATGTTTCTGAGCCTAGTACAGTTATGGCTGAGATACATTGTTGATATACTGATATATGGACAGGAAATGTCATTAAATTAAAAGAGTTCATTGAACAGCTAAACTTGAACAAAAAGAACATAACTGACCTATACTTTTGATGAAAAGAATTCATTTTTGTACATGTTGATCCGAGTTGAAAAGGGTGTCTTGGTTTATATTATGTTTAAAAAAAAAACCTGCGGTAAATATGTTATTACTAGCAGATAGCCATCACCTATTTTCTTTTGATCAAAGTTATCCCGATAGGTCAGTTCTTGAGTTGTTGCCGTAACTGCACCAGTACTAGTGATTTCAGATGTGTGTGAGCTTTATAAAAGAGAAAGATGGCAAATCCAATAAGCAAGGAAGAGAGCCTTTGAGACAAACAGAGACATGCTGCTTGCACCAAGGGAAGAACTTCCAAAGAATTTAGGAAAACCAATAAGACTCATTACACAATTCAGGGCACAGTGGGTGGAAATCAAAAAAGTCCCATCAAGGTACCGGATGGTCTTGACTAAGTGTCCAAACCTTAGAAAGATAGTAGGCCCACACCCACAATTAATGGCACAAAGAGCATCTAATCTAGGAGATGTATTGTTCCATGCTGGGTTCACTAAGAAATCAAAATGCCAGATATGCCCGTATGTGGTCCATACCATCTTCTTCTCTAATGCTGATGACATGAAAACATTTCATAGTTTGATAAATTGTTCAACTACCAAAGTCCTGTATATGATGCCATGTCCCTATAATAAAAAAAATGTAGGTTAAACAAAATGACAGGTTATGAGTTTGAATTGGAGAGCATCCAAGGGCTCATTTACACTTGCTTCGGCATCAACACACATTAACGGCTAGTTTACACTTGCTTCAAAACAAGGTTGCGGACAGGCTTTGTTAAAGCTCTCTGAACGCTAGTCAAAGCTCCTGCCACTAAATAAAATGGTTAGCTTACAGTACTGTTTACAACTTGCTTTTTCTTTGCTTTGCTTTGACTTTGCTTCAAAAATTATACCCCATGTAGCTTTAGTAGTGCTTCAAAGTGTCTTCAAAGCCTCCATAGAAGTCTATGGCAAAGCTTGCTTTAAGCCCCACTGAAGCCCCACCAAAGGCTCATCGAAGGCTCATCGAAGCCCCATCGAAGCTCCGCCAAAGCCTTATCAAAGCCCCACTGAAGCCTTATCGAAGCACCAAGCAAAAGCAAGGTATAAACAGGACTGTAAGCTAACCATTTTATTTAGGCAGGGGCTTTGACTGGCATTCAGAGAGCTTTAACAAACCATGTCTGAAGCCTTGTTTTGAAGCAAGTGTAAACTAGCCCTAAGTGATATAAGCGGGCGAGACCCAAGTAACCCTTTTCTCACAGCACTTTATAAAGGTACACAACGGCAAGCTAGAGGACCTGAAGGTAAAAGGAATCTATATCTTAAATCTACCATAAGGAAGGGGTGATTACAATACAGAATTGTTGAAAAAATAAAAAAATGTGGATATACAGGTTGAACATGGTAATACCAAATCGTTTAAACACAAAACTAACCCTTCAGATTTTTCTTGAGAAATTATTTTTTAATTAGCTGGTATATTGTTTTTTAGGAGAAATTAAGTAACCTCCATTGCCATCTTGTATATAAAATTATTATTGAGCATTTAATTCAGAGTGTTAATTAATATCAGCCAGAATTAGATGGACTTGTTTAAAAAATATGGTCTCAGATGAGACTAACATTATTTTGATTAACCTGTTCCAATTAATTAATGTTTACTACATTAGTGGTGAGTGGTCACTTTAAATCCAACTGAAACTGGTACAAATGGGAGGAGGCCATGCTAGGCCATGCCCCCAACCTGAAACATGCAGGCATTGAGGCGGCATGCCACGGTAAGCATCTGTTGTGAACAGAGGGCAAATCAAGAAAGGTACTTTCTGGCACAATGGAGTGATGATGAGCCTTTGGTTTATTTGAACCAGAACTGGTGTAGACAACTTCACAGAAATGTACCTTGAATGGAATGATCCAAAAGAAGAAATATATCAGATTTTTATATTGGCATTTATTGCAATACTTTCACTTAATTGTCTCAGTGAACCTAGTTGTTGGTGAATGAATATTGCCTCACCTAACCCAGTGTGCAATGAACTTGCTAACCGCAGCTGATATTCATCTTTTGTTTTTCTGCTTTAGCTACTAGCCATTACACTATATTAACTTGCTAATAACAGCTTATGTTTATCGGCTGCTTTTATTGCTATAGCTATTAGCCAATTGCATTTCTCTCTCTTCTGCCAAATCTGCTATCGAGCAGTTAACAGATGTGTGATAGCCAATGGATCATTCAGCAGTATATGTCATACAGCATCTGGAAGCTGCAATAAGGAAAGTCTGACCATCTAGTTAAAGTTACATCAGTCTAGTCAGCAAGAACATTTCATAGACTGTGCTTGTACCACATTCCTTCCATTTATTTTGTTCAGCTTGCTCCTCTGTTTATCGTTAAGCAATTGCATACCCTCACTAACTATGTTCTAAGGAGTTTATTTGTATACCTGGGTATTGTAATAATAACTGTGCAGGGACTTTAGTGACTAACTGAGCATATGAAGTGTACATATGGTTGGTTTCAATGCCAGCAAGGGTGTGTTACCCTATACCAATAATCACTAAAAGTCATAGTGATTTATGTGCATTTGCTTATGTAGTTTGAGAAAGCATTGTCTTAATATTTTAAAGGAGTTGGTGAGTGTATTGTTGTTATTTTTGTTATTTGAATTTTTGATATTTATGGATGGAATTTAATAATATTTATATAGATTTTTGTATGTGCCTGTGTCAATGCCACTTAGTCTGTTAGATCCCTTTTACACAATCGGCCTGCTTGGATCCGCCTTTCCATTTTTCAGGTGGATCCGAGTGGGCCACTCCTTGACTTCTATGGGCAGGCGGATGTCAACAGATATGTGCCTGCTGACACCCGCCTGCCATCCGATCCGACATCCGGTCAAGACAGACGGACAGATGGCGATACACTCACCATTTGACCAGCGGATCAGATGGGATCGGATGAAAACGGACAGTTTGTCCATTTTCATCCAATCTCTTCATAGAGAACAGCAAGGCTCTGACAGGTCCATCCCTGCATAGTGAGCAGAGACGGACCTGTCATCCGCCTGCTCAACGGGTATTAATGGAACGATCCCCAGCTGAGCTAGCAGAGTCTGTACAGCGGATCCGCCCCGTGTGAAAGAGGCCTTAAAGTAACCTCTAAATTTGACCTCCATTCTATAAGGGGTCTTGAATTTTTTAGAATCACATCAGCCTCTGCCCTCAAGGAGCTTACAATCTAAGGGCCGTAACTCAAATTTATACATACACATGCAAAGGCCAATTTAGAAAGGATCTAACTAACCTACCAGCATGTCTTTGGGGTGTGGGAGGAAACTGGAGCAAACATGTGCAGGCAAAGGGAGAACATGCAAACTGCATGCAGGTACAGTAGTGTCATAGTTGGATTTTGAACCAACACCCCTAGTGGCACAAGGTGAAGGTGCTGACCACTATGCCACTGCACCGCCCATAGTTTGCCGAACCCTGCTTGAACCAAAACCTGGGTAGATCGGCTTATTCCTACTCCTCATTGTTATGCTATTTCCATAGTAGCTTGTATAAATTGTGCATTTATTATCATATTGACTTCTATGCACTGATCTGTATTTCTATCTCATTGTAAAAAGTCTAAGAAAATGCTTGAAATACAACATATTTTGATATACATTATCATAAATGAATTTTAAAAAGTTAATAAACAAGTTAATAGTTTTCAATAACACTTTATAAACATAAACATTAACATTAGTTTCTTGTTATGAATTTAACATGAACCTGACTTGTCACATGCATATATAACTCCTTGCACCTAGCACCTTCAACACTTCTCCAGGTGCCCATATCACAGGTGTGCCTTGATGTAAGGCTCTCTGAAATATACTTGCTTCTTGGGTTAATAGGTCTGTAGTCTGGTCCCTACTCATTTTTTAAGCTTCACTATTAACGTAGAAGTTTTGCAGTCTCACTGGCCAATAGTGCTAGGCTTCTGACCCATTAAAAAAAAGACATAAGTGTATTTCAAAGCACCTTATAAATGTATCTTGGGTCAATAGGAAATTAAATGAGATATATCTGTAGCACCAGACTCATAGACTTAGAAAGTACATGGTGTGCAGTTGCCTATACATGGCTGCTATATGCTGTCAGTGCTTGGTTATGTAAATATATGACACTAGTTTTCTACAAGGACATGAGGTGCATGCAAAAAAATATTTGTGGATGACTGTTCTCCAATATAAACTGCCTTAATTGAAGAAAGACCAAAACAAAGTGAAGCAGTAGAACACAGAGAGCTCTCTGTGTTCCACCACTTCACTTTGTTTTTGTGAATTTTTTTCTGTAAAGGCAGTTTATATCAAAATGCGGTCATCCACAAATTCTTTTTTGCATGCATCTCAGTGGACCGTCACCTGATTTCTTGTAATAATGGACACACCTGGAGCAGTGCTTCTTTCTCATTTTGGTTAAGGACTTGGGCTGGTCACATTGTTAAGCTCAAATTACCCTTAAAGCTTTTATAAACTTTTTACTAATAATAGTTGTGTTATAAAAATATAAAGTTAGTCTAGTATTATGAAAGTGAATGCTTGTGTTACGTTTTTCATACTTTGTTTAAAATCATAACCATTGTTACATTATTAATACAAAAGAAATGAAGCAATCTATCTTTCCTTTAAGCAAAATGTGCAGCTAAGTAACCACTGGGAACTACAAAAGTCATATCCAATTTCATACACCCACTGCATACAGTAAATAGATATACCACATATCACTTCCTATCAGCCCAAATGCAAATTTATGAGTTTATATTGAATGTGATAAGGAATAGGTTGATTACCAAAAATAACCAGATGAAAAGTTGTATCAACTTCTCTCTGGACGTGAAGTTATATTTGTGAAAAGAAAATGTAGTGTAAATATTTTCTTAAATATTTTTTTATATTTTAGCTTTTAAAATACATAATTACATAAATGAAATTAAAGCAAGAAAAAATAGACAAACAGATATATTCATTAAAAAATAAGCTGATTTGAAAACAACTTATTTTTGGAAATATTTGAGAACTCTAATGTCCCCGTACACGCGGTCGGATTTTCCGAGCGTGTTGTCGGACATTCCGACCGTGTGTGGGCTCCATCAGACTTTTTCCATCGGATTTTCCGACACACAAAGTTTGAGAGCAGGCTATAAAACAACAAACAAACAACAAAATCCGATCGCGTCAATTCCGACCGTGTGTGGCAAGTTCCGACGCACAAAGTGCCACGCAAGCTCAGAAGAAATTCCAAGACGGAACAGCTCGGTCTGGTAAAATTAGCGTTCGGAATGGATACAGCACTTTCGTCACGCTGCAATGTTTTCAATAGTTTAATACAGTGCAATCTCTTCTTCTTTATAATGTGAGACTTCTCACAAACTTTTTTCTTTATTATTTATTGTGATTCCCTCAATATATTTAGATTTGTCACATCTGACCAAATTTCTTTTTTTTTGTTTTGAAAATTTTTTTTTTTTTTTGGTCAAGGCTGTTTTTGTATTTTTTTGGTGTTTGTATTTTTTTAAAGTCTCTTTTTTTATTTGTGTTTTTTTATGTTTTACTCCATAATATTTTTGTGTGTGTTTTGTGTGTGAAGTTACCACAACACCATTGATATCTTGTATTATTTAATCTCAAGGAGATTGCTTGGTGTTGGTGCCTCTTGTTAATTTCACATTGTATTTTTGAAATGTACCTGCCTCCTCACAAACAAACTGTCCTTTTTGAAGGAAAACACACATAGGCGAGTATAACTGAAACAAAAATTCATTTATTAAGGGCTCAGAACCAAACAAAGAGGGAGGCAGCGCTGGAGAAACAGCAGAAATTGGTGAAGCCTTTGGCCCCCAGGGCACACATCAACTATTTTACTGCAAAATTGGTGGCCTGAGGAGCCCATATCTAAGGGAGTGCAGTCTGGTCCAGAAGTGCCAGAGATCCGGAAAGCAGCAGATGACATCTGTGTCCCTAGGCTGTGGTCATACAAGAGACTGCATCTTTTGTCAGACCAGACTGAACCCAGGTCATCACTCTCTGGTCTTCCTTCCACACTTCCTTCCACGCTGTGTCTGTGGTGGTGGAGTTGTGCAGGAGGAGGAGGAGGAGGGGGATGGGCCAACTCACTCGGGTGGGTATTGGGTGTGATTTCGCCACTCACCCCCTTACTTAGGACTTTATACAGAAGGTCCTCACACAGCTTGCATTGACCCTCCTGCATGCCCTTCAGTTTGGTGGCAGACATGCAGGCAAAGGCCTCTTCAGGAGTGGGTAAGGCTCTGAGGGACACAGAAGCCTCCTGAATGAGCCTGAGTGCTGAATCCTGCATGTGACTCCCCTTCCTCTGTCTTTTGTATGGAAGGCGGAGGGGAGGAACCTGCGATTCTGTCAGGCTGCGACTGGGCCCGGCCTTCTCCTGGCTGCCACTTAGCCCCGCCTCCTCCTGGCTGCCACTAATCCCCGCCTCCTCCTGGCTGCCACATTCCACAGCCTCCTCCTGTGTACCACATTCCAGAGCCTCATCCTGGCTGAGGTCTTCCTGTGTATGAAAAAGGGACATCGTTTTAGTTTTTTATTCATCAATCACACACAATTTTCATCTCATGACTGTTGCAAATTGAATGTTAACAAATATAACAGACTATCATTTTGAACCCAGCATTTTTCTTTCTTGTCCGAATTTTTGGTGCCCACTACTGTCTATTGATATGTATAACACTTTATTAAATCAGCAATTAGTGATCAATAATAACATCTAGTAAACATCATTTATTTATTGACCAGAAATCTGTAGAAGAATGCTATACCTGGCTCAAGCTGGGCTCCTCCACTTCTTCCTGGCTGGAAGTCCCAGGTTGGACATTGGAAGCCTCAGCTGGGGTGGAAGGTAGGGTGGAAGGAAGAGTGGAAGGAAGGGTTGAGAGGCATTCCCTGACTCCAGTCTGGTCTGACAGAAATCGCAGTCTCTCATAGTACCACAGCCTGGGGACATAAACATCATCTGCTGTAGCTCCGGATCTCTGGGAATCCGTGACCTTCTTGCGCTCCCTAAGATAAGTGCTCCTCAGGCCACCAATTTTAGTTTTTAACTAGGGGATGGTTGCCGTGGGGACCACCGGCTTCACCAACTCCAGCAGTTTCTCCAGAGCTGCCTGCCTCTTTTGTTTATGATTATAATGTGGGTGTTTGACCTGCCACAGACAGGGCAGCTCCCTGTACTTGTCTATGAACATGGGGAGGAAATTGTGGTCATTGAAGCCATCCATTTTCTCTGCTAGACACAACACAAGACAAACCCTAATGTCAGGCAAAACTCTCCTAATATAGTTACAATACAGGCCTCAATTTAGAAGCAGTATAGGCCCAAGTTTAGATCTTACCTTCGTTTTCACGATTGGCGCCTCCGATACGCCTTCCTCCGGTCACAGATCGTACGTACTATGCATGCGTGTTACGATTTATATACAATGCGCAAGCGTGTAACTCCGCCTGCCCCTACATTCTTTCTATTCTATTCCCCACCCCTTCTCGTTCGGTGCAGTGGGGGAAGAGCACATGGCGGAGACACAATAGGTGCGTGTTAATTACAGCAATGAGGAGGAGGAGGAAGCCCAGAGCCTGAAACGTCTGGATCCAGAAGGAGACTATTTAAGGCATCAAATATGTCCTTTGGGGAGATGTTGGAGATGGTGGACATCCTGAAGAAGGTCGACTATGATGGGAAGTATGGACCTTACCCCAACCCCAATGTTCAAAAGGCCAAGATCATGGCGAAAGTGGTCAACAGTCTGCACCGGAATTTCGGGGTACAACGATCGAAAGATCAGCTCAGGAAGCGGTGGTCGGACCTCAAATTAAGAGAGCATGAGCAGTACAGAAAGATCCGGAGAGTGCTGCAAAAAATTAAGTAGTTGTCCTGTGTTCCTATTCTTTTATGTTTATTACGTTCGTGCTGCTCCATGTGCTTTTCTTAACGGTTATCCAGTTTAAAATGTCAACTTTCATGTTCATGGGCACATTATTCGTTCGTATCAAACATTATTCCACCCAATAATGACCAACTGAGAAATGCATCCCAGCTTAGTCTCCCTATAAATTTATGGCAGCTTATGGGGTGGCGCAGACAGGGGCAAGGCGCAGACATCATGGCTCTGTCCTGAGTGGCTCTGTCACAAGTGATGCGCAGTTTCACCGACAAAGTTATCAATTCTGATCATGTCTTCTCTGCTCTTTTACAGGTAATTGTCTCCTATCCATCTGCATACCCCTACTGAACTGACTTTGCTGTGAAATATTTTTGGTAATTGTCTCCTATCCATCTGCACATCCCTACTGAACTGACTTTGCTGTGAAATATTTTTGGTAATTGTCTCCTATCCATCTGTACATCCCTACTGAACTGACTTTGCTGTGAAATATTTTTGGCAATTTTCTCCTATCCATCTGCACATCCCTACTGAACTGACTTTGCTGTGAAATATTTTTAGTAATTGTCTCCTATCCATCTGCACATCCCTACTGAACTGACTTTGCTGTGAAATATTTTTGGTAATTGTCTCCTATCCATCTGCACATCCCTACTGAACTGACTTTGCTGTGAAATATTTTTGGTAATTGTCTCCTATCCATCTGTACTTTCCTACTGAACTGACTTTGCTGTGAAATATTTTTGGTAATTGTCTCCTATCCATCTGCACATCCCTACTGCCCTATCTTTAAACTTCCATATTTACTGCTAGCTCTATAACAAACACACTGCAATAGCAATATTACTGGTAAATGATTCTCAACTCCATGTGGCTTGAGTGATCAAGAGAGGTAATTAGCTTTACGACCCTAGCCTGTGTCTGTATCTGGTCATCTTCTCCCCATATTCAAGTGTCTCACATCAGACCCAATAATGACCAACTGAGAAATGCATCCCAGCTTAGTCTCCCTATAAATTTATGGCAGCTTAGGGGGTGGCGCAGACAGGGTCAAGGCGCAGACATCATGGCTCTGTCACGAGTGATGCGCAGTTTCACTGACACAGTTTAACGAAAGCAGGATAACCAAAGCTGCATGAACAAGAACTCTGCTCCACTCTGCAAGACGACAAGCAAACCAGCTTTGACATTTATTTTATATTAGGTTTGTTTCCCACTCTCTATCCACTCACATGCTCCTTATTCTCCTCCTTCTCACATTGGTGTCTTCTATCCTCAAATTATCTTTACTCTACCCCTCCTCTCTTCCCTGCAGCATGCACATATCACCCTCACTCCTACCCTCTCCCTACTATGGCACCCATCATCTCCTGCATTTGCTGCACCCACATGCTGACATAAACACCAGGGCCACTAGACAGGTGCGCTCATGCATATCCCACTCCCACCTTGCCTTCCTCGCCCTCCTCCTTCTCCTAGTCTCAGGTGACATTTCTCCTAATCCTGGTCCGCCATTTTCCAAATGCAAGCCACATATCCAATACCCCTCCCCTTCTGGAAACCACCGCAATCCACTCAGTTTAATTTCTATCCCTCTGCTTCCTCAAAGCACCCCACCAATCTCATGCGCCCTTTGGAATGCCCGCTCCATCTGTAACAAGCTAACATCTGTACATGACCTCTTCATCTCTCATGGCTTGAACATACTCGCCATAACAGAAACCTGGCTTCAAAATTTTGACTCAGCTTCTCCTGCTGCCCTCTCCCATGGTGGTCTCCATTGGACTCACACCCCCAGACCCAACAGACAGAAAGGAGGTGGAGTTGGCTTCCTTCTATCCCCACAAAGCACCTTCCAAGTCCTTCCTGTCCCTCCCTCTCTATCCCTCTCTTCTTTCGAGATGCATTGTATTCGTCTGTTTTCTCCCATTTCTCTGAGGACTGCAGCAATTTATCGGCCTCCAGGACCGGTATCGCGCTTTCCTGATGACTTTGCTGCCTGGCTACCCTACTTTCTCTCCTCTGAAATACCCACCATTATTCTTGGTGACTTTAACATTCCTGTCAATGTTAACAGCCCAACTACAGCTAAACTTCTCGATTTAACCTCATCTTTTTACCTAACCTAATGGACACATACTCCCACTCACTCCAATGGTAATACCCTTGACCTTGTATTCTCCCATCTCTGCAACCCTGGCAACCTTACCAACACCCCCTTTCCTCTATCTGATCACAACTTCATTACTTTCACTGTATCCTTGCCTCCAACCACCCATCCCTCCAAGCAGCAAACAATTACTTGTAGAAACCCTTGCCACTTTAACCCTTCTCTTCTCTATTCTGCTACTGACCACCTATATGACATAATCTCTCCCCTGTCCTGTCCTGACCTGGCCACCTCTGTCTACAACAGTTCACCCTCATCATCACTAGATGCACTTGCTCCTCTAACCACACGCAGAATCAGGCCCCGACCGTTACAACCCTGGCAAACTGACAACACTAGAAATCTCAAGAGATATTGCCGTGCTCTTGAACGACTGTGGCATAAAACCAAATGCCTGCAAGACTTCACCCTATATAAATCTGCCCTTCTAAAATACAATTCATGCCTCCATGCTGCCAAACAAGCCTACTTAGTCTCTCTTATTAATTCCTTGTCATCCAGTCCCCGTCGGCTCTTCTCAACCTTTAACTCTCTGCTTCGTCCACCACCCCCTCTACCCACTAACTCACTCACTGCCCAAGAGATTGCCAATCACTTCAAAGACAAGATCGATGCAATTCGTGAGGACATCTCCACTGTGCGTACGTCTTCCCCACCCAACATACCTTGCCTAGCAGCACATTCAACACTCTCCTCTTTTGAATTGGCTACTACGGAAGAGGTTACAAAGATTTTCTCGGATGTCCACCTAACCAATTGTCCTTTGGATCCTGTTCCCTCACAACTACTAAGGTCACCCTCTTCTTCTATCCTATGCTCCCTCACCCACATCTTCAATCTCTCCCTCTCTAGTGGCATCTTCCCCTCCCCTCTAAAACATGCGCAAATCACTCCCATTCTTAAAAAGCCCTCACTGGACCCTACCGACCTGAACAACTTAAGACCCATCTCATTGCTCCCATTCACCTCTAAACTTCTAGAACGCTTAGTCTACAACCATCTTAGCTCCTACCTCAATGAAAATAACCTTCTTGACCCCTTACAGTCTGGCTTTCACTCGCAGCACTCCACGGAAACTGCCTTACTAAAACTCACTAACGATTTACTAACTGCTAAAACCAATAGCCAGTACTCCATACTCCTACTACTTGACCTCTCTGCGGCCTGTGATACTGTTGACCACCCGCTTCTTCTCAATAAGCTACATTCCTTTGGCCTCCGAGATTCTGCTCTATCCTGGTTCTCTGCCTATTTATCACAGCACTCCTTCAGTGTCACCTACAACTCTGTCTCCTCCTCTCCATTGCCCCTTTCTGTGGGGGTCCCCCAAGGCTCGGTTCTTGGACCCCTTCTCTTCTCTATCTACACCTCCTCCCTCGGTCACTTAATCACTGCCCATAGCTTCCAATACCACTTATACGCCGATGACACCCAAATCTATCTGTCTACTCCTCACCTCACTCCTTCAGTCTCCTATCGCATTACTAACTTATTAACTGACATATCAGCATGGATGTCACACCACTTCCTTAAACTAAATCTCTCTAAAACTGAGCTATTAATATTCCCCCCTGCCCATGCACCCCTCCATGACTTTTCCATCAAAATCAACAATGCAACCATCAGTCCCTCCCCTCATGCCAGGGTACTAGGTGTAATCCTAGACTCTGACTTGTCATTTCAGCCTCAAATCCAATCGTTGTCAAAAGTTTGTAGAATTCACCTCCGTAACATCTCTAAAATTCGCCCCTTTTTAACAAATGAAACCACCAAGCTCCTCATTCACTCACTTGTTATCTCTCGCCTTGACTATTGCAACTCCCTTCTCATTGGTTTACCTCTCCATAGGCTATCCCCTTTTCAGTCTATCATGAATGCTGCTGCCAGACTTATCCACCTTACCAACCGCTCAGTGTCTGCCAACCCTCTACTCCAATGCCTACACTGGCTCCCAATCACCCAGCGAATGAATTTCAAAATACTAACCACAACATACAAAGTCATTCACAACTCTGCCCCGAGCTACATCACTAATCTTGTCTCCAAATATCATCCAAATCGACCTCTCCGCTCCTCTCAAGACCTCCTGCTTTCAAGCTCTCTCATCTCCTCCTCCCATGCTCATCTCCAGGATTTCTCCAGAGCCTCTCCCATCCTCTGGAACTCGCTACCTCCATCTATCCGGCTATCCCCTACTCTTGCTACCTTCAGGCAATCCCTGAAAACTCATCTCTTCAGGAAAGCCTATCATGTCTCCAACTAATCTCCTACCACTTCCACCAGCTCATTCCCCACAGTTACAACCTTTTATACCACCTGCCCCACCCTATTAGATTTTAAGCTCTTCTGAGCAGGGCCCTCTTAATCCTCTTGTATTTTATTGTATTATAACTGTTTTGTCTCCCTTTTATATTGTAAAGCGCTGCATAAACTGTTGGCGCTATATAAATCCTGAATAATAATAATAAATAATAATTGTTCGTTCGGCCTAGAAAACACCATTGTTTTTGCCATATGCATTTCCCCACATTTTTTACGGCCTACTTGTCTGAAACTAATTTGGTTGTGTAGATCGGTTTGTTACTAGAATTAAATGCAAACTAGATTCTGTGTAGGGAGAGGACACTCAGCAGCAGTTTTCACATCTGGACACTGGAGCACTAGTGTGGGACACAAGAACACCCTTTTTATTAGGGGGCCCCACACAGGTGCTCCAGTGTATACTATAGGGGTGTCTCCATCTGTGAAGCTTGTACAAGACAGGTAAAGTATTCAAGCTTGACAAAGGACAAGACAAATGCAACATCTTTGAACTCTGCCAAAACAGACAATTGTACCCCACTTCCAATCAATGTTTCATATTCCTATTTCTGCCATCAAATATCTGTGTGCTAAGTATACCTATTTTTTTGTACATAGGGGATAAAAGACTCGGAGGACACCCCTCATCCGAGGAGACCACAGACCCCTCACCTCTGGAAGAAGGGGAAATCCACCGAAGACCAGCAGAGCAGGAGGAGGAAGACGTGGTGGAAATTGGCACCACAACAGGTGAGTGTCTGCGACCACAGGCTCAGGTAAGAGATGGATGCCGCCATATTTATAATACATGGTGTGTTTTTGTTTTTTAGGTGATCGTGATGTTGTGGATCCAGATCCATTCACCTCGGAAAGCGCCCAGATCCTGATCGGGGAGATCATGGGGTGTAATAGGGACTTGGAAAACATCCTGAAAAACATCAATGAGCAAAAATTGAAGAACATCATTGATGTTTTAGGGAGAGTTTAAAACCCCTCGAAATCTCTTGGGTTTTTGTTGTGGTCAAACTAATTTTCATTTTTGTGTAAATTTTTAGCAAAGCCAAATTTGGAAGAGGCACACAGTGTGTCAACATGTGCTATCTGCCATCACGGGAGATCAATGGATGCGTTTTGGGGGTGCAACCCCTTCCTCAATAATAAAGTAGCTGTGAGGAAGGGGTTGCACCCCCAAAACACGTCCCTTGATCCCCCGTGATGGCAGGTAGCACATGTTGACATTCGGAAATTTGTGTGCATCTTCCAAATTTGGCTTTTCCAGGGGTGACTTCACCCCATCTGAATGCAATATCAAACACAGTTTGTAAATACTCATGTCTGATATTGCCTTCAAGTTCAAACAAATGTGAACTTTGTAAGTTCAAAATTTGTGTCTCTTGTTGGTTTTAAACATGTCTGTTTAATCTTAAATGGACGTTTCAACTTTTTCGAATGTGACCCCAAAAATTGTACAAAAATACAACAAACATGTTGGTTTGTTTTAAAAACCTTTTGTAAATGCACATGTGGTTGTGCTGGTATTAAAAAGATTGTTAATCAAGATTGTGTGGATTATTGTCTCAACGCTACAACACTTTTGTGGTGCTCGAATTGGTGTTTGCTGTGACAATGGGGGTTATTTCCTAAGGGAAAATCCACTTTGCACTACAAGTGCAGTTTCAAGTGCACTTGTAGTGCAAAGTGTCTTTGCCTTTAGTAAATAACAGCCAACAGTGCTTTGTAAGGTTACACAATTATGCAATTTTCAGGACTCACCACATTTCTGTCAGGGTCAGCTAAAACAAACACAAGCAGTAAATGTCACCAAAAATTTGAGTATTTTTTTTGTTTTTTTATTTGAAAAAGGTTTTAGACATTGTCTGGCATATTGATAGCCCCCCTACCCGCAAAGAATTCAAGGTATCTTAGCTGGACATCATGGGCAGTCAGGGAGGGCAAGCCAGGACGGCCACTTTCAAGCGCTGTCAGGGTTGGTTCATTTGTAATTGCAGCCTCAGGCCCAACTGAGCCAGCATAGTTGGCAGAATGTTTCCGTAAAAAGTTGTGTAGAACACAACATGCCAGGATAATATGATTCAGTTTATACTCCGCCATATGTATGGGTGTAAGAAATAGGTGGAACCGGCTGGCCATAATTCCAAACGTGTTCTCCACCACTCTTCTGGCTCTGGCCAGCCAGTAATTAAAAACCCTCTGGTCCGGGGTGAGGGTCCTCATTGGGAATGGCCGCATAAGATGGTCCCCCAGCGCAAAGGCTTCATCCACAATGAAGACGAATGGGAGTCTTTCCACATTGTCTTCTGGAGATGGCAAGTCCAAGCTGCCATTCTGGAGATGCCTGTAGAACTCCGTATGGGCGATGACTCCACCATCGGACATCCGGCCATTCTTCCCCACGTCCACATACAGAAATTCATAAGTAGCCTACACCACCGCCAACATCACAATACTATTGAACCCCTTATAATTATAATAGTACGACCCCGAGTTGGGTGGTGGGATGATGTGGACATGTTTCCCATCAATTGCCCCTCCGCAGTTAGGAAAGTCCCACCGCTGGGCAAAGTGGGAGGCCACAGTCTGCCATTCATGTGACGTGGAAGGAAACTGTGGAGTAAAATAAAAAAAAATAATTAGTCTTTGTGCACATAAACAGGGAAAGCAGATTAGACACAAACATTGTTGGCCAACATCAAGATACCATTTATTAGAGGTAATTTTTAAACACCAAAGTATAAGGTACACCTATCAGATTCCCCCTCCCCCCTCTCATGGGTCATTTCTAACATTATAGGGGGGGACTCTTGGACAGGTAACCCTCTCCACTTCATTGAGAGATGAATGCCTAAATAATGGATATTACTTTGAACAGCCCCTCCTTAGTTACACTATTGGCAGCCCACTGGACAGGTAAGAAGTGTCATAATACAAAGACACTGTACACATTTGAGCACATTTGGACATTCTGCTATTACCTATCAAGATAATAATAGGATACAAAAACTTTAAACAGTACCATTTGAAAGTATGCAGGCAGGCCCTTGCACTACATGCTTTGGGGAATTCATCCAATCTGGCCACAAAAGAGGTGGGTATAGTGTGTATGGGTTTGGCAAAGTCAGCAGATAGATGATTGAGGATAGATAGAGAATTGGTATCAGCTGACTTAGCAGTTGGGGGAGGGAGGGTTCAAAATGATTTGGGGACCCCCCAAAAAAGCCTCTGGCACTCTGCCTGAATTTAAAGCACAAATCACATTTCAAAACATTTTAGGGGTGTTTGGGGTAAAGCACTACTATGGAGCTGACAAAATACATTGTTAAGTGACTACATGAGGTGAATATAGGGCCAGGAGAGCATGCTGGGGAGGTAAGTGAAGGCAAATATGTATGAAGGACAAAAAAAAATTACAAAAATATCAAGCATGCATGAGGACAAAGGGGACATTCACAGCATATTACAATCATGGTAATTAGAGAATGAGGAAAGAAATACAATATATTAGCAAACATTAAATACAATAACATGTGATGTTAAAGGATAAAAATCTTACCTTAATATACTCCTTCTGCAGGACCTGGATGATGGCAGAACAGGTCTCTGGGATAATGATCCCCAGAGCCTGGGGGGAGATGCCTGTCGAGAACTTCAAGTCCTGCAGGCTTCTCCCCGTCGCTAAGTACCGCAGGGTGGCGACCAGCCTTTGCTCCGGAGTGATGGCTTGCCTCATGCAGGTATCCTGCCTGCTGATATAGGGGGTCAGCAAAGCCAACAAACTGTGAAATACGGGGTCCGTCATCCGGAGAAAGTTCCTGAAATCATCAGGATTATTCTCATGGATCTCACAGAGCAAAGGCATATGACAGAACTGGTCACGCTGAAGCAACCAATTCTTGGTCCATGAACTCCTCCCCACCCTGTTCATGGACTGGACTTGTGTCAAGGTAAGGACCCCAACACCAAGTCCCCGCACAGCATGAACTCTACGAGGAGTACGTATATGCAACATGGCTAGAAAATGGTCGGCTGCTCAGAACGAAGTAACAAAACGCACTGAAGAACAGCAAGGCCTGTGAAGAGCGACCTGAAAAACAGTAACGAACGAACAAGAACAGAATGACAAGAGTCACGCGTCACTTGCTGCATGCACTGGAGAGCAGATACAAACCCACAAGCACAAACTGAACAGCAGAAAACGATCTGAAAACCACGAGTCTGAAAAAGCACAAATCATCTCTCACCAAACTTTTACTAACACGAGATTAGCAAAAGGAGCCCAAAGGGTGCCACGCTTGGTTCTGAATTGGCCTTTTCTAGTCTCGTCGTATGTGGTGTACGTCACCGCGTTCTTGGCGAAAGGAAATTCTGACAACTTTGTGCGACCGTGTGTACGCAAAACAAGTTTGAGCCAACATCCGTCGGAAAAAATCCATGGATTTTGTTGTAGGAATGTCCGATCAATGTCCGATCGTGTGTACGGGGCATAATTGTCTTTTACAATGTAGAACTACTTCTATTATTTCATTTTAAGATCACACTCTTATGTCATGTAAACAATTTTATACCCACAGTTAGGCAGACAATGCAAAATAATAAATAAAAAAACTATTTGGTTTAAACCCACAGTTTTTTTCACACTACATTTAAAATAAAAATACAGGAATGTAAAAGTTAGATGACAGGTTTAGTGTAGCCCAATATTTTTCATAATTAAATAATATATTATTTTATACAGGTCCATACATTAAACAAAAAAGAGGGGAAATGAGCAGGAAAGAGGGACAGAGATATCTGCTTTCAAAAGAGGAACAGTCCCTCCAAATGAGGAACCTCCCCTGTAGAAGAACACAGTAGGCAATAAAAACCCGTCAGCAACTCTAACCCTTCCATACCTTAGCTGAAGATAAATAAAATGTTTTAAATGTTTTAACTTCCTAGCTGTTTAAAAACACTGATTGATTACTTCTGCCTTACTTCCTGGACAAACTTTAGGTCATGACACAGGAAGAAGTTGTCCAGCTGAGGGTACATAATGCAGGGTGTGTGCTAATGAGATCAGCTGGTCAACTCCTTCCTGTGTCATGACCTAAAGTCTGTACAGGAAGTAAGGCAGAAGTAATTGAGCCGTGTTTTTAAACAGCTATCAAGAGAGTGAGGTAAGCCTGTGTAGAATTAATGGAAAGCTGTTTTATTTTTGCAAAAGAAGTACATTAATGCTATATTGGTACATAGGGGAGCTGGAATTTAGAAGAAAAAAAGGTGAACAAAGGTGAATTTAGCCTTTAAAGTAGTTGTAAAGGCTGAAGATTTTTTTTACCTTCATGCATTATATGCATGACGGTAAAAAACCTTCAGTGTGCAGTTCCCTCCTCAGCCCCCCTAATAATTACCTAAGCCCAATCTCGACCCGGCAATTTCTACGAGACCCGAGGCTCTTCCGGGACTCTCCCTCATGATTGGCTGGGATGCAACAGCAGTTAGACATGTGCAATTTGTTTTGTTCCGAATATTCTAAAATTCATTAATTCGTAAGTTTGAATATTCGACAATTCAAAAAATTCATAAATTAGAATATTCGAATATTCGAAAGTTCAGAAATTCAGAAATTCTAAATTTGAAAATACGAAACTTTACAAATTTGGAAATTAAAAAATCAGAAAATTTGAAAATCTGAAAATAAGAACGATAATTCAAAATTTCGAAAACCCGAAAATTTGAAAATCTGAAATAAAAACTAATAATAACTTAACTATTACTAACTGTTAAATTATAGGTATTGGAATTTCCTTTCAAATTTGGCTGTTAGTGAATGTAACGAATATGAATTTATCCAAAGTTATGAATTATCCAAAAAATAACGAATGCTGTATCTAAACGAATGGAACGTAACAAATTATTAATAATAAGTAACGATATTAATAATAATACAATGTATTTTTATTATTATTATTATTATTATTAATAATTCATTCCGTTCCATATGTTTAGATGTGGAATTCATTATTTTGGATAGTTCGTAACTTCGGATAAATTCATATTTGTTACGTTCACTAACAGCCAAATTTGAAAGGAAATCCTAACACCTATAATTTAATAGTTAGTAATAGTTAAGTTATTATTAGTTAGTTATTATTTTAGATTTTCAAATTTTTGGGTTTTCGAAATTTCAAATTTTCGTTCTTATTTTCAGATTTTCTTTCTTTTAAATTATCGTTCTTATTTTCGGATTTTCAAATTTTTGGATTTTTTAATTTCTGAATTTCTGAAATTTCAGATAATTCGTAACTGGATAAATTCGTATTCGTTATGTTTGAAATTTAAAAGGAAATTCTAATACCTATAATTTATTAGTTAGTTATTATTAGTTAGTCAGTTATTATTTAAAATTTAAGGATTTTTGTTCTTTCAAATTTTCTTTCTTATTTTCAGATTTTTGAATTTATGAATTTTCGAATTTATGAATTTTCAAATTTCCGAATTTTCAAATTTTCG
The DNA here is from genome assembly GCF_042186555.1 of Aquarana catesbeiana. NCBI lineage: Eukaryota > Metazoa > Chordata > Amphibia > Anura > Ranidae > Aquarana > Aquarana catesbeiana. Next base: position 518,866,923 of record NC_133328.1, read on the forward strand.
AATTTCTGGATTTCCAAATTTTCGGATTTTTGAATTTACTAATATTAATATTTAAAATTTATGAGTTTTCAAATTTACAACTTTATGCATTTTCTCATTTACAAATTTATGAATTTTCAAATTTACGAGTTTACAAATTTACGAATTTCGATCATAACGAATGACCCGAAAAAAGAACAAAAAAAACAAATGTGCACATGCACATGTCTAGCAGCAGGAGCCATTGGCTCCCATTACTGCTTTCAATCACAGCCAGAGAGGCAGGGGTGGGGCTGAGCTGAGCTGCACTCTCTGTGTCTTATGGACACAGAGAGCCGGCTGGGGGGCAAGCACGCACAAATGCCCCCATAGCAATTGAATTTCTATGGGGGCACTTGGCAAGGGGGAGGGGCCCAGAGCACCGGCGGGGGACCCAAGAAGAGGAGGATTGGGGCTGCTCTGTGCAAAACCACTGTACAGAGCAGGTAAGTATGTCATGTTTGTTATTTTTTTTTACATTTCCTTTACAATCACTTTAACACAACCCCGTTACTAATCTGTGTAGTTGTAGGCACTTTGAAGAAATTAATCTTCAAAGCTGAAAACAGAAGCACTAAAATTGCATCTCCTCTCCCCTTCTTTTTTCTGGCAGTAAGGATTTGGAGCCTGTAAGCCTTTTAATGTTAACAAGCTGCAGGTGCTGTAAGCTGTATGAATTGGACTGAAATCGGTTTTGAATCTTGTTTGCATGACTTACTCTACAGTACATGCAGACCCAGAGGTCAGCGAGAGTTATTTTTAAAGCTCTTTTACTGATTGTTAATAATATGTAAATATTTTAATTCCAAAAGTCTGGATACAGGTTCCCTTTAATGAATAGTATTGTTTGCTTTGACATCATTGAGTGTTTACTTCTAAAAGGTAACATTTGTGACCTTTTATTTTGCAGCCCTGGTAATAGATGTTTGCTAATGGGGAAATAGTCACAGGTGGTGTGTATTATCATTATGACTTTTTATTTCATTATGATCCAAATAACAGGCTGCAACAATGCACTCTGTGATACATTGAGTGGTTTAGTGCTAACTAAACTGAGTTAGGACTTTTGCTTGTGCTTTTTTACTAAGTGCATCTGTTGTGCTTTTAATACAATCAGCCACAATATCTGCCCGCTCATTTTCAAAGCTTCTAATTCTCTTTACATAAATAATTTCTTTGCGAATAAGGATTCTGTTAATCACAGGCTTTGAAAAACGTAATAAACCTATCTCCGTCTAAGAAAGCAGGAAGACATTAATGAGACATATATTCATCAAACAAGGTAACTTTTGTAGCATTAATAATAACTGCATTACAAATATCATTAATATTGAATGAACACAAGACTTGAAAACAATAAGTCATTTTGACAGTTATTTGAAAAATGCTTCTAAATATTATGTCTACTTGAACAGCCAAACATTCTAACAATCACAGAGGCAATAAACATTTAAAGACTAATCAATAGAGATTTTCTATTACAAACAATGGCTAATGGAGCACAACTTTGTTTCTTTGGTAATGATAGTATTCCAGCTATACTTTTTTTTTAAATTAAACCAATTAACAATATGTGCAATTATACATATTATAAGACTATCTAGCAGGAAATAAACTGAAGTGTAAGGTTTTAATGAGATTGTAAATGTGCTTTCAAAGCTAAATTGAGCTAAAGATGCAGCTCAATCTAAGTATGTGATTACCTTTTTTAGAGAAAATTCACAAAGGTATTTGTTTATTATGCTAATAAGAGCTATAATTTTATACTCTCAAGACATAATCACTAATTAAGTTATGTTGCACTATAAAATGAAGATTGAATTGTTGTTAAGTACATTTTCCCCCTGTCTTCAAGGAGCTTTTAAATACTGTATTCACTGGCTTCATTACTAGCTGCATGGCAGGATTTATAATACATAAGTAATCATATAACTGTAGCATTATTACAAATTACCCATATATTTAAATGAATGTAATGAATGTAATTATTATTACATTCAGCTAACTTGTAATTACCAAAATCACCGAATTTGGATATTGTGAAAAACTTGTTAAACAGGGAAAAAGTAATATATATATATATATATATATATATATATATATATATATATATATAGAGAGAGAGAGAGAGAGAGAGAGAGAGAGAGAGAGAGAGAGAGAGAGAGAGAGAGAGAGAGATCTATATATCTATCTATATATCTATCTATCTATATATATCTATATATAGATATATATAGATATATATAGATATATATATTTTTATATATATATATATATATATATCTTTATATATATATCGTAGCTTTCACGGGACTGACAAAAATGAATGGCTGAGCACTGCAATGCACTTGTTTCAAAAATTATGCAGTTACATTACATTAAAACCTGTGTTTTGGTGTATTTGCAGCTTGTTCCAAAGCTGCTTTATAGCAACACATGTTACCATGTGAAAAAACGCATGTTAATGCATTTGTGTAAATGTTACACTACAATAAAATAAGAGAGGAAAGCAGAGTTAAACTGTGTCCTACAGTATCTTGTTGGGTTCCACCTGTCATTACCATACCACAGGTTAAATAAAGGCTAACATGTGGCTTCACAATATGGCTAAAGGGAGTATATAGCATATTTCTTTCAAATTGTACATCGGCTCTATTGTTTGGAATACACAATTCTGTAATACATTTCATTTAGTGCTCTGTTTTCTTTCACTTTTTAACTGGTAATGTAATTACATTAAATATTTTGGCAAATGCACAGTAACTGGGTTATATAAATTGTGTCACAGTTGCTTAACTTAGGCCTATAATCTGAGTCATTTTTATAGAAAATATGGTAAATGATTTTTCCTCTGTAATGAACAATGAGAGAATTAACCAATAAACTGTGTCACATGATACAAACAAGATTTTCAATTTAATTAGTGTACCTTTTATGAGCTGCTCTTCTGATTTTTCTGTGTAATGAGGAAAGCATGTCAAGCACATGTGCACAGTAGAATGATTATCTTTCCTTATTTAAAAAGTAGCTACAGCCAGAATAAACCAATAATCTTTCAAAACTTCATTTTATGTGCAGTTACTCTTTATTTCAATGTAGTTGTCACCTGTTGTAACACCTGAGCTCAATGTTCCTTTCTGTTGATTTTCTACTAGCTACAGCAATTTGTGTATTTGCTAATAAAAGAACTGTAATTCAGAATGCATTGTGTGCAATGTCTAAAGGCAGTCATGACATCAAATATATTATTTCACCCTAATGAAAAAATTGTAACAGATAGCTTGGGCTGCATTAAAAATAGGAAGCACTATACACTGTACTTAAATTTAATGTCTATTTTGCCTTGTCTAGCAACTATTAGTCATGATTGGGTTAATCCAGCTTACAAAATGAATAGGAAAGAGGGTTTAGAACCATCTTAAAGTGTTACTAAACCCACAACAGTAAAATCAGTCTTGTTACACTCACTGTGGGAGGAATCTAAGGGATTAATCATCTGCATCATGTAAAAAAACAGTTTGATGCTGTCTACTCCGACCCCCCCCCCCCCCTTCTTTTACTGTCTCCAATCCATCTGCTGATAGAATAAAGCCCTAGGAGGTACTCTGCACATGCTCAGTTTGGTGTGTACTGCTAGAAAGTTGTTTTTTGGAGGGGGAGGGTGCATGTGATCAGCACAGGGCCAATCAGCACTGTCTTGACAGAGGGTCAGGGGCTCTGCAGCCTCATAGGACAGTCAGAGGTGAATGAAAACCAGCCCTACAAGCTTTAACCAGACTCTGATAAAAGTCACAAGACTGCTATATACTGCTGATGAGAAAAGATATTTAGCAGTTTATGTTTACTAAAATAATTGCTTTTCGATGTTCAGTGTTGTAGGAGCACAGATATAGTGAAAGCAGGGTCCTGAGTTTAGTACCATTTTAATGTCACCAGATTTAGTAGCTCAGGTAACATGGAGCCTCCTCCTCTTTTGCTGCATATTCATTAGTGATGGACCGGACACCAACATAACAGGTGAAGTCTGTAAAAATAAGGCATTTTATTTACATGTGTCTAGGTCAACATGAAAATACAGTCTTGCTCTTCTGTATATCATTAAAAGGGAATCTACAATATGTAGGGAATACCGGGCTTTCCAGAAAGTCCAGCATGCTTTGCACCTGAATGGGTTTGATGTATCCAGTAAACAATATTTGCACGTAAAATAAAACATTTATGCACATGTAAATATTATATAAAATCAGTTTACAGATCATAAAAAGAAAAAAAAAGAAAAACAAAGACCATTAAATGTTTTAATTGTATTGCCATGATTTAATGCTTGACAGGTGTTTAATAGGGATGGGCTGACTGTTCGAGTCAAACATGAGTTCGACTCGAACATCGGCTGTTCGATGAAGATCGAACATTATGGGCCGTTCATGCCAAATTCGAGCGGCGCCCATAATGCACTGCGTCATTGCAGTGCTTTCTGGCTGATGATTGGCCAAGCATGCACTATGACCCGCATGCTTTGGCCAATCACAGCGCTGTAAGCAAACAAAGCCACAATTGGCCAAAGGCAGGGTGCCTTGGGCCAATTATGGCTCAGGGGTTTAAGTCCACGTCCCACACTATATAAGGCTGCCTGCACATCGGCCCTGTGTAGTGTGTTGTTGGCATTATAGAGAGATAGAGAGAGAAAGAGAGTGTGTCATTTCATTTACTTTGAGCAGGCAGTTTATTCAGTTAGCTAGAATTGGCGCACTGCAGACCGTTCCTGCTGTACTATTTCTAATCTACTTCACGCAGGCAGTTGATCCAGTTTAGCTAGATCTCACTGCAGACCGGTTATACTGTACTGTTTCTAATCTACTTCAGGCAGGCAGTTGATTTAGTGAGCTGCAGTGTATTTCATATATATATATATATATATATATATATATATATATATATATATATATATATACATACAGTCAGACTGGTATATATATCCACTGCATTCAGTTTAGCTAGATCTCACTGCAGACCATTCCTGCTCTACTGTTTCTAATCTACCTCAGCTAGGCAGTTGATTCAGTTAGCTGCAGTGTATTTCATATATATATATATCTATATATATATATATATACAGGCTTGTATATATATAGTCTAGCCAAACCTATACCTGACTGTAGGCCATTCCTGGAGTACGTGTTCAAAGACACTTTCAGGCAGGTGACTCAGTGAGGTGCAGTTCATAAAATATATATCCACTGCATTATAGTCCAGCCAAGCCTATACCTGACAGTAGGCCATTTATGAAGTACGTGTTCAAATACACTTTCAGGCAGATGACTCAGTGAGCTGCAGTTCATTTAATATATATGTAACGAGTCCCTGCTCACTCGGTTCCAACTCTCCCGACACTCCTCTGTAGCTATTGAATCAGATTGCAATGTCTGATGGTTCGGTCATCCGATGCTCCGGGAATCGAACTACAGCTATGTGCCATTTAAATCCAGTTGTGATAGCTCAGAACAAACACCAGGCAGGCTGTATGTAAGGTCAAACAGGAATCTCACTTTTGTTGATGCACACAACACACTTTTATACACAGCAGTTTGAACAACCCGCCCCCAACAACCACTTTCCTATTGGTCAATTGTAAAAGACACTTTAGTCTTCACTCAGGTCCTCTTGTCCATGCAAATTAGGACTTTAAACAGGGTCAGCAGAGATTGGTCCGATAGCTTGAATAGGAGGACTGATATGTGTAATGACACAGAGAAGCCCCAGGGGGTAATTAAAGTACATAAACAAATGGTCAAACACAGAACAATGCCTTCTTTTCAGACCATGGAGCCATCTGGAGGGGGTTAGCCTTAAGACAGGGCAGAAGACCCCCCACTGTGTAATAGAATCAAAGGAGAAATACTTCAGTATTCCAAGCTTCATGACAATCCAGTATTCCAAGGTTCATGACAATATATATACAGACTTGTATATATATAGTCTAGCCAAGCCTATACCTGACAGTAGGCAATTCCCGGAGTGCGTGTTCAAAGACACTTTCAAGAAGGTGACTCAATGAAGTGCAGTTCATAAAATATATATCCACTGTATTGTAGTGCAGTCAAGCCTATACCTGACTGTAGGCCATTCCTGGAGTACGTGTTCAAAGACACTTTCAGGCAGGTGACTCTGTGAAATGCAGTTCATAAAATATATATCCACTGCATTGTAGTACAGCCAAGCCTATACCTGACAGTAGGCCATTCCTGGAGTATGTGTTCAAAGACACTTTCAGACAGGTGACTCAGTGAGGTGCAGTTCATAAAATATATATTCACTGCATTACAGTGCAGCCAAGCCTATACCTGACAGTAGGCCATTCCTGGAGTACGTGTTCAAAGACACTTTCAGGCAGGTGACTCAGTGAGGTGAAGTTCATAAAATATATATCCACTGCATTGTAGTGCAGCCAAGCCTATACCTGACTGTAGGCCATTCCTGGAGTATGTGTTCGAAGACACTTTCAGGCAGGTGACTCAGTGAGGTGCAGTTCATAAAATATATATCCACTGCATTGTAGTACAGCCATGCCTATACCTGACAGTAGGCCATTCCTGGAGTATCTGTTCAAAGACACTTTCAGACAGGTGACCCAGTGAGGTGCAGTTCATAAAATATATATCCACTGCATTACAGTGCAGCCAAGCCTATACCTGACAGTAGGCCATTCCTGGAGTACGTGTTCAAAGACACTTTCAGGCAGGTGACTCAGTGAGGTGAAGTTCATAAAATATATATCCACTACATTGTAGTGCAGCCAAGCCTATACCTGACAGTAGGCCATTCCTGGAAAACATGTTCAAAGACACTTTCAGGCAGGTGACTCAGTGAGCTGCAGTTCATTATATATATATATATATATATATATATATATATATATATATATATATATATATATATATATATATATATATATATATATATATATATATATATATATATATATATATAGTCTAGCCAAGCCTATACCTGACTGTAGGCCATTCCTGGTGTACTTCAGGCGTTGTTTTGCTAATCTAATTGTACAGTATGTCTGGAAGGCCACCAAGGAGTGGCAGAAGCTCACAGGCCACTAAAAGAGGGCAAGCAGGCTCTGTATCTACAGCAACAGTGCTGGTCGTGGACACGGTGCATCCTCAGCACCTGGCCGTGAGGCACGCTTGTCCTTTTTTTCGGCAGCTGGCCATGTTGAGCCACAACATGCAGAAGAGTTGGTAGAGTGGATGATCAAGCCATCCTCATCCTCCTCATCCTCTGTTACCCAGGCTCAGGGTACTTTGTCTGCCAATGCAGCTGCCAAAGTGGCCTCTTCCATTGGCTCAATGTCATCAGTCACTCCTTCCCTAGCCCCACCATCATGCCCTGAGGAGTCCCCCGAACTGCTCAACCACAGTGTAGGGTATATGCTGCAGGAGGATGCGCAGTGTTCTGAAGGCTCTGATGCTGGTACCCAGGTTGAGGATTAAGGCAGTAACATGAGCCCAGAGAGAGGGGGTGCCCAAGAAGGACAAGAAACTGGCAGTCATGTTCCTCCAGCTGCAGCATACTGCCAGGTTTGCTCCAGTGGGGAGGAGGGAGGGGATGATGAGGTCACTGACTCTACGTGGGTGCCAGATAGAAGTGAGGAGGAGGAGGAGGAAGCACATCTGCAATGAGGCAGGATGCCCTCCAGGGGCCAGCTTAAGGGCAGGCAACCAACTGCATCACACCACAGAGCTCCGCAAGTTCTTTGGTGTGGGCCTTTTTGAGACGTGTGCAGCAGATTGCACCATTGCTGTTTGCAACATATGTCTGAAGCGTATCAAGCGTGGCCAAAACAGCAGCCGCTTGGTCACTTGGTCACCACATGCTTGACCAGACATATGTTGAGCTCCCATGCAGTCCATTGGCAACAGTACTTAAAAGACCCACACCAAAGAACAAGGCGGACCTCTCCTTGCTCCTCATCAGCTGGGATCTCCAACCCCACTATAACTTCAGTCCTCTTAGAAACCTGCACTGAGAGGAATGAAGGTGTAGGATTAGGTGTCCCAAGCACCTGCGGGCAATCTGCTAGCAGTACACCAACATCCGATTGTAGCAGGCAAATTTTGCTACCCTAGTTGCTAAACCGGCGAAAGAAATTCAGTCCCAGCCATCCACATGCTCAGCGGCTGAATGCTAGTTTGGCTAAATTGGTAGCACTCCAACTGCTGCCTTTTCAGCTGGTAGACGCTGCCCCCTTTCAAGAATTTGTGGAATGTGTGGTACTTCAGTGGCAGGTTCCCAAACACCAATTTTTTTCTCGGAAGGCCATTCCAGCTTTCTCTGGAAGGCAATGTCTTGGCCTAGTTGGACAGGGCGGTCAGTGGTAAGGTGCATATTACTGCTGACTCATGGTCCAGCAGGCTGGCAGCTGGGAAGGATGCAGGACAGGGTGCAGTATTGTTGGAGCTTGTTCTGCCACCAGGCCTCCAAAATGCTGGTAGTGGTGATTCTGCCACACCTCTCTCCTCCACCCCCTCCTCTTCTTCTTCCTCTATGGCCTCTTCCTGTGCAGATTTGTCCTCGGAACCAGTGGTGCTCCGTAGGCATTCTAGGGGCTACACAAGCACTCAGGCAAAAAGATGCCATGCGGTGCTTGAGTTGGTCTGCTTAAGGGACAGGAGCCACACTGGGGCAGAGATTCTGGCAGCTCTGCAGGGGCAGGCTCAGAGGTGGTTGAAGCCATGCCAGCTTCAGCCAGGAATGGTGGTTTGCGACAATGGCACCAATCTCCTCTCCGCCCTCCAACGGGGACACTTCACCTATGTTCCCTGTTTGGCTCACATCCTTAATTTGGTGGTGCAGTAGTTCTTGTGCAGGTACCCCTGCTTACAGGATCTCCTGTGGCAGGCCAGGAAAGTCTGTGGGCATTTCCGCTGGTCATATAATGCCAATGCTCGGCTGGCTGACCTCCAAAAGGAATGCAACCTGCCCAAGAACCGCCTCGTCTGTGACATTGCCACCAGGTGGAACTCAACGTTGGCAATGCTGCAGCGGCTGCACATGCAGCAGAGGGCCATCAATGACTACCTGTGCAATTATGGCACCAGGACAGAGTCAGAGGAGCTTGGCTTTTTTTCAGCATGCCAGTGGCTCATGATCAAGGATGCATGCACTGTCCTGTCACCATTTGAGGAGGCCATGAGGATGATGAGCAGTGACAGTGCATGCATCAGTGATACTGTCCCTCTTGTCCACCTGTTGGAGCACATGCTGCGTGGAATAACGGACAGGGCACTTGAGGCAGAACAGAGGGAGGAAGAGGAGGACTTCCTTACCTCTCAAGGCCCCTTTTATCCAGACAGTATTCCTGCAGGCCTGTCTATCACACAGGAAGAGGTGGAGGAGGATTGTGTCAGCATGGAGGTGGAGCCTGGCACTCAGCATCAGCAGCAGTCTTCAAGGGATCATTTTCAGGCCCAGGAAACCCATGGACTTGTACGTGGCTGGCAGGAGGTGGCTGCAGATTAGGTCGCCCTTAGTGACCCAGAGGACTCCGGACCGAATGCCTCAGCAAACCTATGCTGCATGGCCTCCCTGATCCTGCAAAGCCTGGGAAAGAACCCTCGGATTTGTGGTATCAAGGAAAGGGATCAGTGCTGGCTGGCAACCCTTCTTGATCCACGTTACAAGGGTAAGGTGGCGGAACTTATCCAGTCATCGCAGAGGGAGCAGAGGATAAAACATCTTCGAGAGGCCTTGCAGAAAGGTTTGTGCAATGCATTTCCAGAGCCTGGGAGGATACAATTTCCTGGTCCTCCTGAACAATGTATTGCTGAGGCTTTGATGCGTTCAGACAATTTTTTTGTCCGCATTGTCTGATCGGTTTCAGCAACCATCGCCAGCGTCTGTTGGTCATGGTGCAGGAATACCTAGGGGCAAGATTAGACTTGGAGACCTTTCCAACTGAAAATCCACTGGGTTACTGGGTCTTGAGGATGGAGCCATGGGCCAGAGCTTGCACAGTATGCAATTGAGCTCCTGGCCTGTCCTGCATCCAGCGTTCTTTTGGAACACACAATCAGTGATGCCGGAGGCTTTGTAACCGATCACAGAGTGCGTCTGTCCACCGACTCAGTTGATCCGCTCACCTTCATAAAAATGAATCAGTCTTTGATCACCAGCTACCAAGCACCTGATGCTGATGTAACCGAATAATTTTTTTATGAATGCGAGATCCCTTGAAGACTGCGGATGCTGAGTGACTATCCTGTTATGCTGAGTGACTATCTTATTCCTCCTCAATGATCACGTTGATAGCTTCTAAGAACATTTTTGGTTCTGGGCACCACCTCCAGTGGCTAAGGCCCCTGTTTAACAGGGGCATGTAATTACAATTTTTGCTGTAATATTTTGCAACAGGGCTCGTTCCTGTACTCAACCATAGTAACTGTGAGGGGTTGCAGTGTTGTGGCACCACCAGCACTGCCTAAGGCCCAATTTTTCTGCCCCTGTTTAACAGGGGTGTGTAATTACAATTTTTGATCAAATATTTAACAGCAGGGCTCGTTCCTGCATTCAACAAGAGTATCTGTGAGGGGTTGCAGTGTTGTGGCACCACCACCACTGCCTAAGACCCAATTTTTCTGCCCCTGTTTAACAGGGGCTTGTAATTACAATTTTTCACCTCCAAGGTATGATATTTAAAGGAATATTTCACATTTTTTTACATTAAGCATCATTAAAATCACTGCTCCCGAAAAAACGTCTGTTTTTAAACTTTCTTTTCCATTTATACATGTCCCCTGGGGCAGGACCAGGTCCCCAAACCCTTTTTAGGACAATAACTTGCATATTAGCCTTTAAAGTTCACACTTTTGATTTCTCACGTTCGAGTCCCATAGACTTTAACAGTGTTCAAATGTTCGCGCAAACTTTCGGTCCGTTTGCATGTTCTGGATGCGAACCGAACGTGGGGTGTTCAGCCCATCCCTAGTGTTTAACAATAACTGTAGAATCCACAGTGTATAAAATTTGTAAGTATATGGAATTTTTTAAAGATGGTGAGAAGCTTTTTTTTGTCCTCTGAGAATATGGTTAGGATTTTTTCTTGTTTGATAAGAGCTTTAAAGCAAACTCCATTTCTTTGTAAATAATGTTCTGTTTTCTTCAAAGACATGTAAACTTTGATGAACTGACCTTTTTCATTGTTATAAATTATATCAAAAAAACAGATGAAAATGCTCGAGAAAATGGTATGACAAAAGATGAAAGATTTTAGACACAAAGGAGATTGTTTTATTAATGGATTTTTGTCAAATATATGAGAAATGAGTTTCTTTTAAATGGTCATGGGCACCTCTTTTATAAAATTGAAAGGCTACCATATAATACTGTTATCAGAAAATGTAATATTTTAATCACATTATATTCATTGTTACTACAATCCTTTATATATAAATATACTTGAATTGAAGTTTTGATTTCAGTAAAGTTTTAGATACAACAAACATGCAAAAAAAAGGTTTAAAACGATGAAAGATGCCATTTATAACAGAAATATTAGTAATATAAAGGTTTTAGTTATATAATACACAGCTTGATTAAAGTTATAGTTTATAGAGGTTAGTACTGGTTTGAATAAAAGTATTATTCAAAATATTTAGGCCTAACATATGCTAATATAGAAGCAGCAATTAACATAGAGCTCACCTCATTTCCTGGCCTGAAAATATCCAGCATTAACTATCCTTTTCTCCCAAGCTTTACTGTCCATAAGCCACCCCTTTCATTTCAATCATGGAGACTCAGTATCATATGTGGACATTACCTAGGACAATCTGCATGCATATGCAGCCTGCCTAAAGCCTCGTACACACTATCCGATTGTTAGCCAACCGATCATCTGTGACGTACTATGAGGTGATGTAGTGATGTACTATGAGGAATTTCAGCTCTTGCCTTTAGGCCCCTGCTGCTAATTTCGTGTTTGGTGAGCATTGATTTTGAGCATACGTGTTTGTACTTTCAACTTTTGTGTGATGGACTTGTGTACTGACGATATGAAAATCAGACAACAGACCGTTGTCCGCCAAAAATTCACTAGCCTGCCATCCAACTATTTGTTGGCCGAAAGTTGGACAACAATTGTCAGAAGGAACGTAGTAACGATCAGATTTTAGGACAACAGTCTTTCAAAAGACAATCCCCTGCCAACAATCTGATCGTGTTTACGAGGCTTTAGAATATACTTTCCTCTAGTTTGACATCCACCCATCAAGGCATTCTAAAATTTTCTAACTTTTACCAAGAGCCAGCCCACTGCATCCTGCTGGCCCCGCTCACCAGTCATGATCTGCCTGCATCGCATTGAGAAGCATAAAGCCCTCCTGATGACATCAGTGAATCTAAAAGAAGGTATGCATTGAAAATGATGAGGGTTTTTTTTAAATGTCACTATCATGTTGATGAAGAAGGGTGGGAGCAAACCAGAAAAAGGTTAAACATCAGATTTCAATATTTAATGTCATTACTTTTATTTGATCCAAAAGTTATTTTCCAGGTTTAGGTAGATGCTGCTAAATTTAATTTCTAACTTTTTATTATATATTTAATATTATTAACTCTTTGATCTGTTTAAAACAAAGGATACATTCCTCTACATAATTTTGATCACTGTCAACCTAAAGGTGAACTATACCTTAATAGCATAAAGGAACAGTAAACAAAATCTGAAAGTGATTGTTCTGTATATATTGATTGCTCCATACACCTATTTTCCAAACAATCCTATTACTTTAATTAGTCAGAACTGATCAGGATGGTTGATAATGGTAAAAAAAATACTAGATTAAAACCAAGTTTAAAAATGATTGTTCCTTTACCATGTTTTGCTTGCAGCCTTGCAAAAGGGAATGTTAATCTATGTGCCATTTGGAATAAGGAACCTGCAGCAGAGTGGGCTCCTAGTTTACAGACCATGTTGTAATTAATACCACTCTGTTAGCATTTGGCTATCACTATGATGGTTATTGGCCAAACCTGGTGAATACATGGACTTGTTTACAAAAACAAACTTTCAGGCTCAGGTGTCATTGTGTCTTGCACCAACAACATAACATAACAGCAACATTTCAGCTGTTAAAATCAAATACATATTTAAAATAAAATAAAGCATGAATTTAAAAATGGAAAAAAAAATAATTATGTTGACGTTAAGTGTAAATTGAATTGTTTAAAAGAAGTTTTATATTGACAGCTTAAAATATATATACATTAAAATTGCATATAATAACATATAATACAATCAGGGAATTTATTAAAGCTAAACTAAACCTACTGATTTAACTGTTCCCCGGTTACATTTAAAGAAATTAAAGCATGGTGCTAACTGTCAAGGTTGCTAGTTTGCTTATGTCAGCCCTCAACTGAACTCTAAAGTCTTCAAATGGCTGTGTCATAGCTGATCACATTTGCAGCACCGTGGTAACTTAAAATCAAACAGAAGCTAAAATGGAAACTTCTTTGACTGTAAAGATTTATTTCCACTTTAACCACTCAAGAACCAGGCCTATTTTTCAAACTTGTTGTTTACACGTTAAAATCAGGGTTTTTTTGCTAGAAAATTACTTAGAACCCCAATCATTATATATTTGTTTTTGGGCAAGCTAGAGAATAAAATGGCGGTTGTTGCAATACTCCATGCCACACTGTAATTGCACAGAGGTCTTACAAACACAATTTTTGGGGGAAAAAATACACTTTATTGAATTAAAAAATATGAAAACAGTAAAGTTAGCCCAATTATTTTTATATTGTGAAAGATAATATTACGCTGAGTAAATTGCTACCCAACATGTCATGCTTCAAAATTGCATCGGCTCGTGGAATGACAACAAACTGACCCATAACAATCTCCATAGGCAACGTTTAAAAATGTTACCAGTTTTGAGTTACAAAAGATTTTTTTCCTAGAATTATTGCTCTCACTCTAATGCCCCGTACACACGGTCAGATTTTCCGATGGAAAATGTCTGATCGGAGCGTGTTGTCGGAAATTCCGACCGTGTGTGGGCTCCATCGGACATTTTCCATCGGATTTTCCGACACACAAAGTTGGACAGCAGGAGATAAAATTTTCCGACAACAAAATCCGTTGTCGGAAATTCCGATCGTGTGTACACAAATCCGACGGACAAAGTGCCACGCATGCTCAGAATAAATAAAGAGATGAAAGCTATTGGCCACTGCCCCGTTTATAGTCCCGACGTACATGTTTTACGTCACCGCGTTTAGAGCGATCGGATTTTCCGTCAACTTTGTGTGACCGTGTGTATGCAAGACAAGTTTGAGCCAACATCCGTCAGAAGAAATCCTAGGATTTTGTTGTCGGAATGTCCGAACGAAGTCCGACCGTGTGTACGCCCTATAATGATTGCGGCGATACCTCACGTGTGGTTTGAACACTGTTTACATATGCGGGCGTGACTTATGTATGCGTTCGCTTCTACGTGCGAGCACGGAGGGACTGGGCGCTTTAAAAAAAAATTTGTATTTATTAATTTATTTTTTCTTATTTACTATTTATTTATTATTAAAAAGCATGACAAGGCCTCTTTACTGTGAAATCTGGGGTCAAAAAGACCTCATATCTCACATTTACACTTAAATGCAATAAAAAAAAATGTCCCTTTAAGGTGGTTGGGCGGAAGTGACAGAAGTGACGAATACAACAGTATTCTACATCAAAGTACTGATGTATAATGATATAATGGTCTGTTAAACATTTTTACAGAAAGAAAAGTACTGTAGTTTGCAGTTAACAGATGTTAACTTCCCAATTGCTTAGCTATCAATTGTCCTTTTAAATAGAAACCAGTCAGTATATAAAATAATTTTCAAAAAGTGAACCAGCACTACCTAGCCTTTATTTTTGGAAGCAATAGGCACAGTCCAAACCAGCTTCATGATATGAAAGTTCCTATGTTGAGCTACTAGGTTGTATTTTTGACAGCCATCTAGAGCTTCATAAATGTGGCAGTATGTCCAGTTAGGTGTCCATGTAGTAGAGCCCTGACAGATTTATAACAGAAGTTACTGTAAAATTAATCACGATCCCTTTATTTCAAAGATTGAGTTACCATGCATCTTAGTGAAATGCCTAAAAGTAATTTCAGGTCAACTGAAAAGGAATATCACAGGAGCCAATGTAACACCCTTTCTCAGTTAAGGAGGGCCTTGACTGTGGAAGTTGTGTCTAAAAAGGGCATGCAAAGAGAACAGAGCTAGTTGCTAATATTGCCTGTAGGCTCCCTGCAGCTGATCTTTTCCATATAACTGACTTACCATGCCAATCTCTGCCCTGTGTCTCTCTGTAGAGGTGGCCATCATAGTAGAGTATAAGACTATGATTCCTTTTGTCAGAGCAGCCCCCCTGATGGCTGGTGATATGGTGACTGGTGGGTGAATATTTAAAAAGTCAGGAGAAATACAGTAAGCATAAAGCCACCAAAGTAATGATGGATAAGCGGGGAGATTCTTATACTACAGATCCTCAGTTACAGTTTCCCCTCCAACAATCAGTACAGTAGGGGCATCAGAAAATCTCACATGAAATCTCCTGAGACTAGCAATTGGAGGCAGCAGTGCTTTAGGTGATATACCACTGCAAAACACAGCAATGTTTCATGGGGAATGCAATGCAAATGGTACATTTTTCAGGATACTTGTTAGTCAACATTTCTAGCTGAAGTCCTTAGGCAATATATAAAGTCAATTCACTAATGTAGACCCAAATTTGACATCATTTTGGGGTGGAATAACCTTATAGGTTTAATTCGTAATGATAATTCTTAACATTGCATATTTTTTTAAAGTTTTACTGTTAGGCGGTAACATTTAATTGACTAACTTAACTATCCTCTTAAAATATCTTAACTAGCATCTAAAAAAGTAGTTTAATTTATTGACCTAGTGAGTCATGCTTAGTTAGTTTATTGTACTTTTCTCTTTCAAATTCCATTCACAAACAAAATGAGAAAACATGGAAGGAAAAATAAATCCTGCATAGATAAAGCTTTACAATATGCCTATGTGTATAACAGATAACATTATTATTATTATTACCAGTTGAGCTTTTATTACTTCAACAATATTTCAGAAGTCCAATAAGTTTTTTCTTTATTTTCTTATAACAAATAGTATCTAATATAATCATGCAGTAGTTGTTTGCGGTGTGGAAATGCATAATAAAAGATATTGTGTAATAACAATAGAGATTGCAAAATCAATTCAATGAGTACAATACATGTATTTTTAGAATAATCCCAAGACACTGCAAGAATGATAAATTATTTGCAGGTGTACGTACAGCATAAATATGCAAGGAAAGGATTATAATGCTGATGGTTTAACTATAATTTGATTTTGAACAGTAATAATTCAATGGTATAATCAGATTTATATAATACTTATTGTTAAAGCAAATATATTAATTTCCCACAATTTATTTAGTAAATCTGTTTACCATTTAGTAAACCTTAAATGTAAGGCCTTTTAAAGGAGCCATTGTGACAAACTAGTTTGATGCAATGTTATAAGAGCATCACATAATTTATCCATATTCCATTAACCAGAAAAATAACAAACTTGAGTGTTATTGTAGTTGCCAATGACATAAAATCAATTATGTATGCTTTTCCAGCTGACACGAAGGAAAGTTTTATAACAGCACTTATTATATGTGCATAGTAATTACAAGATCCCAAATTTCAGACAAAGGCATTTCTAATGTTCACTCTCTATCCAGCTAATATCATATACATCGATATTTCCACCTTACAATAAGATAATATCTGCATGTGATCAAAGAAAAAGGACTCATGTGCTAGCAAAAAACATGCTAACAGGAGGAGAGAGCAGAGATGAGCTCTTCACTCAGCTGCTTTCTCTTTGTTGTTCTGTCACAGACTTGGGGGGGGGGGGGGGGGACAACACCTATAAGTGTTAACTTCATCAAAGAAAATTAAGGTCTTCTGTCTGCCTGACAGGCCAGTGTTGTGTAAAGGGGCTGTATGAATCCTACAATTACCAAACTATGACTGCTTTGACAGGTGAAAGAGATCCTATATATGTATGTCATCAGTTAATTGCCTGGAGTTCAGCTTTTATATTATTATATTTCACACTGTCTAAATAAGTGGGTGGAAAAATATTAGAAATTTGTGTCATATAATGAATATCACAACACAATTGATCAATTGCAGTGACTACAGAAGGGTTGAAAATAATACTAAACAAGATATAAACATGAACAAAATGGCACCCTCTATATTTGGTTTCTACTAGTGATTAACAATTGGCTGCTGCCATCAATTTTTTGGTCATACCAAAAATATTAAATGTGATTATGTGTTGAGGTGCTAGCTCTAATACAAATGTGTACATGCAGATAAACTTGATCAATACGTGTACAATTAAACAAATCCGTGCAACCAATAACATTTTGCAAAAATAATAAAAATATACAATAGAAAGTCCCAAGAATAATAAAAAAAAGTCCTGAGAATAGTAAAAATTCATGCAAAACAAAAATCTTCTTTTCACAGACTAATACCGAAAAATCTCACAGTACTCACTTTACAAGCATTTCCTGACTGCTATAATATAAGAGGTATGCCAGACACTAGGCTCCAACATAAAAATAGTTTCATTTTAACAATCTAATCAGCAATCCAGAGTGCCATAAAAGGTAAACAAAAAATAGACAAGCAAAAAAATGTAAAAATGTATATTGTTTACTACCTAGGTATGGCCCCTTAAAGTTCAAAATATATGTAATTGTACATGGCAAATATAATTATCATTGTCTAGAACATAAGCCATAATGATTAGGTATGGCTGTGGTCTGATGCTGTTGACATAATTAGTCCTTCCAAGCCATACACCATAATGACATTTACATCATTATTCAATGTATGTATGTTCTAATGTTCTAGAAAGGATGCATTACATTTAATGTTTATTGATAGGAATTTCTTAATTCAGTTTATGCATTTACACTACATTATGCCTAAAACAGAGTGCTCATTTGTTTTATCGATGACTTTCTGTTTCTCAGATTGTTGCATATTTTCAAGGAATGCAATTTTTCTTAGCCACTGAGCACTTAAACAAACAGCAGCTCATCTATAGTTTATATCATTGAACATGATTTGCATGTAATACTAGACCGAATTGTTTATTAGCTCTTATATACTAGGTTATACCATTAAGAGCACTCAGTAGTCTTTTTTTTCCAGCAACAATGACTTACATATGCTATACATAAACCCACTTAAGCAATGAACTTGGAAATACACTTAGCTATGGACAAGAGTTGACATTTTCACTGGTATTTGTATTGCATAAATACTCTTATAGTTATATAAATATTAGTTTTTTTCTATTATGCCCCTAGACACTATAAAGATGTAGTAATGTTGCCACTAAGACACATAATTTTGTGCCACTCAGTGGTTATGTATCCCTCTTCAAGAATCCCTTGTCTCCAACCAATCCCTACTATAGTCTAAAGTGTAATAATCATGACAATACAATATAATGCAGAAAAATATCATTGTAGGCACGGATTAAAGATGTACATATAAAAAAAAAGCACAAAAATGTGTTCATAAACTGTACATATGGAGGCCAGGTCAAGCAGTAGCATTACATTGATCAGAAATTATGGCTAAATTGGTTGTAAACCTCAGACATGAAATCTAAACAAAGTACATATTTCTATAGTTTTCACATGTATCTCTCCAAAACACTAAGTGTCACTTCTCTCTTTTGCCTTGTTCCTCTGTTATCAGCTTGAGACACCTTTGACAAGTTTTCCTGACACCAACAGAAAAAGGGTGACAGGGGAGGAATCCCCTGCACACAGCCTCTCCTTGACAGCCTCAGCTCTGTTCCTGTGTGCTGCTGTGTGACTGGTGGGGGGGGGGCTTCCCTCCAATCAGCTTTCAGAGTTCTTGTACAGCGTGTAACTGAAGCTCCCTGCCCCCTGCTTTGTGAATCTTTAAAAAACCTCTTTCATCCCTGGCTAGTCACTTTACTGGGTATAAGTAAGGGTTTACAACCACTTTAATATAACTACAATATCATAGCAGTCATTTAATTATATTGTATAACTATTATATGTATCAAACTTTACAATCAGAATCCTTCAAATAAAACAATTTTGCCCTGTACACACGGTCGGATTTTTCGATGGAAAATGTTCGATGGGAGCTTGTTGATGGAAATTCCGACCATGTGTAGGCTCCATCGGACATTTTCCATTGGAATATCCGTCACACAAAATTTGAGATCTGGATCTCAAATTTTCTGACAACAAAATCTGTTCTCATAAATTCCGATCTTGTTTACACAATTCCAACACACAAAGTTCCACGTATGCTCAGAATGAAGTACGAGATGTAAGCGCTCGGTCTGATAAAACTAGCGTCGTAATGGAGATAGTACATTCGTCACGCTGTAATTTTTTTAATCTTTTAATGCAGCGCATTCTCTTCTTCTTTATAATGCTAGAATAATGAAGTTGTTTTGCTGCTGATATTCACACTGAGTTCTGAAAAAATGATTTCTTTATTATTTCTCATGATCTCCTGAATAATATTATTTATTTTTTTCATCAGATCTCCATAATAATGTTTTGTATTTTTTTTATAGTGATTTTTTTTTTATAATTTTTTTTATCAAGATCTCCTGTTTTATTTATTTTTTTCTAGTGATCTCCATAATTTTTTTTTTTTCGTTTTGTGTGTCAAGTTACCACAACACCATTATTATCTTGTATTTTTTAACCTCAAGGAGGTTGGTTGGTGTCTCTTGTTAATTTGCCATTGTATTTTTTAAATGTACCTGCCTACTTACAAACAAACTGTCCTTTTTGAAGTAAAACACATAGGAAAGTATTTTAACAAAATAAATAGCCATTTATTATGGGTCATAACAAAATAAAGAGGAAGGCAACGCTGGATAAACTGGTTAAATGTGCAAAGCCTTTGTACCCCAGGGCACACATCAAAACTATTTTACAGGCATAATTGGTGGCCTGAGGAGTCCATATAATAGTGAGCACAATCCAGATCAGGAGTCTAAGAGATCATGAACAGCAGCAGATGACATATATGTCCCCAGGCTGTGGTCATACCACAGCCTGCATCTTTTGCCAGACCAGACAGAACCCAGGCCATCACACTCTTGTCTTCCTTAGATGCTTTCTTCCAGGCTGTGGCTCTGGTGTTGGAGTTGTGGCAGGAGGTGAAGGAGGAGGACAATGGTTGACCTCCTGGCTGCCACTTACCCTTGCCACCTCCTGGCTGAGGCTTTCCTGTGTATGAAAAAGGGACATAGTTTTAGTTTTTTGGTCATCAATCACACACAATTTAGAGCTCATGACTGTTGCAAATTGAATGTTAACAAATAGAAAAGACTATCATTCTGATCACAGCATTTTTCATTCTTGTCCCAATCCTTTTTGGCCACTACTGTCTATTGATATGTAAACCACTTTGGTAAATCAGCAATTAGTGATTAATGATAACATCTACTTAACATCATTAATTTTACGACAAGAAATATGTTGAACAATGCTCTACCTGACTCAAGCTGGGCTCCTCCACATCTTCCTGCCTGGAAGGCCCAGGTTGGACATCGGAAGCCTCAGCTGAAGTGGAAAGAAGCCTTGAAGGAAGAGTGAAGAGTGCTGGCCTGGGTTCACTCTGGTCTGACAAAAAATGCAGTCTGTCATAATACCACAACCTGGGGACATAAACGTCATCTGCTGCTCCTGATCTCTGGGAATTCTGGACCTTCTTTCGCTCACTAAGATAAGTACTCCTCATGCCACCAATTTTGGCCTTCAAATAGGTGATGTCTGCCGTGGGGATCATTGGCTTCACAAATTCAAGCAGTTTCTCCAGCGCTGCATTCCTCTTTCTTAGCTTATTAAAAAATGGCTGGTTCACCTGCCACAGACAGGGCGGCTCCCTGAACTTGTCAATGAATATTGGTAGAAATTCCCTATCATTGAATGGATCCATTTTCTCTGCAAGAGACAACACAAGACAAACCCTAATGTCAGGCTAAACTCTTCTAATCTTGTCCCAATATAGGCCTCAATCTATAAGCAGTATAGGCCACTGATGCACCAAGTTAAAATTGTACCTTCGTTATCACGATCAGCGCTTCCGCTACTCCTTCCTCCATTCACAGATCGTACGTACGATGCACACTGCGCATGTGTGAAACACTGCACATGCGTGAAACTCCGCCCGCCCCTGACCTTCTTTCTAGTCTAGCCCCTTCTCTTTCTGTGCAGTGGGGAGAGCACATGGCGGAGAAAGAGCAAGTGCATGCAGACAGCAGCAGCAACGACAAAAGCCCGGAGCCACGAATGTCCCAATCCCGGAGGAGATTTAAGGCCTCAAATATGTCCTCTATAGAGATGGTGGAGATGGTGGACATTATGAAGAGGGCCGACTTTTATGGGAAGCATGGACCTTACCCAAACCCAAATGTGAGAAAGGCCAAGATCATGGCTAAAGTTGTGAGAAGTCTGCACAGGAATTTTGGGGTACGGCGATCCAAGGATCAACTGAGGAAACGCTGGTCAGACCTGAAATTGAGGGAGCACGATCAGTACAGGATCAAGAGAGTTCTTCAAAAAAGTAAGTTGTTGTCATGTGTTCCTATAATTATTATTACTTGCATGCTGCTCCATGTGCTTTTCTTTACTGTTGTACAGTTTAAAATGGCAACTTTCAGGTTCGTGGGCACAGTAATCGTTCGTAGTAAACATTGTTTGTTCACCAACTAATACAATGTTTTTGGCAAATACAGGTTAACTACATTTGTTCAGGCCTATTTGTATTAAAAGAAGTTTATGACATTGTTGTCTAGATGGGTTTGTACTAGAATGAAATGCAAACTTGATTCAGTGTAAGGAGAGGACACTCAGCAGCTGTTTACACATCTGGACATGGGAGCACTAGTGTGGGACACCAGAACAAACTTTTTAGGGTGTCCCACACAGGTGCTCCATTGGATACTAGGGGTGTCTCCATTTGTGAAAATTGTACAAAACAGGTAAGTATTCCAGATTTAGAAAGGGAAAAAAATAATGTCTTCAGCTTGGAACTCTGCCAAAAAAGACAATTGTACGACACTTCCAAACAATGTTTCATATTACTATTTCTGGCCTCAAATATCTGTGTCCTAAGCATACCTTTTTTTTATTCACATAGGGGAGAAAAGGCTCGGGACATCTGAGGACACCAGGGACACCCCACCTCTGAAAGAAAAAGAAAAGCAAATCCCCACACCGCAACCAGAATATGTGGAGGAAGGAGAGGTTAATGAAGTGGGCGAAATAGTGACCACAACAGTTGAGTGTCTGAGACCACAGCTTCAGGTAATAGATGGATGCCTGTATATTTATAATACATGGTGTGTTTTTTATTTTGTGGATGTTGTGGAAGAAGATTCGCATTTCACAAGTGCATGTGCACACGTCCTCAGCGGGGAGATCATGGTGTGCAATCGTGATTTACAAAAGATCAAGGAAGATATCAATGATATTGAAAAAAGGCTCAAAAACATCATAGATGTTTTAGGCCGAATCTAAAAAACACCTAAAGTCTTCATTTTTTTGCTATTTTTCTCCAATTTTTTAAGTATCTTGAAAGCCAAATTTTGAAGATGCACACAGAGTGTCAACATGTGCTATCTGCCATCACGGGATATCAAGGTATGCGTTTTGGGGGTGCAAGCCTTTCCTTGCCACTAAAGTAGCTGAGAGGAAGGTGTTGCACCCCCGAAACACATTCATTTATCCCCCATGATGGTAGCTAGCACATGTTGACAATAGGCATGGGATCAGGAGGGAAATCCCCATTTTGACTCTCAATTTGTGTACATCTTCAAAATTTGGCTTTCACAGGGGTGACATCATCCCATCTGATGAAGGCAATATCAACACAGTTTGGACATACTAATGTCTGATATTGCCTCCATTTCTTCAAAGTTGAACTTTGTAAGTTCCTGAGTTGGGTATTGTTTTATGGTTTTAAACATGCCTATTTAACACAACAATGTGTGGCTTCTTCTTTCAATGCTCAATAGCATTTTTTGGAGTACGTTGTTGTTTACAGTGACAATGGGGGTTTTTTCATAAAGGCAAATTCACTTTGCACTTTTGCAGTGCACTTGTAGTGGATTTTCCTTTATTAAATAACTCCCAAAGTGCTTTATAATTTGCCACAATCATGCCATTTCCGTGACTCTGCAATATTCATTCATGGTGCTGAAAATGATGTATAATTTTAACTGTAATGCATTACATACATTAACAACAAAAACAAGGTGTGTGTAGCAGACCCACAACATTAGCAGAAGGAGCCCAAAGGGTGGCACACTTGGTATTGAACTTCCCTTTTCTAGTGCCGTCGTACGTGTTGTACGTCACCGCGTTCTTGACGTTCGGATTTTCTGACAAGATTTGTGTGACCGTGTGTATGCAAGAAGTTTGAGCCAACATCCATCGAAAAAAAACATGGATTTTGTTGTCGGAATGTCCGATCGTGTGTACGTGGCATTAGAGTTCTGAAGATTGGTTCTGTAGGCTTCCTATCACAAAATATATAATATGGTTTCTTAAAGTGACTGTAATTGCATTTTTAAAAAATAACAAATAGGCTTATACTTACCTGGCTCAGGCCAGGTCCCCATAGAAAGTCTTTTTCTTTGAGAGCACTCATGCTGGCTCACTAGGGTTGCCACATCATGCCTTCAATCCAGGACACATATTAATTACATAGGTTCTGTGACTGATTAAGGTGGTAATTAAACTCACTTGGTGCCTTATCTACATTAAATCAGCCTCAGAATCTGTGTAATTAATATGTGTCCTGGATTAAAGGGATGATGTGGCAACCCTACGGCTCACTCCTGAGCTATGCTGTCTGCCTCTATAGATACAGACAGTGGGACTTGGCCCTACCCCCCCACTCCCTCCTCACTGGCTTTGATTGACAGCAGCCGGAGCCAATGGCTCCCACTGCCTCAGCAAAGCCAGCAAGGGGCACAGCACTTGATCAGATGAGTAAAAGAGGGGGCGAAGGTGCAATACTGATGCCTAAACATTTTTTACCTTAATGCAAGGAATGCATTGAGGTAAAACATGTTTAGGCTTTATACCCACTTTAGGTTAGAAATATGCTTTCAAAAGGTGTCCCCCTACATGATGAAATTAGCACCAATTAATTGTTGACCACAGGGTATGGTATGACGTGGTAACTGCACTGATTTATTTTGCCAAAACAGACCTATACAATTACATTTCTTCCACCATGCCTGGCAGAAGGCATCAAGCAACCTCCAGCAGCCATTGATTTGCTTTATACCTGATATATTTGCTTCTCCTTAAAGGGATTTGGATCGATTTAAACATCCACCCATCCCCAGGCAGAATTGTCCAGTTTTTTTTTTTTCTTTGGCCCCCATCACCAGTCTGATCTAGGCCAGAATGATGTGTATCTGGTCCTGTAGGCTCCTGGGTTACTTACATCTCCTCTCACAGGAGACCACAGGATCAGGAATACAGAGCAGCCTGGGTCAGGTTGGTGGTCGGGCATGACACATTATCAGTAGCTGGCTGCCCACATACAGAAGAGGCAGCCAGCTGAAGAAGACTTACTTTTTGGTAGAACCCAGGGAGCTGAGTACTGTTGTAATCAAATCAGCTCACAGCTAGACTCATCTGTCTATAATACTTTATTTAGGCCTCCACCATTCAATGCCTTTGTCAGAGAAATAGTAATAACAGGTGTTATCGCCACATTCCCATGTGCATGCGTGAAAGGATGGCGGTTCGGCACATGTGGGTGCTCAGTGGAACAGGACAGTGCGAGCACGTGCGCGGTGGCGCGTGCATCGCGTGACAATCGGGACTCTCTGCTGGCCTATAAAAGGCTGCCCATATCTTTTACAAACTGCTGGATTGTCTTCAGCTCTCCCCTGTTCCTGAACCTGCATTGTGCTTTCTAGTGATTCCTGTTGTGACCCGGCTTGCCTCCTGACCTGCTCTGATCTCTTCTCCAGTGTTTGACCCCCGGCTTGGCTCACGGACTTTGCTGTTACCTGCACCTGCCTGACTACCAGTGTTTGAACCCTGGCTTGGCTCACAGACTTTGCTGTTACCTGCACCAACCTGCTCACCAGTGTTTGACCCTCAGCCAGGCCTTTACTGAGTGACCTGTATACATAATCATCTGTATCCAGTTGCAGCCTACAGGGACTTGCTCTCACACCTTTGCTGCCACCACAAGCAGTCTTCAAGTAATCATCAGCTCAAGCACTCTTTAACCTGCTTGCAACCCACGCTTCTTTGAGCCCTATACCTCCTGTACCACCTTCAAGGGTATACTGCGCTTAGCCACAAGGGGAGCCTCTCTCAGCATCTTGGCCTTGGATAAGGTGCGTGACAGCCTTTTACCTATTTTAACATTTTGGATCAATGCGCATGGATGTTTGTAGGCATTTTATATGCCTAGAATATATTTCCTGTTGCTTTGCTGTGCCCAGAAAGCAGTAGGTGTCGCACCCCTTTCTTTCATTGAAGTGTACTCTCTGAATTCAAGGAAGCCATAGCATTTACAAGAGTATGGCCACATGCAGCCTATCATTTGTATAGCAAGCTATACATAGCACCTCCGCAAGTGCAGGAACACACAGAGAAAATTACATTAGACATATATAGTGCCTGTCCATGAGCATGAACCCTTTCTTTGAATTTGCTAATTTTAAATTTGGCTACATATCACAGATTTTGATTGTGCTGATACATTTGCAAAGGTTTTTGGAATAACCAATTAGCATTTAAACATAATTACTTAAACAGCAGTTATGAAAGTTTACTGTTAGGACACTAGAGAAATGGTAGCTAAAACAGGGCTTTGCCAATGTATGTCAGTATTAACTCCTTCATGGCTGCACTATAGCTAAATGATGGCTACAGTGTGGCCGCACTTTGCTGGGAGGCTGTCATATGACGTCCTCCCGTGCTCGTGCTGCCTGCGCACCCCCTGCGGCACGCATCGGCAGTGATCTGTGATCGGGGTAAAGAGCCAATCACGGTGGCTCTTTACTACGTGATCAGCTGTGTCCAATCACAGTTGATCACAATGTAAACAGGATTTTCTGGTTATCAGCAATCCTTCCCTCATGCTGACAGGGCGTGAGGAGAGGAGAGCCAAAAACTGTCAAATCCACACAGGGGGCATCTGCACTGACAATCAGAGCACTGATCATCATCAATCTGTACCCACCAGTGCTGCCTATCAGTGCCCATCAGTGTCGCATATCAGTGCCCATCAGGGCCACCTATCAGTGCCCATCAGTGCCACATATCAGTTCAGCCTCATAAGTGCCTCCTTATCAGTACCGCCTCATCAGTGCCCATCTGTGCCCCCTATCAGTGCCCATCAGTGCAGCCTATCAATGCCCATCAGTGCAGCATATCAGTGCAAATCAGTGAAGGAAAAAAAATACTTATTTAAAAGATTTTATAACAGAGACATTATTTTTTCCACAATTTTTGGTCATTTATTTATGATTAAATACCACCAAAAGAAAGCTCTATCTGTCTAAAAAAAATTACAATTTCACTTGGGTACAGTGTTGCATGACTGCGCAATTGTCATTCAAAGTGCGACTGCACTGAAAGCCGAAAATTGGCCTGGGCAGGAAGGGGGTAAATGTGCCCTGTAGGCAAGTGGTTAAAACATAAATGAACTATATTAAGCAGTAAGAGATAATGTGAACATTATTTATGTCCTGTCTTTTTACAGTGTAATTGAGCCATGAATAAAAAAGCTCAATGTATACATGCTAGAAATTATTAAATACAGAAGATGTTTTAGGTTAGTGTTTCTTTAACCCCTTCCTGACCGGTGCACGCTGACGTACGTCGGAAGAATGGCGCGGCTGGGCAAATGGGCTTACAGTCTCACTGATCTCTGCTCCGTGTCATTGGGAGCAGAGATCAGTGTAGTGTCACAGCTAGCCCATCCCCTCTACAGTTAGTTATCACTCCCTAGTACTGACTTAACCCCTCCCCGCCCCCTAGTGGTTAACCCCTTCACTGCCAGTGTCATTTACGCAGGAATCAGTGCATTTTTATAGCATTGATCGCTGTATAAATGACAATGGTCCCAAAAATGTGTAAAAAATGTCCGACATGTCCGCCATAATGTCGCAGTTACAGTAAAAATCGCTGATCGCCGCCATTACTAGTAAAAAAAAATTATTAATAAAAATGCCATAAAACTATTCCCTATTTTGTAAACGCTATAACTTTTGCACAAACCAATCAATAAATGCTTATTGCGATTTTTTTTACCAAAAATATGTAGAAGAATATGTATCGGCCTAAACTGAGGAAAAAAAATGTTTTTTTATATATTTTTGGGGGATATTTATTATAGCAAAATGTAAAAAATAATGCATTTTTTTCAAAATTGTCGCTCTTATTTTGTTTATAGTTCAAAAAATAAAAATTGAAGAGGTGAGCAAATACCACCAAAAGAAAGCTCTATTTGGGGGAAATAAAAGGATGTCAATTTTGTTTGAGAGCCACGTCGTACGAGTTAAGTTAAAGTGACGCAGTGCTGAATCGCAAAAAGTGCTCTGGTCAGGAAAGGGGTAAAATCTTCCGGGGCTGAAGCGGTTAAGCCATACATTGTTACA
This sequence comes from Aquarana catesbeiana, assembly GCF_042186555.1. Lineage (NCBI taxonomy): Eukaryota > Metazoa > Chordata > Amphibia > Anura > Ranidae > Aquarana > Aquarana catesbeiana. The sequence continues at coordinate 518,894,736 of NC_133328.1, forward strand.
CTTGTGGTCTCAATAACAGAAAACATGACCTATTTTGCCTCCTACATTCAATTACTCTGAATGAATACCTATTCATCGTCTTCTAAAACTATTTGTAGTTATAGGACAATTGCCAACAACGCACTTTCTCTACCATTAAGAAACATAATTCAAGTCTTGTTTGCTGGAAAATTGCTTAAGAAAACATTTTGCTAAAAGAGAGCTTGATTCCTTTCAAACTTTTAGGGTTAATTCTTATTTTTATCTGCAATTAATGTTAAATAGCAGCCATCAATCATTTTAATACAAGTTATATTCAAACTCACATGGGGAAAATCCAAAAGACAAATAACTGGGTTATATAAAGTTGAGCACAAGGTCAGTCCAAATAATCCACAGGAAACATTTACAAGTAGTTAAATTTGCTTGTAATTTGTCAGAATGCCTTGTAAGCAGTGAACTGTTTGCAATTTATACTTTGGTTATAATTAAGTGTAAAAAGTGCTTGATTCAGTTGGACAATGATCTAATTGAGAAATAATCATCTAAGGTATTATTAAGCTACTTAGGACTGAGACTATATAGGATAAAACTATAATATTCCTTTCTTCCTCGGTAATGTCAATTGTATAGTATGTAATTCAAACAATACACTTTTCATTTGGTCCAGGGATGCTATAGTTTAAAAATAAGAATAAAATGGAAATTGGCAGAGCTTACACTATTGCTTACAATGTCATCCAATAATTACACCAACAAGGTGTAATCCATTTTAAAAATGTTGGGGTTTACACTGCCAGGGTAACTACCTAGTGGTTTATAATATTCCTCAGGGACTCCAGCCAATAGACCACCTATATTCTCTTCACCACCTGCAAGTCACTACTACCCTGTTTCCCTGAAAATAAGGCCTAGCGTGATTGTCAGTGATGGCTGCAATATAAGCCCTACCCCCCAAATAAGCCCTACCTTGTTTCCCCGAAAATAAGCCCTACCCTGAAAATAAGACCTACAAGAACTTTAACTAGGGCTTATTAAGGGGGTAGGGCTTATATTGCAGCCATCACCGACAATCACGCTAGGTCTTATTTTCGGGGAAACAGGGTAGGTTGTAGGTCTTTACCAGCAGGAGAGAGACTTCTTTACTTGATTTTATAATGGCAGTGGAACAAAGAAATGGATGTCCAGTGGGAAGAGATGCTTATTGAGTTAAAGTATATCTAAAGACAATATTTTTGATAGCTGGGGAAATAGATTGAGTGACTCTAAAATATTACGCACTCCATCCCTGCTATCAAAAGTGAATGGGAATGAAAGGATGGGATTATAGCTGTGCTTGAATAATGAATTATACATATAGAGTACATTTTATAAATCTTTATTAATACATAAAAAAGAGAAAGAGGAGGTTCAAATAAAATTGATTAACAGAGCATATTCAGTTAGCTGGTGTCCCACAGGGGCATGGATGGTCAAAAGTAGATGTTATATCCCAACATGTTTTGCCAGCATTGGCTTCCTCGGGGGATTATTTAGGACCACCAGTAATGACACAGCTCTAGCAATAATAAAATACAAAAGAGTTTTCATCAGTAATCAAATATGATATAAGAATAGTGAAACAGGACTACAGATATAATTTTTTACACATATAACATTGGTCATGGCTTTGAGAGTAAATACCTACCTCCACCAATCCTAGTCAAAGGGTGCAAGACAGGAGGACCCCACCAGCCCAACCAAAAATGCACTGCTATAATCCCATCCTTCCATTCTCAATCTATTTTATAGTTTTTGAGTGGAGATGGATCAGAACACCTTTAGGCTTTTATTGCTACCTCTGCCCCTGTTAGGAAGATTGCTATCTCCAGAACAGTAATAGAGGAGAAATTTTCCAATAGGGAAACTAGTTCTGGTGACCTGGAAAGCCCAAATATTTTCCCTTAATTTGCAGGGATTTCCTCTCAATTCCTTATTTGGCTGTAGGACACAAATGGGACACAGATGGCAAAAAAAAAATGACAGGGGTTATAACCCTTCCTTATTAAGACTTTTCTAACATTTGACCATAACTCTATTCTTGCAAAACCATGCCCAGTTCTGCCTGTCCCAAAAACTCTAAAAATTCTAACAAAAACAAAAAATGGTTGTATGTTAAGAACTTACATAAATTAAACATAATACATATAATCTATAGAAACAAGTACCAATCTGCTTAAGGGCTATGAGATTTGTATGGCATTAAACAGATAAACTATTCTTAAAACTTGTCATGGTATATTTTGCAACAAACTGAAAAAATCAGTGTGAGGACTTAAGACTAACTGCATTCAATTATATTTCACTTTATTTTTAACCAGCCTTCAGCCTTCTATTTTATCAAAATCAGGAAGTGATGTTGGTGTTAAGTTGTTTTTTTCTATTTGCTGTCAAAATGTGTCAAATCAAATTCTTTGATTTAAGATATTTCCTTTTGTTTTGCAAATCCAGTTTAAAATGCAAATAATGAACTTTAAATATTTAACTAATGCAAAGAATTTTGTAGATGATACGACCTCTAGATGCCTCTGTTGCTAAACTAAACATATGGCCAACCATATTAGCTACATGCTTAATTAAACATGAAACAAGAAGTGAAATAGTTCAAAAACTAAAAAAGAACATTATTTTATACACATGAATACATTTAATGTTAAATTCTCTAAATTAATTAAATCAAGCAACAGTATTAATAATGGCTGGAGATGAGAATATCAATTAGCAAGCAAACTGATACACTAGAAATGGTTGTTTGCAAATAGAGATGTACTATCCTGTAACAAATTGCTCCATCAGTAATTTTTCCTTTGCAATTTATTATACCAAAAGTTGTTGTCTGTTTCAGATGAAAATCTAACATAATAATGTAATTATAGGTGAAAAGTGTATTTTGGTAACCAGTCATTGCTACTATATTTTTTATGTATTTGGGTGATTGGTAATGAACAAACGTGATGGATAAATAAAAAGAAAAAGGTATTTTTTTTCTTGTAGTAGCAGAAAGGTCATGGCAGCACTATTTGGTGAGTACATGGTACCTATATATGTATACCATACAATTTTGTTCATTTATTTTTTGTTTTGAAGCATCAGTAATTACCAGAGTACAGGCATACCCCACTTTTAAGTACACAATGGGGTTTGTTTACTAAAGCTAGAAAGTGCAAAATCAGGCTCACTTCTCTCACTTCTGCATAGAAACCAATGAGCTTCCAGGTTTTATTGCAACAGCTTAATTGAACAAGCTGGGGTTAGAAGCTCATTGGTTTCTATGCAGAAGTAAGAATGATTTTGCACTTTCCAGCTTTAGTAAATAAACATTGTGTACTTAAAAGTGGGGTATGCCTGTAATACATTGCATTGCCTAAATTGGTAAAACTGGACAATATTTTTTATAGTACCCTAACTTTAAATACATAGGGAAAATAAACCCCAATCTCTATTCAGCTTAGATAGTAACCATTAGTACAAGCAATATAGATATTTAATGCAACATAAAGGAAAACGAATATTGCTCTGGCAGAAGAAATAAGCAATTTGCAAGTAAAAATAACTATTTGTGGCCTACATGAAAGTACAATGCAATAAAGAAAATATTACTTTAAACTGTCAATAAAAAAAAAACAGTATATGAGTAAAGAAAACAAAGATATTCACTCAAGCAGACTAGTTCATGTGAGTTATAAAAGTTGATAACTAATACATGGGGAATATAATATTTAATCAATCTAAATCTTTATACATTATCAATAATATATATATATATATATATATATATATATAATATATATTTATATTTATTTTTCAGCACATACAGGCTGGCCAGGAAACATTCCCCAGAAATCCTCCTTTTATCCCTAAATGAAAATATTCTTCACTTCCAACCTATACTGCAGGTATAATACCCTGTACACACGGTTGGATATTGATCGGATATTCCGACAACAAAATCCATGGATTTTTTCAGACGAATGTTGGCTCAAACTTGTCTTGCATACACACGTTCACACAAAGTTGTTGGAAAATCCGATCGTTCTGAACGCGGTGACGTAAAACACGTACGTCGGCACTATAAACGGGGCAGTAGCCAATAGCTTTCGTCTCTTAATTTATTCTGAGCATGGTGACACTTTGTGAGTCAGATTTGTGAATTGTGGATTTGTGAATTTTCAACAACGGATTTTGTTGTCAGAAAATTTTATAGCAAGCTCTCAAACTTGTCGGAAATTCCTATGGAAAATGTGTGATGGAGCCTACACACAGTCGGAATTTCTGACAACAAGGTCCTATCACACATTTTCCATCGGAAAATCCTATCGTGTGTACAGGGCATAAGAGTTTTTGGATTTGGAGAAGGAGGTATTAATAAAATACAATAATAGATTTGACACATGTAATGTTTTGGGGAGTTTGAATCACCAAGCAGCCAGGTTGGCAAAAGCAAACAATCAACTTTTGCCAAATGCTAATGTGAATTAACTGGACTTCAGTGTAGAATAAATAAAAACAGTCCACACTTTTGGTGCACAAATTAAGACTTTGGCTCACTGCCATCAACTTGTCTCACTGCATGGTTTTTTTTCAAAGTCACTTCCTGCTTCCGAGGTCCAAAAAAAAGGGTCACAAGAGCTCAGCAGCATCTTGGCAACAACAGTACACAGCTCCTCTCACAAGTATGTCCTGCTTCAGATAACACTTCATGGGCACCTGCTGACTGCTTCCTACCCTCTTTAGCCCTCTCTTGCAGGTGGATTACCCTAATAGAACTGAAGTACTTGTAATCAGGGTTGGAGGCTCTTTCTCCCCCAAAATCTCCCTGAGGTTCCAAATTCTGGGTCCTTTTGAGGACATAACAATCCTGGGAAACCTACAAGTCAGTTTTTCACTTTTCCTGGATCCAGAACTCCTATTTCTGCATTGGTGAGAATACCTAAGTACTTCCAAATTGTCTCTTTTTCATCCCACTTCAAAGGGACCAAACCCAAATAGCGGTGATATGTTTTCTAGGACCCATTCCTGGTATCCTGTTCACACATGAGAATAATGTGTAAGGTAATTATAGATTAAGTGACAAACTAAAGAATAAATATTGCAAGGAATTCCAAGCTCCTCCCCTTGCTGTGGTGTAGTGGCATTAAGGTTTGCACTAATTTGGTGCTGTACAATAATTAAGGAACAAGAGCAATAGCCTGTGACTGTACTGCAAGAAGAACACTGAAAATGGCAACTATTGTACTCTACAATGTTCTCCAATAGGAATGTGTGCCTGTTTCCATTACTACTCAATAATGGCTGCTGCAAAGGACAAGCAAACAGAAGACAATCTTGATCAAAGAAAAATGGGAGAAATGGCTAGCAGACAGTCATCCAGTAATTTGGGTAGTCCATCCCAGACCATGAAGATGTCATCTATGTACCTGTGCCACATAACGATGTGGCACAGGTACATAGAGAGATCCTTGTCACAAAAAAGACATATTCGTGGTCTGGGATGGACCACCCAAATTACTGGATGACTGTCTGCTAGCCCTAAATCAAAATGAATTTAATCTCAAGTTCACCATGACCTCTGACCCTTCCAGGATTACCTTCTTGGATGTGGAAATATTCAAGAGTGACACAAACATGTTATCTTGCAAATTGTACAGGAAAACTACCGCAGGCGACACCATCCTTCACTCATCCAGTTTCCATCCCAGACCCCTTATCCAGTCCATCCCTTATGGACAATACTTAAGGATTAAGCGTAACTGCTCTAATCACTCAGATTTCAAACGAGAAGCTAATAACTTGAAGAAGCGCCTCTTGGAAAGGGGATATAGCCACAAGAGCCTCAAGAAGGCCTTTTAGCGGGCAGACAACATAAACAGACACGAATTGTTGAGTGTCAAAAACAAATCACCAGAAACCCACAGCCGGATTATTACCACATACTCCAAAGATCACTCATCCATCAGACAAATTAGCAGAAAATATTGGCATCTCCTGACATCTGATCCCACTGTGGGACCATATGTACCCCCTGCCCCTAACTTAACATACAGATGTACCACCTCACTGGGTGACCTTTTGGTCAAAAGTGAGTTCCAGGGATCAGGTAGAGGAGACCCATGTAAGATGCTGGGAACATTTCCGTGCGGCTCATGTACATATTGTAAATACATGGACCCTAGAAGGAATATATACCTGCCCAATGGAATGCACTTTATGCCCAAACATTTCTCCAATTGCCAAACGAGTGCAGTTGTCTATTTATTGCTATGCAGTTGCAATTGTTTTTATGTGGGCAAGATGGTACAAAAGTTATGGCAAAGTTTATACCGTCACATCAGGGCTATGCAAACCAGCAACCCTTATGTACCTCTAGGAAGACATGTGTTACAAACTCATAACAGCATTTGCCCCACAAACAAAGTATTGGTATTGGATCGAGTACACCCTGGCACCCGTGGAGGAGATCTCGACAAACTCCTCCTTCAATGGGAGCTCAGGTGGATATTCCATCTCAATGCCACCTCGCCCCCTGGCCTCAATGAGGCCTTCAGCTTTAGGTCTTTCCTACCAGGCTTCACTTCAGGGTCTTTTGACAAAGACATGTAACCTTATTTTGGTTTTATTTCCTCTTTTTCTTTTCCCTTCCCCTTTTAACCCTGACAGTATGTTTTTGGATACAAATGAGCACATGTACCTTTTCTGTACTCCAATTTTTTATATTTCCTTGCTTACTGTTATTACAAGCAAATGTCATATTATACTAATTGCATCATATTATCATCTGTTTTTTTCTGTTACAGATAGTGCACAAACAATAGATTTATTTGCTCAGATGGTAACCGATGGCCTCGGTAAAAAAAATCTCGCTGTGCCTACACCTTGCTCATCTCTTGTGGGACTCTGGTTTGTTTGTTTTTGGTGGTCCATCAAGGCTCCCCGACACAGGCAATATGTGCCACCTTTGGGGCAGCTCCCTAATAGGGTTGCATCGGTGAGCGCTCCTGTGGAGACAGTAGTTCCCCACACATGCGCACTGGGCATCTCCAGCGCCCAGTGTATCCGCCCACCACCATGTCCGCGGCCGTGTCGACGTCTGACGCCACTGCGCTAGACACGGTGACGCCGGACGCCGCATCGGCCAGGGGATGCCTATAGGAGACGGATATGGGGACTGAGGCGGCATCACGGGTGATCTGGGGAGCCGTCAGTCGACGATCCCTAGTGCCTGTCTTTCGCCTCCTCCTCCCCCTTTCTTCATTAATCAATTAAATTACTAATTTTCTTGATTGTCCCTTCCCTGGTCTCTGGGCGTATATATTCCTGCTGGTAATAGCATTAATTGCTGCACAGTCAGGAAACGCCAGAGACTCCTGTGAGCATGCTCTGACACCAGCATCACAGGTAATGCAAACATTGCACACATGCTTGAACTTTTGCCATGTTTCTTTGGCAATCTGTTATCTTATTTCTTATGGGTCATGATGTGTCCTATTCTCATGGCTACATCCTATCACATTCCCAATAGATACTCGTCTCTCTTTTTTTGGGGTATCCTCGTGAGCATTGTTGGACCGCTTCAGGACAATCATTATACTTGCCTCCACCTATCCCAGCCACAATTCACTCAGCTTGCACCATATATATATATATATATATATATATATATATATATATATATATATATATATAGGATCGATTTCATAAGATATTCCAAACTATATGAATTTAGTTTCGAGGCACAGCTGAGCAAATATCCTTGGCCTGACATTTCATCTACTGACGTGTATTGTTGCAAGATTTGAACATACATCTGTAAGTACGAAAGATATTTTCTGTCCATCTTTTGCATGTGCCATACCATTACTATGCTTAAATCAGTTGTTTGTAAATCATTGACTTTATATACTGATATATTACTCCCTCCCTTTTCTCTCAATAGAAATGGAATAGCCTGCTTTTCTATTAACCCTGAAGAAGGAAATATATATGTCAAAACATTCCTTTTTGTCTTCTGAAACATGTTGGTGATCCAAGTCTAGTGGCTATTTCTCCTTGTCAAAAGAAGTTTATTGAGTATACAATATTATAAAGATACATAAAGTAAGTTTACAAGGATCTATAAAGTAAGCTCATTGTTTTACAGTAGGGATTATATAGGTAAATATCATGAAATTTCAAATATTAAACATTGGGTTCACGTAAACCTAAATTAAAGATATATATCATTTCCTTAGTTACTTTTGTAGGTATTTAAATGATTTATACCTACTATATATATTGTTTACAGGTAGAGTGTATATAGGTCAAATAAATTCTGATAATGAGCTTTAATCGTAAGGTGGAGAAAAGGAAAGAGAAAGAAGAAAAAGGGTAGAAAGGCAGAGGTATGGTCCACAAGGTTGTCCCGCTCGTCAGTTATTATTCTTTTTAGTTCTCTTTGAAGCCTTAGAATGGGTGTCTCTGTAAGCCATTTAATCTGTTACCATGGCAACAGGACAGAGTCATTGAAATTTGACAGGAACTGTTGTTTTATCCAAGGATGCCAAAGTTTTTCACATTTTGGAATTTGATTTTGATCGATGGCTACCATCTTAGCATGGGACATTGTATTATTCATTCTGTGAATTGTTTCTGCTAGTACCAACGTAGGAGATTTCCATGCTTTGGCCACCGTTATTAGTTGGATCATAAGTTTGAATTGAGAGAGTGTTAACCATTCCGGTTTTAGATTAAGTAAAATTATATATGGATCTGGTTGTATTATTTTTAAAAATATTTTAGATGCAATCACGAAGACTTCCTTCCAGAAGGTTTGGATTACTGGGCACGTCCATCATATGTGTAAATGTGTGCCTATTTCTGGGCATCCTCGAAAACAAAGAGCTGAGGTATTAGGTGAATATTTTGCCACTCTAGCGGGTACAAGGTACCAGCGAGTTAGGACTTTATAATTTGTCTCCAGTGCTAAGATGTTGGGTGAGGATGACTTAGATGTGAGCCATATGTTAGACCAGTCCGTGTCTTCTAAAGTTCGTCCCAGGTCCTCCT